>NW_027507903.1:288398547-289598547 GCF_037356315.1 Lithobates pipiens | reverse complement strand
ACTGTTTTTCCTTATTTGCAATACAAATATAAAAATATTAATTTTTACACAGGCTTGCAATTTTTTGGAAAACAGTTCTACTGTATATAATTATTGGCTACACATTTTCCCATCACCAGCAGAAATAAATATATACTATGGATCCATTTATGCATGATCACAATAATTTAAAATCAAAGTTTTGTGAATAATAAAAAAAAAAAAAACATTACTAGGAGCCGTGCTTATCATGAAAGAATATTCCCTGTGCTGATGGCTGCTGTGTTTGGTTGAAATTCGATGATCTATGTATGCCCGCTGCATGAAAATGCAAACATGCTACATTGTTATGCACGCCCCCTCAAGGCTCGGGCCACATCTATGAAGTTTGCTTTTGATTGTTTCTGCGGTGCTTTTTGTGGTGCGTTTTACATTTTTAATTTCATGCGTTTTGCATTTGTTATGCTTTTTTTTGGGCCAATTTGTTGTGAGGCAGATTCAAAAACACAAATCGTGGCAAAAATGTGCTACATGCTTTTGGCTCCATTCACACCAATGCGTTTTTTTCATGCTTTCTTGCAGAAACGGAGGACATGTTTTTTAACATAGGTCCCTTTGGAACAAGTTCACATTAATGCATTTTTGTGCCTCTTCTTTTTTGAAAAGGGTTAGGGACTTTTTTTAAAGCGGTAGTAAACCCGCAATTTTTTTTTATTTTTTTTTAAACCTGCAAAGCAAAAGGCATAATGAGCTAGTATGCACCGCATACTAGCTCATTATGAAATACTTACCTTAGAACGAGGCCCCGACATCTGGCCCGATCCACGCCGAGGGAGCTGACATGCTCCCTCGGCGTTTCTTCCGGGTATCGCGGCTCTGGCACTGTGAGTGGCCGGAGCCGCGATATGGTCACTCCCGCGCATGCGCGCGGGAGACTTCAGTCCGGCCGGTCGGCCGCTGCCGGATTTTCACGGCGAGAACCCCCTTGTGCGCATGCGCCGCTGCAGTCAGCGGCGCATACCGAGGGGAATATCTCCTAAACCGTGCAGGTTTAGGAGATATTTTTTTTACCTACAGGTAAGCCTTATTATAGGCTTTCCTGTAGGTAAAAGTTAAAAAATTGAGCATACAACCACTTTAAACGTGAAATGCTACTTTTTTTGTTTCGCTTTTTTGGTTCAATAGAGTTCAATGGAGATGCTGCAGAAAAGCATGCAGTGTGTTTTTTTATCAAGTTTTTAACTCGTTTTGCATTATTTAATCTGCCCAACAAATTGGCCAAATAAAAACGCATCAAAAACACATGTCCAAAAACGTGGAAAACACAACAAAAAGCACAAAAACAAAAGCAACATGCATAGGTGTGAATGGAGCCTTTCTGCAGCTTCTCCATTAAAGTCTATTGAACCAAAAAGCAAAAAAAGGACCGTTTTGCATTACCACTTCAGCCCCAGAAGGTTTTACCCCCTTCATGACCAGGACATTTTTTTGCGATACAACACTGCGTTACTTTAACCACTTGCCGACCAGCCATGCAGTTGTACTGCAGCATGGCTCAGCTGTGCGAATTGTCGTTATGCTATGCCGGTAGCATAAACGGCCACTAGGGGGCGCTTGCGCACTGCCAGAGGCCCTGGTCACTCCCCGAGCCGATGGGAGTGCCCGGCGGTCTTGATTGCCACCGGCTCCCACGATCGCTCGGGGCACACGGAGAACCGGAAGCTGTGTGTGTAAACACACAGTTTCCGGTTCTCTGAGCAGTGAACTGACAGATCGTCTGTTCATACAGAGTATGGACAGTGATCTGTTAGTTTCCCTGCACAGTCCTCTCCCACCTTCAGTTAGAACAATCCCTAGGATACATATTAACCCCTTCACTGCCCGTGAAATTTTTACAGTAATCAATGCAATTTTAATCGCACTGATCACTGTATTAATGCCAAATGGTCCCAAAAATGTATCAAAATTGTCCGACGTGTCTGCCAAAATGTCGCAGTCATGATAAAAAAATCTCTGATCGCCGCAATTACTAGTAAAATAAATAAATAAAAAAGCCATAAAACGATCAGCTATTTTGTAGATGCTATAACTTTTGCGCAAACCAATCAATATACGCTTATTGCAATTTTTTTTACCAAAAATATGTAGAAGAATATGTATCAGCCTAAACTGAGGAAAAAAAAAATATAATTTGTTTTGTTTATAGCACAAAAAATAAAAACCACAGAAGTGATCAAATACCACAAAAGAAAGCTCTAACTATGGGAAAAAAAGGACGTCAATTTTGTTTGGGAGCCACGTCGCACGACCGTGCAATTGTCAGTTAAAGCGATGCAGTGCCGAATCCCAAAAAGTGGTCTGGTCTTTGGCCAGCCAAATGGTTCGGGGGGCTGAAGTGGTTAACTGAAAATTGTGTGGTCGTGTGATGATAAGCGCTGCGCAAACTGTTGGCGCTATATAAATCCTGAATAATAATATTAATAATAATAATATACCAAAATAAAATGTATGTCCTTTTTTCCCACAAGTAGAGCTTTCTTTTGGTGGTATTTGATCACCTCTGCGTTTTTTATTTTTTGTGCTAGAAACAAAAAAAAAGAGTGACAAATTAAAAAAAATATATATATATATTTTTACTTTTTGCTATAAAACATATCCAATAAAAAAATGTAAAAAATCTAATTCATATGTGAATTGCAGTGGCCGGCAGCATTGATATGTATATCATGCCCCCCTGAGGTCATATCCACAGTAATCTCTAGCAACCAGTCAACAAGCAGAAATCATGTGCTGTAACCTCTAGTAACTAATCAGTGAGCCGTAATGTGTGCTGTAACCTCTAGCAACCAGTCAGTGAGCGGTAATGATACACTGTAACCTCTGGCAACCAATCGCAATAGCTGCCTGATCTGATTCCGTAAACTGATTTTGAGTCTAGCTGCTATTTATTTTATGTCTCAGAGCAGGTGGAGAGAAAAACTGCATTGGGGGGGGGGGGCAAGAAAGGTTTTGCCCAGGGTCCAATCAATATTAAAGATGGCCCTGGAGGGCAGGAAGCGCTACCTCCCTGAAATTAGTTTGCCACCTCCCTAAAATTAGTTTTTTCAGGTTGGGACGTCTGACTTGGTATGTCTGGATAAGCAACAGTAATGCCGCGTACATATGACCGGACTTTACGGCAGACTAGGTCAGATGGTCTTCCCGACAGATGTTCGGCGGAGGTCCGACGGACTTTCTGAATGAAACGGACTTGGCCACACACGACTGGGCTAAGTCAGTTTGAAAGTCTGTTTGTTTTGAACATGATGACATAAACGGGACTAAACAAGGAAGTTCAATAGCCAGTAGCCAATAGCTGCCCTTGCGTCGTATTTGGTCTGTCAGACCAGCACACAGACTGTTTTCCCGATTTTTAGTCTGTCGGATAGATTTGAAATACGTTTTATTTCTAGGTCCATCTGACTTTTGGGAAAAAAAAGGTCCGCTGGAGCCCACACACGATCGAATTGTTTCCGACGGATTCTATGTCCGCCGGAAAGTCCCATCGTGTGTACGCGGCATTAGGCTCCAGAAGAAGAAGAAGGCTGAGGATGTGAGATTTTGGAAGGCAGCACATTATCTCAGTAGGAATAATCTTGTTGCAGGCCCTGTGATGCCTCCTATGCCTATACTGCATGACACAGCCCTATTCTCTCTGGGCACAGGATAGTCCTGGAGAAGAGAAGAACGCCACCTGGCGGCCTGGTGTTGGAGGTGTCAGTCCTGATGTCATAGTCCTGCCTCTTGATGGGAGATCAGTAGTCACAGGGCTGGGTGCTGTATAGACTGGGAATGGCTCGGACCTCCTGTTAGGATCTGGCCCGATCTGTAGATCCAGCAGGTGACACACACAGAGAACGGGAAGGATCACATCTCGGTAAACATGTCTGACGATTTCGGCTTCTTCTCCTCCTCGGAGAGTGCCGGGGCCCCAGCAGAGACAGAAGAAGACCCAGCTGCCGCTTTCCTGGCCCAACAAGAGAGCGAGATCGCCGGCATCGAGAATGACGAGGGCTTCGGAGCCGTGCTGGTCACCAGCCAAGCCTCCTCCATAGAGCAGTCCGACCTGGGTGAGTCATGGATCTGCTTGGCCGCAGAGCTGACATTTTGTGCTGGCCGCTTTTGTCAAGGTCACAGGAGAGCAGGTGCAGGATCCTGTACAGGATGTAGATGGGGGAACATGGAGCTGATCCCATCCTATCAGCATCCTTTCTCCCTGGATCATGGGTGGATGGGGGGCTATTGTAGAAGATAGCCCCTACTATTACCATAGTCATGTCTTATGGGAGGAAATCCCAAATGACAACCCTTATGCCTCATATTGTCTTCTATTTTCTGCATTGCACATTATCACCCCTCCTGCCTCCCACAAAGGCCGTCACTGTGATGGGATGGCTCCTAAGATGCCCGTCCCTTTTTTATATTAATCAGTACATGGCATTTCTATTTCTTATTTGAGATCAAATTGGATGTTTTTTGGGATCAGACACCGGGAAAGGTAGTCAATATGGAAATTTTCAGCTGACGTGTTGTTCCTTTAACTGTTTCAATACCAGCCACTTACACCCCCTTACTGCCCAAGCCAATTTTCAGCTTTCAGCGCTGTCGCTGTTTAAATGACAATTGCGCGGTCATGCTACACTTTGTTACCGCAAATAGAGCTTTCTTTTGGTGGTATTTAATCACCTCTGGGGTTTTTATTTTTTACTAAACAAACAAAAAGACCGAAAATTTTGAAACAAAAAAGTTTTTCTTTTGTTTCTGTTATAAAATTTTGTAAATAAGTACATGTTCTCTTTCACTGATGGGCACTGATAAGGCGGCACCGATGGCCACTGACTATGGGCACTGACAATAGGCACTGATGGGTGGTACTGATATGCACCACTGATGGGCACTCATGGGTGGCACTGGTGGGCTCTGATAGGCGACACTGATGGGCACTGAAAGACTGCACTGATGGGTACTTATGGGTAGCACTGATAGGCGGCACTGCTGGGCACTGATTCGTGGCACTGATGGACACTGATATGCGGCACTGATAGATGACATTGATAGGCATCACTGATGGCACTGGCAGGCATTGGGGATGGGCACTGATTGGCATTTCCCTGGTGGTCTAGGGTCGCATACTTGGTGGTCCAGTGTGGTGACATCCTTGGTGGTCCTGGCAGCATCCTGGTGATTCTGGGTGGCCATCCGAGGGGTGACAGTGCTAATAAACAATCAGCACAGACCCCCCTGTCAGGAGAGCAGCCAATCGACTCTCCTCTACTCGTGTCTGTCAGACGCGAGTGAGGAAAAGCCAATCAATGGCTCTTCCTGTTTACATCGTGATCAGCCATGATTGGACACGGCTGATCACATGGTAAAGAGCCTCCATCACATGCGATCTTGCACAGCCCACCAGTGTGAACCCAGCCTCACTCCCAACCTTGGAACCCTTTGCCCCTCCACAATTTATAAAACCCACATTTTGTTTATTTATTTTTTGTTTATATATCTTTTCTTTTCTTTTTCTTTTTTGTTTACAAACTTTTATGAAGAGTAGTTTATATAACAAAATGAGAAGTAACAAGCATAGTACATCCAGGAAATAGCATACAATCGGTGCATATTCATAATATATTATATATTCTTTTTTTTTGTTTGTTTGTATAATTACGTTTTATTGATTTTCAAACCATAGAAAAGGAACAAAACTTTTTAAAGAGGAAGTAAACCCTGATGGGTTTACTTCTTTGTTTCCCTGCAAAGGTAAAGCATAATGGGCTACTATGCATCGCATAGTAGCCCATTATGTGTCACTTACCTAACACAGGAGCCAGCAATGTCACCGCTGTCCCCTGTAGTCCGGAGCTTCCATCTTCTTCCGGGTATCGCTGCTCCGGCCACCCACAGCGCCGGAGCAGCAATGATGTCACTACCGCGCATGTGCACGGGAGCCGCCACTAACTGCATATCACCGTTAGCAGCGACATGCTGCTAACGGCGATAGTGCGCCTGCGCACCGCTGTCTACGGCGCATGCGCCGTAGACAGCGGTGCCTCTCTTTTTGTAAATATCTCCTAAACCATGTAGGTTTAGGAGATATTTCTTGGACCTACAGGTAAGCCTTAATCTAGGCTTACCTGTAGGTCAAAATGGTTTGTAAGGGTTTACAACCACTTTAAGCATTTGTTACCCCAACACTTTATATTTCTTATCTCTTTGTATTGCTTCCTTTGTGTGAAATCCCTGGTGTTCCTGTCAGTACGCTTGCTTTCCTATGAACAACTGTCCACGCTAAGCAGGAGAGCACATTGTGGTCAGTTTTCTAGCTATGCTGGGAACTCTGTGTGCTCTCCTCCAATGGTCAGACTTGTCCTGACACCCCCCCCCCCCCCCCCACTGCACAGCCATTCACTGAAAAGCTAAGTGTGCTGCTGCTTCTCCTCCCCCCAGCTCAGAACAGAAGGAATGTGATCACTAATAAAAAAAGGGAAGACAAGGTATTTATAATGTTGTTTTTTAATATCTATACACAAATGTTTTGCATTTAATTTCTATTGTAAACTGAATGGATTGTTTTACAAAGTGATCATTTACAGTCACTTTATGTACAATTTCAATTGTTCTCTGGGAACATACAGCGTACAGCATGACATGTACATAACGAGTAGACAAAGCTTAGTAAACAAAGTGCTTCTGAAACTACATCATATGCCAAAGTACATATAAATAGAGTGAAGAGAAAAGATGGTAGCTCATTACCTGGAATACCCCAGAGAACCAAAAGAAAAAGGAGGATTAAAAGGGATGGAAGAAAAAGAGTAAGAAGAAGGCATTACCTACTATCACCCAGGTATTGTAAAGTTTAAAAAGTGGGGGTAAATCATGATGAACATCTGGTTCAAAAAATACAAATAGGTTTCCATGAGGTTTAAAAGAGGATATACTCAATAATCTGGTATCTCTGATGAATAGTACATCCACCCCACCCAAAATTCTCTAAATATTTCTTGTGATTCTTAGCAGTGTACACCATAACATAATAACATGGGGGCACAGTATAATGTTTGGGGGGCCATGGCCCCCTTTGCCCCCCCCAGTGACACCACTGCATAATATATATTATTTTGTTATATCTCAAAGATATATATTCAAGTATATATCTAAAAAAAAGGGGGAGAAAATAATAAAATAAGGTACAAAGTAGGTATAAGTATCACATGTAAAAAAGAGAAAGGTAACTGCAATGACTCAACAATAAGGTACTGCATGTAGAAAAAAAATAACGATTACATAATTAAAATGTTCAAATTCAAGATTATGATGATAAAGCATCATTTGGAAGTCTTTATAAGAACCACGCATCCGATTTAGAATCAAATAGCCATCTACAGCTATGTAGAGTGAATTTTTTCCTTTAACATAATATCAGCTAATCTTGCTATCATTTGTTAGAATGGAATGGTTGTTGATTTCCAATGTAGGGCAATGGTTCAGTGAGTGACTACACATATAGTATGTATTCAATTTACCAAAAATAAAGGCAAGTCAGGTAGTAAGTACGGGGATAGGGTTGTCCAGCGTCCAGGGCAAGGATCAAGAATTGTGCCCCCTCCCTCACTATTAATACATGCAATAGAATGGGTTTTAAATTGACCTGTTTGCCAACCAAGCTGTTAATAAGAGTTTTTAGCCTCTTGCCATGTAGGAGCTGTTTTTTCGCGTTCCCAAAATATGTGTAAAAATATACAATTTTCTTAACACTGTCTCCCAGCAGCCCTTTAAGTGGGCTTTAATACCAGGAGGCGGCACAGCTCCTCTATCATATGATTGCTGTGGTTGGTTCTTACAAAATTGGAGCCCGTCCTGCTCGCTCTCAATCAGAAGCCATGGCAGACAGCTGCCAGAGACAGCTTGGTCAGCATGCTCTCAGCACAGAACCTCAGGCCGCTGTGGACTCATACATATAGCGGCAGGGCACTAAATCCCAAATTTCCTGCCAATCCCAATACAGAGATGAAACAAATACTACTACATAAGTTGTACCTTTTTTTTATCTGCAGTTTCCTTTTCTCTATAGTCTTTCAAAGTACATAATTTATACAAGTTTGTCTGAGTTGTCAAAAAACAGGTGGCGGAGAACTGAAGTTAAGGCCCATACACACGACACGAAAATCGGAAATAAAATTTCATCCACCTAACGATCTGCCGATTTTCGGATCGTTAGTATGGTGCTTTTGACAGCTGATTCTTGTTTTTCATCAGACAAAAGCTGGATGTGCAGACTACAACATTTTTGTCGTACGTGAACGCAACTTTGAAAATCAACTTTGCCCTGAAAGTGCACTTGGAAGTAAAGTCGCTGTAGATCCGAGGGGGACATGCAAGGAAAATAAAAAACAGCATTTTAGCTTGCACATGATTGGATGATAAAATCAGCAGAGCTTCCCCTCATTTCAGATCTACCCCTTAGATTTAGAGCGAGTGCACTTCCAAGTGCACTTTCAGTGCAAAGTGGAAATACCTTTCGTAAATAACCCCCCTTGCGATCTTTAGTGATACAAGTACACACTATAGAGCAGGGATCTCAAACTGGTGGCCCTCCAGCTATTGCGAAACTACAAGTCCCATCATGCCTCTGCCTGTGGGAGTCATGCTTGTAATGGTCATCCTTGCCATGCCTCATGGGACTTGCTGGGGGGCCACCAGTTTGAGACCCCTGCTATAGAGAGATATGCGTTGTTCATCTTTCACGTCTGAGGTTTACAACCACTTTAATCTCTGTATTAGATTAATTCCTATGATCATCAACTTTTAGTAGTCAAAATGCAGTATGTTTTCTCATTGAGGTATTAAAAAAAAAACAATGGCGCATTTTGGCGATGATCATAGTAATTAATCTATTACAAAAATGATGGGCAGAATGTGTGCACCTTGCATTAATGTGTGTGACATTCATCCAACAAATGTTTTAGAAATAGGTCGCCTAATGTAGGCTGATTTCTGCATAACAAGAAAATATAAAAGGTGTGAACAATCCAGTCTGAGTTTGTGTGGTCATTGTTTTCCTGTACACAGCTACACTGTGAGTTGTTGGTATGGTATGGAGATTTGACTCCATGTGTAGGACATCTGATATCTTCTTTAAGCACATCCTTTTACAAGATCTATGCGCTGGACCTCGTCTCATAGACAGACCAATAATCCTGCACTGCACACACAATAGGACTGTTATACACAAGGTGATTCCTGCAGCTGTTACCCTAATTAGCTGCGTAATATAACCGAATGACCCCTTTCCCAATGGATATCTCATCCATCTGCAGCCCATACATTTGCCAACTGCAGTCCAGAGATAAAAGACTTGAAAGCTGGAGCGGGGCAGTGGAAATATATGATTGTTGCCTATAGCACCAAATCATTATTTTTTATTCTATAACCTCCATTTTTAAAATGAAGGTCTAATGTCATTTTCCTCAATTAGCTTCCACATGGACATACTTAAAGCAGGGGCAATAGGACACTCATATTTGTCCAGTAAGGAGTATAATATAAACACAAAATGACTTGGTAAATGTAAATTTCCATAGAGGTGTTGTCTTGCAATGTTTGTATAGTAACTGGTCTTGAAAAGCCTTGGCTAGCTCAAATTTATTTGATCAAATGACAAGCAATGTAGTGCAGGAAGTCAGCTTGTATGGGCAACACGAGGCATTCAGCTAGTAGTCATTTATTTACTGACATCAGGAACCCAGTATGGATCTGTGTGACACATTCAAACATTTTATCTTGTTTCCTGGTGCAAGCAGGCTAAATGTTTCCTCTTTTTCATTTATTTTACTTTCATTTAATTGATTTATTCATTTTTTCTGTGTTTTTGTGCTTTGTGGTTTCAACGTTAACAAAGAGAGGTTTTAATAGGAAAGCTTCCCAGAAAAAAAATGGAGGGTGCCATTGCTAGTTTCTTATCCTGAAAATACTAATTGCCTGGAGGTCATACTGACCCTCTGTCTTTCAACCTCAACAGGCCTTTAGTCAGTAAAGAATGACTAAAGGCCTGTACACATGATCAGAAAATTGTACAAAAAATACTGCTTTCGAATTAACCTTCCGATAATCTGATCATTAGTGCACAGCCTTTGAGAGCCGATCACGAAAGTTCATCTGATACCGTGTTTCCCTGAAAGTAAGACCTACCCTGAAAATAAGACCTACTGTGATTTTCGGGGAGGGTTGCAATATAAGCCCTACCCCGAAAATAAGCCCAAGTTTAAAGTGTTTGTAAACTTCTGGGATCCACTCTATTACAGTATTATATAATGTAAAAGGTGTGTGTTTCTGTAATATAATTTAGTCAACTGATCCCCCGCTGCTCTCCTCTGATCTCACTGATCCCCCGCTGCTATCCTCTTCTGCCAGCTGTCAGCAAGGGGGGTCTTGGGCTCCCCTTCCTCTGCAGTGCTCGTGGCGGGGAAGACCGCTTATCGGCAAGCGCTGATCGGCACCATAGGAAGTTATGTGACACAATTGGTTTACAGAAACTCACACCTTTTACATTATATACTACAGTAAGGGCTCATTTACACTTGCTTAGGCTTCAGCACACATTAAGGGCTCATTTACACTTGCTTCAAAATAAGGCTTCGGACATGCTTTGTTAAAGCTCTCTGAACGCCAGTCAAAGCTCCTGTCACTAAAATAAAATGGTTAGCTTACAGTCCTGTTTACACCTTGCTTTGCTTTGGCTTTGCTTCAAAAATGATACCCCATGTTGCTTTAGTTGTGCTATGAAGCGTCTACAAAGCCTCCATAGAAGTCTATGGCAAAGTTCACTTGAATCTAAGTTAACCCACTCGTTCTCTGTGTTCCTCCCAAGACCTCCTGATCTCTAGCTCCCTCTTTACCTCTTCCCATGCTCGCCTCCAGAACTTTTCCTGAGCCTCTCCTATCCTATGGTACTCCCTACACCTAGCTGCCTGAATATCTCCTAATCTGTTTACTTTTAGACGCTCCCTGAAAACCCTTCTCTTCAGAGAAGCCTATTTTCTCCATCAGCTCATCTCTTACACTTATTACCTTTGACTACTTAGTACTTAGTACTTAGAGCTTACAATCTAGGCGGGAGGGTCAAGTAGTACTAACAAGCAGGGCCCCCTGATTCCTCCTGTATTGAATTGTATTGTAATTGTACTGTCTGCCCTCATGTTTTAAAGTGCTGCACAAACTGTTAGCACTATATACAACCTGTATAATAATGATGATAATAGGTTTTTCTTTTAATCAGTACAGTTTTTGTCCAAAAATACAACACAAATACAATACATTACATCACTTATGAATTTTTGTTCTGTCATATGAGAATTTAATCTTCATTTTCAATAGCATGCAAAAAAATATATCATTCGTTTGATAACCTCACTGTGGGGGTTATTTCTGAAAGGCAAATCCACTTTGCACACTACAAGTGCACTGCAAGTGCGCTTGAAATTGCACTGAAAGTGCACTTGGAAGTAAAGTCGCTGTAGATCCGAGGGGGACATGCAAGGAAAATAAAAAAACAGCATTTTAGTTTTCACATGATTGGATGATAAAATCAGCAGAGCTTCCCCTCATTTCTGATCTACCCCTCAGATTTACAGTGACTGCACTTTCAAGTGCACTTGTAGTGCAAAGTGGATTTGCCTTTTGTAAATAACCCCCACTGTGTAAAAGCTGGGTATAAACTAGTAAAATTTTGAGTGAATTTTTTTATTGTAACATTCATATTTTTATTTTTTCCTAATCACTAGTCAGTGGTGCATACTTTATTGCACATTGATAATATACAATGAAATGTGCATTTTACCATACCACAATACATAGATGTGAATGAGTCTTAAATTCTCCTTTAAAAAAATAAATAAAAAAATAACAAACATATTATACTTACCTCCTCTGTGCAGTTGGTTTTGCACAGAGCAGCCCAGATTCTCCTCTTCTTGGGTCCCTCTTTGCTGCTCCTGGCATCTTCTGCCTATCGAGTGCCCCCACAATCAGTAGCTTCCTATGGGGGCACTGGAGCCTTACAGCCCTGTGTGTCCATTCAGAGATGGAGTCCCAACCCGGCCCGCCCCATCTATTCTGTGATTGGCTGACTGTCTTTAATTGACAGCCTCAGGTGCCAATGGCGCCGCTGCTGTGTCTCAGTCAATCAGGAGGAGTGTCCTGGACGGCTTAGACATTTGTGGACATCGAAGGTGAGAGAAGGGGCTCAGGTAAGTAATTAGGGGGTGCTAGGGAGGCTGCTACACACAAAAGGTTTTTTATCGTATTGCATAGAATACATTAAGATAAAAAAAATTTCTGCGTTTACAACTTTTTTAATCTTTTATTTTTTAATTTTGAGAAGTGTTCTGGAGGCTGATCCTGTTGGACAATCTAGTCTCATTTTAGCTTTTAGTTTCTTCCCTGACTGTGGGATATTAGCCTCCAGGAATTACTGATTAACCCCCCTAGCAGTAATCCAGAGTCTGGCTCGGGGTAGGAATATACTGATAGGAGCGGTAACCCCGAGCCAGACTCGGGATCGCTTTGCTGGATGCAGGGGAGGACACAGTGAGACTAACTTACCTTGTCCCCTGGATCCAGCGATGTCCTCCGTGCTGTGTGATCGAGCTGTCCTCCGCTCGATTTACAGTGCCAAATGCCGCCGAGCTCCGTTCCCTGCGGCGTTACGGCGCACGGGATCGGAGAACGGCCGCAAATTAAAAAAAGTAAAAGTACATAAAACACACACAGCACTGTAATCTGTAAGATTACAGTGCTGTATTACAAAATGACACACCCCCTTTGTCCCTAGTGGTCTGTGCAGTGCCCTGCATGCACTTTTATATTATAAATACTGTTTTTTCTGCCTGGAATTTGTAGATTGTCCATAGCAACCAAAAACTGTCCCTTTTTCAGTGTTTTAGGATTTGAATACATTATTGAATATTTTTTTATTATTCTTTATTATATTATATTATAAACTTTATCATACCCGGGATGTCTGCTAGACTCTGGTTTGAACATATTTAAGAGAGTTATTCCTAAGAATTACAGGACTACAATATAAGACGCCAAATTTCCATGCAAAATAATTGTACCGCTTTCAGCACCTAAATCCAGGCTGAATCATACCGCCAGGTTACTAAAAGTATTACAAGCTTATTTACATCTCAGCATTCAGGCCACAATCAGACTGAAAATGTGTTCTTTACTTTACACTTGATTCAAACTCATATTTTGACTACTCACTTCCTGGCTCCGTTGTCAGGCTTTGTTTTATTTTCAGTTGGTGTTTGAGTACAGCATCTGAACAGTTTTTTACTTTTATGTGAACACAATGAGGTTGATTTACTAAAGGCAAAAAAATAGATTGCATTCTGCAAGTGCAGTTGCTCTGGAGCTAAGGAAATGAGGGGGAAGCTCTGCTGACATATAATCACACACATAGGATGGACTTGATGGACTTGTGCCTTTTTTCAACCTCACCTATGTAATATGTAACTTCCATCATCCAGTCATGTGCAAGCAAAAATTCTGTTTTATTATTTTCCTTATGTGAATGGATGTTCTTGGCAAAGTAAAGCTCCCCCTCATTTACTAAGCTCTGGGGCAACTGCACTTGCAGAGTGTAACTGCATTTGCAAAGTGCACTTTAAATCCACCCCAATGTAAATGTTTTCTATAGGGATTTTTTGTCATTAATCAGGGCTGCTGGAGGAATTATATTTGTCTTTTGTGCCTAAGCTGGAATTACAATGTGGTTCCTAAGAATAGTGACTTAGGCCAGCCATACATGGTTCGAATCTCGGCTGAAATTTCAACCGTTAATGGGCAGGCTGTATGTACCAAGTTGATCGATTGATTAACTTGGGTACCACCACTAGCATGATGGATTATCTTGCGATTATTGCTAGCAGCTGTTATAGCCGCTAATAATCCTATGTCTTCTGTGCCCAGTATCACTAAAAATAGCATATCAACAAAACCCAAATACTATAGGACAAAGTAATAGCCCCTCTTGGGGTCCTTACACACAGTACTGATATACAGTGGCATCACCCCCCTCCACCAACTATAGTCCCCCCACAATACAGACACCCCTCCATAAAGTCAGACCCCTCTGATCAGTACAGACCCCCCTCCCAAAGTACAGACCCCCCCTTCAGTACAGACCCCCCCTTTCGGTACAAACCCCCCATTCAGTACAGACCCCCCCATTCAGTGCAGACTCCCCATTCAGTGCAGACCCCCCTTCAGTACAGACCCCCCCTTCAGTACAGTCAGACCCATAATGTACCTCAGATCAGCAAGGGACATGCACAGCAGGTCCCCTCCCCCTGTGTAGAGATAAACAGAGAGGAGGGGCTTCACTCTGCCTGGGACTACTTAGAGCCGCTCAGACAGCCCGTGGCCATTAGAGAAGGGGATCGTTGGTGCAGTGGTGTTGCCCTGGGCCCTGCCGGTGGGTGTCACCCCTCTGGCGGGTGTCATCCGGGTGCGGCCTTCACCCTTCCCTTTGCAATGCCACTGCAGCTCGCCTCCCTGTGCTCTAACCTGCCCTGTCACCGCGCCGCTGCCTAAACCCACCCCTCTATCACCCCCTACAGACACGGGGGGGGAGGCGCCGGCCTGTCACCTGGGGCTGCCCGCCCCCCACTCGTACACCACTGCTGAGATATATATATATATATATATATATATATATATATATATATATATATATGGCAATTTGGCCTGTGTGTTCCAGGCTTTAAAGCGGGAGTCTAAAACTGACAGCTGGAGGGCCACCAGTTTGAGACCACTGCTTTAAAGTGTTGGCTATCAATGGCAAAGATCTTCCTTCATTGACCATTGCACTTCATTGTTCTCTTTGGTTCTTATCTCCATGTGCATTCATTGGTAGCAATTTTGATCTATCATCGATATATGCAACTGTGACACTGTAGTTCCCAATGGGATGTGCCTTTCTGTACTAGACTATTTGCACTTTTTTACTGTGCTTTTATTTTTACAGGTACTTATATAGCGCTGTCCATTTATGCAGCACTTCACATATATATTGTACATTCACATGTCCCTAACTTATAGGAGCTTAAAATCTAAGATCCCTGACTCACATTCATACATGAATACACTAGGGTCAATTTAGATAAGATACAATTAACCTACCAGCATGTCTTTGGAGTGTGGGAGGAAACCCACGTAGACACAGGGAGAACATGCAAACTCCAGGCAGGTGGTGTCGTAGTTAGGATTCGAACCTGAAACCCTAGTGCTGCTAGGCGGAAGTGCATGCTGTTTGTTTGTATTCATTTTAAAAACGTAAAAAAAATAAAAATATAACTCTTTGTAAAACAAACAGGAAACTTCCCTTGGCATTCGTCAGCCAGAGGGGTCTGTGGGTTTGGGGTACATATCGTCTGATTCCTGTGGTTACTGAGCGTACAATAGCTGAACGCAGCTTGGACAACACAAAGCAGAAGGTTGTAGCAGAGCTGAGCAGGGAGGGGTAGGAACTGGAATGCTATAAAACATGTTTGTATTTATAATGAAGGGAGGAGGCCATGCATGGGGTGGGATAATATACACACCTTGATTAGCCAATTTCTTTCAAACACAATCCAGCCACCTGCATCCACGGAGCTGAGTGTTGCAGTTATGACGACTTAGAGAACCAGTCACAATTAGGCTTATGTGAGAATTCAACTATTCCAATGTTAAAATTCAACTGCAGCCATTTTTTGTTTTTTTTTGGATAGAGTGACTGTAGAGGAATTAGAACCCCTGTCATGTTTTGATTGTTGTCTAGATCCCCTCTCTATTTGTCCTGGTGACTTTCATTATGATATTAAAAGTGAAAGAAAATCCCACATTTTTTCACATTTTTTTCACCAGAAAAAGAATAGTAGGGAATGGCTATGAGAGAGGAAGGGAGTGGAAATCTCCCCAGTGGGACACATATCACAGGGGTAATAACTGTGCATAATGGTGGCCACACAAATATTCAATTGATTCAATCAGAACAATTAATAAAATAGAACATAACTTCTCTTCCCGATCAATTTAGACTCAATTTTGATTGGATTCAAACAATCTTAAGTCGATCAGCCAGAACGGTATATCTTTGATCGGTTTGCATTGATCAACAGCACTGAGATACGTTGTTCATGCCAACTGTGGCTCCCTAAGCACAGAAAGGAAGCCACTACTATATGTCACCATGTGCTTATATAAAAAAAAAAACAGTAGGCAAAAAGGGTGTGTTGTCTAAAGATTGAAGAACACAAACATTTTGCTTTCATCTAATTTTTCTCATGTTTTATTATTTGTGGCACTAAATGGCTAGCATATGGATCTAAACAGAGTCAGAGGTGGGGTTCAATGGATCTAAACAGAGTCAGAGGTGGGGGTTTAATGGATCTAAATAGAGTCAGAGGTGGGGGTTTAATGGATCTAAACAGAGTTGGAGGTTGGGTTCAATGAATCTGAACAGTGTAAAAGGTGGGGGTTCAGTGGATCTAAACTGAAACGGAGGTGGGGGTTCAACGAATAAAGACAGAGTCAGAGGTGGGGGTTCAATGGATATAAACGGAGTCGGAGGTGGTGTTCAATGGATCTAAACAGAGTCGGAGGTGGGGTTCAATGGATCTAAACAGAGTCGGAAGGTGGGGTTCAATGGATCTGAACAGTGTGAAAGGTGGGAGTTCAGTAAATCTAAACTGAATCGGAGGTGGGGCTTCAATGAATCAAGACAGAGTAAGAGGTGGGGGTTCAGTGGATCTAAACCGAGACAAAGGTGGGAGTTCATTAGATGTAAACCGAGTTAGAGATGAGAGTTCAGTGGTTCCAAGCAGTCGAAGGTTGGGGTTCAGTGGCTCTAAATAAAGTTGAAGGTTGGGGTTCAGTGGATCTAGTTGAAGTTTGGGGTTCAGTGGATCTAAACAGAGCCGAAGGTGGGGCTGCAATGGATCTAAACAGCGTCAGGGGAGGGGATTCAGTGGATTGAAACAGAATCAGCGGAGGGGTTGTCTCAAAACAAAGGAATACCCAACACAAAGCTGATATGAGCTGTTCTGTAACAATGAGGTTTTGTTTTTCAACAAGTCATCCTGAGAGACAACTGAAATAATAGACATTCTCTTATATGAACAAGCCTGTGTACACTGGAGGATGTGCGTACAATTGAGCAGCTCATGTAGTGTTGTATAAACACATCAGCACTTTTGCACCCTTACACAATGCAATGTTCAGTTCTGTGCTTAGTGTGGCTCTTGCTTGGCTGCACTTATTCGGGATTTGGTAGGGTGGATTTAACATGCCTTTTTGTCAGAAAGAATTCTGTAAAAGAAACACATTCTGTATATAGCGACTTTTTAGATTCAGATAGTTTTTTTTTTTCATCATTTGAAATACATGAAGTACAGTAGTGACATAACTATACACCGACTGACCATGTTCTTTCAGGACGCTAAGTTGAACCCCCAATAGTATTAGGCCTTAAATGTGAGGAAATGAATTCACAATTCTACTGTACTTCTGTTAGGCCTGAGGAACAATTCTGCCGCAAGCAATAAACCACCAGTGACAAAAGGCCACCTGTCTGGCCCTATTGAATTGCTCCTTCAGTAACGATTTGAACTGCTGCTCATTGGGTGGGTTTTTTGAATAGCGCAGTTTTGCTTCTTTACTGTCATAACTGATCACATGTGCAGCACCATGGCAGTTGAAGGTGGCAGCTTCCCTGGCTGAAATTGATAGGAAGGTTTAGGTTCAGTTTAAAGGGTAACTCCACTTTCGTGGGAAAAAAAATAGCAAAGAAAAAATATAGCGTATACAGTTGCGACACAAGTCATGTTGTAATTGAATGTTATTAAAAATTACTAGGGTTGCACTAATACTGATACTAGTATCAGTATTGGTGCTGCTACCGAGCATTTTCACGATTACTTGTACTCGTGCAAATGCTCCGATGCCTTATCCGATACCTGGGCAGTCAAGGGATGATCAGTGCGTTGGTGGGGGCCGTTGCAAGCATCGATATCCCTGTATAGATTTCAATAAAGCAGCTGACAGCTGCTTCTCCTCCTCTCCCTCTCGTGGCTTTCAGCTGCATTATGGAAATCTATACAGGGAGATCGGTGCTTGTATCGGCCCCTAGTGCTGCACCGATCACCCCTGACTGTCCCCTCTGTCCTCCTCCATGGCCCTTAGGTCCCCGGCCATGTCCTTCTTCAGTCCCCCTCTGTCCCCCGTCCCCCACCATGTCCTGCAGTCCTTCTCCGCTCCCCCTCCGTGTCCTCCTCGGGTCCCCCGTGTCCCAGATCTGTCAGGGTGGAGAGTGGAGGAAGGAGCCGGTAAATCTGTAATTTGCCGACTCCTTCCTTTTCCGAATGCACTGACTGTCCATTGAGAAATGAGCATCAGTTGCTTCAGTTTATGAATGGAGGATAGCCTCTGTCTCCTGTCCATTCACCTTTAGTGCTAAGGCTGCAGAGAAAGGGACTGGGGAATCTGTGTCCTTAGTCCCTTTCTCTGTCTCAAAGGGGAGATTTCAGGGGTCTGTTTAGACTCCTGATATCTCACCAAAGCCCCCCCAACAGGGTTGATAAAAAAAGGAAAATTGTAATAAATAAATATTTAAACGTAAAATTGTAAAAATAATACATAAACAAAAAAACACTGACACTGCCCACTCCAAGCATTGTAAGAAAAATAACAAAAAATATAAAAATGGTAAAAAATAAAATTGTAAAAAAAAATAAATGAAAATATACTACTGACACAGTTGACTCATTAGTGCCACCTACCAGTGCCCATTAGTGCTACTGTCACATGACATTGAAAAAAAAAAAGATTCTATATAAGCGAGTACTTGAAAAAAAAGTATCGGTACTTGTACTCTGTCTTAAAAAAGTGTCATTGGTGCAACCCTAAAAAATTACCTTTCCTATTCAATCTGCAGCCACTGTAATTTTCTGTAAATGCAATGCCATATGGCAATCTGGAGGTGTTCAGTACACAGAATGTATACAGAACATCCCACAGAAACATAATTTTCTGCTTGTGTGATTGGCTCATCGATTTTCCCAGAAGTCTACACTATGATACAAGTCAGATTTCGGGCATCCAATTTCATTTTTGGTGAGATACTCCCAATAGAAACACGTCTAAAGGGATGCAGGCCCAGCATATTTCCTCATTAGTGCCCTGCAGGTGCACAGCTGATTGATAATTATGAAACCACTCCCATTAGACTCACCCAGAACAGGGCACAGAGGAACAAAAGGGATTTCTTCAGAATAACACAAGGCAGGAATCTGCAATAAAATGTGTTAAAATCAGTGAAATGTACATAGATTACCCAGAATGTTTTTTTCCTCAATAGAAGTGGAGTTATCCTTTATGGAATTTACATGAATATGTTCTCTTTTAAAATAAAATACATAACTGAATTTAATTGTTTTCCGTAGTGTACCTAAATGTTCGATTCACAATAAAAACAATAGAATTTTTTGTAAATTTCCAACTTTCCCATTTAAAGCGGTAATTCCAAAAAACTGAATTCATAATAATGCAGTTTACCAGTTCTTATATGTAGAGGCTGGATTCATTTTTTTGTAGGCTCTTTTCCTTTATTTTCACCAGGTGATCCAGTCAGTGAGTCTGTTATTTTTTTAACTTCCTTTAAACAGACCAAGCTGTCTGGGCAAAGTAGCAGTTAGAAGCCAAAGCTTTTTTAGTCATACAGTACTTCTCTTATGGGTCACAGGAGTACACTTCGGCCCGGTTCACACTTGTGCAATGTGAGAAGACTGTGAATCAACTGCGGGTTCCCGCATCGTACCCGACATGCACGGCAGTTCACACTGCCATATGCGAACTGCTGGGGAGTGTCATTATATGTTAATGACACCCCCATTTCAGCTCGTGTATCGCACTGCGAACTGACAGTTGTGAACACACATGCGATACGATTCTGGTCCGAACAGAAAAAAGGGTCCTGTGCGTGTTTGGACCGAATGCGGAGCGATATCAACCATACTATCTGTATGGCTAACATCACACCGCACAGGCATCGCATGTAATGTGAACAGCAGTGCGCTGCGAATTGCAAGCGATGTCTGGCATCGCACTAGTGGGAACCGGGCCTTAGGCTCCATGCACACTGGAGATCATAAACTGATGTTTTTTGGAGTTTGGGTGTTTTTTTAAACAGCCCATAAATTCCACTCTATCCTATGTGTCCATGCACACATGGACGTTTTTGAACTTTTATCAGTAGTGTAGTTTATGGGCTGTTTTTTAAACGCCATAAAATCGCGTTCAGGAGTAGTTTTTCTGACCACAAAAAACGCCAAACGCTGATAAACGCTCAAAAACGTGGCTCACCAGCGTTTTTTAAAGTTTTTAATCCATTGAAAAAAATAAATGAATTAAAAAAAAACCCAAAAAATGCTAACGCAGAAAAACGCTAATAAACGCTATTGCAAAAACGTTAAAAAACATTGAAAGACTGCAAAGCCACCGGTGTTTTTATAATGTTATTTTACCATCCAGTGTGCATGGAGCCTTACTTTTGTACTCCTGTGACCCAATGTCAGTTTATATTGGGTTATTGTCTGCTATCAGCTAATGGAGCAGAACCACTCCAGGCTCTGGAAGGATTCAAACAGTATTGTTAGGATCAACTCAGGTGCCTAATTGATAGCTGGCCCCGCCTCCACCCCAGCTCGGCACTCCACTGACAGTCATAGCTCTCTGCTCAGTACTGACGGAGAACTGAGTGATCAGCAGTCGTGTGCTCGCTCAGTTCTAGATCTTAGAGCTGACGTGGAACAGGCACAACATGGAGGTGAGTATAGAATTGTATTTTTTCATAAACCTATACTTCTCATTTAATTAGTGTGTGTAAAACCTTTTTCCCAAAAGGAAAATGTAACTTAGGGGTCTCTAAACTTTCCAAGCAAATGGCCAGTTTTCTGTGCTTCGGGCTTTGAGGGCGGGGACTGTGTCCAGTGAGAGTAGAGAATGCCCTGGCACCAGTGCCCCATCATCAGTTTTAAAGTGGTTGTAAACCCTTACAAACCACTTTGACCTACAGGTAAGCCTAGATTAAGGCTTACCTGTAGGTCCAAGAAATATATCCTAAACCTATTTAGTTTAGGAGATATTTACAAAAAGAAAGGCACTGCTGTCTACAGCGCATGTGCCATAGACAGCGGCGCGCAGGCGTACTGAGCAGGCCGCAGATCACTGCGATATGCCGCTCGTGTCGGCTCCCGTGCGCATGCGCGGGAGTGACGTCATCGCGGCTCCGGCGAATCACAGCGCCGGAGCAGCGAGACCCGGAAGTCTCTCCGGGATACATGGCAGCGGCGAAGATGAAGAGGGAAAACCGCTTCGGTGGGCTTCGATCTCAGGTAAGTTATTCATAATGAGCTAGTATGCATAGCATAGTATAGAATGCATAGTATGCTATGCATACTAGCTCATTATGCCTTTGCCTTGCAGGTTCTTCCTCTTTAATGTGATAAATAGTTGATATCAATGAGTTGATATCATTGTTGATATCAATGAGAAGATTAGTATTCGATGGTGTCAGTAGGAAGAATTGGTGTCAATTAATGACATAGTGGCCCAAGGGCCAGATAAAGCCACCATTTTGGAGACCACTGATGTAACTGCTTAACAAGTGTTATCTGGAGTTTGTTTTTAATTGATTAGTCCATCTAAGCCTGCCAGTGCAGATAACAATACCATGTCTACAGACTGAGAATGCTGTTGTCCAAAGGTGTCTCTTGGTCCTTCATCCAGAGTGGAGACACCTTAAGACAGGAAGGTGTACTGGCCAGATCACCAGGTGAACATAAAGGAAAAAAAAACAAATGCAGCCACCTTATTAAAGAATTGGTAAGCCCAGTAATTGGCATTGTTTAAACCACTTTAATAGTATTTCTTACACCAGCACCTCTATGTTATTATATTGCCCCATATTTATCAGAAACCAGTGCATATCATGGTTTATTGTCACAAAAGTCCAGCCATTACTAAGCATTTGCAACGCATCTTCTTTATTTGTATCTGCAGGGAGCAGTGCTGTTCTGCACCCCCCCCCCCCCCCCCCACCATAGAGGTTGAAGGACTGAGTAGGGACCGAGCTGCTCCTAATTGTGTTGGATGTTATGCATGGGTAGCTTTTCCATACATTCTGCAAACAAAGCCGTCCAGGATTGAGCCACACATAGCCAACACATCACAGAGATATACACTGTATTGCAGCCTTTCTCAACCCTTTCAACACAGAGGAACCCTTGAAATAGTTCTCCAGTCTCAGGGAACCCCCGCTAAAAATTAGAATTCTACAACTCATGATACATTAGTGTGATGATCAGTGGGAAGAATGGTCCTTACACTTGTGGTCATTGGGAAGAATTACCTCCTTACAGATAGCTAAAAAGATCAATGGTGTCAGTGGGAACTTATCTGAGAGGCAGAAATTGCCCAATAATGAAGGAACCCCTAGCAACCCCTGGAGGAACCTCGGGGAACCCTACGGAACCCTGGTTGAGAATCACTGCTGTATTGTTTCAGCACATTAGTGTCTTTTTGTACATAGCAGCTCACTTTGCATTAATTTCAGGAAGTGGGTGGCAATTTACATTATAACAAGTTGGAGCACAGCCTGTACAGAATTTGAATAGGCATGGCAAATGCTCCCAGATTTCAGAACAGATATCTGTATTGTTGGTGATGTTAATATGTCTTAAAGGTTATATCCAAGAATGAAAATAAATAAAAGTGGCATTATGAATAAAGATAGTGAGAATTCTGTGTTTTTAAAGAGGAAGAAGATTTTGTAGTTGAAAATGGACCTGCTTTTGTAGCAGCACACAAGACAGGGGAGCTTTTAATTATTTTTGTTATTGTTTATTTTACTTTTATTTTTCTATTTTGACACTGTCTTTTTTCTTTTCTTTTTTTTTTTAACACTTTTATTCCTATTACAAGGAATGTAAACATCCCTTGTAATAGGAATAGTGTGTGATAGGTCCTCTTTACAGTGAGATCTGGGGTCTATAAATCCCCCACATCTCGCCTCTAGGCTGGGAAGCATGAAAAAAAAAAATCAAAAAATGAACCTGGCTTCCCAGCCGAGGCGGCATCATTTTTTCAAATGCAGAGGCCAGACGTGACGTCATAACATTGCACCCGGCCTCTGAAAGATCATAGAGATGTCTGGGGGGCCATCTGGCCCGCTGGATTCTCTATGGTCAACTTCTGGCATGGACCGATTCCTTCTCCTCGCTGATCGTACAGGCTAACAGAAAAAACACTGGAGGGGGGGGGTCGTCTCCTCCCGCTGCCTGTAAGAGTGATCAAGTCGCTATGATTGTTCTTACGGTGCAGGGAATCGCCGGCTGTAAAAGATGATATCTGAATGATGCCTGTAGCTGGCATCGTTCAGATTTTCCCACTCAGTCAACGACGTCATATGACGTTTTTGGGTGGGAAGTGGTTAAAATGGAAATGCAGGGCAAAACATGTATAAATACAGTATAAAATGTTTATTTTTTTCCTGACTGAGCACACAACCTTGGTTCTCAGCTGCATAAGCGGCTTGGAGAGGTAGGGGTGGAGACTACAAGGGGCGTACCAACAGGAAGCAGAGAGAGCAATACACTGATTTTCCCAATGAAGAGCAGTGCAAGGGGGTGTGTCAGTGCCAGTCTTGATCACTGGAGGACATGCAGGCTGTGCTCCCAGCAGAACCAGAAAACTGACCCCTCTGCGATGGATGTGCTCTCATCCCTGGCGTGGTCAGTTCGAAATAGAAAAGCAGTGGAATTAGCAGGATTACCAAATATTTCACCAAAAGAAGAAAAACAAACAAACAGGTTGTTTTTTTTGGTACAATAATTTTTATTGTTGTACATGTAAATAACAAGACAGCTGATCCCCCCAGTAGGGAGTGCACAGGATTCTTTTTTAACCCAAGTACATAGTACAACAGACACATATCAGAAATATGAAATGTTGGGGTAGCTTACACTTTAATGTTAAAAAAACACAAAAGGATAAAATCATGACAGCAAGTTTCACAAAACTTTGTTTCTCCAGTTTTGCTTCTTTTGTCTTCCAAGCAGTTCCCTGTTATTCCCAACTTTTTTTTTTTGTCATTTTTTTTTTTAAACGCTTCTCATCTTGGTGCCCTGATAAGTTAGCAAACCTGCAATAAAACTTACTTAGGCCCCATGCAAAGTGGACGTTTGGCCCCCAATGCATGAGGCTCTGGCATTTAGCTGCATGTAGAGGGCAGAAGTGCACTGTCCAGCCTCACTGTCAGCAACCTGTCAAACTCTATGAGAGGCTGGACAGTGCATCTATTGGTCTGAATGTTTATGCAACCAGGGGCGAATGCCTGGAACACAAGCAGTCTTCCTTCTGGGCATTCATCTCTGAGTACATACTGCACTAAACATTCGTACCGCTAGTCGCACCGTCCAGCTGCTGCAGCTGTCCGTCTCTCATAGAGATTGGCAGGATACCAGCAGCGGGGCTGGGTGGTGTACCTGTGTCCTCCCCCTGCAGTGAAGCCCCATGCATTGCAGCTAAACACTCAGTGTGCATGGGGCCTTATATTCATCCAGTGCACAGCAAGCTTCATCCAGCCACAGGCTTGAGAGCCGGTTCACACAGGGGCGACTCAGATCCGACTTCAGGTCGCCCCTAGTCGCCCTTAAGTCACGCTACATGTAAAAATCAATGTAAGTGAATGAGAGCCGTCTTAATGCACACTACTGAAGTCGCTCCGACTTCAGAAAAGGTTCCTATACTACTTCAATCCGACTTGTAGGCGACTGGTACCCATTGATTTCAACGGAGGTCGCCTCCAAGTCAGATCTCCGTCTATACGGAGGCGACTCTCACAGAATTATCAGCTCTCGAGAGGGAATTCCACGCCAAATTTAGTAAAAAAAATTGGCGTGGGTTCCCCCTCCGAGGGCATACCAGGCCCTTAGGTCTGGTATGGATTTTAAGGGGAACCCCTACGCCGAAAAAATGGCGTGGGGGCCCCCCCCAGATCCATACCAGACCCTTATCTGAGCTGAGCACGCTATCCGAAAGGGGGTGGGGACGAGCGAGCGCCCCCCCCCCCCCTCCTGAGCCGCACCAGGCCGCGTACCCTCAACATGGGGGGGTGCCTTGGGGAAGGGGGGCCGCATGGCCCCCACACCCCAAAGCACCTTGTCCTCATGTTGATGAGGACAAGGGCCTCTTCCCTACAACTCTGGCCGTTAGTTGTCGGGGTCTGCGGGCGGGGAGGCTTATCGGAATCCGTGAGCCCCCTTTAATAAGGGGGCCCCCGGATCTCGGCCCCCCACCCTATGTGAATGAGTATGGGGTACAATGCACCCCTACCCATTCACCTGTGAAAAAAAATGTAAAAAAAAAAAACACAACACACAAGGGTTAAAATAGTTTATTGCACAGCTCCGGGGGTCTTTTCCGTCTTCAGGGGTCTTCTCGCCGGACTCCTCCGCTATCTTCTGCTAGCTCTTTTAGTAGCAGATGAGCCCAGCTTTCTTCTTCGCCGCCGCCGCCGCCCACTTCTTACGACTTCGGGGGTCTTGTCCCCCTCTTCGGGGGTCTTGTCCCCCTCTTTGGTTCTTCTTGCCGGGCCACCGCGCCTTCTTCTAGCTCTTTTACAAGCGGTGGCCCGGTCTTTTGTCGCCGCCGCCGCCGTCCCCACCGCCGTCTTCTGTTCTTCTCTTCTGGAGATGTTGCCTCGTCGCTGTCTCTGGTCACTATGACAGGATGTGCGGCGACTTATATAGGGACATCACCGGATGATGTCCCCGCCCATTATGATGTCACTGTCCCAGCATCCTCTGGGACTCTGACATCATAATGGGCGGGGATATCATCCGGTGAAGTCCCTATATAAGTCACAGCACACCACGTGTCCATTCATAGTGACCGGAGACAGCGACGAGGCAACATCTCCAGAAGAGAAGAACAGAAGACGGCGGCGACAGAAGACCAGGCCACTGCTTGTAAAAGAGCTAGAAGAAGGCGCGGTGGCCCGGCAAGAAGAACCGAAGAGGGGGACAAGACCCCCGAAGTTGGAAGAAGAGGGCGGCGGCTCCTCTGCTAGTAAAAGAGCTAGCAGAAGATAGCGGAGTCCGGCAAGAAGACCCCCGAAGACGGAAAAGACCCCCGGAGCTGTGCAATAAACTATTTTAACCCTTGTGTGTTGTGTTTATTTATTTTTTTACATTTTTTCACAGGTGAATGGGAAGGGGTACATTGTACCCCATACTCATTCACATAGGGTGGGGGGCCGGGATCCGAGGGCCCCCTTATTAAAGGGGGCTCACGGATTCCGATAAGCCCGCAGACCCCGACAACCAACGGCCAGGGTTGTCGGGAAGAGGCCCTTGTCCTCATCAACATGAGGACAAGGTGCTTTGGGCCCCCCATGTTGAGGGCACGCGGCCTGGTACGGCTCAGGAGGGGGGGGGGGCGCTTGCTCGTCCCCACCCCCTTTCCTGGCCGGCTGGGTAGCGCGCTCGGATAAGGATCTGGGGGGGACCCCCACGCTGTTTTTTCGGCGTAGGGGGTTCCCCTTAAAATCCATACCAGACCTAAGGGCCTGGTATGCCCTTGGAGGGGGAACCCACGCCAATTTTTTTTAATACATTTGGCGTGGAATTCCCTCTCGAGAGCTGATAATTCTGTGAGAGTCGCCTCCATATAGACGGAGATCCGACTTGGAGGCGACCTCCATTGAACTCAATGGGTACCAGTCGCCTACAAGTCGGATTGAAGTAGTACAGGAACCTTTTATGAAGTCGGAGCGACTTCAGTAGTGTGCATTAAGATGGCTCTCATTCACTTACATTGATTTTTACATGTAGCGCGACTTAAGGCAACTAGGGGCGACCTGAAGTCGGATCTGAGTCGCCCCTGTGTGAACCGCCTCTTAGTTCTAATTGTGGTTAGGGCTACACAGGTGTTTTGCAATGCGAATCTACAAATTCCTGATGCTGAGTTTGACACCTGTGGCCATCGAGCCCATACACTGTAATAACAGTGCAACTACAACTACTAGCAACTACAGCTTTTCGTGCCTATTCTCAGAGCCAGCAATCGCCTGTGATGATTGCAGCTGGACACACGCAAAGCATAATCATGGTAGGTATTCGCTGGCAGTGTGAACGGTCACAAATAGCCACTGACAGCTGACATTACGTTTTAAAGACTCAGCAGGCACAGCTAGCCACTCATTAGGAATCAGTAGATTCCGGCCGCTGGGATTCACACTGTGGCAAAGTGCATGTGCAAATGTAGCCTTATATATATTACCATATTAGCGTTGATACCATCTAGGAAGTGTGTTGGTTCGCTACCATTCACATTAGCATGGACAAACCAGCAATTATATGTGTTTATGGGACAGTTCTAAATGCAAATAAATATGTGCAATGTTTTTTCCAATATGTTTAAAAAAACATTCTAAGGCCCTGCTTAGACTTGTGGTTTGAAAATGCATGGTTGAGCCATGTTTTTGCCGCCCACCAACTATTCCCCCCTCCCCTCTTAACCTGCAGCAGGCAGGGATGTTTACATGCTGCAGCCGTGATGCTTTTTACATGCTGCAGCCGTGATGCTTTGGGCCTGTGGTAAAGTTGACCCGTCTTGTAGCGATCGGCAGGCGGCAAGCCCACCAAGTACTACACATTCAAGTACGTTTGTTGCAGCGCATCTATTGGCAAAAATTAGGTTGAAACAGGCGGTAAGGAGGTGTTGCATCACTTCCTCACTGCCCGCCAGTAGCCTCTGGAGAACAATCCGAACACAAACTAGGCTTCAGAGGCAAGTAAGATTTAAGCTGGGTTCACACTAGTGCGAATTGGATGCAGGTTCTCCCCGCATTCCAATTTGCATGACAGGAGAGTGTGACCGGCTCTCAATGGAGCCAGGTTACATATCTCTAGGGCGGCCACGGAGTGCACAGCAGAAGAGTCCTGTACATCTACTGGTCCATATCAGGTCTGAATTAAGCCAAAAATTTGGACTTAATTCGGACCAGAAACAGTGAATGGGGACGCTCTGGACCCCCTGCTGTGCCCCACGGCCACACCCAGTGTGAACCCATCCTTAGACACATGTCTAAATCTACCTTTACTGTGTATTTACCTGCGTTTAGGTGTATTTAGAGAAAATAAAATTCTGTGCACCAGAGGCCTATTAGATATGCTGAACATGTTATTGAATGCAAATCATAATTGCATGTAATGGCAGGTACATTAAAGTGCAGCAGAACTTCTGGGAACCATAACGTTTTTACTTCCCACATCATTTCTCCTATATTTAAATTACCTAAATGCTGGAGGCTAGTGTGAAGGTAGCCTAAGGCTGATGTCATATGGACAACTAGTGACAAAATTGGCAGCTCCCTCTCTGTCCCTTTGGAATCGCTCTCAGCTATTCTGAGCTATCAAAGGAATGATTACATAGGGACAACAGGCAGCCTATTAGCAATCCTGCCCTGCAACCCATCGACTTCGGCAGAATCACTGGTGGTCACCCGTCTGACATCAGCCCTAGGCATTTGCCTGTAAGCAGATTTTGACAAATATATTTTAAGACATATTTATGTAGTAAAACCATGGCTTTGGCATGGCACCCCAGACTCCTGGGATGTCTGACATAATTTGCCTAGGAAAGAAACCAGGAAGTAACTAAAGAAAATGTACAAAAAAAAAAAAAGGTTAAAACAAGTAAATATATACTTTCCTATCTATTCAGCAGCATGAGGATTAAAAATAATCAGTGTTGATTGGAAGAGTGAACATACAATTGTTTTAATCTGCTTGAGGCCACTTTTAATTCACAGTCATAGATATGTCAGGATAGTTTATTAAGGCTCTGTGACAATACTTGGCCGTTGTTTTCTTTTATAAAGAAAACCTATACTGGTAAAATATGTAGGTTGCTAATGCTGAAATCTACTTTTGGAAATGCTAGTTGCCCAACTGACAGGCTGATCCAAAGGCTTCACAATGTTACAAGTCAATGATCCAGAACAAGTCTGAAACTCAGGAGTTCTGACTTTACTTGCAGCATGCTTGTTTCAGGTCAGTGACTCATCACGTATTGAGGTCAGAGATAGCAAGGCAACTAGGAACGTTTTCCATCTGCAACCTTTGTATTTCTTTCAGGGCAGGTTTCCTTCCTATGGATATACTAACTACCGTATTTATCGGCGTATAACATGCGCTGGCGTATAACACGCAAGTTTAGGAGAGAATTTTAAGGAAAAAAACTTTTAGGAGGGAAATTTAAGGAAAAAAAACTTACATTTAAATGCCCATCAATGCAGCCTTATCAGTGTCCATCTGAAGCCTTGTCAGTGTCATTTGCAGCCTTGTCATTGCAGCCTGTCCTCATTGCAGTCTTGTCATGCAGCCTGTCCTCATTGCAGCCTTGTCATGCAGCCTTGTCATGCAGCCTGTCCTCATTGCAGCCTTGTCATGCAGCCTTGTCATGCAGCCTGTCCTCATTGCAGTCTGTCCTCATTGCAGCCTGTCTTCATTGCAGCCTTGTCATGCAGCCTGTGCATTGTTGTCCCCTCAGTGTTAGGTTTTATTTTTAAAAATGGCGCCGCCGAGATGTCCTGTGTATCTCGGCGGCGCCCAGTAGTTCTCGGCTGCCTTCGGCCGTTCTCGGCGGCTTTTGCCCGCCTTCGGCCGTACTCGGCGGCTTTTGGCCGCCTTCGGCCGTACTCGGCGGCTTTTGGCCGCCTTTGGCCGTACTCGGCGGCTTTCGCCCGCCTTCGGCCGTTCTCGGCTGCTTTTGGCCGCCTGCGGCCGTACTCGGCGGCTTTCGGCCGCCTTCGGCCGTACTCGGCGGCTTTAGGCCGCCTTCGCCGCTCTCTGCCCTTCTCGGCGGTTTTCGGCTGCCGAGAAGGGGCGAAGGTGGCGGAAAGCTGCCGAGAAAGGCCGAAGGCGGCCGTAAGCTGCGAGAAGGGCCGAAGGCGGCCGAAAGCCGCCGAGAAGGGCCGAAGGCAGCTGAAAGACGCCCAGAGCCTAGAAATCGCAGAGGATCGGCATATAACACGCACCCATGATTTTCCCCTGATTTTAAGGGGAAAAAAGTGCGTGTTATACGCCGATAAATACGGTATGTAAATCAGCCTTTCTCAACCTTTTTACCCCAGGGGAACCCTTAAAATAACTTTCAGGTCTCGAGGAACCCCTGATAAAACCCATTCATTGGGGGGTCAGTGCGTACAATGCCCCTTACTTTGGTGTTCAGTGAGAAGAATGCCCTTTTTTTACAGTGATGGTAAGAATGGCCTCCTTACTTACAGAGAGCTATAAAGATCATTGGTGTCATAGCACTGGCTCCTCCAAGTGGCATTGGCTCAGAACTATGTAGGCACCATCAAACAGGAGGTAAATCAGCCACAGCTCAAGGAACCCCTAGCCACCTCTGAAGGAACCCTGATTGAGAATGGCTGATGTAAATCATAAAAATTGCAAAAGGGATTCACAGACATGTTAGGAATGAGCACCATGTTTATTTCTTCACTGTATATGGCAGAGCAACTTGCAATTCTTCTGGGATGTTTGCTATGTGCACTTTTTTTTATTACTTATGGTAATTTATTGCTATATTTTTTTTCTTTCAGGTGGGTATGATGACCTGGTAACTACTCCAGTGAACGGAGATTTTCATCAGGTGAGTGTAAAATATGGGGCAAGGGTTAAAACACAAACCATTGTATACCTTTCTCATAGAAGTGTTCCCAAATACTAACGCTGCCAAGTGATAATGTAGAACGTAGAAGGTTTGACCTGGTATCAGCTTGTTGCAGTCTCTGTATAGCAGAGCTGGAGTGTGACACTTATGCCCGATACACACGGTTGGATTTTCCGTCGGGAAATGTTGGATGTAAGCTTGTTGGCTGAAAGCCTGACCATGTATATACTCCATTGAACATTTGCCGTCTGACTTTTTCGCCAACAAATGTTTGATAGCAGGTTCTCAAATTTTCTGCCAACAAAACTTTCCTGTCGGAATTTCCGATCGTATGTACACAAGTCCGACGCACAAAAATTCACACATGCTCAGAATCAAGCAGAAGGAGCCGCACTGGCTATTGAACTTCCTTTTTCTCGGCTCGTCGTACGTTTTGTATGTCACCATGTTCCCACATTTGTAATTGTTGGCCAAGATTTGTGTGACCGTGTGTATGCAAGACAAATTGGAGCCAACATCCTTCGAACAAAAAAGTTGTCAAAGGACGGAAGTCCGATCGTGTGTAGGGGGCATTAGAAGCAGAACAAGGAGCCAATCAGTTTGTATGCTGACAGCAGAGTGACAGAGAAATTAGCTTATTGCTGTGCTATTTTTCCTTTCACTGTCCAGTCACAGAATGGGGGAAGATGCAGAATCACCTGGGCTCAGAGGAAGTGGGTTGAATGATGCTGGACATTAGACTGAGGACATCAAGTTGTAGAAACAAATACTGCACAGGAAATCTCTGGATTGAAACTGAAAATTGCAACAAAGGCTTATTTATTGTTTTATCTTTTTAAAGGCTATTCATTTTTATCTTGTTATATTTGGCTGGAATTTTGATTCATTTATTTCCAATAGACCCTCAAGCAGGCCCAGATTTGTAGAAAGGTCACATATGCCTAGTTTTAGGACAGAGATCTCCAAATGTTTTAAACAAAGGGCCAGTTTACTGTCCTTCAGACTTTAAGAAGGCAGGATGTTGGTGTCAGTGGGAGGAATAGAACCTCATTGTTGGTGTCAGTGGGAGGAATAGTGCCCCATCATTGGTGTCAGTGGGAAAAATAGTGCCCTGTCATCGGTGTCAGTGGGAGGAATAGTACCCCATTATTGATAGTGAAAGGAATATTACCCCACTGTTGGTGTCAGTGGGAGGAATAGTACCCCATCATTGGTGTCAGTGGAAAAAATAGTGCCCTATCATTGGTGTCAGTGGGAGGAAAAGTACCCCATTATTGATGCTAATATTACCCCACTGTTGGTGTCAGTGGGAGGAATAGTACCCCATCATTAGTGGGAGAAAATACTGCCGCATCGTAGGTATCAGTGGGGTGAATAGTGCCTCATTATTGGTATCAGTAGGAAGAATAGTACCCTGTCATTGGTGTCAGTGGGATAAATAGTGCCCAATCATTGATAGTGGAAGGAATAGTACCCCATCATTGGTGTCAGTGGGAGAAAATACTACCGTAGCCTAGGTATCAGTGGGATGAATAGTGCCTCATTATTGATATCAGTAGGAAGAATAACACCCCATAATTGTTGTCAGTAGAAAGAATAGTGCCCCATAGTTGGTGTCACTAGGAAGAGTAGTGCCTCGTATCAGTAAGAGGAACAGTGCCCCAAGGGTCTGATAAAGGCAAGCACAGGGCTGCAGTTTTGGAGACCATTGGCTTAGGAGATCAATGTAATGGTGATGAGGCAAGCATGTTACTCATTAGAAGGAGAATACACTATTTGTTATGAGCTCCCTGCCATTGTATGGCTGCAAAGATCTGAGTTCATGGAGAATGCACAGTAAAATAGGCCTACGGGGGGTAGTTCTCTGGATCTCAGCACTGCATACGATAAATATGTGGAAGAAATAACATGACATGCTGTACCTGTTCTAGGATTCTTCAACATACGATGGATATGCAGCTATAGCACAGGCTGACCGCCTCACTCAGGAGCCAGAAAGTCTCCGCAAATGGAGAGAAGAGCAGAAAGAGCGATTGGAGGAGCTGGGTAAGATTTGTAATGGTTTCACTTCATGGTGGTGCTTATTTAAAAATATGGATCTAATTAAAACACCAAATGCCAGATCAAGTCTGCTTTACCTGGGCAACAACTTGTGTCTTCTCTTTCTCTAGTTCAGGGGTCTCCAAACGCTCTAAACAAAGGGTAACCAAATATAGGGTGCAGGAAACTTGAAGCATCCATGTTAGATCTTTTTTTCCTACAAAGTGTTGATAGATAAAAACAACTTACATGTTTCGGCCAGTTGCCTAAAGCGAGTAAAGATGCTTTGAGTTGCTGGCTCCCTATATTCTTTTGCATTTGACATGAATGGGGACACTTGGAGCCTGAGCACCAACATTTGCCTCCTGACTTGAATTTACTGTAACCCTTATGTGAACGCTGCTTTTTTAAATTCACAAAACAAAGGGCTTTAGGGGGTCCGATTGTGACCTGTGAGAGTAGAAAATTAAAAAAAACGACATTGCGCCTTTGGTCAATAGGAGGAGGAATACTGCTGCATCATTGGTGTCAGTAGGTGGAATGGTACCCCATCATTGATGTCAGTGGGAGGAATTCTGCCCCATCATTGGTGTCAGTGGGAGGAATGGTGCCCCATAATTGGTGTCAGTGGGAAGAATAATGCCCCATCATTGGTGTCAGTGGGAGGAATGGTGCCCCATAATTGGTGTCTGTGGGAGGAATGGTGCCACTGGGAGGAATAGTGCTCCATCATAGGTGTCAGTAGGATGAATAATGTCCCCCAGTTGGTATCAGTGGGAGGATTAGTACCTCGTATCAATGGGAGGATTAGTGCCCCAAAACCTGGATTAAGGCAAGCGAAGGGCCACAGTTTGGAGACCACTGCTCTAGTTTATAAACTTGTCACAATGGTGTCAGTTCTGATTTCTGAAACTGCCTGAAAGAACTGTCACTGTTGCCCATAGCAACTTGTTTTCTCTTTAATCTGTACTGGAAAATGATGATTGGATAGACTGATGGACTGTACGAAAAACAGCACAGTTTATTTATACATTCCATACTAAATAAGTAATGTATCACCACTTTTAGGATTCTCAAATTTTAATGGTACCATAGCTGTAAATAAAACTTTCTACTCACCAAGTACTGTAAAAATTGCATCAGAAATCAACTCCCCCATCATGTCCTTCACTGCTGGGTGAAAGGAGAAGAAATCCCATGTAAGATTTAGGGCCGCATCACATCCGATATGTTGGGACTGCACAACCCAATCCCCCCCCCCCCCCTTGCTGCAATGATGTGCCCTATTAAAAAGGGTGGCAGATTTTTTTTCAGCACAGCATGGTGCAATGTAATCCACCACTTTGCATCACACTGTGGCATGTAGGACTTAATGTGATGATGGCAGTGCAGATGAACACTAACCAGCGCACACCCGTGTCCTGGTGTGAACAGGCCCCAAGTCAGGTGCCAATTGGGTACTACACAGGGCCCTCATGCTCAGCACTGAACCAGCAAACATCAGGGCTGTCACACTGGAGGAACATATTGAGTTGCATGATCCTAATAATACCTGGAAATACTGGGTATTTCTCTTCACTCCCAGCGGTGAACAGATTGGAGGGAATAGGATAGGCTACAATATTGCAGGGGGATGCTGGGCAGAGAACTGCATGGAACACGGGGAGATTTACTAAAACCGGAGCACTCAAAATCTGGTGCAGCTGTGTATAGTACCCAATCAGCTTTTAACTTCAGCATTGTTCAATAAAACCTGGAAGCTGATTGGTTTCTATGCAGAGATGCTCCAGATTTTGAACTCTCCAGTTTTAGTAAATACTCCTCAATACTGTCTCATTATAATACTTCACATATTCACATGAGCTCGACATAAATTATTATTGCAACTGTGTGTCAGTGTTCTCTTTACTTACTAGATATACACGAGCAGAATTTCATTTTTCTAATCATTAGTGGGGTCAGATTAAAAAAGTTTTCAACTGCAATGGCGAGAAAATGTACTTATTTATGTATTGGGATGTACTTATTTCTAGCAGTGTATGTGGTTTTCGTTTGGTAAAGTCCAAAGTAAAGGAAATTTTAAAGTGTTACTAAATCCAGAACCTGCATTCACTATATCAGGTATCCTACAGTAAACACAACATGGAAATTAAATTATTTTAGTAAATATAAATTGCTAAATATAATTTCCCATCAGCAGTATATAGCATCCTTGTGACTTCTATCAGTTCCTAGTAAACCTTGTAGGAGGAGTTTTCATTCTCCCCTGATACTCTGTCTGGACAGTGCTGATTGGCCCTGTGCTGATCACATGCTGATCACAAGAAGAAAAAAACACTCTAGCAATACAAACCAAATTGTGCATGTGCAGCCCATCCACTGGCTCTGTAAATTCCAAGTTATTTTTTTGAGACAATGTTATGCCGCGTACACACGGTCGGAGAATCCGTCGGAATGCGTCTTATCGGACCGTGTCGTCAGATAATCCGACTGTGTGTGGTATGCATCGGACTGATTCCGTCCCAATCTCCGTCGGACCCAATTTTCCAACATGTTGGAAATATTTCCCGACCAACTGGGCCGGTCGGACGTAATCCGATCATGTGTAGAGAATTTTGATCGGACCAAGTGCCACGCATGCTCAGATCAAATTCCTACATCAAAGCTATTGGCTACTAGCCTGAATGTAGTCCCATCGTAACGAAATTATGTCATCACGTTCTGAAAGATCGGATTTTTCCGACAACTTAGTCCGACCGTGTGTATGCAACACGGTCGGACTAAACGGTCGGATTTGGTTGTGGAAATCTCCGACCGTGTGTACGTGGGCTTAGAAGAGGAGGATCAGGAGACAGGCTCAAATAGCCTTTCTACACAATGCAAAGGATTAACCCCTTAAGTTCCACAGTGAGTATAGCAAGCCTGCTTTACAGCATATACACACTGATTTTACTGGTGTGGGTTTAGTAACACTTTAAACTACTTTTAAACGACATTTGCATGTACTGAGAATTGTCTTAAAAATTTTCATTCAAAGTTTTACTAGTAAATACCCAGTTTTAGTTGCAGATTCTATGCGTTATAGTTGTGATGTTAGGTACATTTCTACTCTACGAATGAATCCATCATATCAACTTAGTAACACTATTTAAGGTGGAACTCCAATATTTCCCCTGGTACCCCTCCCCAAGTCCTTATAACTTTTTTTCCTGATATCTTTTTGCTCATCCTGGGACATCATCCTTAGCGTCTTATTTTTTTTGTGGCAGCAGCTTGCTGGAGGCCTTTTTTTCAGGACTGAGTTAAACTCTTGTAATAATGCATGAGCGCAGCTTGGTCCTATAGTAATGTAAGCCCAGCTTGTGTGATGCTGTGGGGGTTATTTACTAAAGGCAAATCCACTTTGCACTACAAGTGCAAAGTACACTTGAAATTGCACTGAAAGTGCACTTGGAAGTAAAGTTGCTGTAGATCTGAGGGGGGCATGCAAGGAAATGAAAAAATAGCATTTTAGCTTGCACATGATTGGATAATAAAATCAGCAGAGCTTCCCTTCATTTCTACCCCTTAAATTTACAGTGGCTGTGCTTCCAAGTGCACTTTCAGTGCAATTTCAAATGCACTTTCCACTTTCGTAAATACCTGTGTCCCTTGGAAAAGGGGGGGGGGGGGGCATGTGAATTATAGGCTGGGCTCACAGGAAATAGGCTGAATGACAGGACAGAGTGTCGTCCTTCCCAGAGAAAGATTGCCAGCGTTAGACAGAGGGGGAAATCGGGGGCACCGTTGGATCAAGGAGAATGTAAGTAAACATTGGCAATATATTTCTTTTAATCCGGGACCAATAAAAAAAAAAGTATTGTTAAACAATCTTGTCATCCAGGTTCTGTATGCATTGCCCCCCTACATATATGTTCCCCCTACTCTGGAACATATACATTGTCAGCTTATCTAAGTCGACATAATATTTTCCAGTGCAGATAAAAAAAAATAGAAAAGCTAAATTGATTTAAAATGCTAACATTCTTTTCTTTCAGCAAATAAAATAATCCAGCCAACTTTCCTAAGTGCTCTTGTCTCCTTTTACACAATTTACCATTATGTTTGTCACTTGTATGTAACAGATGCGGCTGCCAAGGTGACGGAACAGGAATGGAGAGAGAAAGCCAAGAAAGATCTGGAGGAGTGGTACCAGAGACAGAGCGAGCAGATAGAGAAGAATAAGATTACAAACAGGTCAGTAGCCTGACTGCCTATTCACTAATTCTTTTCTACAAATGCCTGTATTTACATTTAAATAGCAACTCCATCTAAAGCTCTTTGACTTTTGAATGGAGTGGTGTAAAGATTGATCACCCACCATGAGCTCTCCCTAAATCAGATACAGTCACGTTTCCTGCCTCTCCTCCTCCCCAGGGAATATTCTCCATATATTACCATGTAGAATTCTAGCTTCCCATGGACTTCTAAGGGGCTGTATATATTCTGAGTATGACCCCCATAGAAGCCTTTAAACTAAAAGGAAAAACAAAGCTTGTTTAAAAAAATTATATAATTGCTCTACAATCCAATTCACTATTTAAAGCAGAGTTCCGCCCAAAAGTGGAACTTCCACCCATTAGTCTCCTTGCCCCCTCCGGTGCCACATTTGGCACCTTTCATAGGGAGCGTATACTTGTCTTTGATAGGTATCCTGTGCCCACTTCCGGGAGTCTCGACCGCAGCTGATGATATCACCGCTGGGCTCCCTCCTCCATCCCCCGCCGCCAGGCCAGTTGGAGATCGCAGCAGGTGACTCGCGCATGCGTAGTAGGGACCCGGCATGAAGTTGTAATGCTTCACTACCGGGTTCCCTTACTGGCTATTTGTGGCGGCAGCACCGACAGCTAATGGAAACGGCAGCTGCGGTGCCGACATCACTGGACTCCAGGACAGGTAAGTGTCCTATTATTAAAAGTCAGCAACTGCAGTATGTGTAGCTGCTGACTTTTAATTTTTGCAGGGGTGGGCGGACCTCCACTTTAATGTTAGCAGAATCACCTTTCCATTTCGGCCTAGAGTCATGATTGTCTAGCTGGCTTGTTGGCAGGGGAATGTACCTAGGGTTGCCACCTCATGCCTTTAAACTCGAACACATATGAAGTACATGGGTTCTGAGGCTAATTTAATGCAGATAAGGCACCAAGTCGAATTACCACCTTAACCTCCCTAGCGGTAATCCCGAGTCTGGCTCGGGTTGGGAATTTCATTACAATAGCGGTAACCCCGAGCCAGACTCGGGTTTGCACCGCTCGATGCAGGGGAGGACACAGGGATCGTTACTTACCTTGTCCGCCGCGCTGTGTGATCGAGCTGTCCTCCGCTTGATTCACAGTGCCGAATGCCGCCGAGCTCCGTTCCCTGTGGCGTTACGATGCACGGGAGCGGAGAACGGCGGCAAATTCAAAAAAGTAAAAACACACAAAACACACACAGTACTGTAATCTTACAGATTACAGTGCTGTAGTAAAAAATACACACCCCCTTTGTCCCTAGTGGTTTGTGCAATGCCGTGCATGCACTTTTATATTATAAATACAGTTTTTTACTGCTTGGAATTTGGAGATTGTCCATAGCAACCAAAACATGTCCCTTTTTCAGTTTTTTTTTGGATTTGATTACATTATTGAATAATTTTTATTATTCTTTATTATATTATAAACTTTATCATACCCGGGATGTCCGCTAGACTTGAAGAGATTTCAGAGCGTTATTCCTAAGAATTACAGGACTACAAAATAAAAGCCAGATTTCCATGCAAAATAATTGTACCGCTTTCAGCACCTTATTCCAGACTGAATCATACCGCCAGGGAGGTTAATCAGCCACAGAACCTGTGTAATTCATATGTGTTTGGGTTTAAATAGATGAGGTGGCAACCCTACATGTACCTGGAAACATTTGTAGGTGTTCATGGCAACACTTCCTTACAGTCGGGTGAGAGTGAAAACCAGCAGGGGAGTGGGGAGGGGAGAAAATCAAACTCGGGCACAGTTCAGTAAGACCCCTTTCACACTGGGGCGGTTTTCATGCGCTTTAGCACTAGAAATAGCCTCTGCAAAGCGCTTCCCGTTCCTGCAGGACATTCCAAAAAGTCCTGCAAGCAGCATCTTTGGGGTCCGTTCGCAAACGCTGTATTTAACAATCCCCAAACGCCCTGCCCATTGGAAGGAATGGGCAGCACTTTCAAATCGCCTTTAAAGTGCGTTGAAAGCGCTGCAAAACAGGAGTTTTTTTAATCCTTTTTTTGGAGTTAAAAGTGCCCCGCTTAAAAAGCGCCACTTAAACAGTGTTACAGCAAGCGCTGCTTTAGCGCAAATGGATGGGCGTCTCAGTGTGCACACCCTAAATTACATAAAGCATCCTGTTTGGTATAGGGCATCCCTGGCAGTGTCATTAAATAGACTGCATTGCACATTTCATCTTAGAGCTTTAAATATTTATCATAGCAGAGGTGCTGCAGTGTTTCTTATTACACCATGGAGATCGATAATTCTGTTACAGCAAAGGCAAAGCTCTGCTGAGTTTTTCCTTCAGGTTTACCAAAACCATTTAGTACAAGGGCCTGCCTGATTGCATACACATTGAAACTCCTAAGGTTTGACCTCATATTATATGGTTTTGGTAAATCTGAAGGAAAAACTCAGCAGAAAATCTGATAGTGTGTATGGAGCCTTAATGTTTGACCACATATTATATGTTTTTGGTAAATCTGAAGACAAAAATTTAATGGTGTGTATGGGATGTAAGCCTTTATTCCAGCAGTCATATAAGAGTTTCAATGTGGATGCAATCAGGCAGGCCCTTGCACTACATGGTTTTGGTAAATCTGAAGATAAAAATCGGCCGAAAATCTAATGGTGTGTATGGAGCCTTAATGTTTGACCACATATTATATGTTTTTGGTAAATCTGAAGACAAAAATTTAATGGTGTGTATGGGATGTAAGCCTTTATTCCAGCAGTCATCCAAGAAGATGTGACAGATTCCCGCTCAGATCATGCTGAGATCATTGAAATGTACTGTGCCAGATCAATGCAACCTTCCTCCAGCAGTTACAGTTGAAGCCATGAAATGATCTAAACTGTTGGTGGTAGGTCGCATTGATATGTTCTGTCATTGTGTGCTTATAAGGTGGATGGAAGAAGTTTCAATTGCCTGAAGATTGCTGCGTATGGCCGGTATAATTCTTGCACTCTGCTCCTTTTTTGTCTTGTTTGTACTTTGTACTAGGTAGTAGTAAGGTGTGTACGAGACAATGAACTAACACTAATAGACGCCAGAGTTAATCATTAAGCTAAAGTCAGTTGTTCTGTAAGGCAACACCCATTTTTGTATATGCAGTAAAAGCATGATCAAAGAGTTAGCCAAGCAGCATAGATTGCAGGAACTTTGTAAAGTTGCATTCCGCCCAGGTTCACACTGACTACAGGTTGGAAATCATGCTGATTCAGCTGAACTCACACAATTTCATACCCGCATGTCATTCCTACTTCGGGAGCGATTTCAGAGACATCTGTGGGGGTTGCTGCACAGATGTCTATACTAATCGCCTCCCCGAAGTCGCCAAAAGTAGTACAGGAACTCCTTTTGGGAATCAGTGTGGCACAGGCTTAGGACAGTGCCAATGACGGCAAAAGCCACCGATTTGGCATGCGATTTGAAATGTCAAATCGCATTCCAAACTGGGCCAATTTGAACCTAGGCTCCACATGATTAAAGCTGGCCATACATTATACAATTTTACTATTCAATTTCCTTTAGATTTACCTTCAACTATGTAGTGCAAGGGCCTGCCTGATTGCATACATGTTGAAAGTGTTTTGGTTTGATCTCATATTATATGGTTTTGGTAAATCGAAAGTAAAAATGTACAAGAAAATTGTATAATGTATGGCCAGTCTTACTGCTGATTTGCTACACCATTTTTGCAGCCACTTTATGTCTGCTTGCGTGTATTTCAGTAATGGATGCATGGCATTTCTCAGGGTGGGTTTCTTGATGGTCAAAACAGTGGACTATACCTGCATAATGTATCTAAACAACCATTTGTATACAGTCCCCTGTCTAAAAGCACAGGATGACAATGTAAGAGTGCAGTTGGGAAACAGGGAAATGGCATTGTCGCCCTATAACAGGAAATGTGTAAACAAGAACCTTTAAGATAGGATTGCTAGGTATTATTTAGATGAAAGCTACAGATTTAAAATATGAGAATGACTTATAAAAATGTATGTTAGCTAATATAAGATTTTAGTGATTAGGTTTACATTTATTTTAATAAACTTGAATGTACTTTCAGTAATGCAGGCTGTAGTTTAGTGAGAATAATAGTGAAAGACTATTACAAATGTTAATTAAAAAAAAAAGTTAAAGCACAACTTTACCTGTAACAACTTGATAAAAAAAATCATGTTTTTTAGCCAGGAACATACATTCCATAATAATTATGCCACCAAAATTAGTGTATGCTGTAAATTTTCAGATTTGCACCTGTTTCTTTTTACCGGAGGCTGCCATTTTGCTGAAGCCAGAGCGCCTGAGCAGCAGTAAATCTTTAGGCTGTCAGCAGATCAGCCTCTAGTGCAGGGGTGTCCAAACTTTTTTCAAAGAGGGCCAGATTTGATGAAGTGAACATGCATGAGGACCGACCATTTTGCCTGACATTTTTTGAACCATTAAAATGAAATGTATATGAACTAATACACTGCCCAACAAGAATTATCTTGCCTTTGTGGCTGTTTGCGGTGAAGAGTCTAAGGTTGAGCTCAAGCGTGTTATTTGCATATACCGTATTTATCGGCGTATAACATGCGCCTTCACTTTAAGAGGGAAGTTTCAGGAAAAAAAATTCAATTTTAAATAAAGGACTGTGAACGAAATAAGGGTCAGTGCCCATTAATGAAGCCTAATCAGTGCCAATCTGAAGCCTCACCATTGCCATGAATAGAGCCTCAACATTGCCATGAATGCAGCCTCACCATTGCTAAGAATGCAGCCTCACCACATTGACATGAATGCAGCCCCTCTGAATGCAGCCTCGCCATTGCCATGAATGCAGCCTCACCATTGCCATGAATGCAGCCTCTGAATGCAGCTTCACCATTGCCATGAATGCAGCTTCACCATTGCCATGAATGCAGCCTCACCATTGCCATGAATGCAGCCTCACCATTGCCATGAATGCAGCCTTTGAATGCAGCCACACCATTGCCATGAATGTAGCCTCACCATTGACATGAAGGCAGCCTCACCATTGCCATGAATGCAGCCTCTGAATGCAGCCACACAATTGCCATGAATGCAGCCTCACCATTGCCATGAATGCAGCCTCACCATTGCCATGAATGCAGTCTCACCATTGACATGAATGCAGCCTCTGAATGCAGCCACACCATTGCCACGAATGCAGCCTCACCATTGCCATGAATGCAGCCTTTGAATGCAGCCACACCATTGCCTTGAATGCAGCCTCACCATTGCCATGAATGCAGCCACACCATTACCATGAATGCAGCCTCACCATTGCCATGAATGCAGCCTCTGAATGCAGCCACGCCATTGCCATGAATGCAGCCTCACCATTGCCATGAATGCAGCCTCTGAATGCAGCCACACCGTTGCCATGAATGCAGCCTCACCATTGCCATGAATGCAGCCTTTGAATGCAGCCACACCATTGCCATGAATGCAGCCTCACCATTGCCATGAATGCAGCCTCACCACTGCCATGAATGCAGGCTCTCAATGCAGCCTCACCATTGCCATGAATGCAGCCACACCATTGCCATGAATGCAGCCACACCATTGCCATGAATGCAGCCTCACCATTGCCATGAATGCAGCCTCACCATTGCCATGAATGCAGCCACACCATTGCCATGAATGCAGCCACACCATTGCCATCAGTGCAGCCTGATCCATGCCCATCTGCAGCCTCAGAGGGAACGGGGAGGGGGACGGGATGAGCACCAGATTACATACAGTAGAATCTCCTGTTTACTCTGTGGCCTCTTTAATACAAAGTCCCATCTCCTATGATAGACAGAACAGTTGTCCAATGCCAGCCCAGGAGATGGGACTTCCTATTACAGAGGCCTCCGAGTAAACAGGAGATTCTCCTGTATGTAAACTGACGGCACTCGTTCCGCCCCCTCCCTGTCCCCTCCAAGGCTGCCAGAACGATAAATACGTTGTATATTTTTTGTGGGCCCTCAACGAATCCCAGAGCGCTATGCGGCGCTTGGGCATTCGTTGGGGGCCACAAAAGATATATATATATCCAAATTACCAGTGGGGCCACATTAAAGTTTGGACCTGCCTGCTCCTGTGGCTCTGATTTTTAGCACAGTGTCAAAAATAGATTGCACATGAGCATGTGCAGAGCGAGGTGTATTATTTGATTTTAAACAATATAGACACTTATTTGTAATGTTTTGCAGCTATACCTGCATACGGGGCTTCATTTTCTGAATAAAGTTCCACTTTAAAACTGGAACTCTGGAAAAACTAAAAGTCTGCACCTGCACTTCAGGGGTTAACTGCTTGTTTGTACTTGCAGTGCCTTGAAAAAGTATTCATACCCCTTAAAATTTTCCACATTTTGTCATGTTACAACCAAAAACGTAAATTTATTTTATTGGGATTGTATGTGATCGACCAACACAAAGTGGCACATAATTGTGAAGTGGAAGGAAAATTATAAGTGGTTTTCAAAATTGTTTACAAATAAATATCTGCATTTGTATTCAGCCCCCTTTACTCTGATACCCCAAACTAAAATCTACTGAAACCAATTGCCTTCAGAAGTCACATAATTTGTAAATGGAGTCCCCCTGTGTATAATGTAATCTTAGTATAATTACAGCTGTTCCGTGAAGCCCTCAGAGGTTTGTTAGAGAACCTTAGTGAACAAACAGCATCATGAAGGCCAAAGAATACACCAGACAGGTCAGGGATAAAGTTGTGGAGAAGTTTAAAGCAGGGTTAGGTTATAAACAAGTATCCCAAGCTTTGAACATCTCACAGAGCACTGTTCAATCCATCATCCAAAAATGAAAAGAGTATGGCACAGCTGCAAACCTACCAAGACATGTCTGTCCACCTAAACTGACAGGTCGGGCAAGGAGAGCATCATTTGGAGAAGCAGCCAAGAGGCCCTTGGTAACTCTGGAGGAGCTGCAGAGACCCACAGCTCAGGTGGGAGAATCTATTAATCACCCACTCCATAAATCTGGCCTTTATAGAAGAGTGGCAAGAAGAAAGCCATTGTTGAAATAAAGCCATAAGAAGTCCTGTTTGCAGTTTGTGGAAAGCCATGTGGGGGACACAGCAAACGTGTGAAAGAAGGTGCTCTGCTTAGATGAGACCAAAATTGAATTTTTTGGCTTAAAAGCAAAAAGCTATGTGTGGCAGAAAACTAACACTGCACATCACATGGTCAGAGTTGATGGAAAGATGGATGGAGCCAAATACAGGGAAATCTAATGCCGCGTACACACGGTCGAACTGTTTGACGTACTTAGTCCGTTGAAACACATTTCAGCGGACAATCCGCTCGTGTGTGGGCTTCAGCTGACTTTTTCAGCGTGCAGTCCGGAGTACTAAGAATTTCGGTTTTTCCAAAAATCTGTCCGTCGTACTTTGGTTTCAGCGGACAATACGGTCGTCAGTATGCTAGTCTGACGGACTAAGAATGGCGCATGCCCAGAAAGGATTTACAGGGCTTTGCTGTGTCTTGGACTTCCTATTTCTAGTCCCGTCGTACGTGCTGTATGTCATCGCGCAAACTTTCGTTGGACTGTTTGGGTATCCGTGTGTGGTCAAGTCCGTTCAGTGGAAAGTACGACGGATTGTCCGTCGGATTGTATGACGGACTAAGTACGTCAAACAGTTCGACCGTGTGTACGCGGCATTAGAAGAAAACCTGTTAAAGCCTGCAAAAGACTTGAGACTGGGGCAGAGGTTCACCTTCCAGCAGACAACAACCCAAAACATACAGCCAGATCTACAATGGAATGGTTTAGATCAAAGCATATTCATGTGTTAGAATGGCCCAGTCAAAGTCCAGATCTAAATCCAATTGAGAATCTGTGGTAAGACTTAAAAATTGCTGTTCTCAGATGCTCTTCATCCAATCTGACAGAGCTTGAGCTATTTTGCAAAGAAGAAACAAAAATGTCACTCTCTAGATGTGCAAAGCTGGTAGAGACATCCCAAAAAATCTTGCAGCTGTAATTGCAGCAAAAGGTTGTTCTACCAAGTATTGACTCAGGGGGGCTGAATACAGGAGCACGCCACACCTTTTCATATATTATTTGTAAAAAAAAATGGAAAACCATTTATTATTTTCCTTCCACTTCACAGTTATTTGCCACTTTGAGTTGGTCTATCACATAAAATCCAAGTAAAATACATTTATGTTTTTGGCTATAACGACAAAATGTGGAGAATTTCAAGGAGTATGAATACTTTTTCAAGGCACTCTATGGCACAGAGAAAAGCAGATTTACTTACCTGATCCTTCGATCCCCCAGGATCCTATGTGCAGTGCTGCTAGACTGATCCCTTTGGCCCCTTCTCCTGCACTCTGGTGGTCTGGGATAAGGTCCTCTGACATTGGACGTGAGGATATTGAGGGACAGTCCACTGCCAGAGTACCATCTACTGGGAAAGTGAAGAACCAAATAACTAAAAGGGCTTTTCCATCTCCTAGACCAGTGATGGCAAACCTTGGCACCCCAAATGTTTTGGAACTACATTTCCCATGATGCTCATGCACTCTGCAGTGTAGTTGAGCATCATGGGAAATGTAGTTCCAAAACATCTGGGGTGCCAAGATTCGCCATCACTGTCCTAGACCAAGGGTCTCCAAACTGCAGCCCGAGGGCCAGATGTAGCCCTTTGCTATCCTTTATCCGGCCCTTGGGGCACTATTCCTCCTACTGACACCAACAAAGGGGCACTATATCTTCCACTGATACCAATGATGGGATACTATTCCTCCTACTGATAGGGGCACTACTCCTCCTAATGACCACCAACCCTGAGGCCATATTTATTCTCACTGATGCTGGACCTGGGACATTTTCTCCACCCACTGACCACAATCCGCCCTCCTAAATTCTAAAGGACAATAAACTGGCCCTTTGAAAAGTTTGGAGACCCCTGTCCTACACTAAGCAAGGTAGCCCCACTGTAAGGGTGGACTTTTATTTTCCTTGGAAATCATATTTAATCAAACAATAAAAGCAAGTTATGGCTTTGATCATTTTCAGGCACCTCACTATGAGTAATTGGGCAGTAGTAAGGGGCAGAAAAGGGTTCCATTCTTCTAATTAAAGTCAGTATGTACATAATGGAGCACTGTAGGTGTTGAGGTCACTAGAGTTAAATTGAAGACAACTGGAACTAGCTGAACAGGAATTAATGCAGAAATTTGGATTCAGTCCAGTTCAGGAGTCAGCGGAAAATTCAGCAGATATAAAAAGACATTATTTAATTCAATTATTGTTTCATGAACGATCATTAAACATATTTCTACACAGAGCTGGCAAAACATCCAGAATCTCAGCTAATAACAGCCTCCTGTAATCCTCTTCAGCAGCATTTGGTCTGGGAGTGGAAGGGGCAGTGCTGTAAACCTGTCAAGGCTCCACTGTTTTGTACCATGCTGTCCAACTAAAGCTGGTCTTATGCCCCATACACACAGTCGGAAATTCCAACGGAAAAAGTGAGATCGGATTATGTTGTCGGAAAATCCGATCATGTGTGAGCTCTATCGGATGTTTTCTGACGGAATTTCCAACTTAAAAAGAGAGCTGGATCTAAAATGTTCCGACAACAAAATCTGATCTGACTTTTTCCGATCGAGTGTAGAGAATTCCAATGCATAAAGTGCAACACATGCTCAGAAAAAATTTGGAGAATAAAGCCATTGGCTACTGGCGTCTATGTAGTCCCATCATACGTTTTGTACGTCACCTCGTTCCGAACGATCGAATTTTCCGACAACTTTGTGTGTATGCAAGACAAGTTTCGGCCAAAATCCGTGAGAAAAAATCCGACGGATTTTGTGGTCGGAATGTCCGACCGTGTGTATGGGGCATTACACTGATCAAAATTCTCCAACAATAATAACTGTCTTCTCCTAGTGGGGTGGCTTCTCCTGACCCCTGTCTGGGAGAATAAAATGGATCAGCTGGAGGGATTCCCCTGTCAGTGTTGATGGGGGAATCTAGCAAATTTCTTTCCTGCAACCCGTGGTTACAGGAAAGAAATTCGCTCTGTGTATGGCCTGCCTAAGCCCCCATTCACAGCTGACTGTAATTAGCTGCAGGGGACATATTGTGGGTTCCCTGCGATTTAGCTGTGGGTGGACAGCCCAATTGAAAGCAATGGGAGGCTGACAGCTATTCGCGGCCAATCGTATGTAATCACTTATGCAGCGATAACTTGCAAATTATTGACCCTGGATGCAGTTTGTCTGCGTCCAGGGCCAGCCATCCACAGGTAATCACTGCATTTTTCAAACAAACTACCGTATATACTCGAGTATAGGCCGACCCGAATATAAGCCGAGGCCCCCAATTTACCCCCAAAAAAACTGGCAAACTTATTGACTCGTGTATAAGCCGAGGGTGGGACATGCCTGTCCATCCCTGTGTGTGTGTCCGTCCATCCCTGTGTGTCCGTCCATCCCTGTGTGTCCGTCCATCCCTGTGTGTCCGTCCATCCCTGTGTGTCCGTCCATCCATCCCTGTGTGTGTGTGTGTCCATCCATCCATCCATCCCTGTGTGTGTGTGTCTCCATCCATCCATCCATCCATCCCTGTGTGTGTGTGTCTCCATCCATCCATCCATCCCTGTGTGTGTCTCTGTGTGTGTGTGTGTGTGTGTGTGTGTGTGTGTGTGTGTGTGTGTGTGTGTGTGTGTGTGTGTGTGTCCAGCCTACCTGTGTCCCGAGCCTTTGTCCCGAGCCTCCGTCCCGTGCCTTGCCTCCGTCCCGTGCCGTGCCGTGCCTTGCCTCCGTCCCGTGTCGTGCCTTGCCTTGCCTCCGTCCCGTCCCGTGCCGTGCCTTCCCTTGCCTCCGTCCCGTGCCCTCTTCGTCGGCGCCTCGGCGGCCATTGTAAAATTCAAAAGCCGCGCCTCCGCCTTCGCCTGTGATAGGCGGAACACTGAATTTCCCAGCAGCCTGTGTTCCGCCTATCACGGACATCGTATCATCCTCGTCCGTAGTACGAGGATGATACGATGTCCGTGATAGGCGGAACACAGGCTGCTGGGAAATTCAGTGTTCCGCCTATCACAGGCGAAGGCGGCGCCGGAGGCGCGGCTTTTGAATTATAGAATGGCCGCTGTCTGTCTGCTCGACACGCTGATCGAGCGGGCAGACAGCGATGACTCGAGTATAAGCCGAGGGGGGCACTTTCAGCCTCAAAAAAGAGGCTGAAAATCTCGGCTTATACTCGAGTATATACGGTATCTTCTAACAGTGTATGTAGTCTTTGTTTTTGGGAAAATCTGTTCACTCCAAAATCCAAAATCAAATGTTAAAAGCAAATATATTACTTTATATTACTAGTACTTTCAAACGACATTCATCAGGTCATCGAATGTATTCAGAATTTTCATTCAAATATTCATTTAGAAATGATTGGTTCCTATGCACAGCTGAATCAGATTCTGTGTACACCAGTTTTAGCAAATCACCACTTGTTCTTGTTCAAATCAGTAACATTTGGTCAGCGGTATAACTTTAATATCAATTTTTTTTTTTTAATTGTCTGTGGGTAGGATTCCCCTTAATCGTCCCACATTCAGACATTTGAAAAAGCAGCTACAACCAAAAACCCAACATAGATATGTATATTGGGCACAGGGAATACAATCAAGCCTGCAGGCCTTTATATGCTGTGTTCTTTAAATCTTTTATCATTTTTTTTTTCTTTTAAATTGCGTTTTTATTACAAATTGTTTCATTGGTATAATACAGCAAGGCCTTTGTATTACAGACTTCACAAATGGGAATAGGCAAGCAAAAGGTCAGATATTCAGTAATCTAAAAAAAAATATATATATTACTGTAGATACTGTGGATAGAGCCAATAATAACAAGTCTAACAATAGGTAAGGAAAGGAATAGTCACATGGCTCAGATAATTATTTAAATGATAATGAAATATATAAAAACTTTGATATTTTATGTCTCATTATTTTGATGCCTCCACCTAAACAGTGTTAATTTCATCGACTAAAATGACTAAAACATTTTAGTCGACTAAATTAATACTATTTTAGTTGATTAAAATAGGACTAAAACTAAAACAGTTGAAACGACTAAAATACGACTAAAACTAAAATGGCATTTTAGTCAAAAGACTAAAGCCCCATACACACTATCAGATTTACTGCTGTTTTTTGTCTTCAGATTTACCAAAACGATGTAGTGCAAGGGCCTGCCTGATTGAATCCACACTAAAACTCCTAAGGTTTGATATCATATTATATGGTTTTGGTAAATCTGAAGGAAAAAATCAGTAGAAAATGTGATAGTGTGTATGGGGCTTAAGACTAAAACTAAATTGAAATTTGACTTCAAAATTAACACTGGCCTTTAGTGCATGTTCATACCTCAATACCTTAAATAATAACATATGAGATTTTTCACTCCAGCAGGATATAATGAGTTTGGAAATTTTTTGAGAAATGTTAACTAATGCATTACAATTTAATTACACCCATTCGATTTCAGACGATTCAAATTAGTTTTAATCGACTAAAAGGTACTGGAGATTTAGTCGACTAAATACGACTAAAACTAAAACAATTGCAGAAGACTAAATTGGGACTAAAACTAAAATGTAATTTTAATTAATTAATTTTAGTGCTAAGACTGAAACTAAATCAAAATTTGCTGCCAAAAAATGCAATATTCACTTTCTTGAAACTGCATGTCACATTTTTATAGTGGGTTTTGTGTTTTGTATGCATTTTGCATGCGTTTTTCTCCCTCAGTCACCTGGGAAAAATGGACAATAACTCCAAAAAAAGGACTAATAAAAATAATTTTGAGTTTTTTCGTGCACTTTCATTAACTATAATGGAAGGTGCAGCTAGCGCAGAGCAGTGTATAAAAATGCAGTGCACAGATGTAAGCATTTAAAGGGGGCTATTTTACATGTGCTTTTTGATGCTATAAGAGGCAAAACGGGTCCTTAAAGTCTATGTTCAGCTTTTGGTTACAGCTGCTTTAACTTGACATTAGTGTGCACTAACTCTCTGTTTTCTTCTTCACGTCTTTCTCTCTTATTGTCTTTTGCACGCTGTTAACCCAGGATTGCGGACAAAGCATTTTACCACCAGCCTAATGCTGAAGTCATTGGCTACGTGTATGTTCTCTTTATTCTATCCTTTATCTCTTAATTCTTGATGTAATATTTCTTCTGCTGATTAGATAACCAATACCAATATCACAGTATAGTGGTCATATGTTATAATCGGGTTCTTGTGCATAGCTTTGTATGTCTGTCTAGTATAGTATATACTGTAGTAGTACATCTGGATTTATATGATATTACTGTTGGATGCCCGGTTTTTTAACCTATTCGTTTCCTTGGCATTTTAGGTAAAATTACATTTCATGTGTTCAAATATAAATTGATATAAAGTGTTATTTATTTCAAAGGTTATCTCAGGTATGTGTGGAGTTCAATAGAATACTCTAGCCCAGCATTTCTCAAACTTTTCAACACAGAGGAACCCTTGAAATAGTTCTCCAGGCTTCAGGAACCCCGGCTAAAAATTAGAAATCTACAACATGATGGTCAGTGTTTGGAATGGTCCTTACACTTGTGGTCATTGGGAAGAATTTCCTCCTTACAGATAGCTAAAAAGATCAATGGTGTCATTGGGAACTTATCTGAGAGGCAGAAATTGCTCAATACTGAAGGAACCCCTAGCAACCTCTGGAGGAACCCTAGTTGAGAATCACTGCTCTAGCCCTACCCTTTTTATGACTTTCAGGGGCTCAGAAGAATGTGACCCAGCAGAGATGCACATCATGAGAAGAATGTCACGATGTGGTTATGAGAGAAACATGATGGTTGCCAAAGCTTACTCATTTCTGAAAATGCTTGTGTCCTGCCTGTCAATTTAATCCAGTGGCTTTAACACTTTTGGAGACACTGACCTAAATGAAGTTGGCAGATTACTCAGATTTCTTTTGCCGCTTGTTTATTCCAAAGCAGTGATTTGTCCAACTAGCATTTTGAAAAAGAGAGGATGGCAGGCTGTATACTCCGATAAGCTATAACATTATGACCACTCACCAAAACCCATGGATGCATGGACTCCACTAGACCTCTGAAGGTATGCTGTGGTATCTGTCACCAAGCTGTCAGTAGCAGATCCTTTAAGTTCTGTAAGTTGCGAGGTGGGTCCTAAAGGGATCAGACTTGTTTTTCCAGCACACCTCACAGTCTTTATTGTGTTCCTCAAACCATTCGTGAATTCATCAGACCAGTCCACCTTCTTCCATTGCTCTTGTGGTCCAGTTCTGATGCTCACCTGCCCATTGTAGGTGTTTTTGTGACACGGATCATTATGGGCATCCTGACCAGACTGCAACTACACATCCCCATACACAAAAAACTGCCATTCACTGTGTGTTCTGACGCTATTCTATCAGAACCAACATTCTGACACTCACTCAGGTTGAACTGGATGGACTGGTGTCTTTATTCAACCTTACTGACTATGATACTATGAACATTAACTTTTTCAGCAATTTCGTCTGTTGGATCAGACTACACAGGCCATTCTTCTCTCTGCACGTACATTAATGAGCCTTGACCACACATGACCCTGTTGCCAGTTCGCTTGTTTTCCTTCCTTGGACCACCTTTGGTAGGTCCGGACTACTGAAGACTGGGAACATCCCACAAGAGCTGCAGTTTTGGAGATGCTCTGACTTCTGATCCAGTTGTCTAGCCATTACAATTTGGTCCTTGTCAAAGTCGCTGAAATCCTTACACTTGCCCATTGCTTCTACTTTCAACAAATCAACTTCAGGGATAGCATGCCTACTTGCTGTCTAATATATCCCACCAACATTCAGATGCCATTGTAACAAGATAATCAATGATATTCACTTTACCTGTCAGTGGTCATAATGTTGTGACTGATCTGTGTATATAGGTGTTTGGGGTTAAAATATACAGTGATAGAATTCAAGAGATGGGTTCCTTTTTTAATTTCTCACTCATAAAAATGCAATATTTTTCACAACATTGGTTCTTAAATGAACATCAGTTAATGATGCTAGCTGATCTATTTATTAAATGGAAAAAAAACAAAAAAATGTTAGGTTGTTCATTTCTTTTAGATCATCTTCATTTTGTGTGGGAATCCTGTTGTAAATATAGACATAAAAAACATGGCAGTGGACCTGTACTGTAAAGTAAGCATTATGTTACCCTTAGGAAAATTAAGAAACGCAAAGGACCAACATGAAAAACATTGTGGCATACTTAGTCCCCTTTCACACTGAGGCGCTTTACAGGCGCTATAGCGCTAAAAATAGCACTTGCAAAGCACCTCTCCTTTCACTGCAATTTTAAAGCCCGAGGGCTTTCACACTCTAGCGGTGCGCTGGCTGGACGCTCAAAAAAATCCTGCAAACATCATCTTTGAGGCGCTGTAGGAGCAGTGTATACACTGCTCCTAAAGCGCCCCTGCCCATTGAAATAAATGGGCAGCTGCGCTTTGCCGGCGCTTTTAACCATTTTTCAGCTGTTAGTGGGGGTTAAAAGCACCCCACTAGCGGCCAAAAAGCGCTGCAAAAATGATGGTAAAGAGACCCGCTAAAAATAGCGGCGCTGCTCAGTGTGAAAGTTCCCTTACAGTTCTTTACCTTTCCAACCCCAGTCATGTGGTCTCTACCAAGGGTAATGGAGACATTTATTTTTGTGTAAAGCCAGCCAATCAGTAACTATGCTTGAATACTGATCGTTTATAAGAGACAACATGACCACTAACTCCACATGGTAGACTTAATTTCTCTAAGGTTATACAAGAACAAGGAACATTACTTTCATTAAATGAGAAGTGTTCCTTGTGCTGGTGGCTGCTCTCTTAGTTGGAATCTTCCATCTTTTGCTGCCCCATACCCCCACAGCGGTAATCTTCTGGTGCTGTGGGGTGGGTTAATGTGAGCTTTAGGCACTCATTAAGAGTGCTGTCTATACCTGCCCTCTTTGTACCCATCTCTCATTTACAGAAGATGTACTTTAGCTTCCAGCAGTGAAAATCTAATTGTGAATGGAGGAATCAGACCGATCATAGAGCACTTTTCATTGCTGGAATCTAAAGTGCAGCTTCTTTGAATAAAGGAGGTGGGTCAAAAGGGTCAGCATAACCAGTTCTTTTGATGAGTACCCATGACAGGTCCAGTGGCTCCTATTAACCCCCACAGCACTGGAAGATTACTGCTGCAGAGGAATGGGGAGGGAGACAGAGGGCAGAAGAGTTCAACTAAAGCCGCATGCACACGACTGGTTTTCCCGTCGGAATAAACGCCGAAGGTTTTTCCGACAGAGTTCCGCTGAAACTGTCGTGCGTACACACGATCACACTAAAGTCCGATCCTTAAGAACGCAGGGCCATACAACACGTACGACAGGACTAGTAAAAGAATGTTCAATAGCCAATAGCCTCCATCTCGTACTTGCTTCCGAGCATTCTATTTCTAAGTCCGCCAGAATTTTCATGAAAAAAGTCAGATGATGCACACACACGATCAGAAATATACGATGAAAAGATTCCGCTGGACTTTTTCTGTCAGACATTCTGCTTGTGTGTATGCGGCATAAGAGAGTAGACACCAGCACAAGCGATACCTGTACTGAACTTTTAAAAGTATTACATAGCACCAGGTATCACATGGCGCTTATTATGTTTATTATTAAAGAAATCTTCCTCTGTGTCCCTTTGCATATTGTTTCACTTTGGTTGCAAAACAGCTAGGTAAGTAGAATTTTTAGAAGGGGGTTAACAGTGGCAGCTCCCATATTTTTCCTGGAAAAGATTTAACCTAAACATGTGCAGATGTTAGAAGTAAGCATGCTCACTGGTAATCTGCACAGGTATTGTTGCTAACCTCTCTATTGTTCTTCTACCAGAGCATCAGATGAGGTTCTTGTCTCTGAGACCAAGGATGAGGATACCGGCACTGAATGGGAACGCGTTGCCCGACTTTGCGATTTCAACCCCAAGAGCAGCAAGCAGTCAAAAGATGTGTCCCGCATGAGATCCGTGCTTATCTCCATGAAACAGACACCTCTGTCTCGCTAACCTTTCCTATCCAACCTCACTTCACCTCCCTGCTTCACATTATACCAAAGAATCCATCCACACTGGTCGGAGGCCCATGCATTTATGTTATAAACATGACCAAGGCACCAATCCCGCATTGTCCCCTCATTAAGACACCTATTAATGAACTCAAACTACAACTCACAGTACAGCGTCACCACTTCAGCTTTGAGTTGTGATTTGATAATTTAAGAATGCTGACTGTTGTTACAGAAGCATGTGGTGGGTAGATGAGCAGCTTATGAGATATTTTGATTTTTTTCTGTGTGCCTGTCTTTTTAGAATGCTTGCTTGTATATTGGTCATAAACTGAGAAAAGTAAAGCTTGTGAGGCAAGGTGCGAAGTACTGTAAATCCCCTCTAAATAGGATACAAAAACTGCACAGAGGCATTATGACAAAAGTCTTGATAGAAACATGTTAGCCAACATCAAATAAGTTCATTCTTTAACAAAACTGATCCTTTATTTAAAGAAAATGTAATATTTTAGTTGTACAACACTTCCAGTAAGACTGCACAAGTTTCTCTGTCCGGCTCTATCTTCTATCTAACTGGTCTCTTAATACATGTGTAAGCTGTATCTTGACAGACCAATCTTCTTTATTGGTCTTCTCAGTTGTATAGCAGCTAAGGGAGAGAGTTCTGTCATAACCAGTAACAGAACAATTTCAGAATGGCTGACTTGCACCAGTTTCTAGAGACACTTAGCTGGAAGCTAGAGGAATCCTCAGCAGAATGGTGAAACTTAAGCCTCGTACACGTACACGTATACACTACGTATAGTGTGACAGCTCAGGTTGGAGCCACTGTACTAACAATCTGATGTTAGTACAGCGATCTCCCCTGCTGTGCTATTGTGTTCTGACAGAGGGACGGGCCCCCCCGGCAGAACACTCCGGTCAGCCCTCTCAGACATTGGCTGAGAGCTCTGATCGGGAGACGGTTGGCAGAACTTTTTCGGTCATGAGCCTTTGTCAGAAGCTGGCCGAACCGGTGTACCAGTTTGCCGGCCGACACTCAGCCGTGTGTACTAGGCTTTGCCTTTTATAGAACACTTATATTTTTGATCCTACCTACCTGTTGTAATATGAGAAGTATTTGACTTGTATGTTACCTGTAGTGGTGACTTATTCAGCCTTTGTACAGATTTCAATTAAACCAACTTTGGGATCTACAAAGCCTTTTTTCTTTCAATGGAAAAAGAAAAAAATTGCTGTAATTTAAAACTAATAATACACAATACATCTTTCAAGCATCTATCCTATTGCTATATTTATTGGTAGTATTAAAACATAAAATTGTTCTAATCCAGTATTATTTTAAACAAAGGCTTTTGTGAGGTTTTTTTTGTTTTTCTCTCAGTCATTCCAGTATTTTAAATGCGGTCTCTAAAATTATCTTTTAATTTATTTTTATGTCAACAAACATGACTTTTTTTTCATTTCTAAAGGGAGAGATACTATCAATATTGCATATAATTTACAGATATGTTTCGGTATTGCTTTTAGAAAAGCAGCAGTTTTGTCCAATCGCTTAAGTATAATTTGGCACAAGTCTTTATTGCTGGATCAAACTACGGAGCTGCATTTGTTGGTGTAGTTCTTCTTTTTCAGTCATGTCTGTTTTTGCAGTGCTGAAATGCTATATATTGCAAGTAAAATGCTGATGTATTATCCATCAACAAGGATTCCTTCCCTGCAGTGGTTGCCCATATACAATTTTGCATTGTGTACTTCTAGATCCAGACTTCATCCAGCTCTCCCTGTCTAAAACAGAGGTCTCCAAACTACAGCCCATAGGTTATATCCAGGCCGCAGTTAGAGTCAGTGGTGTATCCTCAAGATTGAGGATTCAGGTCAGTAGAGGCTGCCTTCGGTTCCGCCAGTCTCCAGGACAGGTTTCCCCCTCTGTTTTGTTGTCATTATCCCCATTGTTGGTTGCTAGGACCACTAGGAACTATCTCTGTCCAGACCTGCCCTGCATGTCCGCTCCTGCCCTGCAGCTACAGTCTTCCTGTAAGCTTTACAGTGGTAAGAGGGACTCTGATGGGGACTATCATATAAAGAGGGAACCTTGTTGGGGACCCTGATATATTTGGGCACTCTGATGGGGACTCTGAGGTAAGAGGGGACTCTAATGGGGTTCCTAAAGTAGGGGGGGCTGTGACAGGGACCCCGATGTAAAGGGGGACCCTGATGGGAACCCTAATATAAGGGAGGACTCATTTCAGCCTACAAATATTTGTAAAATACACAATGTGCCCCTTGCACTAAAAAGTTTGGAGACCCCCTCGTCTAAAATATTTATGGGATACAATAAGGTACACGGTTTCCTACACCCAACCAGATGCAGCTGCAGGAGAACTGAACAATATAATGCACAACACACACGTTCCGCCAGACAGACGCAAATAGAATTTAGTGATACATACCTATCAGTCTCATCTCATATCTTCCATTTAAAAATGCTGACAGGTCTTCTCTAAAGCCAACTTGCAAATGCAGCAGCAGCTGCTGTGGAGGACTATATCTTTCCAATTCTGTTCAATAATGCTGAATGTAAGCATTCTGTTCTGCTTTGCTGAATGGTATTTAAAGGATTCCTGTTGCACATCCTCTTATAGATCATCAAGGCAATCTGTCTCTTGGTGGAATGTTGTTTATAGCTATGGCAATACAATTTGGATTCACTATATAATGAACAAGAGTTTAAAGCAGGGGGAAAGTACTGCATTGTAAAGGACACATATGATCTGTGCACAATGCATTTCCAAATCAATAAATCTAAAATGATAAACTGTAAATTTGTTGTGGTGTTTTTGTGACATAAAGAAATGTAATCTATAATTGCAAAAGTACATGACATCTGCGATGTACCCTCAAAAACAAAAAAAAATATATATTACAGCTTACCACTCCATAGATTATTTTTTTCCTCTTTATTTTCGCCTGGTCTTCCTGCAAAATAACTTAGTTCATGTATTTTCATGTCTACACTAATTTCTCCATTGTATCTATGGATGTCACATAGGCTGGGCTTCAAACATATCTACCTTTGTTCATCTCCACTAGATGGTAAAATGATGGGACTTGTAGTTTACACAATAAAGATAAGACTATTTGTGCTTTCTTTTAAGCTCACTGGAGGTGACAAGAATATTAAATTTCTGCCAAAATCAACAGGTATTTTCTGTACTTATTGAAAATATTCTTAGCTTAAAAAGGAAAACTTTTGCAGCCACCATATCTACTGGAAAGCTGTAATATATCATTTTTTTTGTTTTGAGGTTTAGATAAATGTTAAAACCAGCATTTTTGGCTCTCCTGGGTCCTTATGCTTCTCCTAGTTGTATCAACCCCTTCCTATGTTAGCATTTTTTATTAGCATCTACATCACAATGTGAATGTCTTTAAGGTCAGAGATTTTTACAAATCTGCAGAGCTGATGTGATTTGTAAGTTGAGAAAACAGCAGTAGTCATTGTAGTTTCAGCTTGAGTTTTGCTGGAATCACAATTGTTTCATGTAGGCCTCAGGCACATGGGGTGTTAAAAACGCCATGTTTAGGAGAGTTTGGCATTTTTCTGTCTTTAAACGTCCTTCAATGTTCCATGCACACATAGGCATTTACAGGTCTTTAGAGGCAGAAATAAAACCCCACTGTCAGCGCGTTCAGGTCAGGAGCAGCAGTAGAAAAATACTTAATGCGCCCTAAACACATGTAAACAAACACCTCTAAACACTCATTAACGCAAAGGCATGTTTAGTGCTTGAACGTTAATTCATTTCAATAACCAAATTCTGGCCAATGAAATGTCTCAAGCGCTTCACGAGTTTACAAAAATGTTGACTCTGCACGTTGTTGACTCTGCTTTTTCTCCTGCCAGGGGAAAGGCATTCAGGAGAGCTGGGCAAACGTCCAGTGTTCATGAGGCCTTACACAGCGTGATCTCCAGAGACCTAATGCTGGTTCCTGCATACCCAAACAATAAAAGGTGCTGCGCTAGATTTTAAATGTGATATCCCAATTAGGTGATGAATATAAAAGTGCAAAAAAAATATATAATAAAATTAAAGTCCAACTAGTAATGTAGTGAATACGAAAATACAGTGCCTTGAAAGAGTATTCATACCCCTTGAAATTTTCCACATTTTCTCATGTTACGACCAAAAACGTAATTGTATTTTATTGGGATTTTATGTGATGGACCAACACAAAGTGGCACATAATTGTGAAGTGAAAGGAAAATGATACAGTGAGGGAAAAAAGTATTTGACCCCCCACTGAATTTGTACATTTGCCCACTGACAAAGAAAGGATCAGTCAATAATTTTAATAGTCCGTTTATTTGAGCAGTGAGAGACAGAATAACAACAAAAATATCCAGAAAAACGCATTCCAAAAAAGTTATAAATTGATTTGCATTTTAATGAGTGAAATAAGTATTTGATCCCCTATCAATCAGCAAGATTTCTGTCTCTCAGGTGTCTTCTATACTGGTAACGAGCTGAGATTAGGAGCACACTCTTAAAGGGAGTGCTCCTAATCTCAGCTTGTTACCTGTATAAAAGGGCCTGGAGGCAGCCCAATCCCCTTAATGGAACAAGAGCACACTGGACACCCAGCATGTAGCGCAGTGGCAGCAAAGGTGTCCGGTGTGTCCCCAGACCACATCTACACCAGTAACAAAGGGCCCCTACCCCCACCTATAACTGGCCTTCACAGCAAGGAGCACATGGAAGAGCAAACGGATGAAAGACAGAAAAACAGAACATTCCATAGCTCAACTCACCAACCAGTCTGCCAACTGACCAAATTAACCCATCCAACAGTCTGCGTTAAAAACAGCTGACCTGCTCATTTATTTTTATTTTTGTGTTCACATCTATATTTATTTATATTTTATTTAGCGATTTATTGATTCACTTTAAAGATTATTTAGGTTGGGCAACTGAAGTCTTATTACACAGAAAATAAGGATAGAAATCAGGGACTGCCTGCCCCGCCTGGTTTCCAAGGCAATTGCAACACCTGGAGTTTAATCCTAGGGTGGCGCTCTTGCCACAGGAAAGTCGTAACCAGCTGATCAATCGATTTAAATATATAGCTCAGTTTACAGACAGGTGAGTTCCAAAATATATATAGAAATAAGAGGCAAAATTGTAATCTTTAATAAATTCACCCTACCAATAAGCGTTAAAAATAAAATTCTGCCATGCCTGTAGCCTACATTTGAGCTTTGACAAAAGTGGAGTGACATTTAATGTAATAAAGTCTGACATTGAGTTGGAAATATACAGACCCAGATATTTGATAACTTCTACCTGTTGGGGGGGCAGTCTGCAGGAACCGTACAATTAGGGGACGCTGTCCTGAGTGGGAGAATCTGGGATTTACTCCAATTTACTTTCAGTCCTGAAAAATTGGCGGAAGAATTTAAAATGTCTATTGCCGCTGTCAAAGATATATCCATGTAAGGTCACGCAAAAAAAGAACCATGTCATCAGAATACAGAGCTATTTGTTCATTCAGACTACCCACAGTTATCCCCTTTACCTTAGTGGAAGCCCTTAAAGCAGCAGCCAAGGGTTCAATCATTATGGAAAAAAGACCCTGTGAGATAGTGCATCTTTTGCTAGTGTCCCTACCCACCGAAAAAAGCTCTGATAACTTCTCGTTCAATTTAATGGCTGCAGTTGGGGAATGATAAAGAATGTCAATCCACTTTCTAAAGTGAGGGCCAAACCCAAACACTTCCAACACCGTAGTCATATATTTCCAATCAACTGAATCAAAAGCCTTCTCAAAATCAAGGAAGACCAATATCCCTCCACTGGAAATATCTGGACCTGAGTATGCGTAAAAACCCTATGTAGATTAATATCCGTGGCCTTCTTAGGCATAAAACCAGTCTGGTCAGGGGAAATAACATGTTGCAAGACTGACATAAGCCTGGTAGCTAACAATTTAGTCAGTATTTTGAAATCCATAATTAACAATGATATAGGTCTATATGATGAGCACTGTAAAATGATCTTTGTCTGGCTTGGCCAAAAGCACTGTGTGCCTCATAGAAGGAAGAAGAGAGGCTCCATTTCTGGAAACAGTCTAAATATAACTGTAACAATCTGGGTGCAAGGGCCTCTGAGTATTGGTGGTAACACTCTATTGAAATACTGTCTGGGCCGGGAGCCATTACCCTATGCCCGAAACTACTTCTTCCTCTCTAAATGGGGCATCTAAAAGATCTCTAGAATCATCAGGCAGCGTAGGCAAATGCAAGGCCTCCAAGGTAGCCAAAAGTTCCTCCACATCATAAAGCACTATAAGGATACAAATGTCTACATAATAGCCTCCCTGTCTTTTAATATTATTCCCGATGGGGGAGAGATACATGGGTCTACGGTCATGGATTTATCCACTGCCGTCAATAGAGCTAGTAGTTTACTATATTTTGTCTCCTTTTTAAAAAATGTGTGCCGCACTCTGTTTCATATTACAGGTAGCCATGTCTTGATAATATGGCAAACTGCAACTGAGCCAACATATCTGGGGAGGGCGAGTCAGCATGAACCCGTGCACATTCCTGTTCTTTATCCTGAAGATTTATCCCTATACTATTGCACTCCTTCCTAAGGGCTTTAATTGCTGATATGTACATCCCTCTGGTAGTAATACTGAAGGCATCCAATTCTATTTGCATTGTGGCAGAACCCTCATTAGTCTGCCAATACGAGTCTATGTGTGGCTTCAACACTTCTTCCACAGTGGGTTCCCCCACCCAACCAGGGCATAGATACCAAGTCCCCCTAGACCCATGAGACCCAAACTACAGAATATTCTTTAATGGGGTGTGATCTGAGACACCCCCAGGGAGATATGAAGTCTCAGATACCAGGGGCAGAAGGGCCTCATTAGCAAAAGCCATATCAATCCTGGTGGAGGAAGCAAATACAGGAGACAGAGATGAATAACATTTTTCCATAGGATGCTTCCACCACCAAAGTTCAGTAAGACCCGTAGCCTCTGCCCAGTGCAATAAATCAAGATTAGGGGTCCTATGTGGGTTTGAAGCATCCAGTACGTAGTCTAAGATGTTGTTGAAATCTCCTGCCACTAGCAATTTAAACGGGTTGTGAGGTGCCAGTTTCTCCAGTACCTCATAAAGGATATTACCAGAAAAAGGAGGAAAATACATATTGACCAAGGCTAAGCGATGTGAGTAAACGTCAATGAATACTACTTGATATCGTCCTCCAGGATCAATAATTACCTCCTCTATGGAACAGGCAATAACCTATGTAGCAGTATTGACACCCCTCTAGCATAGGAAGAAAATGTGGCATGTATGGCTCTGTGCATCAAGGCACAGAAGTAAAAACATTGAATGTGTAGAACATAATGAGAGGGTGACGAGTCTAAGTATTTTAAAACCAGGGCCCTCTTAAATTTAGAATTCAATCCCCTGACATTCTAGGAAATAACTGTAACATTTAGGCTACTTTCACACTGGGGCATTGGGGGCATCGGCGGAAAGGCGTCGCTATTTTTAGCAGCCCTTTACTGTCGTTTTTGCAGAGGTTCCCGGCGCCGCTGCCCATTGATTTTCATTTTTACCATCCTGCCAGCGCACCGCTCCAGTGTGAAAGCCCTTGAGTGAGAGGAGAGGCTCTTTCAAGGCGCTATTTTTAGCGTTATAGCGCCTGTAAAGTGTGTGAAAGTAGCCTTAAAGACATGACTGTAATTCTCAAAAAGGCCACAAGATGGGAGCCAAGGATCAAAATTGAAGTCCAGAGTCACACAGAACCACACAATATGCTGAAGAATACAGGTAAAACAATAACATATACAACATTGAAATAATGCTTGTCTCTGGAAGCCACCATTCCCATAAGCAGGGAGGAACTCATGGTGGTACCCCAAAACCACTTGCTCAGAAGTGGTAAACATTTTTTTAAAAAGAACAAAAAAGGAGAAAACAAAAAAAAATAGAAACTCGAACAGTCCCAACAAATAGTCCATTTGCCCCTGTTTTGCATAAAAAACATAAAAACAATAACCAGCAGGCGTACTTGATCCCAAAAACAAATAACTTAAAACTGGAGTGTACTTCTTGAAAATTCACTCCATAAACTCTGAGGAACATGCAAGCAAGGATGTGTTTGGCCTCTCCGGTACAGGACCATAAGAGCAAAAAAAAATATAACCTTTTCCCTACCAAAGAAAAATTCATTCAGGGTATCCACCCTATCGGAGACATCTGAGGGAACCTCAAAGAATTTTACTGAGCCCCGATATTCAACTCGAGCTTGCTGGGGTACAACATGCCATAAGTGAGCCCCTTTAGCCCCGTACCTCCACGAATGTGCGTCAACATTTTTGCAACTCCAGGGAAAAATCCGGGAAGAAATGCACCTTAGTATTCTCAAATCAGAGCTATGTTTTTTTTCCTAGCTTCAGCAAGGGTGAGGACTCTGTCACAATGGTTCAGGAAGTGAACTAGGAACCTCCTGGGGTCAAATCTTGCTGCCTCGGGCCTGCTGGGATCCTATGGGCACGCTCCATGATGTATGCAGAGGAGACTTGCTGCAAAGTGAGGATATCCTCAAAGAATTTTTTCAGCAAAGCTGGCAGGGTTTGCTCACTTCTATGGCCGCCAGGATGGCTGAGGTGGAGGCTGTAGCCACCGGCTGCTCCAGACCTGTAGGCTGCAAAATGTCTCCTCCATCCTGCTCCATGTCCATCAGCAGCCACAGGTCCGTCTGCACCCGAAACAGCCCATCCTGCCCTGAAGGCAAGATGGCCGGGGAGCTCAGAGCCTTAGAAGGCGGCTGTTTCTTGGTTGAACAACCCTTGGACGGCAACGATGGATTGGGGGGGGGGGGGGGGGAGTCCCTAACCCTGTGGCAGCGCCTTGCTAAGCAGGGTGGTGCCTAGTTCAGCAGAATTACCAGGGATTTGGTAGCATGGAAGCAGGGGCGCTCTCGTACATGTCCTCTCTCCTTCACAACTGGTCACGATTGTTGAAAGAAAGCCATAAGAAGGCCCATTTGCAGTTTGCCATGAGAAGCCATGTGGGGGACACTAGCAGCACTCTCCAGCCACCCCCTCTGTGTACTATGGATAGATTCATGCATTGCATGAATCTATCCACGGCCACTGTATACACCCCCTATTCAGGTGTCTGGCCCCTTTTCGGGTGGCAGGTATCTAAATTATAGTGGGGGGGGGGGGGTTTAAGCATCTGCTTAGAGCCACAGGCTCTAATAGGTGTCAAAAAAGGTGACCTGTGAGCCCAATCCATTGCGCTCGCAGTGCACCCAGGTGTGTTAGCAAAGCAAATGAATATTTGACGCCAAGGAATACAGGAAGAAGGCACGCACAGAGGAGTCGGAGGACACACAGGAGCCATCGCCATGCTACCATCCCACAGCTCGCTGCCTGTCCCACTGTCTGACCCCCCACCATGATGAAGTAAGTGCCAGGCAGACAGCGGGTGAGCGGGGAGGGGGCACAAAGGCTACATATAATGGGCACAGTTGGCTGCATATGATGAGCACAGAGGCTGCATATTATGGGCACAGTTGGCTGCAAATGATGGAAACAGAGTCTGCATATGATGGGCACAGAGTCTGCATATGATTGGCACAGGGGCTGCATATGATTGGCACAGGGGCTGCATATGATGAGCACAGAGTCTGCATATAATGAGCCTGCCTGGGCCCTTCTGCTATATTGCCACAAACCATTTTTTCTTGAGGGTGTCAGAGGTGCTAGCTATTCCACTCCTTGTATCAACAGTTCAGGCTGCTGGTGGTGGTGTATTTATGTGAGGGACTTTTTCTTGCCACACTTTGGGCCCCTTAGTACCAACTGAGCATCATTTAAACACCACGGCCTGAATGTGGTTGCTGACCATGCCCATTCCTTTATGAATGCAGTGTACCCATCTTCTAATGGCTTCTTCCATCAGGATAATGCACCATGTCACAAAGCTCAAATCATCTCAAACTGGTTTCTTGAACATGACAATGAGTTCACTGTACTCCAATGGCCTCCACAGTCACCAGATCTCAATCCAATAGCGCACCTTTGGGATGTGGTGAAAAGGAAGGTTTGCATCAAGGGTGTGCAGCCGACAAATCTGCAGGAACTGCGTGATGCTACCATGTCAATATTAGGGGTGCCCGTCGTCACTGGTCTCATGATTCAATTTGATCACGATTATCCTGTCAATGATTAAATTCAATTTGACTCCACAATACATCACGATTAATGCCCATGGTTTTTATGGGCATTAATGGTGATGGTGATGGGGGGGGGGGGCAGTAGCAGAGGTATGGTGGGATGGATCAGATCAAGGGCAGAGGGATGGATGAGATCAGTGGCAGAGGGATGGATGTGATCGGGGTAGAGGGATGGTTGAATGGATGGGATCAGTGGCAGAGAGATCAAGGTAATTATCGCTCCAGGTGGTATTGCTTGTGTTCACACTGTCCTAGTGTATAGGAGATGAAGTGGCAGAGAGATGGTGGGATGGATAGGATCAATGGCAGAGGGATGGTGGGATCAATGGCAGAGGGATGGTGGAATCAATGGCAGAGGGATGGGTTGGATCAGGGGCAGAAGGATGGTGATGGGGGGGGCAGTGGCAGAGGGATGGTGATGGGGGGCAGTGGCAGAGGGATAGTGGGATAGGTGGGCTCAGGGGCAGAGGGATGGATGAGATCAGTGGCAGAGGGATGGTTGGATGGACGGGATCAGTGGCAGAGGGATGGTGGGCTATATGGGATCAGTGTCGGAGGGATGGTGGGATCAGTGGCAGAGGGTTATGGGATGGATGGGATCAGGGACATAAGGATGGCGATGGGGGGGTGGATCAGTGGCAGAGGGATGGATGGGATCAGGGGTAGAGGGATGGGTGGGATCAGGGGCAGAGGGATGGGTGGATGGATGGGATCAGTGGCAGAGGGATGGTGGGATGCATGGGATCAGTGGCAGAGGGATGGTGGGATGGATGGAATCAGGGGCAGATGGATGGCGGGATCAGGGGCAGAAGGCTGGTGATGGGGACAGTGGCAAAGGGTGGTGATGGGGGGGTTAGTGGCAAAGGGATAGTTGGATGGATGGGATCAGTGGCAGAGGGATAGTTGGATGGATGGGATCAGTGGCAGAGGGATGGGGAGATGGATGGGATCAGTGGCAGAGGGATGGTGGGATGGATGGGATCAGTGGCAAAGGGATGGTGGGATGGATGGGATCAGTGACAGAGGGATGGTGGATTCAGTGGCAGAGGGATGGATGGGATCAGGGGCAGAAGGATGGTGATGGGGAGGGGGTCAGTGTCAGAGCGATGGTGATGGAGGGGGATCAGTGGCAGAGGAGTGGTGGGAAGGATGGACCCAGGGGCAGAGGGATGGATGAGAGCAGTGGCAGAGGGATGGATGAGATGAGGGGCAGAGGGATGGTTGGATGGATGGGATCAGTGGCAGAGGGATGGTGGGCTAGATGGGATCAGTGTCAGAGGGATGGTGGGATCAGTGGCAGAGGGTTATAGGATGGATGGGATCAGGGACATAAGGATGGCGATGGGGGGGTGGATCAGTGGCAGAGGGATGGATGGGATCAGGGGTAGAGGGATGGGTGGGATCAGGGGTAGAGGGATGGGTGGGATCAGGGGCAGAGGGATGGGTGGATGGATGGGATCAGTGGCAGAGGGATGCTGGGATGCATGGGATCAGTGGCAGAGGGATGGTGGGATGGATGGAATCAGGGGCAGAGGGATGGTGAGGGGGTCAGTGGCAGAGGGATGGTGATGGAGGGGGATCAGTGGCAGAGGAGTGGTGGGATGGATGGACCCAGGGGCAGAGCGATAGATGAGAGCAGTGGCAGAGGGATGGTTGGATGGATGGGATCAGTGGCAGAGGGATGGTGGGATGGATGGGATCAGTGGCAGAGGGTTGGTGGGATGGATGGGATCAGGGGCTGAGGGATGGATGAGATAAGTGGCAGAGGGATGGATGAGATCAGTGAAGAGGGATGGATGGGATCAGGGGCAGAGGGATGGATGAGATAAAGAGCAGAGGGATGGTTGGGATCAGTGCCAGAGGGATGGTGGGATAGATGGGATCAGTGTCAGAGGAATGGTGGGATCAGTGGCAGAGGGTTATGGGATGGATGGGATCAGGGACATAAGGATGGCGATGGGTGGATCAGTGGTAGAGGGATGGATGGGATCAGGGGTAGAGGGATGGGTGGGTTCAGGGGCAGAGGGATGGGTGGATGGATGGGATCAGTGGCAGAGGGATGGTGGGATGGATGGGATCAGTGGCAGAGGGATGGTGGGATGGATGGGATAAGGGGCAGATGGATGGTGGAACCAGGGGCAGAAGGCTGGTGATTGGCTGGGGGTCAGTGGCAGAGGGTGGTGATGGTGGGATGGATGAGATCAGCGGCAGAGGGATGGTTGGATGGATGGGATCAGTGGCAGAGGAATGGTGGGATAGATGGGATCAGTGGCAGAGGGATGGTGGGATGGATGGGATCAGTGGCAGAGGGATGGTGGGATCAGTGGCAGAGGGATGGATGGGATCAGGGGCAGAGGGATGGTGGGATGGATGGACCCAGGGCAGAGGGATGGATGAGAGCAGTGCCAGAGGGATGGTTGGATGGATGGGATCAGTGGCAGAGGGATGGTGGGATGGATGGGATCAGGTGCAGAAGGAAGGTGATAAGGGGGCAGTGGCAGAGGGATGGTGATGGGGGGGTCAGTGGCAGAGGGATGGTGGGATGGATGGGATCAGGGGCTGAGGGATGGATGAGATCAGTGGGAGAGGGATGGATGAGATCAGTGGCAGAGGGATGGATGGGATCAGGGGCAGAGGGATGGTTGGGTGGATGGGATCAGTCGCAGAGGAATGGATGTGATCAGTGGCAGAGGGATGGTGGGATGGATGGGATCAGTGGCAGAGGGATAGTGGGATCAGGGGCAGAGGATTGGTGGGATGGATGGGATCAGGGGCAGAGGGGTGGTGATGGGGGTGGGGGGCAGTTGCAGAGGGATGGTGATAGGGGGGATCAGTGGGAGGGGGATGGTGATGGGGATAAGTGTAAGAGGGATGGATGGGATCAGGGGCAGAGGGATGGTTGGATGGATGGGATCAGTGGCAAAGGGATGGTGGGAGGGATGGGATCAGGCAGAGGGATGGTGGGATGGATAGGATCAGAGGCAGAGGAATGGTGAGAGGGATGAGATCAGGCAGAGGGATGGTGAGATGGATGGGATCAGTGGCAGAGGGATGGTGATGGGGAGAACAGTGGCAGAGGGATGGTGGTGGAGGGAAGGGATCAGTGGCAGAGGGATGGTATTGGTGGCAGGGGGATGGTGGTGGAGGGTTGGGATCAGGCAGAGGGATGGTGATGGGGGGATGGGATCAGTTACAGTCAATTCCCCTTCCTCCATGATCAGTATGTCTCTGCCTCTCTTCCCCCTCCGCTAGTGATGCCTCTCCTGACGTGGGGTCTCCTCAAGCTCCTCCCTCTTCACTCTACTGGCTGTCAGCTCATCAGCTGACTTTTTGCTTCAGTGTTCATCTCACTGCATACTGCAGTGGGCAGGGAAGGGGAGGGGCTTTATTCATCAGGCTCTGCCTCTGTGTGTCTCCAGGAGAGGTAGAGAACCGCGCAGAGCTCTGGATGAAGTCATCGGCGATAGAGTCAGCCCGACTCTCAGCATCGATGCAGAATCACGAATGTCTGAATCGCAATGCATCAATGCTGCAATTATATTAAACACCCCTAGTCAATATTGACCAAAATGGGAGAATGCTTCCAACACCTTGTTGAATCTATGCCATCAAGAATTAAGGCAGATTTGAAGGCAAAAGTGGTCCAACCCAGTACAGAGAAGGTGTACCTCATAAAGTTGCAGGTGAGTGTATATACTATGCAATTTTCAGGCTGCTCTAGTTCAGTGATCTGGCTCCCCTGTGCCAGCTAGTGTGGCTTCAAGGTGAGTGAAGGGAGAGCCCAACAACAGATGGGCCACTGAAACCTATGGGTGACATCACCACTCCAGGCTTTACTATCCATTGTTGGAGCGCTCTCTCCTCTCCCTTGCAGCTGATGCTGTCTGACAATAGGTAAGTATATACATCTTTCTTATACAGGTCAGTTAGCATAGGTTTTAGAAGGGATCATTTTTAAGCCTACCTAACTGTAAGCTGAAATTCCACTTTAGAGCACCCGACAAGTTAAAACCCGTTTTCATTTGTTCCTATTTTCCATCTTATTGTACTGGCTCCATCTTCTCCAGCACACTCAGATTCAGCTGTACAGGTGAGCTCCTAGTGCCGTTGTCCTAACCCTCAGACAGAATGTCATCTTGCTCTTCTAGGCGCATGTCTCAAGCCTCAATATGCTCTAAAGAGGGCTGGGATTTGGAGAGTTATATAAAATCTTTGCCCACCATATGGGATTTTCAGTCCTATATTACAAGGCTAGAGCACACATACAAACAAGAGATTGCTGACTTGAAATAGATATGGAAGCCAGAATGGAAAACCTCAGAGGAATGTCATGAAGCACTGAAATCACATGAGGTTTCACTGAATGAGCACACTGTCCTTATACATCAACTGTTATACCAGTAGAATGATATTGAGAACCAAAACCACTACAATAAAATAAGGATTTGTGGTCTCCCGGAATCGGTTGACATGAAACACCTACCTTCTGCCACCATGGCCATCTTCAATCAGTTTCTCCAAAAACCCTATTGAGATTTCAGCGGGGGGCATCGAAAGTTTCAGAAAACTATTAGATAAGCACCTGAATGATGCAACATACAGGGATATACAATGTAATACTGACATATAATCACACATAGGTTGGACTTGATGGACTTGTGTGTTTTTTCAACCTCACCAACTATGTAACTATGAGATTTAGGCTCGGTTTCCACTACTGCGACTTGTCATGCGACTTGGGATTGCAAAGTCGCATGATAAGTTTTACCCCATTTATAGGAATGAGTACCATTCCTATCTGTGCGACTTCAAAGTAGACCCTGCACTACTTTAGTCCCACTTTGATGCGACGTGAGGTCCATAGACCTCAAAAATACACTGGCATTGCTTCAAGTCGCATCAAAATCATGGCAAAAATTGTGATAAAATCGCGGCAAAAAAAAGGGCAAAATTGCGAGACTTTGGGGTTGCAATAGTGGAAACTGAGCCTAAGAGAGCTTTAGGTCCCAAAAATCCTTTTTATCATTTGCAGAATCTATTTCTACAAAATTAAAGATGAGATACTTCAAGTGCCAAAAACCCAGGACACTATCTGATTTAACTAAACCCCCGTCATACTCCTTCCTGACCTCTTGTATCAAACCCTGACCCTACGTAAAGTGCCCAGACCCATAACTGAGATGTTTTAAAAACGTCAAATACCAATGGGGTTTCCCTTTTTCAACTCCGAGCTTCCACAAAGGTAAATCCACTGTTTTACGGAACTTGAGAACTAACATTACACTGCTTGACTGGCCTCTGAAACCTGCAACTACTGGGTTAACTTTCAACTTACCCAACTGACAATGGCAACTTCACTCTAAGACCCTCTTCACACTGAGGCGCTTTTCAGGAGCTTTCACGCTAAAAAAAAAGCACCTAAAAAGCTCACGAAAACCTATTTCCATTAAAATCAATGAATGCTTTCACACTAGGGAAGTGGGCTGGCAGGGCGGTGAGAAAACGCCCCTCTCCATTGAAATTAATGGAAAGCTCTTCAAAAGTGCCTGAAAAGCTCTTCAAAAGCGCTAAAACAAATGTTTTACTGGCAGTTTAGAAGCACCTCAGTGTGAAAGAGGCCTAAGAATAAACAAGCCTTGCAGAGGTCCTTGAATAATTAAAGTTGTTCCTATCCAGGGGCGGACTCACAACTCATGGGGCCCCCGGGCAATAGGATTATGGGGCCACACAGTATACACACACAGTATACACATACGCACACTGAAAAGGTACTGGAGAGGTGGGGCAGCTATAATCTTGGGATTTTTAAATAAACACAGATTTTTACATACTGTCCCTGGTTTTATTGAGGCTGGAAACCCTGATGGAGCCCCTTAGTGGCATGGGGCCCTCTTAACATTGCTGTCTCCCTGACACACAGCCCTTCGCTGGTCTGCTTGTTTGATATTTCTATTGCTATTTTAAAGGGGTATCCCCCATGTTATATTTCATTCAAAATTTGATATCCACTGATAACATGTCTATATTTACCTGTTTTAGCACATTCAATTATACAGATCTCTTTATCAATATGCTTCTAAACTTTTGCCTATCTAGTGTATAGACTGCACCAGTACCTTTTTTACCTGGCATTATAACATTATAATCTATAAAGATTATCCTCTTTTCATAATGTGTTATACTTTTGTCCCGTGTGTGTGGGTTCACCACTTGTGATTTCCATGTTTCTCCACTTGGGCCATTCAATGCTCCTGTGTGATGCATTTTGAAAATGATGCTATTGTTCCAAATTGAATTTGATTCAGGAGGTACCTACATACACATATGATGGAAATGTAGCAAGATCTTTCCTTTCTGGCATTAGATCTTTAGCATCTACAATGAACTCTATGGAGAGTCATTATCTCTGTTCACAGACGCTGCCCCATTGTCCAGGCTCCTGGGTCCACTTCTCAATCATTTCCCGTCTGGATCTTCCCATTCACCTTCCATCCTTAACCTCCCTAGCGATAATCCCGAGTCTGGCTCGGGTTGGGAATTTACTAGCAGGAGCGGTAACCCCGAGCCAGACTCGGGATCGCACCGCTGGATGCAGGGGAGGACACAGGGAGACTTACTTACCTTGTCCCCTGGATCCAGCGATGTCCTCCGCGCTGTTTGATTGAGCTGTCCTCCGCTTGATTCACAGTGCCGAATGCCGCCGAGCTCCGTTCCCTGCGACGTTACGCCGCACGGGAGCGGAGAACGGCGGGAAATTCAAAAAAGTAAAAAGACACAAAACACACACAGCACTGTAATCTTACAGATTACAGTGCTGTATTAAAAATTACACACCCCCTTTGTCCCTAGTGGTCTGTGCAATGCCCTGCATGCACTTTTATATTATAAATACTGTTTTTTCTGCCTGGAATTTGGAGATTGTCCATAGCAACCAGAAAGTGTCCCTTTTTTAGTGTTTTAGGATTTGATTACATTATTGAATAATTTTTATTATTCTTTATTATATTATAAACTTTATCATACCCGGGATGTCTGCTAGACTCTGGTTTGAAGAGATTTAAGAGCGTTATTCCTAAGAATTACAGGACTACAAAACAAAACGCAAGATTTCCATGCAAAATAATTGTACCACTTCCAGCACCTAATTCCAGACTGAATCATACCGCCAGGAAGGTTAATTGGCTTTATTTAATGACATAATGAGAATGGAGGAACGATCCATGGTCTAGCTATGGATCTGAAATAACCACAAGCAAACGCATCTGTTTAACCACTTGAGCTTTGGATAGTTTTACTTCCCCTTCATGACCAGGCTATTTTGTGCTATTTAGCACTGCACTATTTTAACTGATAATCGCATGGTCATGTAATGCTGTACCCGAATTAAATTTATATACCGTATTTATCAACCTATAACACGCTATTTTTTCCCTTTGAAATTGGGGGAAAATCATCGGTGCATGTTATACGCCGATACCCACTGTCTGTGAGCCAAAAAAGAGCAATCGGCGCTGAAAAGTACAGAGCGCCGCCGAAAAAGACCGAGCCGAGTGCTCGGCTCCGCTCGCAGTCACGCCGTCCTGCCTCTCTGCTGTATCTGGAGCGAGTGCTGCTGAAAAAGACCGAGCCGAGTGTACCGTGTACTCGGCTCGGCAAACTGGGCTGGACTGCGAGACGAGTACACAGGCTCTTTCTGTCTATCTCGGCGGTGGGAAATATAAATGTGCCGCAAATGACACTGTGCAAGGCTATTTACATGCCGCAAATGACACTGGGCAAGACTGCAAATGGACACTGATCATTCTGCAATGATGCACAAGGCTGCATTGATGAGCATTTAAATGCAAGTTTTTTTCCTTAAAATGCCTTCCTAAACTTGGGGTGCATGTTATACGCCGATAAATACGGTAATTTGTTGTACATAACTAGAGCTTTCTTTTGGTGGTATTTGATCATCACGTTTTTTTTTTTTTGCGATATATAAAAGAAAAATACCTAATATGTTGAGAGATTATATATATATACAGTGGTGTGAAAAAGTGTTTGCCCCCTTCCTCATTTCCTGTTCCTTTGCATGTTTGTCACACTTAAGTGTTTCGGAACATCAAACCAATTTAAACAATAGTCAAGGACAACACAAGTAAACACAAAATGCAATTTGTAAATGAAGGTGTTTATTATTAAAGGTGAAAAAAAATCCAAACCATCATGGCCCTGTGTGAAAAAGTGATTGCCCCCTAAACCTAATAACTGGTTGGGCCACCCTTAGCAGCAACAACTGCAACCAATCGTTTGCGATAACGTGCAATGAGGCTTTTACAGCGTCCTGGAGGAATTTTGGCCCACTCATCTTTGCAGAATTGTCCTAATTCAGTTACATTAGAGGGTTTTCGAGCATGAACGGCCTTTTTAAGGTCATACCACAACATCTCAATAGGATTCAGGTCAGGACTTTGGCTAGGCCACTCCAAAGTCTTCATTTTGTTTTTCTTCAGCCATTCGGTGGTGGACTTGCTGGTGTGTTTAGGATCATTGTCCTGCTGCAGAACCCAAGTTCATTTCAGCTTGAGTACACGAACAGATGGTCGGACATTCTCCTTCAGGATCTCTTGGTAGACAGCAGCATTCATAGTTCCTTTTATCAAGGCAAGTCTTCCAGGTCCTGAAGCAGCAAAACAGCCCCAGACCATCACACTACCACCACCATATTTTACTGTTGGTATAATGTTCTTTTTCTGAAATGCAGTGTTCCTTCTACGCCAGATATACTTGGACACACACCTTCCAAAGAGTTCCACTTTTGTCTCATCGGTCCACAGAATGTTGTCCCAAAAGTCTTGGGGATCATCAAGATGTGTTGTGGAGAAATTGAGACGAGCTTTGATGTTCTTTTTGCTCAGCAGTGGTTTTCTCCTTGGAACTCTGCCATGCAGGCCATTTTTGCCCAGTCTTTTCCTGATGGTGGAGGCATGAACGCTGACCTTAACTGAGGCAAGTGAGGCCTGCAGTTCCTTGGACGTTGTTGTGGGGTCTTTTGTGACCTCTTGGATGAGTTGTCGCTGCGCTCTTGGGGTAATTTTGGGCGGCCGGCCACTCCTGGGAAGGTTCACCACTGTTCCATGTCTTCGCCATTTGTGGATAATGGCTCTCACTGTGGTTCGCTGGATTCCCAAAGCTTTGGAAATGGCTTTATAACCCTTTCCAGACTGATAGATCTCAATTACTTTCTTTCTCAATTGTTCCTGAATTTCTTTGGGTCTCGGCATGATGTGTAGCTTTTAAGGATCTTCTGGTGGACCTTACTGTGTCAAGCAGCTCCTATTTAAGTGATGCCTTGATTGTGAACAGGTGTGGCAATAATCAGGCCTGGGTGTGGCTAGAGAAATTGAACTCAGGTGTGGACAACCACAGTTATAGTATGTTTTAACAAGGGGGGCAATCACTTTTTCACACAGGGCCATGATGGTTTGGATTTTTTTTCACCTTTAATAATAAACACCTTCATTTACAAATTGCATTTTGTGTTTACTTGTGTTGTCCTTGACTATTGTTTAAATTGGTTTGATGTTCCGAAACACTTAAGTGTGACAAACATGCAAAGGAACAGGAAATGAGGAAGGGGGCAAACACTTTTTCACACCACTGTATATATATATATATATATATATATATATATATATATATATATATAGATATATATATATATAGATATAGATTTGCTTTCTGCTATAAAATATATTTAAAAAAAATTCTTCATAAATTTTGGCCAAAATATATTCTGCTACATCTTTGGTAAAAACAAAAATCTCAGTAAGTGTATATTGATTGGTTTGTGTGAAAGCTCTAGCATCTACAGACTATGGGATATATATTGGACTTTTTATTCTAGTAATGGTGGTGATCAGTGACTTATAATGGAACTGCGATAGTGCAGTGGGCAATCTAAAACTAACTTATTCTGGGGGGGGAGAGGAACTGACTGCCACAAAACAGTGATCAGTGCTAATAGTATACACTGCCCGTTTACTAATGACATTGTCTGGGAAGGGGTTAGCATCTAGGGCGAAGTGGTTAAATGTGTGCTGATTTTTACTAAATGTCTTAGTTTCTTATGCCTGCATTGCAGGAATAAAAAAAAACTGAGATCTCACCCTCTGTACAGAGCCCTGTGTTGATTGTCAACACAGGGCTCTAGGTTGTGATTATACACAGCTGACCATCTGGTCCTGGCCATGAATCATTGGCCAGGACTTGCTGACAGAATCCCAGTGTGATTGTGTCGGTGGGGGGCGGGGTGCACATCCTAAACCTGGAAGCAGGCAGCAAGGTATGGGTACATCCCTTTGCCTGCTTGGGCCACCCATCTGCAATACATTGTGGGCAGGCGGTCCGCAAGGTTAAAATCTGAGTAACAGCCATGATACTGTATTAAATATCCATGTAAGACCAGTCATGGATATGTATGCAGGTCAACTTGATGTCCTGCAGAGCATGTAGGTATATGACTTCATCAGAAGCCATTATGAATTCAGTTATCTACTGTAACAAAGGATCAGATGACTCCCAAGTTCTAATACATTCATACTCTAAGGCAGGCCATACATGGGTCGAATTTCAAAAATGTTATCTAAGAATTTTCATTTGGATTTCGCACCATCAGATTTTTGCACGGCCATCAAATTTGAGTAATTGGACGTGTTGGAAATTTTTTGAAAAACTAACGATTTTCTAATCAATCATTGGAGAATTGTGCGAAAAATTTAACTCAAAAAAGAAAATTCCCAGAAAGAAAGGAAGATTCCCAGCCACGAAAATGCTTTTCTGTAACAGGAGGTGAACTTGATGGCTTGGTTGGCTGAATTTCAAAATCAATGGTGGCACCATCGGATCACAAAAACGCACAAATTTTATGATATTCAAAAGAAAGTTATTTTCGAAATTCGACCACGTATGGCCAGCCTAAGGTTTCTTTATATTCAAAACAAACAAAAAAAGTACTTTTTTTTTGAGTTTTATTTACAAAAAAAATAAAAATATAGTGACAATATATGCTTACTAACCAGCAAAACCAGTGATGTAAGATTTAAAAAGATTCCCTCCAGGAGAAAACAACCCGTAAACCAAATTCAAAAGGTATCACTTAGGGATACATTGCACCATGATACGCTCCACTTTGGAAGCACCCGGGTCCTTGTTATACCCTTCTGACCTAGAAAGCCCTGAATGCAGAATTCCCACACATCTAAGTAGGTTGGCTTTAGTAGCTGTATAATATCCACCATCACAATGAAGATTCAGGTATACTTAGTGTAGATATTTATTATGATCACAAACATTTATCCCATAACCCGGTAATAGAAAAAGTCCAACTCTTTTTCCATAGGCTTCAGCTTGCCCCCCATAAGGTCCTCCATCCCTTGGGATGAGCCAAAGTATCATTTCTTTTAACCAACATATCAGGACTTCAATTAGGATGAGGTGGGGATTTTGCAGCAGCCATATAGACTCCAAACATAATGGCTGCTACTGTGAATCCTTGTGCAGCAATACGGGTGCGCATCAAAAGCTGGGACTGGCGGGTTTTTCCCTGCTTGAAAGCAATAAGCCCATACGTCAAAGCACCAGCAGTGGCAAGGCACCCTGTGGAGACAGCAAAGGAAAATTATTGGTAAGGGTCAACTTAAGTTAGAAGGCTAAATATACAATTTCTCTACCTGCTGAAACATTAATAATAGAAGAGAAAAAAACAAAAACAAACACACACACACACACACACGAAAGGTCGTTATTTTTTTAAAATTTATCTTTTTCACAAAAGAGACCCCACTGATCTCTTCTGACATAAACCCTTCTCTTGGCCTATAAACACTTGTATACACCGAGCTGTGGCACTTTGCTGTGACTGCTGGGCACATGTGTGTATCATCATTGCAATCCACCAAATCAAGTGCCTGAAGAGTCCGAACCCAGAGGGAAGACCAGGAGAAGATGGCAGCACCCATGACCCGTGGGAGAGCTGACAACACAGTGCTGGAGGGGATCACTAGCCAGGGAAATCTGCATACTAGTACATTATGGCTAAAAGCTGCTGGGACCCTACTTTTTTTTTGGTGGAGATTGTATTCCAGTGAAGATCTGGAAATCCGTTGCTTCTGTCCACTGCTCCACCACCCGTCGTGCTGGACTACTAATGAAGATCACAGCACTGGTAATATTCACCTTGAACTGCCTTATATAAGCCTGCCCACATGCATCTTTTTTTTCTGCACAGTGGTTCACAAAGCAAGCACTTCCGCAACATGTCTAAACTGAAAAATTATTTTAGGACTTTTTTTTTTTTTTTTTTTTTTTATAGCTGAACTACAGCCTTACCTTCAGTGTCCCTGCAGAGTCAGACCAATTGCTCAGCACAGCTCATTGTCCCTTCTGACAGCACTGGTTCTGACATAGTAGGGGGGTGCATCAGACCTCTGTAGGGAGACCACTGCTTCCACACAGACAGCAAAGGTCCTTCTCTGCAGCTGCTGACAGGAGACAGACTTTTCTACTTGGGCTGTAGTTGTTTTAGGGGGGGAAATGAACTGCAAGACATAGAGCACCTTTTTGTTTTGAAGCTCCTGCAATGTATTTAAGCTTAAAATTCAATTGGGGCCCTAAACTAATACTTCCCATTATTACTAATGATATGAAAATTAAAGTAAAGTGTAAAGCCAGTCTGTTTTTAGGTTTTGGATAGACTAGTGTATGGTTAAGAACCCTCTCAGGAAGTAAAAGGACTTCTCCAAACTAAAGAAAAATCACCCGTTGGATAATTGCCACTGGGGCAAGTGTTGTATTTGGAAGATTTGTGTTTGTGTGCCGTTCAACCTGATAGAGTTGGCAGGAATAGTGCCCCAACAGGTGATCAAAGGCAAAGGCCACATTTAGCCTGCGGCCCACAGTTTGAGGACCACTCTTACCAGTAAAGAAAATATGCTTAATCACAGTAGAAATCAGTAAAGAAAAAACTAAAAAGAAATCACTACTATTTCACAGTATTGTTTCTGAAAGACCCTTTCCAAATGTTTACTCTTCTATACCGGTTACACCTACCTCAAAGTTAGCACCAGCTTGTGGGTGTGTACATAGAAATCTACACATACAAGACACTATACTTTATGGGACATTTTGAATACCTGCCCTACTTGCCATACATTTTTACTGTGCTGCTACATTTGGTTACATCACCATCATGGGGTCTGGATTAAAGTGAACCTGTGCTTTTCCCATGGAGCGCACAGTAGCATTTTATTACTGGCCTCAGCAAGTGCTTATGATTACTTTTTCTCCACTCAGCCTACCGATCTGTTTGCCAAGGGAAGTAAAAAAAGAAGCAGCCTTATGCAAATGACAAGACAACCTAGGGCTTTACACAGGACTAAGTTCTCCCTGTCCCCATGTGGCAGTGCCAGAGCAGTCACTTGCCAAGCCCCGGCGCTTTCCCGTGGGAGGAAGGGGAGTGAATCACATACTGGAGCAGTCACTTGCCAAGCTCTGGCGCTGTCCCGTGGGAGGAAGGAGAGTGAATCACATACTCGAGCAGTCACTTGCCAAACTCTGGCGCTGTCCCGTGGGAGGAAGGACAGTGAATCACATACTCGAGCAGTCACTTGCCAAACTCTGGCGCTGTCCCGTGGGAGGAAGGAGAGTGAATCACATACTCGAACAGTCACTTGCCAAGCTCTGGCACTGTCCCGTGCGAGGAAGGGGAGTACTCCAGCAGTCACTTGCCAAGCTCTGGCGCTGTCCCGTGGGAGGAAGGAGAGTGAATCACATACTCGAGCAGTCACTTGCCAAGCTCTGGCACTGTCCCGTGCGAGGAAGGGGAGTACTCCAGCAGTCACTTGCCAAGCTCCAGCACTGTCACATAAGAGGAAGGGGGGGGGGGGTGAGTCACATACTCCCCTATACCCACAAGTATCAGGTATTTCTCTTCACTCCCAGCAGCCAAATTGGACAGGGGTGCAGTGGTGAGAAATGTAGGGCAATCTGGCAGAGCCACCATAAAGCCTGGTATACACAGGCCAAATGTTAGGAGACAACAGCCAGATAGTCAGACAGTCAGTCTGTCCAAAAGAAGCTGGCCAGCTTCTGTCGGACATTCATGCTGGGGGGGGGGATGATCGCTGAACTAACCATGGTTAGTACAGTGGCTCTAACCGGAGTGGACAGTTTTCTTTTGTCCAACCCATGGGTTGAACTGGAAAAAAATATAAAAAATTAGTAGTGTATACCCCACCAAATTCATATATATCAACAGGACGCTCCAAGGAGAAATACCCCACAATTTATGTAAGTGGGAGAGGGTCTTCCTGGTACAGCCTAAATGAAGGTGTAAAGCAAACCTGTTTAGAAAAGTGGACTAGGCCTTTAAATGCCAGTTTTGTTTGCTGTGGAATATACAGAGGCAGCGTCTGCTTGTGGTCGGTCAGAAACAACTGAACCCATGGGGGCGGCAGGTGTACTTTCCAACCCTGACACTTGACAATACAAAAAAGAAAAATCCCCAACAGCTTGTAAAAGAAGAGGATTGCTAGGCGGTAGCGCCAATCTGCGTTCTTTTGGATACAGGCACTGTCGCTGCCTTGTGTCAGGCATCTGTGTCCCCAGCTGCACAACATGGGGGTCACAACAGCTCACCGGGGACATGGTAGTAAGCGACACAGCAAGGTGGATCCCCAGAGGGCACACAGATCTGACATATCCCAAAGTGATACCAACAGCAGCCATGGCTCTGCATGACAGCTGAGTGGAGCTCTCCCATGTCCCTCCACAATGGACAGCTAAGTAGGACTTATATTACAGGCTTCTGCTCACTTCATTCATTTGTATTACTTTAAAATACTGACAGCTGTGGTAAGCTTCAGTGTGGCAAAGACTGTGCTATGGTATATGTTGGCGCTATGCTCTAAAACATCTGATCGCCTGGTTTATACTGCAAATCGCACGCGTCTCATGTGGGCATCGCCTACTTACCGATCGGTACAAAGGGATTCTCCTTCACTTTCCTCGAGAACTTTCCCCTGAAACCCTCTTCCTGTACCCGGGCACCGGGGGTGAAGCCATCGATCACAGGGGGCTCCATGCCACTCATCTCTACTCCTCACTGTCAAGGACACTTTACTCTTGCAGGATGCACGATAATACTCCCCTCTGTGTTTTCCGACCAATAAGAAATCGTTCTAGCCCATTTCACGACAGCCGACAATCATGTGTGCTTGTGTAATGTCCCCGCCTCCTGCCGGAAGCAACTGATGAACTGCACTCTATCATCAGTTCCTTTCTGACACTGCTAACATCCTGCCACCAAGGCGGTTGAGCGCGGTATTACATAGTACTCTATTGACTAGCGGGCTAAGACAATCTCTCCTCAACATAAACATCGGACTGCTACATCCTGCCACCAAGTGGTTCAGCGTGGTATTACATAGCAGACCAATCAATAGCCAATGTTCTATGAGATTAGCGAACCCATCAGATCGGCGAACGGAAGGGACGTTCCGTCAGCAACGTATTCATTCCACGGGTTTGCTAATCTGACAGAACAGCTGCATCAGACATCTTACCCAGCTACGGCTTGAATTTCTGAGTAATTTTAGCAATCAACTGAGCGCATATAAATAAATATTTTATGTTGAAATCTGCAATGCTGTTTGGATGTTTAATTTTGAAAGCCTAAAGGTTTAGTGCAGAGTAATGCGGGGTGTACCAACATGGCCTCCGCCACTTCCTACAGCTATCTGATTTCTAAATTTCTGCATTTGCACATTCCAAAAGTCAATATAAAGGAATATTAGTGGTAAAAAAAAGCACTTGTGGGTTTAACCAATCTTGTTTTTTGTTTAATTCTCCTAAAGGGAGCGTGGTAAGGGGTGTGTCCTATACCTACATACTTTTGCTGATAGGTGTCTTTCATTCCCATCTCAAAAAGTTGGAAGGTATGCTGGTGTCCAGCTTCTTTCAAAATTTAACATAAAAAAAGCATCACAGATATCAATATACTATATTTATTTATATACGCTCACTTTATTGCTAAATTATTCTGAAATTCAAGCCCTAGTTGGGTGTAGTAAGATGGCTGCCGCCGCCTTCTGACTGCAGGCGTTCTATCAAATTAGAAAACTTGGTAGTGGTGGAACTAGGGTGACCACATGTCTCAGATTGCCCGGGGCAGTCCCGCATTTTGCAGGTCATTCCAGGACAATGCAGTGTCCCAGAATGAAACCCCCCCCGGGAAAGCTGATGCCCCCAAAAAAGGCTGTCACATTGCCGCTTTACTCACTGACGGTACTTGTCCTGGCCAAGAATGTCTGGAGAGGCCCAATCTCCCTCACCTGCTTGTGATTGGAGAAATAATAATTCCCGCCTTTTGTGTCTAATCAGTGTAGAGCCAGTGGCGGAACAAGATAAAATGGGTCTCGGCTGGTAAAGACAAGTACTGTCAGTGAGTAAAGTGGTGAAGTGACGGCCTTTTTTGGGGGGTGTAATCAGTGCTTCTAGGCAGTGGTGGCAAACAGTATGCCACCCCCCCCCATCGGTCCGTTGGTAGCACTTACCCCACCACCGGCAGCTTCCCCTGCTCGGTGGCAGCCTCCCGGTCTCCTGCTCTCCATCACGGGCAGCTTCCCCTGCTCGGCGGCAGCCTCCCGGTCTCCTGCTTTCTATCACGGGCAGGTCACCTTCTCTTGGCCTGCTCTTCCACTTCTAGGGGTTCCCAGGGTTGATACCCAACGACTTGTACACTGACACAGATGAAGTCTTTTTAAAAAGGTTTTATTTTGCAGTAGAACCTTCTAAGAGTGAACAGGAACCTTTTTCCTCAGTACCTGGAATGTCTCCTGTCTCCTTTATGGTACTAGAAAATTGTGAATTTGTCAATGTCCTTCCCAACTAGTGATGGATGAACTTCCGACAGGACGTTTCGTGAACGCGAACCGCGAACGCAGCCAAAAGTTTGTAAACAGCAAAGTTCGCTGCGGACACCATTGAATTTAATGGCAGGCGAACCTTAAAAACCTCCAGGTCATATTTTCAGCCACAAAAAACTTACTAGTTGTGCACACATAGTCCCACAACATGGACACTGACATAACAAAACTATTAAGTGAATCTGGGATCGACAACGACAAACATTCTTTTTTTATCTGTGAAATTTTGACAATTCAGGAGCGCATGAACGCCATGGAGGAGAGGCAAGGCCAGGGCAGGCTATGAAGAGGGTGCAGGAGATGATCAGTGCCACAGTGAGGGCAGTGCAGTCCTGTGCCAGTGTCCCAGTGTGCCAACCTGTGCTTGAGCCCTCCCTCTGCCCGGCCCTTACCCCCACCTATGCAGGGCTCCACTGCGGTGGTCCGGAGGTGCCAGTCCAGTGCTGATCCTCAGTCATGTTGCTGGCACTGCCTGCTGATTGGCTTCTCTGCTGCTATCTCCCTCACTGTCTGAAACCAGCACCGTGATAGAGACTGAGCACTGACACCAGCACCATGATAGAGAGCACTGACACCAGCACCGAGATAGAGAGCACTGACACCAGCACCGAGATAGAGAGCACTGACACCAGCACCGAGATAGAGAGCACTGACACCAGCACCAGCACAGAGATAGAGAGAGAGCACTGACACCAGCACCGAGATGGAGAGAGAGCACTGACACCAACAGCGAAATAGAGAGCACTGACACCACACCAGCACCGTGATAGAGAGCACTGACACCAGCACCGAGATAGAGAGCACTGACACCAGCACCGTGATAGAGAGCACTGACACCAGCACCGAGATAGAGCGCACTGATACCAGCACCGAGATAGAGAGCACTGACACCACACCAGCACTGAGATAGAGAGAGAGCACTGACACCAGCCCCGAGATAGAGAGCACTGACACCAGCACCGTGATAGAGAGCACTGACACCAGCACCGTGATAGAGAGCACTGACACCAGCACCGAGATAGAGAGCACTGACACCACACCAGCACTGAGATAGAGATAGAGCACTGACACCAGCCCCGAGATAGAGCGCACTGACACCAGCACCGTGATAGAGAGCACTGACACCAGCACTGAGATAGAGAGCACTGACACCAGCACCGAGATAGAGAGCACTGACACCAGCACCATGATAGCGAGCACTGACATTAGCACTGTGATATATAATATGCTTTCTATACTTGAAAGAAAGTATATTATACGTGTACAACCCTATATACTGTACACCTATACCAGTCCTTAAAAGGACCTTTGTGGACCTAGTAGCTAGTGATTTACAAACTGTCCCTCAGTCCCTACACTGATAAAAGACAGCTGCAGAATCGGTCATCACTCAGCTCAGCAGTCAAGTATAATAGGCTTTCTATATTTGAAAGAAAGTATATTATACGCGTACAACCCTATATACTGTACACCTATGCCAGTCCTTAAAAGGACCTTTGTGGACCTAGTAGCTAGTGATTTGCAGACTGTCCCTCAGTCCCTACACTGATAAAAGACAGCTGCAGAATCGGTCATCACTCAGCTCAGCAGTCAAGTATAATAGGCTTTCTATATTTGAAAGAAAGTATATTATACGCGTACAACCCTATATACTGTACACCTATGCCAGTCCTTAAAAGGACCTTTGCGGACCTAGTAGCTAGTGATTTGCAGACTGTCCCTCAGTCCCTACACTGATAAAAGACAGCTGCAGAATCGGTCAGCACTCAGCTCAGCAGTCAAGTATAATAGGCTTTCTATATTTGAAAGAACGTATATTATACGTGTACAACCCTATATTCAGTCCTTAAAAGGACCTTTGTGGACCTAATAGTAATAGCTAGTGATTAAACTAACTGTCCCTGCTCCATACAGCGTCCTGTCCCTACACTGACAAAAGACATCTGCAGAATCGGTCAGCAGTGCACTCAGCAATCAGCAGCACAGCATTCAGCAGCAGTGCACCAGAACCCTATATACTGTACACCTATACCAGTCCTTAAAAGGACTTTTGTGGACATAATAGTAATAGCTAGTGATTAAACTGACTGTCCCTGCTCCACACAGCGTCCTGTCCCTACACTGACAAAAGACAGCTGCAGAATCGGTCAGCAGTGCAATCAGCAGCACAGCAGTCAGCAGCAGTGCACCAGAATCCTATATACTGTACACCTATACCAGTCCTTAAAAGGACTTTGGTGGACCTAATAGCTAGCGATTTGTATCACTACAGTCTGTCCCTGCTCCACACAGCAACCTCTCCCTACACTGACAAAAGACAGAATGTAAAATGGCCGCCAGATCAGGTCTATTTATAATGTAGGGGGAATGTCCAATTGTCCATGTGCTGAAATGTCTCAATTGGCTGTCCTGTACCCCATGATAGAGGTGTCATCATGGGTCAAAGTTCTTTCACAATGTAAATGCATATGTCCGCCACACAAACAGTGGCAGAAGTCCACCGGTTTGGCGAATCACGAACACGCAAAATTTGCCGTGAACCGACCCCCGGGCGAACCGCAAGGCCATCCCTATTCCCAAGTCAGTAACCAGGCACTTCTCAGGATGCCACTAGCCGGCCCTCCTCCGAAGAGTCCTCCCCCGGTCACTTCCACGAGCTGTGGTGTCCCTCCAAGCCGAGAGCACACCCGGATAGTGATGGCCGAACAGTTCGCCTGGCGGTCGTTTCGTGGCGAATTTCGGCTGTTCGCGGACCGCCCGTTCGGTGGACTATTGGCGCCGTTCGCCCGGCGGACTTCCGTGTTTACTGTGTGACCTATGATGACACATCCATCATGGGGTACAGGACAGCCAATTGAGACATTACAGCACATGGACACTTGGACATTCCCCCTAACTTATAAATAGACCCGATCCGGCGGCCATTTTAAATTTTTTCTTCTGTCACTATAGGGAGAGGTTACTGTGTGGAGCAGGGAGAGATTGCAGTGACCCAAATCGCTAGCTATTTGGTACACAAAAGTTCTTTTCAGGACTGGTATAGGTGTTAGGTGTAGTTCACAGTTCAGGATATAGGTTTGCTGTGCTACTGATTGTTGCAGCAGTCTGAGTGTCTTTTGTCAGTTTAGAGAAAGGGACAGGACGGTATGTCTACTGTAGGGACAGTCAGTTTAGTCATTAGCTGTTACTATCAGGTCCACAAAAGTGCTATTCCAGTTATTGTTCCAGTAGCCTCTGTTTTGTCAGTGTATATAGGGACAGGCAGGAAGCAGTGTGTGAGGCAGTGAGGGTCAGTTTAATCAGTAGCTGTTACTATATTAGGTCCCCAAAGGTTCTTTTCAGGACTGGTATCAGTGGTATGGTAATAGGCTTGTACACGTATAATATTCTTTCTTCCAAATATAAAAAGAATACTATACTTGACTGCTGCCCTTCTGCTGCAGTCTGCTAATCATTCACAACCTACTTGTTCCACAAAGCTCCTTATAAGGACTGGTAATAACCTGGTGTAGGGTGGTATAGTACATAGGGTTGAGTGAGGTACAGACTGCCATTCTATAAGGACTGGTATAGGTCCACAATACATAGGGTTGAGGTGCACTACTGCTGACCGCTGCCCTATACTGCAGCAGTCCTTCATCGGTATAGGGACTGACGTACAGTCTGCTAATCACTCACACACAACCTACTTGTTCCACAAAGGTCCTTATAAGGACTGGTAAGGTATAGGGTACTACAGTACATAGGGTTGAGTGCAGGGCAGGACTGGGACAGAAATTTGGCCGAGGACTTCATCCAGACCGGCCCACTTACAGTTTGAGTGTCCCATCAGCACTCCCTTACATCAGAGTGTCCCATCACCAGCCCCCTTACAACAGAGTGTCCCATCACCAGCCCCCTTACAACAGAGTGTCCCGCCAGCACCCCTTACATCAGAGTGTCCCATCAGCACCCCCTTACATCAGAGTGTCCCATCAGCACCCCCTTACATCAGAATGTCCTATCAGCACCCCCTTACATCAGAGTGTCCCATCAGCACCCCCTTACATCAGAGTGTCCCATCAGCACCCCCTAACATCAGAGTGTCCCATCAGCACCTCCTTACATCAGAGTGGCCCACTGAGCCATCGGCCCACCGGGAAACTCCTGGTAGTCCCAATGGCCAGTACATGCCTGGTTGAGTGAGGTACAGTCTGCTATTCTATAAGGACTGGTATAGGTCCACAATACATAGGGTTGAGGTGCACTACTGCTGACCTCTGACATCCTCCTGGGGCTGTACCTCTGCTGTGCATATTATGAGGGGCTCCCACCATCCCTGTGCTGTGCTGACTTCCTCCTGGGGCTGTACCTCTGCTGTGCATATTTTGAGGTGCTCCCACCATCCCTGTGCTATGCTCATTATGAAGGGCTCCCACCATCCCTGTGCTGTGCTGACTTCCTCCTGGGGATGCTTATTATGAGGCGCTCCCACCATCCCTGTGCTGTGCTGACTTCCTCCTGGGGCTGCTTATTATGAGGGGCTCCCACCATCCCTGTGCTATGCTGACATCCTCCTGGGGCTGCTTATTATGAGGGGCTCCCACCATCCCTGTGCTATGCTGACATCCTCCTGGGGCTGCTTATCATGAGGGGCTCCCACCATCCCTGTGCTATGCTCATTATGAGGGGCTCCCACCATCCCTGTGCTATGCTCATTATGAGGGGCTCCCACCATCCCTGTGCTATGCTCATTATGAGGGGCTCCCACCATCCCTGTGCTATGCTGATTTCCTCCTGGGGCTGCTTACGGTGCAGGTGTCAGTGCTGTATATCACGGTGCTGATGTCAGTACTCTCTATCACGTTGCTGCTGTCAGTGCTGTATGTCACGGTGCTGGTGTTAGTGCTTTATGTCACGCTGCTGATGTCAGTGCTCTCTATCACGGTGCTGTTGTCAGATGACTCTATCACGGTGCAGGTGTCATTGCTGTATGTTACGCTGCTGGTGATCACCTCCTGCACCCTCTTTGCCTACCCTGACCTTCCCTCTCCTCCATTGCCTTCATGCGCTCCACAGTCCTGAATTGTCACAACAATTTCCCATATAAAAAAAGAATGCTTGTAGTTGTCGATCCCAGATTCACCTCATACATGTGTTATGTCATTGGCCATGTGGTGGGACTATGTTTGCACAGCTATTAATTATTTTGTGGCTGCAAATTTGACCTGTAAATAATTATACCAAATAATAATATAACAATAATACTTAATGTGATAGTAGCCGTATTAGTGCAATTGTGACAGAGAAAATTGAGTACTGTCCGTGATACTTTTTTTATTTGCACTAACATACAATTTTTCAGGACAAGCTTTCGGGTATGTCCCCTTCTTCAAGGTCCAAGCAGTACTGATTTACAAATTTTTAAGCAGAATGTAAAACCAAAACAAAAAAAAAAAACAAAAAAAAAAAAAAAAAACACCTCTGAGGGAAAGAAGAGAGAAAACAAAAAAAAAAAAAAACACATACAAATCAATGGGGCAATAAAGATAAGAGAAGAGTTAGTGAGATAAGACAGAGGGAGAGCTATGGAATGGAGGGGGGGGGGTTGCTAGTCACAGAGGGGGTTGTAAAACTTTAGTATAATGAGTGAGGAAACCTATGTCTAAATTCAGGCCATTATTTTTTGTGTCAAAAAGAATTATCATTCTTAGTTCAAAGGTTTTCCTTTCCTGGATAGTTCTGAAATTCCCTTTAAGAACTAAAACATTGAGGTCTTCTATAGTGTGGTCCGGTTGTGAGAAGTGATGTCCAACAGGTGTACATAAACTGTCTTCTTTATGTTCCTTGATGGTGTGTCTGTGTAAATTCATCCTCGTTTGCAACTTCTGTCCTGTTTCACCAACATAAGATCCTTTGCTGCACCTTTTGCATTGGATGAGGTATACAACATTGCTGGAGGTACAGTTGTAAGATCCCATGATATTGAAGGTCCCATTTGTGTGTGTGACACTTTTGGATGGATTGATCTGGTTGCATAGTTTGCAGCGCTTTTTATTGCAGGGTTTGCTTCCATTATTTGTGTCATCATAATCAGAGTGAAGTTTCCTGCTGATTAGTTTGTGTCTGAGGTTGGGTGGTTGTCTGAAAGCCAATAATGGGGGTTGTTGGAATATTCCTTTCAGAGTGTCATCCTCTGTTATAATGGGTTGTAAATCTTTGATTATCTTTTTGATCCCTTCTAGTGTTGGGTTGTATGTGGTGACTAGAGGTACTCGGTTATTTGTTTTTTTCTCTGTGTATTGGAGGAGATTTTCTCTTTGGGTTTTCAAGGCTGTGTTTATGCTGTTGTTGATGGTTTTCTCTTTGTAACCTTTCTTGTGGAAGGAGTCTGCCAGTGTTCTGAGATGTTTATCTCTGTCTTCTGGGTCTGAACAAATTCGGTGGTATCTGATGGCCTGGCTGTGTATGATGGCCCGTTTAGTGTGTTGCGGGTGAAAACTGGAACTGTGAAGATAGCTACATCGGTCAGTCGGTTTTCTGTATATCGAAGTGTGAAGCTTGTGGTCCCTGATGTATACTGTAGTGTCTAGGAAGTTGACATGTGTGTTTGAATACTCCAATTTTAGTTTAATAGATGGGTGAAAAGTGTTGATCAATGAGAAGAATTGGTTTAGATTTTCTTCACCTTCAGTCCATATCATGAAGATATCATCAATATAGCGATAATATCTGTATGGCTTTTGTTGTATGCTGTTCAGAAATTTGTCCTCCAGGTCAGCCATAAATAAGTTTGCATATTGGGGTGCCATTTTGCTACCCATGGCAGTACCCATACACTGGAGATAGATGTCATTATTGAAAGTGAAGTAGTTGTGTGTAAGAATGAATTCGATGAGCTGTGTCACATCCTCAGCAGTGTATTTCTGGTATGGTGAGGATGATAAGAATCTGTGACATGCCGACAACCCATCCTTGTGAGGGATGTTACTGTACAGAGATTCTACATCCATGGTGACTAGAAGTGTATTTGATGGTAATTGTTGTATATTGTTAAGCTTGTTCAGAAAATCAGTGGTGTCTTGTAGGAAACTCGCAGTGTTCATGACTAAAGGTTTTAACATGTTTTCTACAAGGCCTGAGATATGCTCGGTAAGTGTATTCATACCTGTTATAATGGGTCTGCCTGGGTTTCCTGGCTTGTGAATCTTGGGCAGCATGTAGAAGTCTCCAATTTCTGGATTATCCGGAATTGCATTGATGAGTTCTGAATGTAGGTGGCTTGGTATTGTCGCAATGAGATCCTTTAATTGCTTAGTATTGAATAATAAAAATTATTCAATAATGTAATCAAATCAAAAACTCTGAAATTTGCTCAGTTGCAGAATTGTCGCTGTCATTACTTTTCAATATTTGATGACGGATCTCCGCACAAATCGCTATCCCTCAATTCTGCGAGTGATTCCAATTTATTATCGCTGTTTTCTAGCTGGTCTAAAATCATTTTTGATGTAAAGTGACAGTTTTGGTTGCTATGGACAATCTCCAATTTCCAGGCATAAAGAACAGTTTTTATGATTTAAAACTGCATGCAGGACACTGGACAGACCACTAGGGACAAAGGGGATGTGAAATTATTACATACAGCTATGATTACAGAAATATTACATTATACTGTATGTATACTGTGTGTTTCACTTTTTGAATTTGGAGCCGATCTCCGTCCCCGTGCGTCGCAACGCTCACAGGGAACGGAGATTGGCTCCATGATAGATCTGGCGGAGGACGAGCCGCTCGTACAGCGGGGGGACATCGCTGGATCCAGGGGACAAGGTAAGTAACCTCTCCATGCATTCAGCGATGTGGTCCCGAGTCTGGCTCGGGGTTACTGCTTTTGGTACAAAACTTCCACCCCGAGCCAGACTCGGGAACACCGCCAGGGGGGTTAAGTACCCCTTCCCAGACTCCTCAGCGGGCCCTGGCACTCCCACTGGTTGGCTCCGAGAAGGCCAATACCTAAACATCCAACCAGACTTGGTTCTAGCCTGTCATGTGCACCTCACCGTTCACATAATCAGGCAGAACTTCCAAACATAGCCTGGCCAGGCTGGTGTTAAGGCCTACCTACACAATTACCCCTCAGAACCTTTACTGTTCTGAGGCCAAAAACTAAATTTACATGCGTGTGAGATTTGATCCCAAATGTCGTTCGCTAAATATCATAGCTAAGCGCTTACTATAGTGTTTGATATACACCATATTTATGGAAATGTATTCATCCGTTCAGGCCTGGACTGGGAAAAAAAATAGGCCCGGGCATTTTAGACTGGGCAGCCAACTTTTCCAGGGACCGGGAGGGGGTTTTGGTAGACATTGGCGGGGGTTGCTGGTGTCGGTCCTCCACACTGTAATGTGCAGGGACACAGTGAAATAAAGGGAACTGCACTGTAAAGAGGCACTGCAATAATTACAGTGCCCCTTTACAGTGCAGTCCCCTTTATATTACAGTGTCCCAGTCCTATTGTGGCCATACAACGCTAGTACTGTCTGTCTCCTATTGTGCCCACACTGCCCAGTGACACTGACCTGCTCTCTTTTTGGTGGTGTGGTGCAGCGTGGTTCTCTCTCTGGTGGTGCAGGAACAGCATGGCTCTCTCTCTCTGGTGGTGCGGTACAGTGTGGCCCTCTCTGGTGGTGCGGTACAGTGTGGCCCTCTCTGGTGGTGCGGTGCAGTGTAGCGCTCCCTCTCTGGTGGTGCAGCGTGGCTCTCTCTCTGGTGGTGCAGCGTGGCTCTCTCTCTGGTGGTGCAGTGTGGCTCTCTCTCTGGTGGTGCAGCGTGGCTCTCTCTCTGTTGGTGCGGTGCAGCGTGGCTCTCTCTCTCTGGTGGTGCGGTGCAGCGTGGCTCTCTCTCTGGTGGTGTGGTGCAGCGTGGCCCTCTCTCTGGTGGTGCGGTGCAGCGTGGCCCTCTCTCTGGTGGTGCGGTGCAGCGTGGCTCTCTCTCTGGTGGTGCGGTGCAGCGTGGCTCTCTCTCTGGTGGTGCGGTGCAGCGTGGCTCTCTCTCTCTGGTGGTGCGGTGCAGCGTGGCTCTCTCTCTCTGGTGGTGCGGTGCAGCGTGGCTCTCTCTCTCTGGTGGTGCGGTGCAGCGTGGCTCTCTCTCTCTGGTGGTGCGGTGCAGCGTGGCTCTCTCTCTGGTGGTGTGGTGCAGTGTGGCTCTCTCTGGTGGTGCTGGGGCTATTAGTTCCCCAGCACAGTCCTCTCTTTCATTTTTTTATGTCTCCTGTAGTAGCTGCTACAGGCACTTCTGCTTGTCTCCAGGTTTTTATCTCCCTCCTCCCAGCAGTGTGCATGCTGGGGAGTGTAGTCAGCTCCCTGCTGAAAACAATTGGGCTACCTTTCTCTGGGACTACAATTCCCATGATGCCCCTCTAGGTCTCCGATTGGCCCTCTGTTGTGGCCAATGGTGAGGGAAGCTTTCTCCTCACATGTGCTGCTGACAAGAGAAGGGGAGGGGGGCGCGAGCGGGGGAAACGTCTTGACAGCAGCCCCGCCCCTTGCCTCACCGTGCAGACACCTTGGCTGGAGGAGGAGGAGCAGCCCCTGTGAGCAGAGAGCGGAACTGTCAGCGCGGCGCTGAGGCTGAGCTGTATGTGAGAGAGACACACAGCTCAGCCCATGCAGCCGCCAGTTCCGCCAGAGGAGACACGGAATGGCCACATAGCGGTAGCGGTGGCCACGACCTGTGTTAACCATGTTCAGGCCACGGTAGCCGTTTACCTCCCGCTGTGCGGCCTAAACAGCAACATTCTATGGAGCGGGCGGCCTCGGCCCGCCGGGCAAATGCCCGGTCTGCCCTATGGCCAGTCTGGGCCTGTATACAACTATATGGATCAGACTAAAATGAGGGACGAATGAGGGACAGAGGGACATTGCTCCAAATCAGGGACAGACCCTTGAAATCAGGGACAGTTGGGAGCTAAGGACAGACCCAGTGGAGGTAAGGGGTCACTCTGTGCAATATTGCAGAGCAGGTACTGTAAGTACACCATCTTTTATTTTATTTTATTTTTTTTGCCAAAAAAATAAAATAGATTTTTTTTCTTAAAGGTAATTTTATTAAATTTAAATAAACATACAAAATTAAACCTGGAACAGTGTCGATTTTCAGGATTCTCGGAGCTCTTCATATTCTAAGTCTCCTAGGAGACATATACCAGTATTTGGGGTACAAATGTTAGGTAAAGCTAATTTTTCTTTCCTAAAAGTAGCGATAGAGGACCAGAAACATCCTACACTGAGACAAGCCCATATCTTATGAAAAAAGTCACCAGTATTCTCATGATATCTGTAACACCCCGAGGAGCCTAGCCTACCCCTTATATATAATCTTAAAGGGGTATAATAGATTCTCTGTGGGCATTTTAGTTGAATAACCTTATCCCCAGCTGCCATAACTCCAGATAATTGACTCCCTACCACTTCCGCCCATGTGTTGTCCTGTAATGCCACAATATCTTCTTGCCATTGAGTCTTAAAGGGAAAGTCCAGCCTGTATTAAAAAAAATTAAAGTCAGCAACCACAAATTATGTAGCTGATGACTTTTAATATAAGGATACTTACCCATCCAGGGAGTCTGCGATGTCGGCACCCAAAGCCGACCCATCCATCGGCTTCGGGGGCAGGTGCCGACGTCCTTATCAAGGGAAACAGGAAGTGAAGCCTTGTGGTCACGCTGTCTTATGGGAGCTGTGTGTCTCCCAGAAGGCGGCAGAGGGAATGAGGAGGAGCGGCAAATGATGTGGGTTGCCGCAGCGGCCTTACACGGAAGTGGAATCGGGTACCTGTTTTTGACAGGTATCCACGTCCCCTCCCCCTGAAAGGTGCTAAGTGTGGTACTAGAGGGGGGAGGAAGCAGATAAGCAGGGCTTCCACTTTTGGGTGGAGCTCTGCTTTAAGTTTATCCATGTCAGGTGTAGAGAATAATAGTAAATCAATAGAAATCAACTGAGAATGGTTGTCTTCTATCAGCGCAGTTTCAAGCTCAGGCTTAAGGTGGACATCCTGCAACCTAATTTGAACTGCAACCGTAAGGCGGAGTAGGAGATGGAAGTAGTAGTTTGTATAGGAGACTCCAAGTTCAGCCCACAAAGTAGAACATTTAAATGTTCCAGAGGAAAATAGCTAATGTGCATAAAATGAACTTTAACCACTTGCCGACCGCCGCACGCCGATGTACGTCGGCAGAATGGCACGGGCAGGCATAAGGGCTTACATGTACTTCCTTGCCTGCCCTGCGGCGGTCGGTATTCGTTCGGGAGTGATCCCGGACGAGGGGACGGCCATTCATTCATGGCCACCCCCTCTCGATCGCTCCCGGCGAATGAAAATGTCCGGTGACATCACTTCCTCTCCTGTAATGTAAACACAGGAGAGGAAGTGATGTATTCTCTCCTCCGTGTCGGTAGTTTTCGTTCCGGCACCGAGGAGAGAGGTTCGGTGAGTTGCACCAACACACCCCACATACAGTAGAACATGCCAGGCACACTCACACCCCCCCTTTACCCCCGATCACCCCCCAATTACCCCTGCCCCCCCAGTCACAGTGACACCAATTGCTTTTTTTTTGGTGTCATTTGTGACTGTAGTAACTGTTAGGGCAGTTAGGGTTAGCCCCCTTTAGTTCTAATGTGCCCCCCTAACCCCCCCAATAAAGGTTTAACCCCGTGATCACCCCCCGTCGCCAGTGTCACTAAGGCTGGGTTCTCATTGCAGCGGTTTATGAGAACGGATGTGATTCGCACCGCACTGCAGTGCAAATCACATCCGATCTCTGTGCGATTCGAGTTCAGCCATACAGATAGTATGGCTGAATTCGTGTCGCACCCGCCGCACCCGCCGCAAACTCGCACGGGACCCTTTTTTTGGTCCGCAGCAGAATCGGATCGCATGGGTGTTCACACCATGCGATCCGAGTTTGCAGATCGCACTGCGATATGCGAACTGATCTGGGGGTGTCATTAACATTTCACTGACACTCCCAGCAGTTCGCATAGGGCAGTGTGAACTGCCGCCGGGAGGCATGTGATGCGGGAACCCGCCGCGGATTCGTGGCGTTCCCGCATCGCTCCAGTGTGAACCCAGCCTAATAAGCGATCGTTTTTCTGATCACTGTATTAGTGTCACAGGTGACGCTTGTTAGGCAGGTAGGTATTTAGGTTCGCCGCAGCTTTTTATAGCGCCAGGGACCCCCATATACTACCGCATAAAGCCCCCTGATTGCCCCCTAGTTAACCCTTTCACCAGTGATCACCATATAACTGTTACAGGTGACGCTGGTTGGTTAGTTATTTTTTTTATAGTTTCAGGGCACCCGCCATTTATTACCTAGTCTCACTAGTGTACCCCTAAATTTAGGGGTGTCTACTTTCCAAAATGGGGTCATTTGGGGGGGGTTTGTGCCATCTTGGCATTTTATGGCCTTCAAAACTGTAACGCCCTTAGAAAGCCTGAAGGCGGTGCTTGGTTTTCGGGGCCCCGTACGCGGCTAGGCTCCCAAAAAGTCCCACATATGTGGTATCCCCGTACTCAGGAGAAGCAGCAGAATTTATTTTGGGGTGTCATTTCACATATGCCCATGGCATGCGTGAGCAATATATCATTTAGTGACAACTTTGTGAAAAAAAAAAATAAAGTTTGTAATTTTCCCGCAACTTGTGGCAAAATATAAAATATTCCATGGACTCAACATGCCTCTCAGCAAATAGCTTGGGGTGTCTACTTTCTAAAATGGGGTCATTTGTGGGGGTTTTGTGCCATCTTGGCATTTTATGGCCTTCAAAACTGTAATAGGTAGTGAGGAGTGAAGTCAAATATTTACGCCCTTAGAAAACCTGAAGGCGGTTCTTGGCTTTCGGGGCCCCGTACGCGGCTAGGCTCCCAAAAAGTCCCACATATGTGGTATCCCCGTACTCAGGAGAAGCAGCAGAATTTATTTTGGGGTGTCATTTCACATATGCCCATAGCATGTGTGAGCAATATATCATTTAGTGACAACTTTGTGAAAAAAAAATAAAAAAAAATTAAAGTTTGTAATTTTCCCGCAACTTGTGGCAAAATATAAAATATTCCATGGACTCAAAATGCCTCTCAGCAAATAGCTTGGGGTGTCTACTTTCTAAAATGGGGTCATTTGTGGGGGTTTTGTGCCATCTTGGCATTTTATGGCCTTCAAAACTGTAATAGGTAGTGAGAAGTGAAATCAAAAATTTACGCCCTTAGAAAGCCTGAAGGCGGTGCTTGGTTTTCGGGGCCCCGTACGCGGCTAGGCTCCCAAAAAGTCCCACATATGTGGTATCCCCGTACTCAGGAGAAGCAGCAGAATTTATTTTGGGGTGTCATTTCACATATGCCCATAGCATGTGTGAGCAATATATCATTTAGTGACAACTTTGTGTAAAAAAGTCATTATTCAATCGCTTGAGGCAAAAAAATAAAATATTCAATGGGCTCAACATGCCACTTATCAATTTCCTTAGGGTGTCTACTTTCCAAAATGGGGTCATTTGGGGGGGTTTTGTACTGCCCTGCCATTTTAGCACCTCAAGAAATGAGATAGGCAGTCGTAAACTAAAAGCTGCGTAAATTCCAGAAAACGTACCTTAGTTTGTAGATGTGACAACTTTTGCGCAAACCAATAAATATACAATTATTGACTTTTTTTTTACCAAAGACATGTGGCTGAATACATTTTGGCCTAAATGTATGACTAAAATTGAGTTTATTGGATTTTTCTAATAACAAAAAGTAGAAAATATCATTTTTTTTCAAAATTTGCGGTCTTTTTACGTTTATATCGCAAAAAATAAAAATCGCAGAGGCAATCAAATACCATCAAAAGAAAGCTCTATTTGTGGGAAGAAAAGGACGCAAATTTTGTTTGGGTACAACATTGCATGACCGCGCAATTACCAGTTAAAGCAGCGCAGTGCCAAATTGTAAAAAGACCTCTGGTCATTTACCAGCAAAATGGTCCGGTCTGAAGGTGGTTAATATCACTTTAAGATAGGTTTCTGGATGGTGACAGTGGTGGGCCACCCCTGCGTAATGTGCATCAGCATGGTTGCTTATAGTATCCATAAGGCTAGGTTCATACTTCTGCGCGTGGCTGTGGGAATCGCAAGCACCCACAGTGAAAATGCATTGCTCTGCAGAAACGTACAGGGCTGGCATTCATTCTGAATGGCACCCCCAAGCATTTAAAATTGCAGTGCATGTGCGGGAAACGCAGGAAAATCACATGGTCAAGAAGGCTATGTAATTTCCCTGTGGCCATGTTTTTATAATGGTGCGTGCACTTTTTTTGCGGAAACGCAGGCACAGCAGCCCATTTCTTTGAATATGCTGAATGGGCTGCTGTGCCTGCACGCAAAAACTCATAGGTGTGAATAAGGTTACTAATATTTCCTGGGCTCATACAATAGTAGAGATTACCTCATTCAATCTATGGGCAAGAACTTTGGCTAGAATTTTAACATGGGAATTTATTAAAGAAATAGGACAGTACAATTCACAGAACAGAGGATCTTTATGTGGTTTTGGAATGGCAGTTTGTTTTGCCATCTGTTTCCCATTGGCAAGACTTTCCTTCACTTCCTGTCCTATAGCTAAAACAGCAAGAGACAGGTTATCCTTCCAAGTGAGGGGTTGTCACGAGGTTCACTAGAACTAGCGTCACTGGAAATGGAAACAGGCGCCACTCTAAGTCCAGTATTAAAAGAGTGCTTTAATAAAAACGTAAAATTTGGTACTCACAAAAGTACACTAGCAATAGGCGTGATTCAGGGCCGTTTCCTGGCCATATGGCCCGGTTCTGATAGTGACGTCATTCCCCTGGTTGTCGGCATGCGTTCCACTGACCGGAAGTGTCAGCAGTGTATGTTCCAGCTTGCTCTACTGAATATCACCGTCCTCCAGTTCACAGAATGATTGCACTCCATGGATGTTTGGTAATTTCTTGTTTACACGCCTATTGCTAGTGTACTTTTGTGAGTACTAAATTTAAAGTTTTTATTAAAGCACTTAGAGTGGCACCTCTGTTTCCGTTTCCATTTCCAGTGTTCCTAGAAGATTGTTTTGCTGCTTCTTAGTCTTCAAATGGGGCTGCCTTCTACAGTTGCTGGTTTAACTACAAGAGAGCCTGCAGCAAGACAGAGAAATAGGCGGAGGGCGGGCATGACAGGGTTAACTGGGGAAGACGTCCTGTGTCCTGAAGGGGCGTTGCCATGCAGAGGCTGGGAGGGGAGGAGCAGTGTTAATGTGTTAGAGTGGGCAGCTCCTCCCCTCCTCAGTCTGCAGGGAAACGAGCTTGGGCTGGGAGCTGCAACATGGCGGCCGTGGAGGACCTTTTCGCGCGGCTGAAGGCCGAATCGGCATCCCGCGGACCGGGATGGCTTGAGGCGAGGCTGGCGGCGGCGCTGGGTGAGGTACCCCCGGTGGCCGAGCGGGAAGGTGGCGGGCGGGCGCGAGCACAGCGCTCCCGGCCGCCGGCTCGCTTTGCACCGGACCCCCCTTCCCCCCCCTGACCTGGGACACATGGAGGCAGCAGCAGGGATGGCAGGGGACACTCGGGCCCGCCCGCGAAACGCGCGGCGCGGCCTGCGGAGCGGCCAGGGGGGACTGTGGAGCTGGGGGACCATGGAGCTGGTGAGAGCCAGGTGGGGGGGGGGTGCTGGAAGTTCACGGCCGGTGGCGGACGGGAGCAGGAGGCCCAGGACTGTGCGGAGGGCCCCACCTCATGGCCTGGAGACGGCGGGGGCGGGGCTGGCATCGGGGACGCCCGGGAGGATGGCTGCCGGGCGCAGGGGACTGACGGCAGGTGGCGCTCCTGGGGTTGATGGTCGGCAGCCGTCCCCTCCTATGGGACGGCGGGCTGTGGCGGACGGCGGAGAGACGGCGGCTGCCTGCAGTGGTCTGGGGCGGCACTGCGATCGAAGGCAAGCTGGCCCTGGCAAGTCCTCGCGGAAGTCGGCAGGCGGATCTGGCGGGTTGCAGAAGACCAGGGAGCTCCGCGGATCCCCGGCACCCAGTGACGTTTCTGATGGATGGCAGCCGGCAGGCGAGGCGGAGTTGGCGGACGTCCGCTCGGAGGAAGAATTGTCGCAGTCGAAGGACGAGGGACGGCACAGCATTCCGACGGCAGTGGACCCGGGACCCTCGGCTGGTGGGACTCCATCCAGGCAACACGGTGAGTCCGCTTATGTTTGTTATCCTATGTCTGGCAATCTGGGGGGGAAGGCGGGTGGGGGTCGGGTGGTTGCGGGGCGGCCGGAGGGGGCCGCGCCCATTGCGTCGACCGCGGCGGTCACGGACCGCGCGGCGGCGGATGAGGGGTTGAGAGGTTTTCTGGCGGGTTTGAAGGAGCTGGTCCATCGGTTCGAACCGGGAGTGGGCGGGGCTGGGGCCCCGGTGTCGGCTTGGGTGCCCCCGGGAACGGGGGACCGGGTGGACGTTGGGGGGCGGGGGGGGTCGACGATGAGGGCTGCGGAGGCTGACCTGGGGCGGGTTCGGCACCCGCTGGGGGTGGGACGGCTTCGGAGGCCTCCAAAAAACAGGACTTGGTCCGTTTAGCAGATGCAGCGCAATGTGAGGTATATGTTTGCTTCGAGGGGCCCCTCGGGGCTCATTTGAAGCCTGAGGTCCGCGAGAAGATCTGGAAGGGTGAGTATGTGGAGATCTTCGCCCTGCTGCCGCTGGAGAAGTTCAATCTGGATAGGGTGAAGCCGGAGGATTACAAGAAGGAGGATGAGGAAAAGCGTCGGTACAGGCTCATTCCCAGGACGCTTACCAATTGGCTGCAGGCGTTCGCGATTTTGGCTAGTGTGATAGGCGAGAGGAACCCGGAGCACTGCTCGGCGCTGTTTTGCTACTTGGACGCCGTGGGAGAAGCCTATCGGGTCTACGGGGGAACGGCATGGTTGCGTTACGACGAACAGATTAGTCAGCGGAGGGCGATTCGCCCGTCCTTACGTTGGGATCATAAGGACATCAGTCTTTGGATGCGCCTGATGACTTCAGCGCGGTCGACTGGCCAGTTTTTTCCAGGCGGGGCCGGTGGGTCCACTAACCCCGGACAACCGGCCACAAAGAATAAAGGGGTGTGTTGGCGGTTAACGAGGGGTCCTGTAGGTTCGGGGGGGGTCGGGCAAGTACAAGCACGAATGCACTGGCTGCGGTGGGGGTCACCCTTCGTCCCGCTGTTTCAAGCAAGGAAAGGGCAAGTCCGGTGATGCGGCTGGAAAAGGGGAAAACTCCGGTGAAAGTGGGAAAGATGCTGCCTTTTCTCGATAGGTATCCGGATCGGGAAGCGGCGCAGTTGCTGGCCCGGGGGTTTGCGGAAGGTTTTCATATTCCGGCACAACTGGGGGTGGCACCCCCTTTGGCTCGTAATCTGCGTTCGGCGTTGGCTCACGCCGAGGTGGTGTCTGCAAAACTGGAAAAGGAGGTGGCTTTGGGGCGCATGAGCGGCCCCTTCCCGACGGCGCCCATTCCAGATTTGGTGGTGTCTCCCTTGGGTGTGGTGCCCAAAAAGGAGCCTAATAAATTTCGGCTCATTCATCATCTTTCGTATCCAAAAGGGGGATCGGTGAATGATGCTATTGACCCTGAGATTTGCGCGGCGTCTTATACGTCCTTTGACGCGGCAGTCTTTTGGGTCCGGAAGTATGGGAAGGGGGCATTGATGGCTAAGACTGACATTGAAGCGGCCTTCCGGCTGCTCCCGGTCCATCCGGACAGCTTCCGATTGCTGGGTTGTCATTGGCAGGAGGGGTTCTACGTCGATAGATGCCTGCCCATGGGATGTTCCATATCGTGTGCTCTGTTTGAGAGGTTCAGCTCTTTCTTGGAGTGGGTGGTGCGGGACGTCGCGGGATTGAACTCAGTGATCCACTATCTGGACGACTTCCTCTGCGTGGGCCCGCCTGCTTCGGAGTTGTGCGCGATACTGTTGGCTACACTGGAACACGTTGCGGACAAGTTTGGCGTTCCCTTGGCTCCGGACAAGACGGAGGGCCCGCGGACGGTGTTGAGCTTCTTGGGCATTGTGCTGGACTCGGAGAGGATGGAGTGTAGGTTGCCGGAGGAGAAACTGCGGGCGCTCCAAGCGGAGATTCGCGGGATGTTGGGATTACGCAAGGTTCAACTTAGGCCGCTGCAATCGCTGCTGGATGTCGGGCCCGGTCAGCAACTTTGATCTGGAACTGTACACGGATGCGGCGGGGTCGGCGGGCTTCGGTGCCTTTTTTCAGGGCAAGTGGAGCGCGGGGCCTTGGCCGGCTGCGTGGAAGGAGGCAGGCCTGGTTAAAAACATGTTGCTGCTGGAGCTTTTTCCGGTGGTTTTGGCGGTCGAACTGTGGGGGGAGGCTTTCCGGAATCTGAAGGTGCGCTTTCATGGGGACAATTTAGGGGTGGTGCAGGTGATCAACAAGGTGTCGGCGGCATCACCGCCGGTGGTCCGGTTGCTCAGGCACCTTGTGTTGCGCTGCTTACAGTTGAATGTGTTTATTTATGCTGTGCACCTTCCAGGCGTTGAAAACGTCATCGCTGATGCTTTGTCTCGCTTCCAGTGGGACAGGTTTCGGGAATTGGCACCGGGGGCGGAACAGCAACGGGTCCCTTGTCCGGAATGGCTGTGGAAGATTGTCTTGGACGAGTAACGGGCTGGATACGGCGGTCGGTGAGCGAGGCGACATGGTCCGCATACAGCAGGGTGTGGAGTGAGTGGGCTGCGTTCATGCAGCAGGCCACGGGGGGTCAGGAGGAACAGGATCTACGCTTGTTGGTTGCTTATTTTGTGGCCAGGAACTTTGAGGCTGGGGTGTCTGCGTCCGGGCTTACTAAAAAATTGGCTGGGTTGGCGTTTTGGTTCAAGCTCAAGGGTTTGCCGGACGCGACAAAGGATTTCTTGGTCAGTCAGGCCATGAAGGGTTATCGGCGTTCTCAGGTCCGGAGGGATTCTAGGCGCCCGGTTTCGTTCGAACTTTTGGGCCGGTTGTTGGAGTTGGTGGTGGGGGCCTGTTCGTCTACATACGAGGTGGTTTTGTTCAGAGCGGCTTTTGCTTTGGCATTTTTTGGGGCTTTGCGGGTTAGCGAGCTGATTAGCCCATCGCGGAGCCGGCAGGGTGGTTTGGGCTGGGACGCGGTGGTGTGTGAGGTGGACAGGCTGTCCATCCGGGTATGCCGCTCAAAAACGGATCAACAGGGCAAGGGCAAGTCGGTGCAGGTGTTTGCCTTGCCGGGTTCGCCTTTGTGCCCGATTGGGTTGGTGCGAAAATTTTTGACGGTTCGCCCTGCTATCCCCGGGCCATTTTTGGTGCATCAAGATGGGCAATTTCTCTCGCGTTTCCAGTTTTCTGCAATTTTTCAGCGATGCTTGCAGGCCTTGGGTTTGGGGGGGCAAAAGTTTTCCTCACATTCCTTCCGCATTGGGGCGGCCACTGAGGCGGTCCGGTGGGGTCTGGATGAGGCGGCGGTTAAGCGTATTGGGAGGTGGGAATCCAGGAGGTTTCGGTTGTATGTTCGCCCTCATTTGTTGGTTGCGTGAAGTGCTGGGTGGGGGATAAGTGACTGCTTATTGTTGATTGTTGGTTTTTTCTTTGTGTTTTGGTATGTTTTTATATTGATGTTGGGGGTATGTTTTTTTTTTTTCTTCTTCTTCTCTTCCTTTTCTTACAGGCGGCCGGCCGGGCAGGGTGTGGATAGTGGGCCACTCATATGTTTGTTGGGGGGCTAGACGGGGAGATGCCCGCCCGGAGGGGCGCTAGCTTGGGCTTTCTAGGCAAGAGGCATTGATACGCTGGCTGGGGTTGCCAGGCATGCTGTGGGGCAGGGCGGTGTCGGAAGTCCACCGTTTTGCCCGCTGGGACGGGCCTCCGGATGTGCTGGTGCTGCACGTCGGTGGCAATGACCTGGGGGTCAAGACCATGCTGGATCTCATCAAGGAGATCAAGTTCGATTTTTGGCAGCTACGCCTTGCTTTTCCACACATGGTTATTGTGTGGTCTGACATGGTGGCCAGGACAGCATGGCGGTTCGCAAGGTCGATAGACCGGCTGAACAGGGCCCGAAAAAAGGTCAATAAGGAAGTTTGTGGTTTTGTCGTCAGGAATGGGGGTTTGGCTATCCGGCATCTTGAATTGGAAGTGGACACCTGGCGCTACCTGAAGAGGGATGGGGTTCACCTGAACGATGTGGGTACCGATATTTGGTCCCTGGGGATCCAGGACGGGATTCAGCGAGCTGTGAGGGTGTGGCAGGGCATGCAAGGGTAAGGTGTTCCCCTTGCTTGCTGTGGCATGTGGTTGGTCTGTGCAGATAAGGGATTTTACCCCAGGGATGGAAGAGTTCGGGGCCTATCGGTGTTATAGTACCCGGCGGTTGGTGATATAGCTAACAGTAGTTTAGCTACAGTGGGTGATCAGGTGCACTGCGAGCAGTGTTTGGCCTCTGAGCTAGTTTGTCAGCTTGAGGTCCGTTATAGTTTGGGTACCGCAGTGCCGTTAATGGTTTATGGTGATTGGTGGGTTATCCTAGCACAGACCAACGGGGAGGAGTTGCAATGTAGGAAGTGCCTTACTACCTGATTTAGTTATGTTAATTTATGTTATTTATGTTAATTGTTTGAATATTTTTGATAATAAAGAGAATTGGCTGCTACGGCCATGTTTTACTCCAGATGGGTGTGGTCTCAATTTCTGGGGTAATAGATGGGGAGGGGCGTAGCAGTTTTTTAAGAAGGAAAATGTTGGGTCAGTAAGTCACATCAGTTATACAATAGTCATGATATGGACTTTCATAAGCTATGACTTGTTTTCTTGTCATTATTCCTCTTTTGACTGTTTATATGCCATTTTAATTTGCCCTTTTCTTTTCTTTCCCTTGACAATCCAGCACAGTACAGCAATACAAATGGAATTTTTCAAAGGCGATACAGACTACCTAATGCAAAGTTGTCCTTCCTAACCACTGGCCAGTGGAACTCTGTAGAGTCTGCCTGTGATGAGGCCCTTGCGTGGGAGTACTCACTAAAGGAAACAAGATGGTGGCTGGAAACTTCTACCATTGATGACTGATTCAAGTCCTGAGGGTTTCCTCTTTGGCTGGTGAAATGCTAATGCTCTCTGGGCACACACAGTACAATTCAGTTCCTAGACTCTGTAATAGACATGTGCATTTAGTTTCATTCCAAATCGAAATTCGGACGAATTTTCATTATTCGGACATTCCGATGCATCCGAATTACCGAATTACAATTAATTCGTTAGCAAACGAAATTCGATTCAAATTTGAAAAATTACAATTTGCGACCCAAATTTGGGGCCACGTATCTCGGGGCCACTTGTAGCTACAAACCCCAAATTTGAGTAGAACTAGCACTACAACATCTCCAAATTTGGGGTTTCTAGCTGCAAGGGACCCCGAGTTACGGGGCCTCAAATTTGGGTCGCAAAATGTCAAGCACTTTTCTGCAGCAGAGAATGACATTTTGCGCCCCGACTTTGGGGCCACGTATCTCGGGGCCACTTGTAGCTAGAAACACCAAATTTGGTATGCAAACACAGTAGAACTAGCACTACAACATCTCCAAAATATTTTCTAATCCGGTTGAAATAGTTTCAAATGCGGTTGAAATCATTTCGAATCATGTTGAAATCATTTCGAATCCGGTGAAATAACCCCAAATTTGGCGATTTTGTAGTGCTAGTTCTACTGTGTTTGCATACCAAATTTGGGGTTCCTAGCTACAAGTGACCCCGAGATACGTGGCCCCAAAGTCGGGTCGCAAAAGGTCATTCTCTTCTGCAGAAAAGTACCTGACATATTGACCATATCTCTGGGTCACTTGGTGCTAGGAACCCCACAACTTGTGGCAGGTGATGTGGCAAGTGGACAATCCACAACTTGGTCATGTGGCACTTGTGGCAGGTGTCATGGCAAGTGGACAATACACAACTTGTAGCAGGTGATGTGGCAAGTGGACAATAGACAACTCGTGGCAGGTGACGTGGCAAGTGGACAATGACATACAGCATATGTACTTGCCTTGCGATCGACATCCGTGACTTCTTCAATCAGGCATGCTGACAACTTCATTGATGTGATAAATATAAATGAAATAAGATGTGTGTGTTTTTTTGCACTGGTACACTGCAAGTATGAGAATTTGATGTGACAGATGTCTATAAGTAACTAACCATCTTCCAAAATTTCTAATTCAAATAGAAAAGATTAGAAAAAAAATATAATTTAATAGAATAAAATAGAATATACAACCATCTTCTGAAATTAAAATTTCAAATAGAATAAATTTGAATTTCGAATAGTATGAATTCAAATTTTTTAATTAATTTTAAATTTGGATAGAAAAGATTATAATAGAATATAAGATAGACTAGAAAAACGATAGAATAGAATATATTATATTTTATTCTGCTCTGTTCTATTGTTTTTCTAGTCTATATTTTTATATTCTATTAAAATCTTCTCTATAAAAATCGAAATCATTATATACTAAATTCGAATTTTGGAAGATGGAAGGATATATATATATATATATATATATATATATAAAATTAATATATATTTTTTTTTTTCTCGACATTCGAATTTCGTATAGAATGAATTTGAATGGAAATAGAGAATAGACTAGAAAAACAATAGAATAGAATATAGATACTATCTATTTCATTTTTAATTTCTTTTGCAGATAACTATTTGTTTCCATAAGATCTCCTGCAGACTATTAACATCTATTTCATTTTTTTGCAGATCTCCTGCAGACTATTAGTATCTATTTTGTTTTCTCACTAGATCTCCTGCAGACTATTAGCATCTATTTATTTTTTTGCAGATCTCCTGCAGACTGTTAGAATCAATTTCATTCTTTTTTTTTTTTTGCAGATTACTATTTATTTCCATCAGATCTCCTGCAGTATATTAACATCTATTTCATTTTTTTTCAGATCTCCTGCAGACTATTAGGATCTATTTCTTATTTTGCATTAGAGCAGCCATTTCCTTTATTTCAGCAGATCTCCTGCAGACTATTAGCATCTTAGTTTCATAGTTAGTAAGGTTGAATAAAGACACCAGTCCATCCAGTTCAACCTGAGTGAGTGTCTACCCCTATCCCTGTACATTCTACACTCACATTGGTCCCTACCCTCAAGGAGCCCACAATCTAAGGTCCCCATTCATATACTAGGGCCAATTTTGGACAGAAGCCAATTAACCTACCTGCATGTCTTTGGAGTGTGGGAGGAAACCGGAGAACCCAGAGGAAACCCATGAAGGCACAGGGAGAACATGCACTCTAGGCAGGTAGTGTCGTGGTTGGGATTCTAACCAGTGACCCTTTTTACTGCTAGGTGAGAGTGCTAACCACTACACCACTGTGCCACCATTCATTTATGAATGGAGGAACGGTATGAGGAAGAGACAACAAGAAAGACATCACCGCTTATATCTCTATACACAGGGAAATGGCTGCTAATAGTCTGCAGGAGACCAACAAAAAATAAATAGATGCTTATAGTCTGCAGATCTGATGAGAAAATTAAATAGATACTAATAGTCTGCAGGAGATCTGAAAAAAATATATATAAATGCTAATAGTCTGCAGGAGATCTGATGGAAATAGTAATCTGCAAAAAAAAATTAAATAGATGCTAATAGTCTGCAGGAGATCTGCTGAAGTGATGGAAATGGGTGTTCTAATGCAAAAAAAGAAAAAGAAAAATGAAATAGATGCTAATATACAGTAGGAGATCTGATGGAAATAAATAGTAATCTGCAAAAAAGAAAAATGAAATTGATTCTAACAGTCTGCAGGAGATCTGAAAAAAAAGAAGTGAAATGGCTGTTAATAGTGTACAGGAGATCTGCTAAAAAGAAATCGATGCTAATAGTCTGCAGGAGATCTGGTGAGAAAACAAAATAGATACTAATAGTCTGCAGGAGATCTGCAAAAAAAAAAAGAAATGGATGCTAATAGTCTGCAGGAGATCTTATCAAAACAAATGGTAATCTGATTTTTTTTTTAAATGAAATAGATAGTATCTATATTCTATTCTGTTCTCTTGTTCTAGTCTATTCTCTATTTCTATTCTAATCTTTTCTATTAAAATTCGAATTCATTCTATACAAAATTCGAATTATGGAAATAAATAAATATATATATATATATATATATATATATATATATATATATATATATATATATATATATATATACCCATAGTTGACCACAAGATGCCAGTCGAGTTTCATACAGTGGCAAGTGGTTTCATTCTGCTCAGAATGGGAGACAATTATTTTTATGTAGAAGGACACTGTAAAACTCACATGCTATAAAGCAGTGTTGCCAACTGCCCGTAAAAACAGGGCACTTTTCCGACGCCCGTAAATGTCCATGGGAGCCGAACGGTGGCAGTAAAAATGGCTGTGACAGGCTCAGATGACAACTGCGCATGCGCAGCGCCAACTCCAGACTGGTGTCCGGAAATCCCAGAGATTATCCAATCATGAGCCAGCCCCACGCCACCTGGCTCGCCCCGTGTCTGCTGGTGATGTCATACCGCAAGCCGCGGCGTGCACTCACGCAGCCAAGCGGGATATCCGAGTGGACTCACAGGACACGGACATGCAATTGAGGCTGAGGCACCAGCAGCACAGCGAGACGGCGAGAGATGGACAGCGCAGGGCCTGGGCACTGCAGACCCGGCTGACCCCCTGGATGGACACACAAGTCACCCTGACCAGTGCCACTGACCAGCACTGACTCTGAGCGCCACACCCTGCCCTGGCTGCAGCCCCCTGGTTAGTGAGTAGCGTGCAGCTGTGCATGCATTGCATACATAGTAGCCAACTTGTTTTGAACCGTAGCCTCTAACCACCTCCTGTATTCTGTCCATATGCTCTGACCACCTGTACCATGTCTGCAATCTCTGACCATCTCCTGTACCATGTCTGCAGTCTCTGACCATCTCCTGTACCATGTTTGCAGTCTCTGATCATCTCCTGTACCATGTCTGCAGTCTCTGACCACCTCCTGTACCATGTCTGCAATCTTTGACCATCTCCTGTACCATGTCTGCAGTCTCTGACCATCTCCTGTACCATGTCTGCAGTCCCTGACCACCTCCTGTACCATGTCTGCAGTCTCTGACCACCTCCTGTACCATGTCTGCAGTCTCTGACCATCTCCTGTACCATGTCTGCAATCTCTGACCATCTCATCTTTTGTCTTCAGTCTCTGAGGGGGGGCCTGGAGAGGAGTCAAGAGTAGGAGCGCCGCCAGATTGGGCATCACGAGAGAAGTCAGATGTTTGTGGACTGTGTAGCGGAGACTATAGGATAAAACCAGAGCCGGCAAGCTGAGTTGCCTGACTGAGCCCTGCACGGTGCACCTGAGAGGAGCTCAGTCTGAGGGGGGGGGGGGGGTCACTGATGTAAGGGGGGGGAGTGAACACAATAATGTGAGGGGGCACTGAAATAAAGGTTAACCCTTATATCAGCAACCCCCCCTTACCTTAGTGTATTCACTCTGCGGAAGGTAAGTACTGGTCACCAGAGTCCCCCCTCTCAGAGTTCCCAATGTTCTCCTTTACATCAGAGTCTGTAGGATTTCCTCTTATAGTACAAGGGAGAACTCTGTGGACCCTGATGTAAAGGACAATGCTGCAGAGTGCAGACCCTGATGTAAATGGGAGCACAGAGCCCCCCCTTACATAAGAGTTTCCCCTTAGATCATCATGATCTGTGGCATCGTCCTTTACATCAAGGTTCGCAGAGTTCTCCCTTGCACTGTAATGGGGAACTCTGTGCTGGCTGTGTTATATTAACCTGACCTTCATGTAAATAGAGAAATTTGGTTTTTGACTTTTGTTTAACTTAAACACATTGCTAATAGCACAGGCCATATGTTTATAGTTTAAATACTAATAGTTGCACAGTTTAGCACAGAAAACAGCCATTTTAGGTACTTTTTTGAAGTGCCATTAAAAAATGAGTGCCGTTTGTAATTTTTGGCATCTTGCCAGTAAATTTCACTTGGTGGGGTTGGCAACACTGCTATAAAGGGGTTTAATAGATCACATGGGGAGCTTAGTAAACTCACAAGAATTCATATTTTGAGCATAAATTTCACTGCCGGTGACCACCAATGTAATGGGATGGGGGGGGGGGGGTCCTCATCATTGCTGACACTAAGTCTGGGGGACTATTATTTTGTACACTGACACCAATGTCAGGGGCTATTATTGCACCCACTAACACTAATGTTGGGAGTTATTATTTCTGTCACTGAGACACCAATGCTGGGGTTGTTTTACTCCAGCTTCTTTAGTGTGCACTGCGATAGGCTTCAAAACACTTTGGACTTGATAAAACACAGAGGACCCAGACCAGCAGATGATATGGCTTCCCAAATCATCACCGACACTGACTGTGAAACTTCACACTGGACCTCATGCAACTTTTGTGGTTCAAATCTGTCTTGGTCGAAGGGCATCAAAATATATACTGTATATATATATATATAACACTGTATACTGTATATATATATATACACACACAAACACAATACATTGTACAGCGTTGTGTTCCAGCAGAGAACTTCCCATCCCACTCCTGGAAAAACATCGAGTTAGGCTTAGCACACTTGTATTCTGTGAATGAATAAAAAGCCTCCTCTGATTGGCTGAGGCCGAGATCATAAGGTCACCTGCTTGCCTCTCCACTTCAGCCAATGAAAAGAAGCTTTGTATTCATTCATAGAATACAAAGTCCCTCTTTGAATGGCTGAGCAGCACTCAGCCCGATTTGATTTTGTTGTGGGAGCAGAACGTCAATTTCCCATCCTGCTGACCTAACACAACACTGTATACTGTATGGAGCTGAGGCTAAATACTTTATACATGGTTCTGGAGCCTGGCTGCATGATCTATCTTGGGAAACAGTATCGGTACATCAAGCCTATATGCTATGTGAGATACCCCTGCAGGGGTTATTGGAGCTGCTGAGTGGGGACCCAAGAGGGAAAGCACTTAAAAGTCACCTTGATTTTGTTCCTGTGTATCATCACCAAGCACTTAATTATCACATAAGGGTCCTTTCACACGGGGCGGATCAGTGCTGATCCGCCCCATGGATATCCGCTTGCTCAGCGGGGATTGCCAGAGCGATCTCCGCTGAGCAGGAAGAGGACAAGTCCATCTCTGCACACTGCGCAGGGACAGACCTGTCACAGCGCCGCTCTCCCCTATGGGAGATCGGATGACGACGGACCGCAGTGTCTGTCATCATCCGATCCGATGACGGATGGAAAAATAGCTTTTTCCTCCATGACACTTTTTTGGATTGGAGCGGGTTGGATGTCAGCGGACATGTCACCGCTGACATCCGACGCTCCATAGACCTCTATGGAGTAGGGATGAGCCGAACACCCCCCCGGTTCGGTTCGCACCAGAACTTTCGAACGGACCCCACGTTCGTTACGAACGTTAGAACCCCATTGAAGTCTATGGGACTCGAACGTTCGAAATGGAAAGTACTAATTTTAACGGCTAATATGCAAGATACTGTCCTAAAAAGGGTTTAGAGACCTGGCTCCTGCCCCAGGGGACATGGGTCAATGCAAAAAAAAGTTTTAAAAACGGCCGTTTTTGCGGGAGCACTGATTTTAATGACGATTAAAGTGAAAAAAAAAAAGTGAAATATTCCTTTAAATATGGTGCCTGTGTGGTGTCTGTAGTATGCCTGTGAAGTGCCACGTGTTTCCCGTGTTTAGAACAGTCCCTGCACAAAATGACATTTAACGGAAATAACACCATTTAAAACTGCTTGCGGTTTTAATGTTATATCTGGTTCCTGCAATATGGTTGAAAATCATTCAGAAAAATGGCATGGGTAGCCCTCCCTGCCCATTACCAGCCTATTTGGGTCTTGTACGCATATTAAGGGGAACCCTGTACCCATATTAAAAAAAGGAAATGCGTGTGGCCCCCAGGCCCTATATACTCAGAACAGCAGTATACAGGCGGTGCAAACAAGACAGGGACTGTGTAGGTTTGTTGTGTTAAGTTGAATCTGTTTGTAATTTTCAACTGGTACATTTTTAAAGTGTAGCTCCAGTCAAAAAAACTATTTTTAAGCTTTTTGGAAAACATAGGGAAGGGTTATCACCCCTGTATAATTTGTTTTGTCGTCCATCTTTTTTCATCTCACTTGCTGCTGTCTCCTTGCGTTTGCAAGTAGGAGATGTTTGTAAGTTGGATGTTTGAAAGTAGGGGCCTGCCCTATATGCTCTGCAGAAATGGCGGAACAAGGTGTTGGTTTTGCCACAACATTGTAAGCCCTCAAAGTGACTCTTGGTGGGCGCTGGAGCGCCCTGCTGTGAACGATTATATCAAGAATTGTAATTACATGCCATTGTTGAACAGTGGTAGAAAAATTGACCTTTGGTGGTTGTGGTGCTGGTGCCACAACACTATAAGTCCTCACCGTTACTCTGGGTGGGCACAGGAAGGGGCCCTCCTGTGAAATATTATATCAAGAATTGTAATTACATGTCCCTGTTAAACAGGGGCAGAAAAATTTGGCCTTAGGCACTGCTGCTGGTGCCACCACACTGCAACCTCTTCCATATACTCTAGTTTTTTTGCTGGAATTAGCCCTGCTGCAAAGCATTGCATCAAAAATTGTACTTAAACGCCCCTGTTAAACAGGGGCAGAAAATCTGGGCCTTAGGCACTGGTGCTGGTGCCACCACACTGCAACCTCTGCCATATACTCTAGTTTTATTGCAGGAATTAGCCCTGCTGCAAAGCATTGTATCAAAAATTGTAATTAAACGCCCCTGTTAAACAGGGGCAGAAAAATTGGGCCTTAGGCACTGGTGCTGGTGCCACCACACTGCAACCTCTGCCATATACTCTAGTTTTATTGCAGGAATTAGCCCTGCTGCAAAGCATTGCATCAAAAATTGTAATTAAACGCCCCTGTTAAACAGGGGCAGAAAAATTGGGCTGCTGGCATCACCCAGAACCAAAAATGTTCTTCCAACATATCAGCGGAGGAGGAAGAGGATAGACAATCAACATAACAGGACAGTCACTCAGCATCAGCATAGGCAGTCTTGAAGGGATGTGGTATTTAAAAAAAAATTATTCGGTTACATCAGCTTCAGGTGCTTGGTAGCTGTGGGTGATCCAAGACTGATTCATCTTGATGAAGGTCAGTCGATCAACTGATTCGGTGGACAGGCGCACCCTGTGATCAGTAACAAAGCCACCAGCAGCACTGAAGGTGCGTTCCGAAAGAACGCTGGATGCAGGACAGGCCAGTAGCTCAATTGCATACTGTGCAAGCTCTGGCCAGTGATCCATCCTCAAGACCCAGTAAGCCAGAGGATTTTCGGTGGGAAAGGTGTCCAAGTCTGACCTTGCCCCTAGGTATTCCTGCACCATGTAAATCAGACGCTGGCGATGGGTGCTGGAACCAATCATACCTTGGGGCTGCGGACTAAAAAATTGTCTGAAAGCATCAGTCAGACGGCCACCTTCTCCACCGCTCCTTCTGACCGATGCCTCAGCAACACGTTGTCCAGGACCAGGAGTTTGTAACCTCCCAGTCTCTGGGAACGCGTTGCACAGAGCTTTCTGCAAGGCCTCCCGGAGATGTCTCATCCTCTGCTCCCTCTGCGATGGCAAGATAAGGTCGGCAACCTTACCCTTGTACCGTGGATCAAGGAGAGTGGCCAGCCAGTAATGGTCCCTCTCCTTGATCCGAAGAATACGAGGATCCTTCCGCAGGCTTTGCAGGATCAGGGAGGCCATGCAGCGTAGGTTAGCTGAGGCATTCGGTCCGGAGTCCTCTGGGTCCCTAAGGACAACATGATCCGCAGCTACCTCCTCCCAGCCACGTACAAGTCCACGTGTTTCTTGGGACTGTAAATCATCCCTATAAGACTGCTGCTGCTGCTGCTGATGCTGAGTGCCAGCCTCCACCTCCATGCTGACACAATCATCCTCCTCCTCCTCTTCCTCCTCCTCATCCTTTTCCTGTGTGATGGGTGGCACAGCAGGAACACTGTCTGGATAAAGGGGGCCTTGAGAGGCAAGGAAGTCCTCCTCTTCCTGCCTCTGTTCTGCCTCAAGTGCCCTGTCCATTATTCCACGCAGCGTATGCTCCAAGAGGTGGACAAGAGGTACAGTGTCATCCTTGTGGCCTCCTCAAACGGTGACAGGACAGTGCATGCATCCCTGATCATGCCCCACTGGAGTGGTGAGAAAAAACCAAGCTCCCCTGACCCTGTCCTGGTGCCGTAGTCGCATAGGTACTCATTGATGGCCCTCTGCTGCGTGTGCAGCTGCTGCAGCATGGCCAATGTTGAGTTCCATCTGGTGGGCATGTCACATATAAGGCGGTTCTTGGGCAGGTTCAACTCCTTTTGGAGCTCAGCCAGCCGAGCACAGGCATTAAATGATCGGCGGAAATGCACACAGACTTTCCTGGCCTGCTTCAGGACATCCTGTAAGCCGGGGTACCTGCCCAAGAACCGCTGCACCACCAGGTTAAGGACGTGAGCTACACAGGGCACATGGGTCAGTTGTCCCTGTCGGAGGGCGGAGAGGAGGTTGGTGCCATTGTCGCAAACCACCATTCCTGGCTTAAGCTGGCGTGGCGTCAACCACCTCTCGGCCTGCCCCTGCAGAGCTGACAAAACATCCGCCCCAGTGTGGCTCCTGTCCCCCAAACAAACCAGCGCAAGCACGGCATGGCATCGTTTTGCCTGCGTACTTGCGTAGCCCCTGCAACGCCTACGGAGCACCGCTGGTTCTGAGGACAGAGCACTGGAAGAGGCCATGGAGGAAGAAGAAGAGGAGGGGGTGGAGGAGAGAGGTGTGTCACAACCAATAGTAGCATTTTGGAGGCGTGGTGGCGGAACAACCTCCAACACTACTGCACCTTGTCCTGCATCCTTCCCAGCAGCCAGAAGAGTGACCCAATGGGCCGTGAAAGACAGGTAACGTCCCTGTCCATGCCTGCTGGACCATGAGTCAGCGGTAATATGCACCTTACCACTGACCGCCCTGTCCAGCGAGGCAAGGACATTGCCTTCCACATGCCGGTAGAGAGCCGGAATCGCCTTCCGTGAGAAAAAGTGGCGTTTGGGGACCTGCCACTGAGGAACCGCACATTGTACAAACTCACGGAAGGGGGCCGAGTCTACCAACTGAAAAGGCAGCAGTTGAAGTGCTAGCAATTTAGCCAAGCTAGCATTCAACCGCTGGGCATGTGGATGGCTGGGAGTAAACTTCTTCCGCCGGTCCAGCAGCTGGGGCAGGGACATTTGCCTGCTATAATCGGACGTGGGTGTACCGCTAGCAGAGTTCCCGGGAAGCACTTGGCTGTGACACACCTAATTCTACACCTTCATTCCTCTCAGAGCAGGTTTCAGAGAGGACTGAAGGTCTAGTGGGGTTGGAGATGCCAGCTGATGAGGAGCAAGGAGAGGTCCGCTTTGTTCTTTGGTGTGGGTCTTTGAGGTACGCTTGCCAACGAGCTGCATGGCAGGTCAACATATGTCTGGTCAAGCATGTGGTGCCCAAGCGGCTGATGTTTTGGCCACGTGAGATACGCTTGAGACATATGTTGCAAATAGCAGCGGTGCGATCTGATGCACTCGTCTCAAAAAAGGCCCACACCAAAGAACTTTTAGAATAACGCGCAGAGGCAGCGCTCTGCACAGGCGGAGCTCTGCGGTGTGATTCAGTCGGTGTGCTGCCCCTAAGCTGGCCCCCGGAGGGCATCCTGCCTCGTTGGACATGTGCCTCCTCCTCCTCCTCCTACTCCCTCCTTCCAGGCACCCACGTGGAGTCAGTGCCCTCATCATCCCCTCCCTCTTCATCGCTGTAGCAAACCTGGCAGTATGCTGCAGCTTGTGGAACATGACTGCCAGATTGCTGTCCTTCTTGAGCATCCCCTCTCTCTGCGCTCACGCTACTGCCTTCCTCTAGCTGAGTGTCATCATCAGAGCCCACCAAACACTGGGCATCCTCCTGGAGCATGTACCCAACACTGTGCTCAAAGAGTTCAGGAGACTCCTCAGGAGGACGTGGTGGGTCTAGGGAAGGAGTCACTGATGATGACATTGAGAGGAGGGAAGACGATGCGTTGGCAGCTGCTTTGCGACTACCCTGAGACTGGGTGAGAGAGGATGAGGAGGATGAAGAGGGCTTGGTCATCCACTCTACCAAGTCGTTGGCATGTTGCGGTTCAACATGTCCAGCTGCCGAAAAGAAGGACAAGCATGTCCCATGGCCACATGCTGATGACAATGCACCGCGTCCACGACCAGCACTGTTGTCTCTAGACACAGAGCCTGCTTGCCCTCTTTTATCGGCTCGCGCCTGTCTGCCTCTCCTTGCTGGCCTTCCAGACATGGTAATGGCCTGAAGGGAGTTGGGTAAAACAGCAGTTGGGTAGTTTATATTGTGCTGGAGGCACACACAACTTCCAATAACTCCTGCAGATGGCAATTGGGCTCAAATAGAGAACAACTATGTAGGTGGATTATAGCGGTATGTACTGGGTACAGAGCACGTAGACAGCACGCACTATCTCCTAACACTACTGACTGCAAGCTCTATTATTAACGATAGATCACTAGCTATATAGGTTAGGTGAATATCGCGGTGTATACTGCGGTCAGGGCACGCAGACAATAACCAGAAAACAGCAGAGATAAAGGGGTATATACAGATGTATACTGTGCTGTGCTGGAGGCACACACAACTTCCAATAACTCCTGCAGATGGCAATTGGGCTCAAATAGAGAACAGCTATGTAGGTGGATTATAGCGGTATGTACTGGGTACAGAGCACGCAGACAGCACGCACTATCGCCTAACACTACTGACTGCAAGCTCTATTATTAACGATAGATCACTAGCTATATAGGTTAGGTGAATATCGCGGTGTATACTGCGGTCAGGGCATGCAGACAATAACCAGAAAACAGCAGAGATAAAGGGGTATATACAGATGTATACTGTGCTGTGCTGGAGGCACACACAACTTCCAATAACTCCTGCAGATGGCAATTGGGCTCAAATAGAGAACAGCTATGTAGGTGGATTATAGCGGTATGTACTGGGTACAGAGCACGCAGACAGCACGCACTCACTATCTCCTAACACTACTGACTGCAAGCTCTATTATTAAAGATATATAAATATAGTGAAGTGAATAGTGAATATAGTGGTGTATACTGCGGTCAGGGCACAGACAATAACCACTACACAACAGCAAGATAGGAAATCAGCCAAAAACGATCGGTGTGTACTGTGTTGAAGGTACACAGAACACCCACTGCTTCAGATGCTAACACACTACATGAGGCCGCTTCAATGGCAGCCTTATATAGTGTGGGGCGTGCACTACACAGCCTCAGCTATGATTGGCCACAGGCATCCTGCCTGTGGCCAATCATGGCTCTCCTCGCTGCTGGCGCTGCGATTGGCCAAGCATGCGGGGTCACAGTGCATGCTTGGCCAATCATGAGCCAGCAATGCACTGCGCCATCGCAGTGCATTGTGGGCCGTGAGCGCCATGCGAATTTTGACGCGAACGGACCAAGTGTTCGGATTTCGCCGAACGGACGAACAGCCAATGTTCGAGTCGAACGTACGTTCTACTCGGACACGAAGCTCATCCCTACTATGGAGCATCCGTTCAGGTCCGCCTGAAAAACTGACAGGCGGATCTGAACGGATCGGTAGTGTGAAAGGGGAATAAGACTTTTGTTGAATTGGGGGGGGGGCGTGGCCTGGCCGAGCACCGCGATGGACGTATGAGCGAACTGCTCCTACCGCTGACTCTCTTTCAACAGCTCAATCGTGAGATTCTGCGGAGATTACCGGCTAAAAAGATGGGGACAGTTTCCCGTAACACCTCGGCTTTGAGATCCCGATCGCCTAGGGAACATACGGGTGGAAACACTCAGAATATCCCCGAGATGTTCCGCTCCCAAAGAGGCAACATGGCGGCTTCCCGCCACGCTCACTTGCGGCCTACTACACCGCCGTTGCCGGATTTGACCCTGGCCCCCGCGGGGTACATCGCAGACGATCACCGTAAATCGTGATACGTCCCCGCAACAACCGGTCAGCATACATGACCTACGGAGCATAGCAGTGGATATAAAGGACACGTTATCGGCAGCCATAGCGGATCTACGAGTGGACATCCATGCGCTCACGGACAGGGTCTTGGAAGTAGAGAAGATCTCCGCGCAGCATGATAATGTCCTCTGCAAAGCCACCAGGAAGATTGACCATCACACACTCCAACTGAGAGAAACTCAACGCCACATCGAGGACCTCGATAACCGGGGCCGTCGCCATAACATCCGAATCAGAGGATTGCCGGAAAGCATTGATTCGGACATTTTGGAACAAGAGGTGACCGCTCTATGTAACTCTTTACTGAACAGGCCTAGAGATACTCGTATCAAAATGGAGAGAATACATAGGGCTTTGCGCCCCGAAGGCAAGGAGACTGACCCCCCTAGAGATACGATTTGCTGTATTGTGGATTACAGGCTTAAAGAGGAAATCTTACGGCAAGCACGGGGCAAACAACAACTTCAACACGGAGGTATGCCCATTCAGATCTTTCAAGATCTATCCTCTATCACGTTACAAAATCACAGAGACCTGAAACCTCTTTTGGAAGTTTTACGCACACAGGGCATACAGTTTAGATGGAAGTTTCCATTCGGTCTAGCTGCAATGTACAGGGGTAAAACAGCACTTCTGAGAATGCCCGAAGATCTACGTCAATTTTGTCGCATGCTCGACATACCACTAGTGGAGGTGCCCAATTGGTATGCAGACTTCCGCATCTATTCGACAAGAAGGTCACCTCCACCAGAGGAGCGAATGGAAGTACAAACACCTAGACTCCGCAGAAGAAGGTCTGTATCTGACAACCGGTCCCGCTCTTCTCGCCATGCGGATGGCCTCGATTACAGCCCAGAGGAGTCTCCACGCTCTCGAAGAACCCGCAGGGACTATTGATCCCGAAGTCGCTAAAGCCAACAGATGGGTAGGGAGCAACTTCACACTGTTTTATCAGTTGGAGTCTTTCGGATCTCTGCCCAGCTTTATCTCCTCAGTTGCAGGTGGGATTGTTTCGTTTATTCGTGTTGGTTCTCCCGTTCAAAGTTTTAACCGAAGTTCAGGGATGGCTTCACAAATACAATTATCAATGTTCGATTGGAGCATGAGTTTGTCGACCAGTTCGACACTCCATAGACGCCTCTCTCCATCATGCTCAAGAGAGGTATTGAACGATCTGTACGGATCTGTCGGGCAAGATTACGACCACTGGTGTGCTACACATGGTCCCGGCAGGCAGCCTACTTAACTTTACCAATACCAAATGGCTATACTGAAGGTCCTTGTACAGATTCTATAGATTGTAACCCAGCCTTTTTCCCAGATCGAACTGACAATGAGCAATACCTGAGAAAACTCTTGACGTGCATTTCTAAGGACAACTTCTTGCCCCCGGTTTGTAGTTACGAATGTTTTAGGTATCGTAGTAGGAAGAGTGAACTTTTCACAGGAGGTCTTTAGAATCTACAGTGATTCGTGCTCATAATATGTGGAAGTGCTCTAGATATGGCTTTACGCCGCAGGGGTGCTGGAAAGCATTGTGAGGTGTGAGTTGTATTGTTTAGAGTATGTTTAGAGTATGAAAGATAATAAGGGAAGGAAACCACCTGCTGAATTTCAACCCTCCTTGACTAGAGTCTTACTTTTTACGACTGGGATGGTGTTCCACTGGACTGGAGATTTTATTTGGCCGACAAGAAATTGATAATGGGTTAATTCGAATTGATCTTAACAATGGGGTTGCTGTCTGATTTCGGCTCTAGCTATTTACTAGAAAAACAAACCCCACTTTTAGAATTAAATGGGAACAGCGGCCAAATGAATTCTCCTTTGTAAGTTTCAGTTAATCTATATGCTCATATTTTCACACATTAATGTTTATTCTCAGTATACAGCTCTTGAAGCGCTGCTGGGCTGTACCATTACTAATTCATAAGCATACACTGGTCTGTGAACGGAGACGTTTTTTCTATTTATGTTTTTCTCGGTCATTCGTACTTCGGATGAGTTTATGTGTTGGATAGAGCCGATCCAGATAGATTCCACAATAGTAATGGGGCATGCTCCTGTTTATACATGACTTATATGTCATAATGCTGCTTGGGTGTTATGGAACAGTTCCCTCCCCAGGTTGCATTAGATAGGTCTTCTTTCCAACTCATAACCTCACAGTTACCGGTGGAAGTTTCAGACTTTCCTTACCTCCATGTTTGTTTCCTTGTGGCGATTGTATACTTACTTACGATTAGCTCCCCGTTAGGGCGCCTGCAATACTCCACAATCTCTCTACAAAACATAGTGTTCGAGAGTCAACGGTAGTTCCACTGGTTGTAAGATAAAAAGACAGGTGTAAGACCTAGGTCAACCCCCCACAGTGCGGTGTTGGACTCGTGTGTATATATATATATATATATATATATATATATATATATATATATATATATATGTACGGATCCCAGTCTCCGCACTGTATTCCTCTGACCTATATAGTGTAGGTTTGTTTAATAACCCCCTTCAGACATCCATTGTCACACGAATTGTTTAGCATATACTAGCGAACATCTGCAAACCAATTTTACCTGTCGAACCCTGAAGCCTCCAAGCGCTTCGTCGGACAGAAACATGATAAATCCTGCTCAAAACCCCTAATGCCCTACCGACTGCATCGACACCGAACCGGGATTTACAGGTTAATTTTACCTCGCTTAATGTCAGAGGATTTAACGTCCCCCAAAAGAGATCACAATTAATGTACCTCCTGAAAAAAAAAACAACATATCGTTTTCTTACAAGAGACACACTTCCGATCGGACAACATTCCCAAACTTCATAACTTTCACTATCCCACGATCTTTCATTCTACTACTGATAACCTCAAGTCTAAAGGCGTAGCTATATTAATCTCCAAACATTGTCCGTTTAAGGTGACGGATACAAAGCAAGACCCACAGGGTCGTTATCCTTTCTTAAAAGGCACCCTACATAACAGACAGGTTACTCTAGCGAACCTTTATGCCCCGAACAAGCACCAGGTTACTTTCTTCCGTGAGAAATGCATCTACTCACTGAATTCCAAGCTGGCACGGTCATCGTAGGGGGGGATTTTAATGTAGCCCTAAACCCAGCACAAGACTCCTCCAACAGGACCTCATCACTTCCGTACAGAGCATTAAAGGCCATCTACAACTGCAAGAACTGACGTTACACGACACTTGGCGTACACTCCACCCAAGTGGTAGGGACTTCACTTTCTATTCGAACCCACACGATAAATACTTCCGACTGGACTATTTCTTCATTACCCAAAACGACTTGACACTCATTACTCGTACGACCATAGATCCGATGATTATATCAGATCACAATCCTATCTCCATGACGCTAACCGTACCACTCACCTGTACCCCGAGCCCGATATGACGATTAGATAATTCCCTACTGACTGACATAGAAATTACGCAAAAGGTAGGCTCACGCTTGTCACAATATTTCCAGGAAATTAATATTGGGGACACCAAGCCATCGTGCGTTTGGGCGGCACACAAATGCGTTCTACAAGGGGAATTCATATCAATAGCGGCGCACAGAAATAAACTACGAAAGCAACACATATAGGAACTTTCTGACAAGGTTCACAAATTGGAACGGCTGCATAAAGCTTCTTTAGCCCAGCGTGCATTATCAGATCTATTGCAGGCTAGGGACGATCTCCGGCAGGAATTGATTAAACGACTACAGCGAAAATTAGTTCTCTCACAGAAACAATTTTATGAGTTCAGTAACAAATCGGAAAAGTTATTGGCAAAAGCTATACAATGAAAGAAAGCAGCCTTGACCATACATAAAATTATAGATCGGCAGGGTAAGGCCCATGTCTCACCGGATAGCATAGCCACACAGTTTGTAAATTATTTCTCAAAACTCTACAACTTATCACCAGACCTTTCGACGGAACAGGCAGCCGATAGGCAGAAATCAATCACTGATTTTCTCATGCAATACGGGATCTCCCCAATATCTATTGAAGACACACAGACTTTAGACGGACAGATTAGCACAGAGGAAATTAATTTAGCACTGAAACAACTAAAACCGGGCAAAAGCTCGGGTCCAGACGGACTGACCGTTAGTTATTACAAAACATTCCAAGAGATACTTTCCCCACATCTTCTTAAAACTTTTAACTCTCTCTCTCCTTCAGACCCAGTCAATAAAGATTTACTTGAAGCCCACATAACTTTGATTCCCAAACCCGGTAAGGACGACACCATAGTTTCGAATTATAGACCTATCTCTCTACTGAACGTAGATATGAAACTGTATGCCAAAATTTTAGCCAACCGTCTCCTCAAGATTCTTCCACAATTAATATCCTTGGACCAAGTGGGTTTTGTCCCTGGAAGAGAAGCTAGGGACAACACTATAAAAGCTCTACATATCCAACACTGGCTAGCCACTAGGACACAACAAAAGGTTTTTTTCTATCGCTTGACGCGGAGAAGGCGTTCGACAGAGTGGCATGTGACTATTTGTCAACAACATTACAAGTGCTGGGGCTTCCAGCACACTTTCGACAGATGGTCTCAACACTGTACTCCCTTCCCATGGCCAAAGTAAGGATTAACGGTTGCCTGTCGGATGCCTTCTCCGTGTCAAACGGAACTCGTCAGGGTTGCCCATTATCGCCGCTAATCTTCATTCTCACCCTAGAACCTTTCCTGCGAAGGCTTAGAGAGAATCCAGATGTCAAATGCATCAACATAGGCCATAAACAATACAAACTAGCGGCATACGCCGACGACATTCTTTTATTCCTCACTGACCCGATCACCACACTACTCAACATACTAAAAGATTTTGCACTCTTCAACCAACTGTCCAACTTACAAATTAATTTTACAAAATCAAAAGCCCTTAATATTTCTCTCCCTTCATCTACCGTTGATCTATGCAAACTAAATTTTCCCTTTAGTTGGGAAACCAAAGCACTTACATACCTAGGAATTCAATTACCTAACTCACTAGACTAACTTTATGATCTGAACTATAAACCGATTCTAATGTCCCTACAAAATGACCTCCGCAATTGGACGAGTGGCAAATTTTCTTGGTTTGGCCGTACAGCCATTATAAAAATTATCATCTTACCTCGCATTTTATATATCATGCAAGCTGTACCGATTAAACTCCCTACATCATTTTTCATTACATATAAAAAATTATGCAGAAACTTTATTTGGGCCTCTAAATCCCCGAGGATAAGCTGGGACATACTGGTAATACCCAAAGCTTTAGGGGGCCTTAGTTTACCCGACATTCGCAGGTATCACTCAGCATGCCACCTTACGAGAATTATTGACTGGCAAGCACACAAAGCTACGAAAGATTGGATGAATTTAGAGGACTCCTTTGACACAATTCCTGTAGCACACTTACCATGGGCCTCAGCGAAAAACCCACCGAAGGCATACTCCATCCACCCGCTGATGGGGGCGACTTTACAGGTGTTTATGGACATAGCTGCCCATTTGCATTGGAACCCATCCCCAGGTCAGATGACTCCAATCAATGGCAATGCGGACTTTACACCGGGGATATCCTTACGGGATAGTAGAGGAGAATCTGACACACAGGTTCTTAGGGCCTCTCAAGTGATTAGAAACGGCGACATTCTCGCATTCCGAGAGATGAGTTCACATCTCCCCAACTATAATATCCCATTTTTAAAATTTTTACAACTCAGACACTTCCTTAATAGTGCCGGCCACTTATCGCAATGGAGTAGAAAACTGACCCCCTTTGAAACCCTCTGCACGAGCACGCCTCCTCTGAGGCACCTCATTTCAGAAATATACTCATTATTGTTTCAGGACCATAACTCCAAAGACATGCTAGCGGTTCGTAAATGGGAGAGAGAGCTGAACTTGGATCTTACAGATAGAGAGTGGGAATTGATTTTTCATAACATCCACAAAAGCTCGATAAATATATCGGCCCAGGAAAACTCATATAAAATATTTGCGAGATGGTACCGAACACCGGACATTTTACATAAGTTCTACCCCTCAGTCTCGCAGATGTGCTAGCGATGCGGCCAAGAAGTGGGATCTCTACTGCACATTTGGTGGGAGTGTACGCTAATGAAACCTTTTTGGGAAAAAAATTCACAAGTTAATATCAGAAATTACATCACAAACGATAGACTTCTCACCGACGCAATTCTTGCTACACTACCCTTCCATACCACAAACAAGTTATAAAAATTTGATCATACCATATCTGATCAATGCAGCTAAACAATGTGTCCCGCTTTTCTGGAGGTCAACAACCCCTCCGATGGTGACAGACTGGGCCAAGAGGGTGGATAAAATTTCCGAGATGGAACAATTAATTCATCAAGCTAACGACACCCCTACCAGATACACCACACTGTGGATGTGTTGGATTCATTATAGAGTTTCACAGCAATTTGGTGACCACAGTCGAATAACCTGAGTACTTACCAACATCAACCCCATATAGCGGTTGTATACTCTAACGTACGGAAATATTAGACTAACTATTGAATAAAGGAGAACAATGTCTCTGAGCACTCCTTCCTTTTTTAAGGTAGATAACATTCTTTGTCCCTGCACAGAAAAATAGCGAGTCCTGAGAGGACAGCCAGTTCGACCTCAACATAGGGGTTCAAGGATATTCGTCTAGTATATCTGATTATAACGTGATACTTGGAGGGCTATCTCCCAGCTCCCTCTGTACAGCAAGTTCCCGTAAGGGGTGCAGAGGTTGAGATGGGAATACCTAGCTAGGCACGCTTACATGGGCTATTTTGCATATTGCTGAGATAGTAGACATCTCATCCTGGATAAGGGAATATGTCCTCTCACCTTTACTAATATTAAATTGTTGTTATTGACTATGCTGTGGTTAATTATACGGTCGGAATATGATACAAGTTTATGTAGCCTCGCGCTCTATGCTTAGGAACTGTGTATGATGTGAGATGGCTCTGATCAGAAGACTGTTTTGATATCTTCATTGTATGTAAACATTTTGTTTATTGTAACGGTTTTATTGAAATTAACTAATAAAATTATATTGGAAAAAAAAAGACTTTTGTTGAATTGATTTTTTTTAATGTATTTTTTGGACTTGGCATGCAAATTTGTTGGGGTTGTTTTATATCATTTCAACAATTTTTTTATTTATTATTTGTCTTACACTTTTGGGACTATTTTTATATATATATTTATTTTTATTTATTTTTTATATACTTTCATTTTTGCTATTGGAGTATCACAGTTTATTTATCACTTTTAAACATTTATTTATATCAAGTTCATATTTATTTGGCAACCTAGTGACGTTTGCACCACTGCTATATGCACATAATTTATTAGGATTGCACTATTGGTATATACACTTTTATTAGTCACTATAGAGGCACATAGCACCTAACCAGTGAACAGGGTCTGTCGCCTTTCATTATATAGGTAGTGCCATTTACCCTTATACTTGCACTATTAGCATTCAAGTGCCCTATTGGCAGGGTAGGCTGCAAACCTCATTTCCCCTTTGGCCTAAGCGCGGATACATTATTTTATTTAACATAGAGAAGTTTATTTCTCAACAGGAAAAAATATGGGAGAGGGGGGTATAGGGCACAGGACACCTTTGGTAACGATCAACAATAGGCAGACTCCTTAGACAAAAATAGGGAAGTAAAGGAGACAGCAGTACAGGAGTAAAAGTCTTTAAGGTGAACCAGCACATCTGTACTTTGTAGGAGAAGCTGTCTCCTTTAGCAGCTAAACTTTACTCACTGCTTCATCCACTGATTCCCTTGGATGAGTTCTCTCTGAAGCCGTCCCAGCCACTTCATAACCACCTGGTCCTCTCTCTGGTGCTTCCTTAGAACTCCATCCCTCTAGAATTGTTATCGGATCTTTGGCAGGCTTTCCTCTGCATAAACTTGAACACCTGTATAGGCCTCATCAGGCCTAGCAGCTGGCAGCCTCCTGGGTAGGCCCGGGCTTTGGGCCTAGCAGCCAAGAAATCTACACATTATTATTATTATTATTCACGATTTATATAGCACCAACAGTTTACGCAGCGCTTAAGGCGTTTATATTGGAGTGTGGCTCTCCAGATCCTCCTCCCTCTAACTGACCCCTGGTATAGCCGTCTCACGGCTCCAGGGCTTAGATATCCCCGGAGCGTAATCTCCTAAATGTTTCCCCCGTCAGGAGGGATGCTTAGGAGAACTCTAATCAGTACCCGCGTAGCCCGTCCTCTCAGCGGGGAAGAAGAAGAGTGAAATCTGAGAGGATTTCTAAGACCTGGAGCCATGAGGCGGCTATACTGGGAGTCAGAACAGAAGATTCACGCACTTCAGGTCAGCGGGACTGAGGGGGCTGAGGAGGGGTTCCTGTGTAAGTTCACGTACAGATTTTTCTACCTACATTTTAAAGAAAAAAACAAGAGTTTACAACCACTGTAACCACCTCAATACAGTGCACTTTCACTCCCTTCCTGACCAGACTAATTTTCATCTTTCAGAGCTCTCACAGTTTGAATGACAATTACTCAGTCATGCAACACTGTACCCATATGAAACTTGTGTCCTTTTTGCCACACAACTAGAGCTTTCTTTTAGTGGTATTTAATCACTAGTGGGTTTTTTATTTTTTGTGCTATAAATAAAAAAAAAAACGTAAATTTTGTGAAAAAAATGCCTTTTTCTTTGTTTCTGTCATAAAATTTTGCTAATTAGTAATTTTTCTTCATAAATTTTGGCCAAAATTTATACTGCTACATATCTTTGGTAAAAATAACCCACATTAGTGTATATTATTTGGTCTTTGTGAAAGTTATAGAGTCTACAAACTATGGTGCCAATCACTGAAAATTGATCACATCTGATCAGGCCTTCAGTACATCATGACCAGTGTAGCCCAGATAAGACCCACTCTGCTGTTACCGACCCTTTCACTCCCAACCTTTTTTACCCCCTTATTAAGAGACCACACCATTCTTTTTGTGGAGTAAAATGGCCACAACAGCCTTTATTAAACCAACCAAAATAAAAACTCCAAAATTAACTTTAATATAATAACATATTTTCCACACATATGGAAACAACATGTTTTACCCAGTTTTGTTGGTCAGTGACGGAGCTAACTCCTTTTAAGTATACATATATGTATATACACCAGGGGGCACTGCGGGACCTTTACCACAACCTTTCCGGCCTCCAGCTGTACCGCTCGAAGACAACCACCTTTCCCGCAGTGCAACAACACCATTATCATCAAAACTTTTGATGTACACACCGGAGGGGCCATCTACCGATGAGCCCCCCACCCACTTTACCACCTCTTTTACTGCTACCGTCACTGACCAACAAATAAATACCGCCACAGCCTGAAAGGGTGAAACCTCAACCTTGATGGCACCTCCACACCTGCAGGGCCGCCTGAATACCCTCTTGAAGCCCCAGAGACCAAAGGTCAATACCCATGTCTGTAAGGTGAACCCCATCTTTCCGTAAATAGAGACCCACATTGGTCTCCAATTCCCTATGGCGAATTACCATCCCCCTTCCCAGGCCAGAAACCTCCCAATCACTTTATTTACCCTAATCCTCGCCTTATTAAGCCTATACACCGACCGGGCCATGTGCCAAGTAGTCTGTGCCACCATGTCAGACCATAGCAGCAAGGTATCTGGGAAGGCCGTGCGCAAGTACACCAGGTCAGACTTTATATGTCCGCTATCAGGTCCCTGACAGTTCTGACTCCCAAATCATTGCCCCCAGCATGTATAACCAACACATCTGGCGGCCTGTCCAACCTTGCATACCTCTCTACTTCCGGGACCACCCTGCCCCACAACATGCCCGGTCTACCCAGCCACTGTATTACCGCCTTCCTCCTAGAGATTCCCAACTGTCTCTCACCTGGTCTTGCGTCCCCTATCCAGGCACCCCAACAAACATATGAGTGCCCCAGGATCCAGATGAGGCATGTAGGCCCTCCATCTGAAAAGACAAACACAACCCAACTGTCAGTGCACACCCAACAGTATCCCCGTATCTTAACCAGTACTAACAGAACAACCCCCCCCCCTTTTTTTTATATTTATTCACAAACCAACTGAGGTCGAATGTAAGAGCGGAATCGCTTAGATTCCCATCTACCCAACCTACGCACCGCCGCCTCATCCAACCCGCGCCTGGCAGCCTCCGTGGCCGCCCCAATGCGGAAGGAGTGTGAAGCGTATGCGTAACTTTCCATGCCCATCTTCTCCAAACCCACGATTGCGGCCACGGCGCAGCACTCCAATGGCCTTGGAAAAACGCTCCGTATCCCGTAGATCCCCGTAACCAACTCAACATCGAAGTTGCTCACTGGGCCCGACATCCACACCGACCTGCCGTTGTACTCAGAAAGGAACTGATACAAAACCCATAGATTCTCCCTATGTTCCTTACGCAGACGGATAAAGTGCGCAGGAGCCCTTACCCCTGCCGTAGCGGCCGACATCCGACGACAAAAGACCCTTCCCATGGGAGTGATATGGCAAGCGAAGTTTAATTTCCCCAGCAGGAACTGCAACGTGCGTAACTGAACCTTCTTACAACCATGAACTGCCCTAATCTCCGCCTGCAAATCCCTGAGCTTCCCTTCCAGGCAACCTGCACTCTATGGCCACGGAGTCAATCACAATACCCAGGAAACTCAGCTCCGTCCGCGGGCCCTCCTTTTTTTCAGCTGCCAATGGCACCCCAAATTTTGACGTGATGTGCTGCAACGTTGCCAATAAAATCGCACACACATTGGACAAAGGAGGGTCCACGCAGAGAAAATCATCCAAGTAATGGATGACAGAATCCAATCCAGCCACGTCCCGCACTACCCACTCTAAAAAGGAACTAAATGCTTCAAACACAGCACAAGAAACGGAACAGCCCATGGGCAAACACCTATCCACGTAATAGTGTCCCTGCCAACAACAACCCAGCAAATGAAAACTGTCGGGGTGCACGGGTAATAGCCTAAACACCGATTCCACATTGGCCTTAGCCATTAATGCCCCCTGGCCATAACGCCTAACCCACCGGACCGCTGCATCAAAAGAGGTATAAGAAACTGTGCAGGCCTCGGGGTCGATGAAATCATTCACCGAACCCCCTTTCGGGAATGACAAGTGGTGAATCAATCTAATCTTATTCGGCTCCTTTTTGGGAACCACCCCTAGCGGGGACACCACCGAATCGTCTAAAGGAACCTGAGCAAATGGCCCCACCATTCTCCCTAAAGACACCTCCTTTGCCAATTTTTCCGAGACCACCGCCGGGTGTTGTATAGCCGACTTCAAATTATTCGCTATCGGGGGAACCACTGTCAATGCACATGGCATCCTAAACCCTTCCTGAAATCCAGCGCTGATCAACCTCGCCGCCGCTCTATCCGGGTACCTATTTAGGAAAGGCTGCATCCTTTCCCACATCACTGGAGTCGTCCCTCTTGTACACAGGCTCTCCGGCACGCTTCCCTTTCTTGAAACACTTGGCGAGTGTATGCGCACCCCCGCATCCCGAACACTCGTGTTTAAATCTGCAGCCACCACCGAACTTGCAAGAGCCCTCGTTGAACTGCCAGCATACTCCCCATTTTTGTCCGGGCCGGCAGTCCCGAGGAGTGACTACCCCCAGCCCCCCCTTGAAAGGACTGTGGCGGGGCCCTTGCCGACGCCATTAGCCTCATCCAGAGGCTTATATCTTTATGGTCCCAAGGCAGGGCCGGATGGACCGCCCTGCTCTGTCGGAACTGCTCGTCATAGCGCAGCCATGCCGAGCCCCCATAAACCCGATACGCCTCCCCAATTGCGTCCATGTAACAAAATAATGCCGAACAATGTTCGGGGTTCTTCTCACCGACGACACTTGCAAAGATAGCGAAGGCTTGCAGCCAATTTGCAAATGTACGCGGAATCAGTCGGTAACGTCATTTCTCTTCATCCTCTTTCTTCGTATCGTCCGGCTTGACCCCGTCCAGGTTAAACTTCTCAAGAGGCAACAGGGAGAAAATCTCCACATATTCCCCTTTCCAAATATTTTCCCAGACCTCCTGCTTTAGGTGGGCTCCCAATGGTCCCTCGAAGCACACATACACTTCACAGCGAGCCGCATCCGCGATCTTCACAATGTCGGCTCTCCCTGCCGGATCTGTGGACCCTGACACAGACGCACTCACCTTGTCTGTGGCCTCCGCAGCGGCCTTGACCGGCGACGTTACTGTATCCAATTGGCCCTGCTCTCCTCCAGCGACCGTCACCGGGACCACTCCAGCCGTGCCCCCGCCCCCCGGGCCACCTACCTGTGTTTTTACCTGGCCACCCTAAAAACGGCCCACCAAAACCCGCAGGCCGTCTAGCAAGGCCTGCAACTGACCCCCGGACCCCATGCCAGTATCCCCACTCTCCACCCGCGGTTGACAGAGCCTGCCAACAGCGGAGCGGGAGGTACCGTCTTACCCCCCCCTACAGAAACCACACCCAATAAACTCTTTAAAATATTGGCAAAATCAACATTGTCATGGGACTTACCGGGCTGACTGGGCGCCGCTCCAACAGCCGCTGAGCTGACCTCCCCTGCCGCGTGCTGACCTCCGGGCTCCTCTTCGTCTTCTGACAATTCACCCTCAGACCGGCTCCCTCCATCTGTGTCCTCGAGAAGCGGCAACCCCCTTGGAGAGGGGCTCCTGGATACCGTGTGCCTCTGCGCCCCGGCCCGACTCTCAGCCACCGCAGCACCGGCCAAGCGACGCTGTTGTCCTCTCTCCCCGCACGCAGGTGGGCTGCACCTAGCACCACTCCTGCTGTGTAACTCCCTTCCACTGTCTCCCGGTGATGTCCGCCCACCCACAGCACCATCCATCGAAACGCCAGCACGTCCCCCTGCGGCTGCTGATGACGTCCCCCTGCTGTCCCCCCCCTCGGCCCGTGCAGAGCTGCCGAGGGGATTGTAACGGCCTGTCTTGTCGCCACCGGCCTCCCTCTTTTTGCCGTATCTGGCCACCGACCCCCCTCAGCTCGTGCAGAGCTGCAGGGGTGACTGTCCCAGATTCCATGCCTCCAGCTGCCAGCCTCACCCTTGCCGCGCCATGCGTTGCCTGACTGCCCTTCCCCCTCGGCTCGTGCAGAGCTGCTGGGGGCGACACCAGTGTGGGATCCCTGGCTCCCACCCCACCCACAAGTCCCCGTCCACTCCTCCTGGGCCTTTGGTAGCCTGTCCTCTGGTACCCCCTGACTCGTGCAGAGCCGCCGGGATGACCCTGCTGGGTCTCTTCTCCTCCTCTCTCCCGGGGAAGCGGCGCCATGTAGGCCCGTGGCCCCGCCCCCCGTCACGAGGCCGCAGCGTGCAGGCCACCCCAGCCCCGCCGGGAATGCTGGCTGGCTCCGTTTGGCTGGCAGTATTGAAAGGTCCCCCCTCGGACTCCTGGACCCCCAGGAAGGCCCTGCCACAGCCCCTGGAGAGTACCTGGTCGGCGGACTGGAGATCCTGCCGCGTGTTGCTCCCACACGTCTGTCCTCGGCATGCCGTCCTCCCGCCTCTGCCAACACCGCTGCGACCTGCCGTTGAATCCATTCGGGTCCCCGGGATGCCGCTGCTGCCCTCAGCTGCTCCAACAGGGCCACCGCGTCCACCATCTTGGAAAGTGAAACGAGGAGCAGTGAAAAAACTGCCTCCTCGTGTGCTCTTCCATTCTGACTGCCCGCTCCTGACTCCGCCCCCTTTTAATATGGCCCCCCTTCCTCTGTTCCGCCTACTTTCTCAAAAAGGAAAAAGAGGGGAAAAACTGCGCTACGGGAAAAAGAAGCAAATAGTGTTGAACGGAAGCTGCAATTCAAATATATACCAAAAATATATCAAACAAAAATAGAAAGAAGAAGAACTGCGCTAGCCACAAGATACCCAATGTGATTAGGGTATATGAAAGTATCAGACCCACACTGTGGGTCTTAGTATCTAGTGTGTTAATATTGTGAATTCCCCAAACTCAATAAATGTGTATCAAACTCTGTGCATAAACCCCTAAACCATAAAGATAAGAATATAAAGAATATATATTTGCTATTAAGCATAAATGACCTATCGAAAAAATACTAAATCTGTGTTCAGAGACACTCTGTATAATATCCATACAGTCATATATCAAAAAATTGAAAAATTAAAATAAAAAATAGACATAAAAAATAAAGGTCCATATAGTGAATGAACACCAGTGAAACAAAAATTTCAAATGAGGTACGGCAATAAAGAAAAGTTCCAAACGACTGAATTGCAAATGCACGGATTGAAAATCTTCTCCAAAGACGTGGTGTGCTTATCCCATCACCGAAATAAATGAATCAGCTCCTTACCAGATCCTGACGACCCCCCGTTACAGAGGGTCACCACAAGCAGTAGTAGTCAAAAAGGGTGTCCGGATAGCGCCTCCTCCTCAGATGGTCACGAATCTTCCACACGATGGGGTTATGGCTGTTACTCACTCCCAACACGACGTGGTGTCACATAAGGGAAAACATAGGCTCCAGATAGTGTAAAACCAAATGACTTTAATTCTTAAAAAGCGAACGTAAACACTTACATAAAAGACTTTAAAAGCAGGTTCAAAACAAAGACGTGCACCGGCCGGATACACGCCAACGCAAAGACCAACCCGTCCTTCCTGGTCCACAAAAACGAACACGACTTGGGGTGACGTCGACACGTTCGCACCGCCCTACGCGTTTCGTAATAATTTACGTCGTCCAGGGGCACGGGCGGCGTGCGACGTCACCCCTTTTATAACCATATATTTAACCAAGCCTCACTTTGGGTCAGCGGCCATTTTAGACGTCACAAACAATAGTAATCAAAGAGAACGTAGGCCAAGCCTCACTATCGCTCACGAACGTCAGATGTGCGTATCCGCAACGAACGTCCTATGGTTGCGGGCCAAGCCTCGTTTTCATGTGGACGTTATAGGATCATAAGCCAAGCCTCGCTTCCAGGTATTAGCCCTATCGGCAGAGTAACATGGCAGATGCCCTCACATGAAGGTGCGCCTCCTGAACCCCGGAACAGGGTACAGTGTGGATCGCCAAAACAGAAGGGTAAAATAGATTAAAAATCAATAAGGTAAAAAAATAAAAAATTATAATAATGAATTAGAAAAAAATAATAATAAAAAATAGAAAAAATAAATAAGCCATCCCAAATAGGGACAAGAATGCATCAGAAATTCTACGCTTCCTGCTGCATTCATACGGCCAACAGGTCCAATTACGTGTGGACAAATAGGTGTAAAGGTACCTCAAAGGTAGTGCGTTTACCCGGTGTGTTTATATAGCAATCAAATTCACTTAGGAAATGAGATTGCTGTAGACATGTATTTCAAGTGCCTTCTTGTCTCGCGTGTTCCCCAGGGACTTTTCTGGAGTGCCCCAAAACAACGTCGAGGGATAGACCTAACAGTAACCTAAAAGGCCGCCAGACCCAAAGCCAGGTCTGTCACACAAGAATGTGCTCTACAGTGATATACACCAAAGTAAACAGCAAGAAAAAATTAATAATGCAGCAAGAAAAATTAATAATGCAATCAGGTGGTTTTTCACAGTAACTAATACAGTAAAACCGTTGTAGGGAAACATTACATCAAAACAGGTCACCTCATGAGTTGTTAATGAAGGCATTTACATCGGTGTCCACATTGAGGCCAAACGGAGTGTATGTTTTTAATTTATGAATCCAGGCCATTTCGAGCTTGGATATCTCCCTGACCAAGGACCCTCCCCTCCAGTGGGGCTTATATTTGTCTAAGCCAACAAATAGGGTGCCTGATGGGTCTCTCTTGTGTGTCTGGTCGTAATGCCTGGACACAGGGTGTTTGTCAAACCCCCGTCTGATGTTGCCAATGTGTTCGTTCACCCTGACCCGAAATGCCCTCTTGGTCCGCCCAATATACTGGAGGCCACAGGGGCACTGTAAAAGGTAAACCACAGCCTCCGAGGAGCAAGTAATAAAGGACTCTATGTCATATGTCCTAGAGGTGCTCGAAGATGCGATACTAGAAATCTTAGAGCCCCTATATGAATTCAGGGTACAGACCTGACAGTTCTTACATTTATAATAGCCAACTAGATTTTGAAAAAAACATCTATTGGCCTTAGGCGGGTCTTGTACACTGGAGGCAATCTTGTTTCCCAGTGAAGAGGCCCCTTTAAAAATTATTTGAGGTTTAACAGGCAGAACTGGATTCAAAACATGGTCACTAGTAAGTAAGTGCCAATGTTTCTGAATCAGATTTCTCACACCACGATGCTGGACTGAGAAAGTCGTGACAAACGGTACGCCACCCTGTGTACCTGCCCTGGCACTTTGTCTATCTGCCAGTAGTGAGGGTCTGTCTCTAGTCCGGGCAATCTCCATAGTGTCACCAAGAGAAACGGGATCATATCCCTTTTCTAGGAATCTACCTGCCAAAATCGCTGCCTGTTCATCATATTTTACTATATCCGAACAGTTCCGTCTGAGGCGTAGAAATTGCCCCAGGGGAACAGCTTTTAGCCAAGGTTGAAAATGGCAACTATCGGTAGGGATGTACGAATTCCTGTCTGTTGACTTGAAATATGTAGATGTAATAAACTCATTGCCAACCCTCCTGATGTTAAGATCAAGAAAGTTGACCTCATCCTGGCTAGCCTCAAAGCTAAATTTAATTCCTCTGTTGTTTTCGTTTAGACCAGCCATAAACGACCGCAAGTCTGACTCTGTTCCTTCCCAAAGGAGGAGGACGTCATCGATATACCTCGCCCACAGGACTATCTCAGACCTTCTAGGGGCATCGACGACGTCCTCCTCCCATTTGGCCATAAAGAGGTTGGCCAGGCTGGGGGCATATTTAGCCCCCATGGCCACTCCCCTATCCTGGCGGTAAAATTGCTGGTCAAACCAGAAATAGTTGTGTCCGGCCGCATATTCCAACAGTTCTATTAGGAAGTCAATCTGAGCTGAAGGAAGGCCTGATCCCCTCTGTAGGAATAATCTCACTGCCTCGACCCCTAAAGAATGGGGAATGATGGTATACAGTGAGTTCACGTCTGCTGTGACCAACCAAAGACCATCTCCAGGGGTGATACCGGACAGGAGATTGATTACATGTTTGGTGTCCTTGACATAAGACGGAACCTTTTGGACCAGAGGTTGTAGATAATGATCTATATACTTGCCCACCCGGGACGTAACCGAGTCGATACCACTGACTATGGGTCGTCCCGGGGGGCAAGATTGATTCTTATGAAGCTTCGGGAGGTAATAAATAACAGGTGTACGGGGGGCACAGGGTATCAAAAAAAGTTTTTCTTTATCATTTAGAATGCCCCTCCGATGACCTCCCTCCACAATCCTACCCAATTCCTTCCTATACTTGTCCACTGGATCCCGATTCAGGATAGTGTACGTTTCCCTATCTTCCAAGATGCGATGCATCTCTTTCATATAGTCACAACGGTCTAGTACCACAATCCCCCCCCCTTTATCGGCAGGTCTAATGACCAGGGACTTGTTATTACACAAGGTGTCTAGGCCCATCTCCAAATCTCTCCGCATTTTAACTTTCTTTACCCTAATATCCTCCAGGTCACGTAGTACCACATCCCTGAACACCTTAATACTGGGTGCAAGGGATCCTGGAGGGTTAAAAAGGGAAGCATTTGAGAGGTTGGAGTGTTGAAACTCCGTAATTCTCGTAGTGCTCTCTCTGATGGGATTACCCAGCATATATCGTTTTATGTTTAACTTACGGACGAATTTGTGTACGTCCATATAAGTTTGAAACTTGCTCAGGCATCTGGGCGGAGCAAATTTCAAACCTTTGTCTAGTATTTTGGTTTCAGAGGTAGTGAGTATCTGTTTGCTGAGGTTAAAGATTCCAGTTCCTATGGCCTCTTTCTTTTTTGTTGATTGGGCTCGCCTCCCCCCTCTAACCCCTCTCTTTGTTCGACGGACCTTTTTAGGCCTCTGCTGTCCCTGGGAAAAAAATGTTGGTTATTATTTCCACTGATGTGGGGCCCTTCCTCATAGGCGGGCTGTTGGTGTCCCTGTCTGAACCCTGGGCTCCCCTGAAAATGGGGGTCCGGATGGCGTCTATGGTCCGCCCTCCAATTCCCCCCTGCTCGGCCCGATCCCCTGGGGGTCTCAGAATCAGAGAGGGGAAAAAAACGATTTTGAGTGGGAACATTATAGTTATAATTCCTATCGTCTCTGTTGTGATAGGGGAGGTTCCCTTGATAGGGGGCCTGAGTCCATTCTGGGGGCCCATAGGTCCCTGAATGGCTGGGTCGTCCTGTTCTCGGAGAGAAAGGCACTCGATAAGGGTGTGGCCCATTTGGCTTGGGACCTTTTTTGGGGATTCTCTGTTGGGGAGCTCCCACATATTGATTCCTAGACTGGTTTGGAGTTTTATGATTGTTCATAGGTCTCCTAAACCCATAACTAGTACCGGGATTAGGTTGGGTGCTATTCGGGGGTGGTTGTGCGTGTGGGTCTGATACTTTCATATACCCTAATCACATTGGGTATCTTGTGGCTAGCGCAGTTCTTCTTCTTTCTACTTTCTCAAAAAAACCCACACACCGTCATGTCCGGCCCTCCCCTACATTCCCCTTCGCTTCATTTTCGATCCGATCCTCTCTGGTGTATCTCATTTCTTGAGACACTAACAAGTCAGGAAAGTACAAATACCTCCCAAATGACCCCTTTTTAGAAAGTAGACATTCTAAGGTATTAAGTACCATGGTGAGTTTTTTTTAAGTTGTCATTTTTTCCCACAATTCTTTGCAAAATGAAGATTTTCTTTTTAATTTTTTTTTTTTTTTTTTTTTTACAAAATTGTCAAATTATCAGGTTATTTCTCACACACAGCATATGCATACAACAAATTACACCCCAAAATACATTTTGCTACTCTTCCCAAGTATGGCGATACCACATGTGTTAGACTTTTACACAGCCTGGCCACATATAGAGCACCAACATTGAAGTAGTGCCTTCAGGCTTTCTACGAGCAAAAAATGAAAACGCATTTTTTTTACACAAAGTTGTCAATTTATAAGATATTTCTAAGACATAGCATATATATAGAATAAAATTACACCCCAAAATTCATTCTACTACTCTTCCCGATGTCATGGTTATGCAGTGATCTTGCTCTGGTTGCTTACCTCCCCTCATGTGTTCTGACTAAGAGGCCAGCCACTTCCCCCTGGTAGTTTTTATACCTCTCCTCTAAGCATGGCTCCACCCAAGGCCCTATCAGGGAACTCTATATTAACCTGTGCACTGCAAGCCAACAGTGCTGATCAACCATTGTGTATTCATTGTGTGTTTGGCTTCCTGGTTCCTGCTTTCCGTGTGCTCTGTTTGACTCTGTTACTGACCTTGGCGTGTTCTCAACGATTCCTGTCTGCTTGCGACCTTGACCTTTTGCATGTCCCTGTCCATCCCTGTCTGCCTGTGACCCTGAACCTTTGGTGTGTACTCTGTTGTTCCTGCCTGCTAGTTGCCCTGACCTCTACCGTATCCCCTTACTATCCTTGTCGTTCCAGCCTGCTGCTTCCTTCTCCTGTAGTTTACTGTGAGCGTGAGCTGTGAGACCTGTGAAACTCAACCTCTATCTGCCGCTGCACCTATCGCATCAGTCGCAGCCACACATTCATTACAACTACCAGCTCCGGCCCCTTTCTCTGGGGACTCCAAGGCTTGCAGGGGGTTCCTTAGCCAGTGCACAATTCATTTTGAACTTCAGCCCCAAAACTTCCTGTCCGATCGGGCAAAAGCAGCTTATATTATATCCCTCCTGTCCGGGGAGGCGCTAGCTTGGGCTGCCCCTCTGTGCGAACTGAATGATCCAGTGGTTTCTAGCCTGTCTGATTTCTTGAAACTTTTTCGGAATATCTTCGAGGAACCGGGTCGTGTCTCCTCAGCAGCTAGCGCTCTTTTACGTCTCAGTCAAGAGTCCGCTTCTGTAGGACAGTATGCTCTTCAGTTCCGTATCCTCACAGCTGAATTGAGCTGAAATAATGAGGCCCTAGTTGCAACCTTTTTACATGGCCTCTCTGATAGAGTGAAGGATGAATTAGCAGGAAGATCCCTTCCTGCTGATCTGGACAGTGTCATCACCTTGTGTAACCAGATCGATGTTCGTGGCTGCTGAGGAACCTATGCAGTTGGGCCAGACAAAGTTATCTCCCGAAGAACGCGCTGGGCGCAGAACTCTGGGCCTATGCCTCTATTGTGGGGCCAAAGGTAATTTCCGTGACACTTGTTCTCTTCGTCCGGAAAAACGCTCAGGGCTATTACATCTGGAAGGTGGAGTATTAAACCCTGAAATATCACCTTCACCTTCTCGTCTTCTCCTTTCTGTGTTGCTTCATGTCGGTGCTTCCTCTCGTTCGGTCTCAGCACATCTGGATTCAGGAGCCGCTGCCAATTTCATGTATTGGGAAACTGCATCCTCCATGAGACTTACCCTTTTGCCCTTTACAACGCCATTGGTGGTCTTGGGGATTGATGGCTCTGTTCTCCCAGGGGGCCCTATCCGCTTCCAGACCCTTCCTGTTAAGATGTCAGTAGGGACACACTCCACCAGGAGTGGATATCCTTCCTTGTCTTAACTAAGGCTTCATCTCCTATCATATTAGGTCTTCCTTGGTTACGGCTCCATACTCCACACGTTGACTGGTCTGCTGGACAGATCCTGGCTTGGGGTTCCTCTTTCTGCCTACTCAAGGGTACCCCAAAAGAGAAAATTCCTGTTGCCACCATCCCAGTATCTTCTGCTCTTCCCGCTGTATATAGCAATCTCCGGGATGTGTCCTGCAATAGTCGGACTGGTGCACTCTCTGGGTCATGTGGTACTCAGGATGAGGGGCCCACCTGTGAACCTGAGTCGATCTTTCACTCCAGTTTGCATGGCCATTTACCTTTGCCTGTCCCTAATCTCCCTTGGACGCACAGCCAGGCTAACTTGGCTGCAAGTCCCAGAGTCGCTATGCCCTGTGATGCGATTGAGATGGTCGCTACACCTGACAATACTATTCAGTCGGCCTCTGCACCAGTTATGCCAGTCCAGCCCATGCCCAATGAGCTTCCTGCTTCTTGTTCAGGACCTTCTGTAACCTGGCCTCAACCTACTGCTACTATGGGCAGCACAGTGGTGTAGTGGTTAGCACTCTCACCTAGCAGTAAGAAGAGTCGCTGGTTCGAATCCCAACCACGACACTACCTGCCTGGAGTTTGCATGTTCTCCCTGTGCCTGCGTGGGTTTCCTCCGGGTACTCTGGTTTCCTCCCACAATCCAAAGACATGCAGGTAGGTTAATTGGCTTCTGTCCAAAATTGTCCCTAGTATAAGAATGGGGACCTTGGATTGTGGGCTCCTTGAGGGTAAGGACCAATGTAAGTGTGCAATGTACAGGGATAGGGACAATTGTAGACACTCACTCAGGTTGAACTAGATGAACTGGTGTCTTTATTCAACCTTACTAACTATGAAACTATGAAACTATGTCAGTTCAAACCCATTTAAGAGGCTCAATCCATCTTTTGGATAGACTGCCTCATTCGGCCAAGTGGGGTTTTCAATTTTTTCTCAGGGCTCTCTGCAATCTGTTTGTGTTTCAGCTATCTAGCTTGACTCTTGTGACATGTCACCTTCTAACCAACCTGACCTCAGGGATCCACTGACCCCTGCCCAGTCTGGTGGTCCTGTGCTGGATGTCCAGCTCATCTTTAAGGGTCTGGGGGACCCTGCTCAGACTCCTGATCTTCTCATGCCCTTACCCATTCCTAAAAAGTCTTTAGTCCTCAAGTCCTCCCGTCCTCTCCCTATCTTGGTTCCGGTCTCTGAGGATAATCTAAAATATGAGGTTAGTCAAGTTTTGGATTCCCGGCTCCGTAAAGGCATTCTTCAGTACCTCGTACATTGGAAAGGGTTTGGCCCTGAGGAGAGGTCTTGGATAGCTGCATCTGAGGTCTTTGCTCCTCGTCTGTTGAGGAGGTTCCATCTGGAGTTTCCCTTTAAGCCTGGACCCAGGCGGGGGAGGGGGAGGCCTTTGTAAGAGGGAGGGTACTGTCATGGTTATGCAGTGATCTTCCTCTGGTTGCTTACCTCCCCTCATGTGTTCTGACAAAGAGGCCAGCCACTTCTACCTGGTAGTTTTTATACCTCTCCTCTAAGCATGGCTCCACCCCAGGCCCTATCAGGGAGCCCTATATTAACCTGTGCACTGCAAGCCAACAGTGCTGATCAACCATTGTGTATTCATTGTGTGTATAGCTTCCTGGTTCCTGCTTGCCGTGTGCTCTTTGTTTGACTCTGTTACCGACCTTAGCGTGTTCTCAACGATTCCTGTCTGCTTGTGACCTTGACCTTTTGCATGTCCCTGTCCATCCCTGCCTGTGACCCTGAACCTTTGGTGTGTACTCTGTTGTTCCTGTCTGCTAGTTGCCCTGACCTCTACCGTATCCCCTTACTATCCTTGTCATTCCAGCCTGCTGCTTCCTTCTCCTGTAGTCTACTGTGAGCGTGAGCTGTGAGACCCTAGGGGCCACCACCTGGAGCCAGACTGCAGCGAAGTTCCTCCTCACCACTGGAGGCTCTGGTGAACACCCGCTGGCTCTTAAGCCCCATACACACTATCAGATTATCTGCCGAGTTTTTCCTTCAGATTTACCAAAACCATGTAGTAGAAGGGCCTGCCTGATTGCATACACATTGAAACTCCTAAGGTTTGTCCTCATATTATATGGTTTTGGTAAATCTGAAGGAAAAACAGCAGATAATCTGATAGTGTGTATGGGGCTTTAGACTCCGTGCCCTGGGAAATCTATGCTCCAGCTCCCATTGGGATCTGTGTTAGTGATCCTGTAGACCTGTGTCCTGAATCTCCCTGGGTACAATCCGCAGCAGTCAGTCCTAAGGTCCACTACCTAGCGGTGCACTTCCAACTCCTACGGAGTGCATCTGTCACCTGGTCTCAGGTGACCTGACACAGAGTATGGCAATACCACATGTGTAGGACTTTTACACAGCCTGGCCACATAGAGAGGCCGAACATTGAAGTAGTACCTTCAGGCGTTCTAGGAGCATAAATGAATTACCCACAAAATGACCCAATTTTGCAAAGCAAACACCCCAACGTATATTCTATGAGGCATGGGCTGCAAATAGGTACTCGGGTACTCTGATGGGCTGCAGATAGGTACTCTGATGGCCTGGTGACAGGTACTCAGGTACTCTGATGGCCTGGCGACAGGTACTCAGGTACTCTGATGGCCTGGTGACAGGTACTCGGGTACTCTGATGGCCTGGTGACAGGTACTCTGATGGGCTGTGACAGGTACTTCGAGATGTTACCGCAATCTCCTCCTCACACGCGATTGGTGTGTGAGGACAAGAACCCGGTAACATCTCATTACCGCGGTTTGCTTGCATTTAGTGATCGGCGGTGAAACGATCACAGCCGATCACGTGGGTGAACAGCCAGCCAATGGCTGTTTACCAGTGTTGGTGACAAGCAGTGTTCCCGACGCGATCGCGCACACACACTGTGCACAGTGGGGGTGTAACCATCTGTGGTTGGCCGTGACTTCATCACGGCCGATCACGTGGGAAACAGCCATACCCAATGGCTGTTCACCCCCCTCGGTGGCGAGCGGTGTCTCGTGACATGCCACCACTGAAGGAACAGGGATGCGTGCACACGATCCCGCGCATTCCCTGTTTAAATGGGAGGATGTCATATGACGCCCTCCTGCCACAAGAGCTGTGCCGCCTGGCCGTCATTTGACGGCCGGCGGTTGGCAAGTAGTTAAAGTACCAAATCTTTGTGTGTGTGTGTGTATGGCCCCCACCCCCTAAACGTCTGCAGCATCTCTTCTCCTTTCTCTCTTCTCACAGAAGACTCGGCAGCATTGGGAGCCATTGGCTGCTGCTGCTGTCAGTCAAATCCAGTAAGCAGGGGGCAGGGCCGAGCCACACTGTGTGTGAGTCTATAGACACACACAACCCGGTAAGAATTGAGCCTGCATGTCTACTACCATAGCAAGCAGCTTGCTATGGAGCAGACAGAGGGGTAGAGGAGCCAAGATCAACAGCGGGGAACCCAGGAAGGGCTACTCTGGGCAATACCATTGGGACTGTAGTGAGTAAATGGCCATGGGATGGAAACTATGAAAGGTATGACAAAGCATAGCCCTAAGGCCTCTGTCAAAGCTAAAAGTGAACACCATTCATCTAATGCCTGTTGCACTGTCTCGTGATTGCTGGGTTAAACTGTATAGAAAGAAGGAAAGCAAGACTGCTGGGGGGCGTGACAGCGTCATGACGTAGGGGGCGTGGCCTCGGAGCTCGATCCTCCGCGTCCCCCCCACTCTCCCTCGCCTCCCCGCTACCCCGCTACACGAACCGCGGCGTGCTGAATGCAAGCACGAGCCTAGCGTACTGGCCTGCAAACCCAGACGCGAGGGTGTAGAACGACGGAGGAGCCGAGCGGACTGGATAAGATGATAAAGACGCCGGGGACATGAGGCACAGCACCGCCGCTCCCCGCTCGCCATACATTCGGTACACGCTTGTTGAGTAATCTGCATTCCTGTGGAACCTCGTCCCCCCTGCCAACACTCCCCAAGCAGCACAGAGGTGAAGAGACCGGACCTTCTGAGAGAGTAAAAGCTGTCAGCGGAAGGCTGGGACAGACTATTCTGGACTGAACCAGGGAGGTGGTAAGCTTGATAGCCTGCGAGGGCTCAACACAGCTATATAGTAATCCTGCATGTTGTTATCCGTGAGAGGAGTGTGGTAGCAGCGACAGGGGGAGGATATCAGTGGTCTGGAGAATGACACAGGAAATGTAAGGACTTGGTTGTGACCCTCTGGAAGAGAAGTACCTGTACCTGATATGGAAATTATGCTGAAGATCTTTTTTGGGTGCCAAGGTGTTCTTGTATTGTTGAAGCTCCGGTTCTGTTGAAGATTCTAGGGTCTGTGAGCTTTCTCATAGTATACAGCGGAAAAAAGGAGAAGAAAAGGAAGGGGAAAAGGGAACCGTCCTATAGACTGAGTGGGGAGGAGTAACCAAAGTACCCATAGTGATCATTGCCTTATGCCGGCCCTGAGATGAAAAAATAGAGAGCGGGAGGAGAACAATGGTGACTGTCATTGCTTAGTGTGAACCTGCTTAATTGGGGGCTTGGTAACATTGGAGATTACGACGGGATACCCTGAACGTAAACACTTCCACGGTGTTTAGTAAAAATCTGATTAAGCGGACCCTCCTTTTTTTTTTTTTATTTTTTTTTTTTACAGGTGGTCGGTAAAAACTTACTTATGGACTTCACCCAGACTTTTGCTTGATATTGCTCTGGGGTATATAGTGTTGTTGGAGTTAGTATGAATTAAGGTGGAGACAGACGTAGATTTGGCGGCTATTGGGAAATCCCCCCGTGGGTTTTTTTTTTTTTTTGTACACTATGAAGGGGAAATCAAGTAAGACGAAATCAATTACCCCAGTCTCAAGCCCGGTAGGGATCCAGAAATATATGGCGGCAAATTCTACCATAAGAGAAGAGGAGATTGGGAGTGGAGAAACCGGTGCGGGTGGGAGCTAGTAAGCAGAGAGGGGGGGGAAAGCAGAACAGAGAAGAACATCCCCGCTAAATCTTCTGAGACCCAGAAAAATGGAGGGGTGGCACAGGGGGATGCGGGAAGACAGTAGGAAGTGCAGGAGGAAGGGAGGCGAGACACGGAGGAAGGAGGGATACCCCCGGGAGGCTATGGAAGATCGTCACCTGTAGAACAAACCTCACATTTAAAAGAAATGCTCGGGGAGATGTTCGCAAAAATGGAAACCTCCCTCAAGGTAGAAATCGCCACAATAAGGGTAGATATTGGGCAAGTATTGGGGAGAGTAGAGGAAATAGAAAATAGAGTTGAGACCCACGAGCAGAAAATAGAAGAAATACTAGAGCAGGTTACAGCACTAAGGAAGGGAAATAGGGCATTAATGCATAAGTTAGAAGACCAGGAAAATCGCAGTAGGAGAAAGAACTTACGGATAAAAGGGCTCCCCGAGTCCCATAATAGCTTGACACTTAAGGAAGTAGCTCAACAAATCTTCAATCCACTGTTGGATAGGGAAATTTCAGAACCTCTAAGAATAGATAGAATACATAGGATAGCACGATCTTCAGGAAGGGGGTCAGAATACCCGCGAGATGTAATAGTGAGGTTTCATTATGTGGAGGAAAAAACTCGGGTGATGGGAAAGATTAGAACCAATCCAGGGCTGTCCGATGGGGGTGCAGAACTCCAGATTTACTCAGATTTAGCAGTAGAGACCCTAAGGAGAAGAAGACGACTTAAACCGCTTACAGAGATGATGACGGCAGCAAATATCCCATATCAATGGGGATTCCCATCATGCTTAATTGGGAAGAAAGAGGGACGGTCTGCGGTCCTCCGTTTTCCGGAGGATGTACAGGATTTCTGTGAGCGGTTAGGTATAAACACCCCTCCGCAGTTAGAATGGGAAAAGGAAGAGGAGGTAGGGGTGACAGGGAAAATCGTCAAAAATGGTAGGACGCAGGAACCTTGGACTAAGCAGAGAGAAAGGGGGACTATTAGCGGTGAGCGGGCTTAGCGGGGGACGGGGGGACTGGGGGGGGGGAGGTGAGGGAGGCGGGGTCTCCTATGGTTGTGGGCTGGAATGAGCCCTAGGGAAACTATGGAGGTGGGCCGATCAGGTTTGAAGATCGTCCAGTACCATAGGAACAACGGGAAAAGGGTTGTCTTACCCAATCTTTTGAGATGTTCCGTTATAAGACAGGGGGGGGGGGTGGGGGGAGGGGGAGGATGAGGGGGGGGAATCTTTTTTTTTTTTTTTTTTTTTTTTGGGGGGCTCTCACTCGATCCTTTCTTAGAGCTGCAGGAGTAGATCCAGCTGGGTCCACTGGACGCGTCAGATAAAGAGGAAATTAATATTCGCAACAAAATATGGAATTATTGAACGTTGTTACTTATAATGTAAGGGGTTTAAATACAAAAAGGAAAAGATATAGGATTAATGATGAGTTAAGGCATATGGGAGCAAACATAGTATGCCTTCAGGAAACACATATAACACATATTTCAGGAATTAAGATAAACACAGGGGATTTCCCGGTGTGGATATATGGGGACTCCCCTTCTCCTTACTCCAGAGGAGTGGCGATTGGCTTTGGTAAAGCAACGAGATTTGACCTAGAAAAGCGTTTAGTGGACCCAGAAGGGAGATATTTGTGTGTAAAAGGGATGTTACTGAACATGAAATGTACTATTGTAAATGTATATGCCCCGAATAAGAATGCTGATAAATTCCTAAGGAAGCTGTTAAAAAAGATAGAAGATTTTAAGGAAGGGAACCTGATTCTAGCAGGCGACCTTAATTGGAACATGGATGTGAAGAAGGAGAAGGTCAGGGAAGGAGGAAGTAGGCCTCCCAATGATAATCAGAGAAAGTTGGTAAAGGCTTTGGCAAGTTTTCAATTACAAGATGCTTGGAGGGCACTACATCCAAGGGATAAGGACTATACCTGCTTCTCCCCGGTACACGGCACTTTCTCCAGAATTGATTACATCTTTTTAGAGTATCAGCTCCTATCAGCACTAAGGAAGGCTGAAATAAAATCAATAACGATCTCAGACCATGCGCCAGTAATAATTCAGTTAGAGATTAGGGGAGTACGTGTGCCGGGGACAAGCTGGAGGCTTAATGAATTATTGCTACAGGATAAGGAATCAATAAATAAGATCGAACAGGAAATGGAACAATTTTTCAGGTTGAATGATACTCCGGGAGTCTCTGTCCCAATACTGTGGGAGTCTCATAAAGTCGTAATTAGAGGTATACTAATCGGGATTGGAGCGGGAAAGAAGAAAGAGAGGGAGAAAAAGAAGCGGTTACTGTATGAGGGGATACAGAGAGGGGAACAGAGTAGGAGGACGGAGGGTAGCCCGGAGAGTCAGGAGTTGAAAAGGATGAAGAGTGAGTTAGAAGAGTGTCTGGAGCAAGAGAGGAAGGCTGCTTATCATACGTTAGAAAAGGAGAGATATCTCTGGGGAAATAAATCAGGAAAATGGTTGGCCAGGAGGGTGAAGGAAAAAAAAATAGAACCTTTATCTCAAAAGTAAGAGACAAGAAGGGAGAAGTACAAATTATGCCGGATAAGATAATGGACACGTTTCATGCATATTACAGTGCCCTCTATAATATTGGAAATAGTAGGGGGGGCGCGACCCGAGAGGAAATAGGTGACTACCTGAGGGGGCTAGATTTACATAAACTAACGCAAGAGGATATGGCCTCACTAGAATCCCCAATTAAGATTGAGGAAGTGGAAATAGCGATTAAAAATACAGCAGTGAGGGGATGTCCGGGTCCGGATGGGTTTCCGATTTTATATTATAAGAAATTCCAAAAACAACTCGCGCCAAAATTATGTGAGTACTTTAATGTGGTGGGGGAGGGGAGAGGTAAGTTTAGGGATGAAACAATGCTGGCACATATAGCATTAATCCTGAAGGAGGCAAAAGACCCTATGGCAGTTGAAAGTTATAGGCCAATATCTCTCTTGAACTCAGACATTAAGTTGTTTTCAAAAATTATTGCGGAGCGATTGAGGCCCTATGTGCCCCATTGGGTCCAGAAAGATCAGGTGGGTTTTGTTCAAGGGAGAGAAGGGAGAGACAATACCCTGAAAACCATTGTGTTGATGCAGGAGGCAATCAGACAGGGAGCCCCCACGGTACTTGTGTCGATTGATGCTGAAAAAGCATTCGACAGGGTTAGTTGGGACTTCCTGTTTGAGGCATTAAGGCACTTTGGAATAGGTGAAAAGATGAGAAGATGGATAGAGGCCCTATATGACCACCCTAAAGCCAGAATAAGAGTTAATGGATCCCTTTCTCGCCCCCTTGAGTTATTCAATGGGACGCGTCAGGGCTGCCCCCTCTCCCCGCTTCTTTTTATAATGGTATTAGAGCCCCTCCTGGCAACCATTAGAAAAAAACAAGATATCCAGGGAATCAAAGTAATGGACAAGGAGTATAAGATAGCAGGCTTCGCCGATGATCTTTTACTCTATATGACTAACCCGAGGATTTCTATCCCGGGAGCTATGAAAGAACTTATGAAATTCGGGGAGGTCTCAAACTTTAAAGTGAATATGTCGAAGTCTGAGATATTAAATTTAAATCTATCAACAGTTGAACAAAAGGCGCTCCAGGGGAAGCTGCCGTTTAGATGGTGCTCGAAAGAACTAGGGTATCTGGGAATTAATTTGACAGTAAAAATGGGAGGCCTGTTTGAGGCTAACTACATCCCTCTTCTTAACAAAATTAAGCAACAACTGAGTAAGATTCAATACAGAGCCCTTTCGTGGACGGGAAGAGTAAATATTATAAAGATGTTTATCTTACCGATATTTCCATATACTTGCCAAATGATTCCTATTTTATTATCCCCAGCGTACTTAAATAAACTTAAAACTATGATCAGAAGATTTATATGGAGGGGAAAGGTAGCGAGGGTGGCATCTCATATCCTGACTAGAAGTAAAGAGAGAGGGGGGCTGGCCCTACCCGATTTTAAGAAGTACTACGAGGCTATTATGATATCACGTGTTACGGACTGGATATATAATGGAGGGGGTAAGGACTGGGCAGAGTTAGAAATTAATTTAAGCACAAAGAATTTAGGAGAATTATTATGGATACCAGCAAAAACTAGAGAGTTAGCGGTAAATACAAGTACACTCACGAAAAATACACTGCGGATTTGGGACACAATAAACAAGAGACATGGGTGGTCACATAACTCACCATTTATTCCGTTGTTGGACAATACTTTTTTTAGACCAGGGCAGGAGGAGTACATATATTTTAGTAGGTGGGCTAGGAAAGATAGTATTAGATTACACGAGGTTATGGTAGGGGATAGACTATGCACATATGAAGAAACCATTGGGAAATGGGGACATAAGCCCTTAGATAAATGGAGATATTCACAATTATACTACTTTGCCCAGTCCTTGCCTCATCCACTGAGGGGAAAGGAAAAGTTGAGGCCCTTAGAAAAATTATTAGCGAACCGGAATAGCCTGGTAAAAAGAACAACAAAAATATACAAAATTTTGATAGAAGAAGCGGGAAATAAATATCCTGAATACCTGGGGAAATGGGAAAGGGAAATAGGCTCTCTAAGTAGTGATGAACAGAGAAATAAAATATTGAGACGTACGTATTCGGTAGCGATAGATTCACAAACTAGGGAGATGTCCTATAAACTCCTGACTAGGTGGTATATAACTCCACAGCAAGGAAATAAGATCAGCAAGGAAAATTCCTCTAGGTGCTGGAGAGGATGCTCGGCGGTGGGGTCCTTTGCTCACTTATGGTGGGACTGTCCTAAAATACAAGTATACTGGGGGAAAATAATAGAAGCAAGTTTTAATGTAACAGGTGAAAGGATTAGAAGCGATCCCTGGGTGTGCCTATTTCATGGCACAGTAGTTAGAGAGGAAGAGTATGGACAGTCTTTGACCCCCTGTTTGTTGAACTCTGCCAAAGCCTTGATTCCACGGAAATGGAAAAGTCAGGATCCCCCCACAATGAAGGAATGGGTAGAGAGACTGGAAAAAATAAGAAATATTGAAGCTACGATATATAAGTCAAACTGTATAGAAAGAAGTTGTAATGGCAAATCTGTACTCAGTGAGGGCAAATTCACACAATATTGCAGAGCAGCGGAAGTGATTCAATGCTTTGACTGCTCTGCATTGCTGGCCGGTTAGGGGGAAATGTGGGGCACAATTCAGCACACCACAAGCTTAATTTGAAGTGTACAAAACGTGATGCGCTGCTTGACATTGCATTGGGATTTGGGCCAGTGCGCTGTGATAAATGCAACATGTCTGTATTTTGTCACAGTACGGTGCAGTACAGCCCTAGGCTGCATTGCAGTGTGAATGGTACACATAGGAATCCATTGTTTCCTGTGTGTCCCTGTGGCGACGGATGTTTTATCATGCGGTAAAACGTCTGTCACCGCACATAGTGTGAATTGGCCCTAAATGCAGCTGCTGGCTAAGTGAATCGATTGGTCTTATAATTGGGAATGACAAGTGAGTGAAATCCTACAGTCTGTGGGAATGTGGAATGAAGTATACATCTTGTGTTAACCTTCTGGGTATTGGAGAGTGATAAATACAAAGGAAGGAGAAGCAGCCAGTTTGGAAGAGGAGACACTGGTGGCTGGTGATGGAGGCTGTATTGGACGGGTGAACTGGTGGCTGTATGGTCCACCAATCTCAGCGGCAGGGACCCTGGGTTGGGGCCCACTACATAGCAGAGCTTTCCTATGGACTGGGCATGGACCCCAAGTGTTCTAGGCCTTGTGAAACGGCAGGTTACCTCCATGCCTTCAGTGCTGAAAAAAAGTGTAAAGTGTGTTAAATATGTGAAGGACAATCAGTGTTTGTCACTATTTCCCTCTAAATAGATTTATAGTCTGTGCCAGGACAGGTGTCGTCTGTTCCTAGTAATTAGGAACAGCGATCTCTCTCCTCTTCCAGTCAGCCCAGCCCCCATACAGTTAGAAACACTCCCTAGAGAACACCTTGATAGCCCCCTAGTGTTAACACCTTCCCTGCCAGTGACATTTATAAATTAATCAGTGGTTATTTAGCTCTGATCACTGTATAAATGTCAATGTTCCCAAAAAGGGTGTCAAAGGTGTCCGATCTGTCCGCCGCAATGTTGCAGTCCTGTTAAAAATCGCAGATCACCGTCATTACTAGTAAAAAAAATAAAATAAAATAAAAATGCCATAAATATATGCCCTATTTTGTATACGCTGTAACTTTTGCACAAACCAATCAATATATGCTTATTACAATTTTTTGCCAAAAATATATAGAAAACTACATATTGGCCTAATCTGATGAAGACATTTTTTATTGTATTTTTAATTGGGATATCTATTATAGCAAAAAGCAAAAAATATTGTTTTTTTTGGTTCAAAATTATTGGTCTTTTTTTGTTTATAGCACAAAAAATAGAAATTGGAGAGGTGATCAAATCAAGCAATCAATAATTACCAAAAGAAAGCTCTATTTGTGGCAAAAAAAGGACATAAATTTTGTTTGGGTACACCGTTGCACAACTGCAGCAGTTAAAGCGACGCAGTGCCGTATCGCAAAAAATGGCCTGGTCACTAAGGGGGCAAATCCTTCCGGTCCTTAAGTGGTTAAAGGTGGAAAAAGTTCTGAAATGATTTATCTTTAATCTTTAATGATTTATCCACTTCATGCTAAATTATGTACCTGTATGTCATTTGGTTAAAGTGGTGCTACCGGAGTGAAGCCTTCATTTACAAGCTCCACCGCGGTACTGTTTTTTTAGAGTGGGCTGTCGGCTATCTATTTAAAAAAATGACATTTCCAAAATGCACATTTTGGCTTTTTGAATACTTTGAAGTGCAAAAACGGAAAATTTATATCAAATACTTACCGTAATTTTCCTTTCCTGATAGGCTCCATGGCAGCATACGTGTGGGTAGCCCCGCCTCCACGATTACCCAATAGGACCCAACTCCCATAAATCTTTGCTCCCGGCTACTATCAGTGTTCCGTAACTAGCCAACTCCAGACATTTGGGAGGGAACTCCTGCTGCCATGGAGCCTATCAGGAAAGGAAAATTACGGTAAGTATTTGATATAAATTTTCCGTTTTCCTGAAAGGCTCCATGGCAGCATACGTGTGGGAAATAACTCGCCAAACACACCCGGGTGGGCAAAATGTCGAGCAAAGAACAAAAGTTTATTTAGCATTGTCAACCGACAAAACTTGCAAACCAAAATTAACAGAAGACAGAGCCGCTGGCTCTACACAGTAATGAGAAACAAAGGTATTAATAGAAGACCAAGAGGCCGCTCTGCAAATAACTTCAGGCGCCACATGGCGAGAAGCTGCCTACGATGTTGAAATACTCCGTGTTGAATGAGCCGTTAATGCCTCAGGAGGAGCCAAGCCCTTTGCTCTGTACGCCCTCTGAATGATCTGAACGATCCAGGTAGAGATAGATCTAGCCGAAGCTCGCAATCCTTTATTCTTGCCATGAGGGAGAACAAAAAGAAATTTCGTTTGTCTAAAGGGAGCTGTGACTTCCAAATATTGTTTAAGCGCGTGTCCTACGTCCAGAGGATGAACATCCTGACTCTCTGAGTTTTTGAAAGTGGGAAGCACAACTTCCTGATTCTCATGGAAGACCGAGGTTACTTTGGGATGCGATCCCAACATGGGAATCAATACTGCCCTATCTGGAAAGAAAGTCAGAAAGGGTTCTTCCGAACCTAGATTCCTAATCTCAGAAACTCTCTTGGCTGAGGTTATAGCTACCAAGAAGATGGTCTTGAGAGTGAGATCCCTTATGGACAGAGGCTCCGTAGAATCCTTTCCAAGGTTTGAGAGAAAATCCAGCACTAAAGGGAGGTCCCATTTAGGAAACCTTGGTTTTCTTTGGGGTCTGAGCCTGGTAGCTCCCTTGAAGAATTGTTGTACCAGTGCATGATTTGCCCAGGAAATACCCGTAAAGGCTGAAATAGCCGATACTTGGACTCTCAATGAACTGATAGCTAGAGGTAAATCAAGGCCTGTTTGAAGAAAGCTTAGTATGTCTTGTATTGTTGGAGAACTGCAAGAATTTTCTCTGGTGGACATATGGGCCGAAAACTTGGACCATATACGCTCATATACCCTATTAGTACTCCCGCGTCTGGAATTGAGAAGGGTTGGGATGACCTCTTCCGGACAACCAAGAGCTTCTAGCCTTTTTCTCTCAAAAACCATACCTTGAGGTTCAGACATGATGGGCATGGATGTAACCATGTGCCTTGAGATAGCAAATCCGACCTGAGAGGCAGGGGAACTGGCTCTTGAAAACTGAGGAGCAGCAGTAGAGGGAACCAAGGTCTGTTGGGCCAGAAAGGAATCACTGCGAGAATCTCCGCCTTCTCTGACCTGAGTCTCCGAAGGAATTGCAGGATCACCGGAACTGGAGGGAAGGCGTAAGCTGTCTGAAACTTCCAATGTTCTGTGAGGGCATCTATCCCATATGCCTGGGGATCCCTGAACCTTGAGTAATATTTCGGAAGCTTCCGATTGCACGGGGAAGCGAACAAGTCGACTTCCAGGGACAATCCTAAGGTCAGGAGCCAATCGAATACTTCCCGGTGTAGAGACCACTCGTTGTCCAACTCGACACGCGATAGGAAGTCCGCCTGAACATTCTGCACCCCTGGGATGTAGACTGCAGAAAGGTTGGACAAATTCTTCTGAGCCCAATTCATTATTGGCTCCGTCTCCTGTAACAGGGACCAGCTGCGAGTTCCCCCTTGCTTCTTTACGTAAGCCACCGCGGTTGTGTTGTCCAACCTTAGCATGACCGAGGCATTCGCTGTCAGATGATGGAATGACCGAAGCGCCTGGAAGGCCGCTCTTAGCTCCAGAACATTGGAGACGACTCTCTGTGATGGAAATGTCCACCTGCCCTGAGCGACCTCCGAAAGGCAGTGAGCGCCCCATCCTCGGTTGCTGGCATCTGAAGTTACCGTGACCCATGAGATGGGAATGATTGAATGGTGGTTGCGCAGGTTCTTCCCTTGTAGCCACCAAAGAAGAGACGTCCTCATGGCTGGAGTGAGGAATATGCGCTGTGTCTGGCTGGATAAGTCCCACTGTTGTAGAAACCCCTTCTGAAAGGGACGAGTGTGCCACTGGGCCCACTTTACCATGGGAATGGTGGCTGACATTGTGCCAATCACCCTCAGACATTGGAGAGCCGAGAGATGGGATGCTGCAAGGGCTGCATGAATCCTGTCTCGTATGACTCCAACCTTCTCTTCTGGAAGGGCGATAGTACCTTCTGCTGTGTTGAACTGCGCCCCTAGGAAAACAAGAGACTGAGTTGGATCTAGGTGACTCTTTTCTAAGTTCAGAAGCCACCCGAACTCCTGTAGAGTGGAGATGACTAGGTCTTTGTGCTCCAAGAGCTGATCTTTGTTCTGGGATAGCAGAAGAAGGTCGTCGAGATAGTGATGGAGACGAACACCTTTGACTCTGAGAAAGGCCACAACTGCCAAAAGAACTTTGGAGAAGACCCGTGGGGACGTTGTTAACCCAAAGGGAAGACATGTAAATTGAAGATGTTGAATGCCTACTGCAAAGCGGAGGTATTGTTGAAACTCCTTTGCCACGGGAACATGGAAGTAAGTGTCCTTCAAATCGACTGATATCATCCAGTCCCCCAGATACACGGACTGCTGGATGGTAAGCAGAGATTCCATCTTGAACTTCTCTTTGCGAATGAAGGAATTGAGATGGGTCAAATCTATTACCGGCCTCCATGTGCCGTTTTTCTTTTGAACCAGAAACAAAGGGGAATACATGCCCTCTCCACGTTCTTCTTCTGGAACGGGAACGGCTGCGCCTTGATCCAATAAAGAGTTCACGTAGGTCAATAGGACTTGTTTCTTCTCTTTTGATTCTGGAAGATTTGTGGGAATAAATCTTAGCTTTGGGGTGCTGATAAAACCCCACTTGTGACCTGAGGAAATTGTTTTTACAGTCCAAAAATCCCGAATTGAGGCCGCCCAAACATGCCTGAAGTGGAGAAGACGAGCCCCCACCTGACAAGTTTGAGCGGGCCCAATTTCAAAAGGATTTCGCGGAATCCTGCTTGCCGGACGAACCCCCTTTTGAGGTATTTTTGAAAGAAGATTGCCTGGATCTCCATGACCTTGAGAATTCTCGACCAGGTCTATAGCTCCGCGCCTCCCTGGCACGATCAGGGCCTTGTCTTCTAGGAAATGGACGCCTTTGATTTTGAAGACGTCTGTCCTGGGGAAGAAACCCAGATTTCCCACCTGTAGCCCGGGATATGGCCGTATCCAGCTTGTTACCAAACAAAGATGACCCCTCAAAGGGAATACGGCACCAGGCCTGTTTGGATGCTGGATCCGCCAGCCATGGACGGAGCCATAATGCACGGCGAGCTGAGACTGCTGCTAACATATCCCGAGATATCAGGCGGATAACATCAATAGATGCCTCCCCCAAAAAGGCAGACGCCATCCTGATTTCTTGAATAGGGGAGTCTTTTGCTGATTCAATAGAAATACCCCTCAGGAATTCCTCTACAGAGTCAGCCCATGATTCTATGGCCTTGGATACCGCTGCCATTGCAAGCACTGGTTTGCAAGCCATTCCAGAAGTCAGATATATCCTCTTAAGGTCTGAATCGATCCGCCTTTCCAAAGGATCTTTAAAGGATACCGTATCCTCTAAGGGTAGGGTTACATATCTCACCAAACGCATGAGTGCTGCATCCACCAGTGGTGCTGACTCCAGGTGCTTCACATCCTCTTCTTTAAAGGGATATAATTTCAGGATTTTTGACTGCATGGAACCCTTTTTATCCATCTTGCTCCATTCCTCGGTAATAATGTCACCCAACTCTGAAAGGAAGGGAAAAAATTGTCGCTCCTTATTGAGCTGTTTAAAGAACTTTCTCTGCTTTGGTGGGGAAGTAATAGGGTCTTCCCACTTCAGAGCCTCTCTCACTGCTTTGACCAATGAAGGCACCAGTCCATAGTCAAAACCTAAACCAGGATCCTCACAGTCAGAGTCACTATCTGAGATGGGAGCAGATAGGCGGCTTGGCTGAGAGGATTCCCATGTCTCCTGCAATGGGTTCTCTCCAGGTGGAGGAGCCAATAATTCTGACGGGGATTCACACAGCTGTAGAGCATCCCTCTCCTGCAGAGACTCCTTCACAACCCGTCTTACTATTGACTCCAAACGCTGGTCTGCACCATCCCTTTCATCTGCAGCTTTGGAGAAGCAATGATCGCATAAGGATACGTCCGAAGGAACAGGCATCCTGCACCCCCAGCATGATTTTTCCGTACGCTTGCTGGAGTGAGCAGCAGGGGGGTGAGAATAATTCTTATTATGCTGTTCAGATCTTGACCTATGCTGGCTAGATCTTGAGGAGGATTTATGGCGGTGTGATCTTGATGATCCACTGCGTCTAGAAGTGTTAGGTTGTGGATCAGACCCAGAAGGGCTGTAAGGGTAAAACAGACAGAGAGAGAAAAGGATAAACAGTCAATCCTACCTATGCCAAACACTCTCTCCAATATATAAAAAGCATAAATACTAAAGACCTACCTAACATGAGCGGGCTGGCCACTAGGAGGCAGTAAGGCGTCCATATTCACAATAAACCCACAGTTTAAGAAACACTGCAACCAAAGAGAAAAATAAAACACACATTTTTTATTTTTTTTTATTTTTTTTTATAAAAGCATTTCCCCAGCCTAAGGGACATGCTCTTACCTTAAACCGCCGCGCTGACAGCCCCGGGAAGTCGCTGCGACCACTGCAAACATTCCCAGGGTTCTGACAGCTTCCAAAGCCTTTTAAATTTGGCGCCCGTGATGTCCTCGCCGACGTCAGACGCGAGGCGCTCGCGCGCATGCGCGGGAACCAAGCCTCGGTCTCATACCGGGTTCGCACATGCGCAGAACGCCTGCATAACCCGGAAGTAGGAGAGAGGTTTGCTGGAACGCGGAAGCGAACGCAAACGGCATGGAGGAGACCGCAAGACAAACAAAAGAAATACACACAAATACAATGCTGCCATGGATAGATAAAAGGCTCACCACTCCACCAACGATCACCTGGCCGAACGGACTGGAACACACACACCATACCTCCAGCAGATAATGGTCACCCATAGCAATGGGACACAGACCGTGCGCACTCAGGTAGGAAATCCTTTCTTCAGCGCTACTCTGCAAATACTCTCCATACCCTGCTTAACAGTCAGGGCCTATCGGAGGAAAAATTCTCAGTCAATCAGCCAATCGATCGTCGTGAAGTTTTATGTCCAGGAAAGAAACCATCTGGTCCTACTGGGGAGGACAAAAAAGGAACACTGATAGTAGCCGGGAGCAAAGATTTATGGGAGTTGGGTCCTATTGGGTAATCGTGGAGGCGGGGCTACCCACACGTATGCTGCCATGGAGCCTTTCAGGAAAGAGGGATTTGAGGTCTTTTACACCCCCGATCCCTCCATAAAGACTACGTGTCATGGCCTATTACTGTCACAAGGGATGTTTACAATTTTCAGTCTGCAACTCCGATCTAGGTAAAGTCCCCATGCGCGTCGTTCTTTTTCCATTTATATCGCAAAAAGTAAATCCACATTTCTGTCTTGCCCTCTTCATTATCCCAATATACGCCGTAACTAATGAAATAATAACAGCACAGCTAGAACAAGGACATGTTGAAAGGCTGGCCGTAGGGGGGGGGGGGGCGTTTTCGTCCAGCCATCCATCCTCCATCACACTCTCCCCACTGCTTCGTGTGGCCAGCATGCAGCCCGCCCGCTTTTCCTGGCGGTCGTGCCGGGGGTGAGTGGGGGGGCGTTTCGTCTAGCCATTCATCCTCCATCATACTCCACTCATAGCTCTGTGTGGCCCGCGTGCAGCCCGCCCACTTTTTCCCGGCGCTCATGCCGAGGGAGAGTGGGGGGGCGTTCATCCGGCCATCCATCCTCCATTTACAATCTCCCCATAGATCCATATGGCCGGCGCGTGGCCCCCCCGCTTTTCCCGGCGCTCATGCGGGGGGGAGGGGGCAGCTGTTCGTCCGGCCATCCATCCATCCACGGATCTCCCCACAGATCCGTGGGGTCAGCGGGCAGCCCATCCACTTTTCCCGGCGCTCATGCTGGGGGTAGCGGGGAGGGGGGGCTGTCTGTCCGTCCATCCATCCATCCATTTCACGATCTTCCACTTCCACTTGCCCAGCGTGCTTGCCTGGTGGGGGGGGCTGTCTGTCCTTTGATCAGTCCATCCATCCATCCCACTATCTTCCCAGTTCCACCTGCCCAGCGTGCTCGCCTGATGGGGGGCTGTCTGTCCATCCATCCATCCATCTCACAATCTTCCCAGCTCCACTTGGCACGCCTGGTGGGGGGGGGGGGTCGTCCACCCGCCCGCTCCTCTCCTCATGTATGTCTGGCTCATGAGGGGGAGTAGGCCGTTGTTTTTTTCTCCCGATGCTCACGGGGGGATGGGCAGTCTCCCGCCAGTCGCTCTTTTCTTCCCCATAACTGGCATCTCTGTAGCGGTGGGAGTGGTTATCTGACCACCCACAGCGGCCATGGCAATGGCCAGAGGCAAGGCCAGGTTTGTTGCTTGTACTTGTTGTTGTTACTGTTTTTGGTCAGTGTTGATATCGCAGCCAGCGTTCTGTCCAGCATCTGTCTAGCGTTTCTGTCCAGCATTTCTCGTCATAGCGTTTCTGTCCAGCATTTCTTGTCATTGCCTTTCTGTCCAGCATTTCTGTCCAGCATTTCTCGTCATTGCATTTCTGTCCAGCATTTCTCGTCATAGCATTTCTGTCCAGCATTTCTCGTCATAGCGTTTCTGTACAGCATTTCTCGTCATAGCGTTTCTGTCCAGCATTTCTTGTCATTGCACTTCTGTCCAGCATTTCTCGCCATAGCGTTTCTGTCCAGCATTTCTCGCCATAGCGTTTCTGTCCAGCATTTCTCGCCATAGCGTTTCTGTCCAGCATTTCTCACCATAGCGTTTCTGTCCAGCATTTCTCGCCATAGCGTTTCTGTCCAGCTTTCTCCATCATAGCGTTCTGTCCAGATTTCTCTATCATAGCGTTCTGTCTAGCATTTCTGTCATATCGTTCTGTCCAGCATTTCGGTCATAGCGTTCTGCCCAGCATTTCTGTCATAACGTTCTGCCCAGCATTTCTATCATAGCGTTCTGCCAGCATTTCTGTCATAGCGTTCTGCCAGTATTTCTGTCATAGCGTTCTGTCCAGCATTTCTGTCATAGCGTTCTGTCCAGCATTTCTGTCGTAGCGTTCTTTCCAGCATTTTCTGTTGTAGCATTTCTGTCATAGCGTTCTGTCCGGTATTTCTGTCGTAGCGTTCTGTCCAGCATTTCTGTCCAGCATTCCTGTCGTAGCGTTTCTGTCCAGCATTTCTGTCGTAGCGTTCTGTCCAGCATTCCTGTCGTAGCGTTCTGTCCAGCATTTTCTGTCATAGCGTGCTGTCCAGCATGTCTGTCAGTGTTTCTGCCCCTGGATTCCTGTCATAGCGTTCTGCCCCTGGATTCCTGTCATAGCGTTCTGCCCTTGGATTCCTGTCATAACGTCCTGCCCCTGGATTCCTGTCTTAGCGTTCTGCCCCGGCATGCCTGTCTCAGCATTCTGCCCCAAGACTTCTGTCTTAGCGTTTTTCTGCCCCAGGACTTCTGTCTTAGCGTTTTCTGCCCCTGGATTTGTGTCATAGCGTTTTCTGGCCCTGGGATTCGGTCATAGCGTTTCTGCCCCAGGGTTGCGGTCATAGTGTTCTGCCCCAGGATTTCTGTCAGTGTTTCACACCAGGATTCTGTCACGGTGGTCCGTCCCAGCATTTCTGTCACAAGGGTCCGCCCCAGCATGCTGCCCCAGCATTTCTGTCATAGCATTCTGCCCAAGCATTTCTGTCTTTGCATCTTTACCCCGGTATTTTTGTCATAGTGTTCTGCCCCTGCATTTCTGTCATTGCGTGCTTTTCTGTCATAGTGTCCTGCCCCAGCTTTTTTTCTGGCTCAGCGTTCAGTCTCAGAAATTCTGGCTCGGCATTCAGTCTTAGCATTTCAGTCATAGCGTTTCTGCCCCAGGATTTCTGTCTTTGCTTTTCTGTCTCAGCGTTCAGTCTCAGCGTGTTTTCGGTCATTGCATTTCTGGGCAGGATTCTGCTGTTCCCTCGCTGTCTCAGTTTTTCTGTTGAATGAATTAATTAAATACTTGTATAGCGCACAATGCGAACTGAATCGCCTCTAGGCGCTGTGGCGAGATTTGATCATCTGCTAAAAGAGGAAGGTCTTGAGTTTTTTCCTAAAAGCCAGGTGATTTTCTTCCAGGCGGATGTTGATTGGTAGAGCATTCCATAGCCGAGGCCCTTGGACAGCGAATCTCCGATCCCCTTGGATTTATACCGGGCTTTGGGCACGAGGAGGAGGTTTTTGTTGGCTGATCGAAGACTGCGGTTTGGTGTGTAATGATTTATTTTCTCCATTAGGTATTGCGGAGCTTCTCTATGCACGCATTTGTGGGTGAGGCAAAGGGTCTTGAATGTGATCCGATTTTTTACAGTTAGACAATGTAAGCTCCTCAGCGAAGGAGAGATTGATTCCCAGGGTTTTTTTCCTGTTATCAGCCTTGCCGCCGTGTTTTGGATCAGTTGTAATCGCGCAAGTTGATATTGTGGTAATCCTATGTAAAGCGAGTTTGCGTAGTCCAGTCCTGAATTAATGATTGTTCCAACTACCACTGCTTTGTCATTCTTTGGGATAAAAGGGATGAGTCTGCGAAGCATGTGTAGCAGATGGTGAGATCCACTGACTACAGATCCTATTTGCACATCCATTGACATTTGTGTGTCTAAAATAACCAAGAGACTCTTCGCTTTGGTCTTTGGGGAGATAGTCTGCCCAAAGACGGTTGGTGGAGACCAGGAGGTTTTGGTTGCGGGCTTATGATTTGGGTGTAAGATAAGAAGCTCTGTCTTTGATTCATTCAGCTGGAGGGAGTTAGTGGTCATCCAGTCCTCTATTGATTTGAGGCAGTTTTCAAGTTGTTGTTGGTGATCTTTTTTTCCATTGATCCGGAAATAAAGTTGCGTGTCGTCAGCGTAAGAGTGGAAGCAGAGATCTGAGCATCTGATGATTTGGAGGAGTGGGCGAATGTAAATGTTGAAGAGAACGGGTGATAAAGGAGAGCCTTGAGGGACTCCGCAGGTGACTGCCCGAGTTTCGGAGAGGAATTTTCCTAGTTTCGCTGTCTGTGACCGATTTCCTAGGAAGGACGGGAACCATTGGAGATCTATGTCTTGGACTCCGGCTACTTCTGTGAGTCGGACGAGTAGAGTATTTTGATCTACTGTATCAAACGCTGCACTTAGGTCTAGCAGTATGAGGAGACACGGCTCTCCGTCATCTGCTGCTTCGAGGGCGTCATCCCAAATCTTGAGGAGAGCTGTTTCTGTTCCATGACCCGGGCGGAAGCCTGATTGCAGCGGGTCCAGGAGTTTCTGAGTATCCAGGTGAAGTTGTAGCTGATGTACTACAGCTTTCTCCATGATCTTAGAAATGGTGTTGAGGCTTGTAATTGGCCTACTGTTGTTTGGATCCTGAGGGTCCAGGTTTGGTTTCTTGAGTAGAGGTTTGACGATGCTTTGTTTGAGGATGCTGGGAACAATCCCTTCGTGGAATGATCGGTTTATGAGGTGGGTTATGGTTGGAGCCACGATGTCGGAGCATTCTTTCAGTCGTTTTGTGGTGATGATGTCAATAGGTGAGGTACTGTCACGCAGTTTATTAATGATGTTTTTTGCGGTGTTTACGGTATTAGGGGATAGTAAAAATTTCGGCGGTTGTGGTATGTTGGTGCAGACATCCTCTTTATGTATTTGCTGGCTGAGGTTGGATGTTTTCTTCTGACAAATTGTTTCCCTGATGGTTTTGACTTTATCAATGAAAAAATCCGACAGTTTGTCACAGTAATCCTGGGATTCGCTTTCTGGGGGTTCTAGGCACACCGGATTCATTGATTGCTTAACCAATTTAAACAGTTCCTGTGGTTGGTTTGCGGCCGTTGAGATTGTATATGAGAAGTGGTCTTTTTTGGCTTTGAAGATTGCTTTCCGATAATTCTCTGTGAGACCTTTGTAGTTAAAGTGGTTTTCCTCTGTGGTATTTCTTCTCCATGTTCTTTCCGCTCTTCTGCGTTCTTGCTTTATTACGGCGAGGGAGCTATTAAACCATCCAGAGCTTTTCTTCCTGATGAGAGCCCTGCGTTTTGGTGCTACCGAATCTGCTGATTGCAGCAATGCCCTGTTCAGGAAGTTGAGTGTTTCCTCCGTAGAGTGGTTTAAGGTTATTGTAGTTATCTTGTTGGACAGAGTGGATTTGAAGGATTCGGAGTACAGTTTTTTATGCAATCTGGTCCAGTGCGTTGTTGTTACAGGTTTCCGTTTTTCGTTGGTGATGTTGGTAGCTATTTTGAATTTGATGGCGTGGTGATCCGTCCATGGCAGAGTTATGTTGTCGAGTATGTTGACGTCAATGTTCTGTTTGAAAATGAGGTCCAGGGTGTGTCCTGACCCATGCGTGGGAGTCTTTATCAGTTGCTGGAGACCCAGTTCTTCTAGTTGATTGATGCAGACAGTCGCGATGGGGTCTTTAGGCTCGTTTGCCCAAAGGTTGAAATCTCCGAGTGCCAGGAAATTTTTGAATTTTAGGGTGTGCATTGCAAAGGATTCCGTGAGGGGTGAAAGAAGATTGGACTTTGGTCCCGGTGGTCTGTAGCACAGTAGACTATGAGTGGTGTCATGGGGTGTTGTTTGAAGATGTAGCGTCAGGGTTTCCATAAAAGGCACTGGGTTCTGAGATGATGGTTTAGTGAGATCCAGGTGACCTTTAAAGATCACTGCTAGGCCTCCTCCTTTTTTCCCTATCCGGTGTTTGGTTAGGATCCTGTAGTTTTCCGGCACCAATTCGGTGAGGATGGTGTTGCAGTCAGAGGTTAACCAGCTTTTGGTGATGAAGAGGCAGTCTACATTGTTCTCGATGATGAAGTCGTGTACTTCCAGTCTATGTTTGACTGCAGACCTGGCATTAATCAAGGAGCAATCTAATTGTAGTGGTCGAGTAGATGTATTCCTGTGGTTGGGAGCTGCTTGTCGTCTGGTTTTTAATAGTTGTTCTCTTTGAAGTATTTTTTGTATGGAAGATGGCAATGTGGTGTTGATGTTCCTTAGTCTGTGCAGAACTTCAGCTGAGTATTTGAAGTAGCACATGGTTTGTGGATGCTGTTGATGGTACTATGGGCCTAAGATGATGATCCTGATCAGGGTATTGATCCTGAGGAGGGGCTAGGTATCAGACTTGCCGCCGTGCTTGAGGCTATTAGCGCGCAAGTTGATCAGGGGATGCCTATATGGATGCGGAAGGAGTTGTTGTATTCGGTTGCTGGCTGTTCCGGCTACCTTTACTTAAGGTGAAGGTCTCCGCTCAGAAAAGAAGTCTGGCTGTGATCTGGAATAGTCGTCCTAGGATAGCGTGAAAAATGGAATGGAGGCCGGAGGTAGGGGTATGCTAACCTACGGTTGTTCCTGATTGTTCCAGAGGAAGGCGAAAAAACCCCCTGACAGTTGCAGCCAAACGCACCAGTGGGGCAAAAATTCCTTCCTGACCCCCGTAGGCGGTCGGACAGAGTCCCTGGAACAATCACTGGGGGGGAGTGGAGGTGCGAGCTTACCTGGCTGCGGTGGTCCCCGTTAAACACTCTGGTTCCGGTGAATCTGGCTTGCTGTTAGCCTGACGTTTCTGGAGAGCGGTCTGGTTGCCCCTTGCAGTGGGATCTTTAAAATGGAGGGGAGGATGGAGGTAGAATAGAGGTTAGAGACTCCTGTCTTAACTCCTGGTTATTAACTCTCCACTTTAGTTCAAAAAATCCACTTGTGTTCACAAAATCCACATGCACATGTTATAGCGTTTCTGCCCCAGGATTTCTGGCGTTGCATTTATGCCTCAGCGTTTCAGTCTTGGTTTGCTGTCATTGCGTTCTGCCCCTGGATTTCTGTCTCTACGTTTCTGCATCAGCATTAAGTTTCAGCGTTTCTGTCATGGCGTTGTCTCTGTCATAGCGTTGTTTTCTGTCATAGCGTTGTTGATGCCTTTGTGTTGCTGCCCAGTATGTCTGTCATAGTATTTCAGCCTTGATGGCATACTCTGGTAGTCCTTTTGTCTTCATTGTTTGTCATGTCCTATCGTGTCTGTGTCATGTTTGTACCTGGGTCAGGTAGTTAGGGCTCACATGTCAGGATCTGTCACGTCTACAGATCCATATGGGCTGAGGTTTCGTTTGTTAATTGGTTGTTGTCCACAATCTTCTCGCTCGTATACCATACGTCATACGATGCATGTGCATTCACCACATCCATACGATTACCCACCACGGCCTGTGGGTACACTAGCCCTGAGTTTTCAGTTAATTACCTGTCTCTGTGCTGCAGGTTACTCAGGCTCACTTACCACTCACATGGGGGCAGGGGGGTTCATCGTCAGGTTCATTCACGCGCAGTGGTATTGACATTTCTGCTCATGTTTCATTCTTAGGTAGGCGGGGGGGGGGGGGGCATTGTTGTTCTCCTGTCTGGTTGTCTGTCATTTCTCTAGTTTGTGTTTCAGGTTGGGAGGTCTTGTCATCCATACCAATATCAACCATGCTTGCACTCACTTCCATCAGCCCGGCCGTTGTTGGGGGCTGGTTGATTGGTGCTGATGTCTTTTCGCCACTGGGCTCTCACCCTTGGGTCGGAAGCAGTCGTAATGTTTTCTTCAGTTGATGTTCTGTTGTGTTGAGGCCCTGGTTACCACCCAGGGATGTATGGTCTCTCGCAGGGTGTGTGCTAAGCCACGTCCCCATGACGGTCCTTGGGTGGTAGGTTGGGCAGATATCTGAAATCTGTCATGTCTATATCCATTTCAAAGCTAATTTCATGCTGGCTAATATTCAAGGCAGTCAATTGTACCCTGCAGATATTCAGACATATAAATACTTATAGAAAACTGTATCCAGGATTTTGTCATAAACATAGTGACATTCCGATAACCACCTCTTAGACCCGTATGATTGGTCAGATGGTATCTGTCAACCCCCCCCAATGTGAAAAGTTAAATGCAACCACATTGTGATGGCTCTCATTTTAACATAAAATCAATGAACACCTACCTGGACTTGAGAGAGCCACTGTACCGTTTTTGCTTATTCATTGGACTCTGCAGCCCAGGACATTGTTAAAGCGTTAACCATCCCCAAAACAAAAATCCTGTTCCCTTAACCAACTCAGCCCCAGAAGGATTTACCCCTTAATGACCAGGCCATTTTTTGTGATAAGGCACTGCATCGCTCTAATGCCGCGTACACACGACCGGACTTTTCAACATCAAAAGTCCGACGGAATAATTCCGGCAGACCGTTCGATCGTGTGTGGGCTGCAGCGGACTTTTGATTTGCAAAAGTCTGACAGACTTTAGAAATGGAACATGTTTCAAATTTTTCCGCCAGAACTCCGCCGGACCCAGTTCCTACCGAGAAATCGGCTCGTGTGTATGCTAGTCCGACGGACAAAAACCGACGCTGTTATATTCTTAATATCTAAATTTTAATTGGCTTTATTATACTTTATTTAGAATATGAATATTCCATACTGTGTGAAAGAAAACTTTGAATCAATTAATTCTATGTTATGACTTGCGATAATTGAAAAAGTAAACATTTAAAACCTGTCAGGATTTTGAGAAATATTGTATATTTTATATATATGCTTTTAGAAATCTATGTATGTAAATGAGAGGATGTTTAAAGTCTAAAGCTTTCCCTTCCCCCCTACATCCTGTCATTAGAATAACATATGGTAGCTTTACTATGGTAACCACTCATTAGCCCACACTTTTGTAAAGGAGGAGCTATCTTTCGGCGCGAAATTAGAAGCTTTCTGATATAATCATAAGATTGGAGAGCAGACTTCCTCTTGAACATTTCTGCAGCTAGAAGGAACATCTCAGAAACACATCTTAGCTAAATTCAGCATTCAAAGGGTTATTCCGCCATTATAGACAATAGAGGCCACATGGCATAACCTGAAATCTTCCATATACTAATGATTATTATTGTACTATTTTTGTAAGTATTCTTTTCTATTTAAATGTGTACAAATAAATGCACATTTTTGAATTACGCTGACTAAGAACTAATTAAGGAAATTGTAAATAAGCGTTGTAAAGTTTGGGGATACTAGCTCCGCTGGACCTAGTGCATAAACCGGTAAAAGGTGAAACCAAAAAGACCTTTGGGGTGTAGAGTGGTCTAGGGGTGAGTGGACCCTCGGTTAAGGTATCTGCCTAGAGTATTCTTCAAACCCAGCAGGCCTGGAGACCATTCTGATCAGGTAGTATTCAAACACACACACACACACACACCATACAGTTCTCAAAGTGGTCTGACAATTTATTTCCGGACTTCAGCTCATAAGGGCAAAATGACCTCACAAAGAAAGCCCAACATGCATAAAACAATATACACCCCCAAATTCATATAGAAACTGGCCACAGGAAAGGCCGGTAGAAAAAAATAGATGGTTCTCGAACATTTGTTCTCAATAAGAGGAACTTAACTTAACTCTTAATTTAACTCCTAACAGACTCTATTTGAATATTTATCTTAAAATGGATACTCATATTATAGGTTACAATATCTAAGATGGCAGGCAATAAGCTAAAACAAACATTAAGCTAAAATATCCCTTCAACCCCTGCAGCTAAAATGGCTTTCTAGCAACTCTCGTCTTAAATAAGATGTATTCAGCTGCTAACTTAGGGCAAAGTCAATGACCCCCCCCCCCCCCCCCTTTCAGGTGGACTAAACCTAACAATTTGGAATTTTTCCACTTGAACAAAACAAAATTAAAATAAATGAATGAACAAATAACAAAAACAGAAAAAAATAGCAAAATTAGAAGAAGAAAACAAAAAGGAAATAAAGGGGGAAAAAAATCCAGAGGCTTATCCTTGAAAATACTAAAAATACAACAAGGACCTCTATAATATTTCATACATTAAGGCCAAATCTCATAGCAAAGAAACATTAACCAGAAAGTTCTTACCATCCATGCGACTCATTAACCACTTCATTACCCACGTATAGTCAAATGACGTCTGCAGATGGGATCTCCCATCCTGGGTGGGCGTCGTATGTCGTCCTCGGCTTTCCGCCACTACTGCAGGTCCCTCGGGACACAACCATTCCCCGATGAGGGTAATGAGCAGGTGGCAGAGCTTGCGAAACAGCGTGACCAGCTGTATGCAGTCACAGCTGGTCACTATGCAGATTGCGGTGCACGCCGCATCGATCAGGGTTGAGGCTTTTCCCTCTGACAAAGCCTAGCCCCGATCAGGGTAAAGAGCCAATGAAAAGCTATTTATCAACAGGAAAATCCCTCTTCTGGTATAAGAAAGTCGCCATTTACTTTTTTCATTTAGCCATGTATAATTCTTTCATCATCTAACAAAAATCAACAGAAACACCCAACACCTTCCTAAAGTTTATTGAAGACATTGTCACTGCCCTGATATATCAACAAGTATCCCCCCAGAAAGCATTCACTCCGATTGTGCCGGCAGACTACGAGCGCCATTTTCTTGACCATATTCCACCATTAGGATCTGGAGAACGACACCAAAATAAATGTCAGGTGTGCACCAAAAGAGGAGTTAGGAAAGACACCAGTTTCCATTGTCCCCAATGTCCCTCCCAACCTGGCCTTTGCAGCGGACAATGCTTCAGACACTATCACACTCTTGTAAACTATTAGGCCATATTTCTAATAGACTACCCATTCCCCCGTTTTCAATATCTGTCCTGAATATTTCCCTGGTGCCTCAACCAACCATATAATTGCCTTCCATGTGAACTGACCCTGGCCTGTTTATCGACTATGCCTCTGGCTGCCGTCTGCATTGTTTAGCTAACATGTTTCTGCCTTTTACGTGAACTGACCTTGGACTATGGACTATGCCTCTGCCTACCGTCTATTTCTGCCTCTTACCTGCACTAACCTGGGCCTATTGACCATGTTTATGCCTGCCCCTTGGACTGATCTTTCACCCTGCTACATAGGGGTCTCACAAATGTGTGGGGCTCCAGAATAGTGTTCTGATTTGAGAAAAACAGTTTTTGTTTTTCTGTGTTCCCAGAATAGGGTCTGGCTTTCAAGAGGCTTCAAAGAGATTTGAGTGGGAGAAGCCTCTACCCCGTCCCCATTATTTCCTGACCGATGCCCTAAGCTTTTATGGTTCTGCCTGCTCCCTGGGAAAATACTTTGGCTGTGCTGACCATATCACTGCCTGCTGCCTATACTAACTTTGGACAGTATTCCTGCCTGCTGCATGGATGATCCCTTAGCTGCTGCTGACCCTGCTACCCTGCTCCCTGTACTTTGGCTGTGCTGACCATATCACTGCCTGCTGCCTATACTAACTTTGGACAGTATTCCTGCCTGCTGCATGGATGATCCCTTAGCTGCTGCTGACCCTGCTACCCTGCTCCCTGCCTGCTACCTGGACCAATGCTTTGGCTGTGCTGAGAACATCTCTACCTGTACTGTGGACAGTATTCCTGCCTGCTGCCTGGACCGATGCTCTCCTCTGTGGACCACTGTACTACTAAAACTGCAGGTAATCTTGTCTTTACCCTTTGTTCAGCAGACTGTATATTGGTTTGTAATTGGTATGTACATTACATGCTACGAGTTAGAAATATGAAGGGCCTTCAACAATGTAATAGTTTGTCAAGAATTTATGTGTGTAATTTATACTCCTAGAATGCCTAGAGGTGCTAGTTGGATGTTGGGCCTCTGTATGTGGCCAGGCTATGTAAAAGTCTCACACATCCCTAAGGCTATGTCCCAGGTATTTGGTGAATTTTACAAGAAACTTTATAACTGCTTAAGTTCAGATTCTACGTCCCAATTCTCCCAGACAAAATTTGATGATTTTATGTCCTCCATAGATCTACCCAAACTGTCCACTGCACAAAACTCCACGCTCAACGCCCCTATTACTGTGGATGAGATAGCGGAGGTGATTAAAGCCTTGCCGGCTCACAAATCCCCAGGCCCGGACGGGCTCCCTTATATTTACTACAAAATCTTTGCTCCAATTCTAAATCCCTACTTGCAGACTTTATTTTCCTCTTTGCTCAAAGGTTCCGTCCCACATTCACAGTTCCTACATGCACACATAACCGTCATCCCTAAACCGGGTAAAGATCCGTCACTCCCAGATAATTATCACCCTATTGCGTTATTAAATTCGGATTATAAGATCTTCACTAAACTACTGGCCAACAGACTTTCCCCACTACTACCGATGTTGATTCACAAAGACCAAGTAGGCTTTGTCCCAACACGACATGCAGGTGATAATACACGACGGACTATAGACCTGATAGATCTTTTGACTAAAACCAAGCAATCCGCCATTGTCCTAAGCCTAGATGCACAAAAAGCTTTTGACCGCCTAAGTTGGCCGTTTATGTTTGCGGCCCTTTCCAGATACGGATTCTCAGGACCCTTTATACAAGCCTTGCAAGCTCTATACTCTACACCTTCCTCTCAGGTTCAATTGTCCTCATACTTGTCGCAGCGGTTCCCCCTCACCAATGGCACTAGACAGGGGTGCCCTTTGTCACCCCTGTTGTTTATTCTAAGCTTAGAACCTCTAGCTTCAGCCATCAGGTCCCACCCAGACATCCGGGGGGTATCGTTGCGACAACAAGAATACAAACTATCACTTTTTGCTGACGATATTCTACTGACACTCACCCATCCCCTCATCTCCTTACCTTCCCTTCAGACAATTCTCTCCACCTTTGGTTCTCTCTCAGGGTTTAAAATCAGCCAGTCAAAAACAGAAGGCCTACCCATTAACATTTCACCAACATTGCTTGACACCCTCCAACGCACCTTTAGCTATCGTTGGTGCCCTTCTTCCTTGAAGTACTTAGGAGTTCATCTTACTTCCTCGTACGACTCCCTCTATCAAGCTAATTTTCCTCCCATGTTTGCAGAAATAACCCGTCTCTTAAATCTGTGGTCCCCTCTTCCTATTTCTCTCCTCGGTAGAATTAATGTCCTTAAGATGTCGATACTTCCTAAATTACTGTATTTATTTGAAACACTTCCAATCCCAGTCCCAATATCGCAATTGAAACTTCTCCAAAGAAAATGCCTCAAGTTCATATGGAATAATGCATCCCATAGGATTGCACGCTCCGTAGTCTACTCTTTAAAGTCTAGAGGTGGACTGGCGGCGCCAGATATCATTAAATACTATTACGCCTCTCACCTCCGGGTATTGACTTCCTGGATCTCTAGAAAGGCTCCGAGCAGGTGGGCTGAGATTGAGATGGGGGTCATTGTTCCAGTACATCCGTGCTATATGTTATGGCCTTCCTCTGCTAAATTTATGCCTCAATTGAGATCCTTATGCCTAGCACCAATGCTTTTCACCCTTTCCATTTGGAAGAGATGTGCGGAGCAGTTTTCCCTATCCTCTAAATGTCCCCCATTTCTAAAGGTACTCTTTAACCCGGATATACCCGATGGTCTGTCTTATACAAGGATGCTTCCCTGGACTCAGGCGGGAATCTTTCAGTTGCGACATCTCGTACATCCGGCTACACGTAAACTTATGCCTTTCTCAGACCTGCAAACAAAATATGACCTGCCTACCTCCCTTCTATACTCATACATACAGTTTAAACATTTCTTCCACTCTAACTCCCCCTCTCTATCTTTGGAGAAACCAACTGATTTTGAGGCCCTGTGTGCCAACGGCCCCTATGAAACCAAACAGATTTCCTCTATATACAAAATCCTACAGGAAACCCCACCTCTAACAGAACTCACTCATAATTACATGAAAAAATGGTCCCGCATACTGCAACGACCAATCTCTCTATTAGACTGGGGTAAAATATGGAAATCTACATCCAAAACTTCACGTTGTGTAGTGCAGAGGGAAACCGCTATTAAGATCTTGATGTTTTGGTACAGGACCCCAGACTTGCTGCATGCTCGCAACCCAGCCATCTCCAATATTTGCTGGAGATGCAGCGAGTCTATAGGTTCTCATTTCCATATATTTTGGGATTGCCCCTTTATTAGCCCTTATTGGACTAAAATTCAGGATCTTTTACAAAAGGTACTAATGACACCTATCCCTCTGAATCCCATGCACTTCCTTCTAGGCCTTCCTTTTCCGAGACTGTCTAAACCCTCGCGCAACCTGATGTCCTTTATCCTTCTGGCCGCTAAGAGAGCAATTCCTAGACATTGGCTATCCACCACTCCCCCCACATTCCATCTTTTTCTTTCCATAATGGCAGATATACGTAGGATGGAACACTTGACTGCTAAAACGGAAGATACACTACCCTCCTTTTATAAAATATAGAAGAAATGGGACGACTCTGAGTTCCCCCTTGAGTCTGCTAACCCTTAAACCTCCTTATTCCCATGATGCAAACGTCTGATTAAGTTGTACCTTGCTATCTTTTTCTTTCTTTTTTTTCTGTATTGTTGTTATTCGTAACTATATATCCTCTTCCGCTTTCATTTATCACATGATATGGTATGCTAATTGTACTTGAATGATCCATGGTTGGAAGATGCTTACTTTATGAACATACCTGTATGTACGCTCAATTTCGTACGTTTCTATATACATGGCTTTGTATTATCGAAAGTTGAAATGCTTTTTCTTTATACTGTATTGTACCTTTTTCTTTTTTTGGAAAAAACTTTATAAATAAACAATAAAAAAAAAAAAAAAAAAAAGTCTCACACATGTGGTATCACCTTACCTTACTTATTTATTGGAAATATCTTATAAATTTACAACTTTGTATTAAAAAAAAATGCGTTTTCATTTATTTTTTCCACATTTTCCAAAAACTTCTGGAAAAAAATGAACTGTTCAAAAGACTCATTATGCTTCATAGATTATATATTGGGGTGTTAGCTTTCCAAAACGGGGGCATTTTGTGGGCGTTTCCATTGATCTGGTGTGCCAGGGACTTTTGTGAGATGCTGTATATAATTTTATTTTTTTTTACAATCGTTTGTAGATGCAAAGGCGGCTTAACGGAAATTTTTAGATGCTGTCACGTTAAATCGTTCAGGAGAGGTTAAAAAATGTCCTGTGTACATGAACTCTAACCAGACCTCTAAACCTATGATCCCGACGTGGCCCTGAATGTCTAACCTGGTTCTAGCTTATCCTGGATATCAAGCCCCAAGCTAAAGTTAATTATACATTCCTAGAACAGAAGGGACAGGGCCAACTAGAATAGCAGAAGCTGCATATAAACAAGTTTACCTATCAATATACTGGTAGGTGACCACAAGACCTACAATATAAAATAACAACAAGGACGGGACAGGGGTAGATCCGGGGGGGGGGCAACGTGGCAATGCCCCCCCGAGAAATTAGATGTGGGTGGGTGAGAGTGCGGGCAGTCCGGTGCTGAACCGAGTACGTTTTCCACATCAAAATCAGTTTCCCCTGTCCTTGCTTTCGGTCTAGGCTGAGATCGGAAACCCAACCCCTCCAGCCCTCTACATCGCTGCTCCTCCTACTCTCCCCTGAATGCTAATCATCCTTCTACCGCCCCCGTGCATTTGGGGGACAGTAGGAGGAGCAATGGCGCAGAGGGCTGGAGGGGCGGAGTTCTGATCTCAGCCTAGAGCCAGGGCAGGGGAAACAGATTTTGATGTGGAAACCGACATCATCTCTCCCCCCTGCCCTCACTGTGCAGGCAGCTGCGGACAGCAGAGAGATTACATCATCTCTCTGCTGCCTGACTCTGGGACACAGCAAAAGACAATCCCTTAGCAGCAAGTGACACTCCGCAACTTGTGGCAGGTGATGTGGCAAGTGACAGTCCGCAACGCATGGCAGATGACATGGCAAGTGACAATCTGCATCTGGTGGCAGGCAAGTGACGTGGCAAGTGACAGTCCGCAATGTGTGGCAAGTGACAATCTGCAACCTGTGGCAGGTGACGTGGCAAGTGACAGTCCGCAATGTGTGGCAAGTGACGTGGCAAGTGAAAATCCGCATCTGGTGTCAGGCGACGGTGGCAAGTGACACGCTCAGGGCTCCTACTAATGCTGCATTATGGTGAGTTGAACCAATTCATTCTATATAACAATTTGATAATAAAATAATGCGCTTCAATCATCCTGACACCATAACAACCATGGTGCCGGGATGATTGAAGAGCCAACACCAGTCATTTCCCAGATATATTGCCTGCAGAAAAACGTATTTTCTGGTAGGGCACCTCCCGAAACTTGACTCTGAATCCACCCCTGGGACGGGGCAGAGATGCTCTGTCTGTCACATGGGTTTAGATATAGACTCAACAGCTGCAGATAAACTATGAGATCATAGGACAACTTGTATAATAGTCCCTATTGACTTGGGGTTTAGCAGCATGGACCGGACATGAGACTTTTTCTCTCTCCACTTTCTCCTTCCAGGATTTCACAGCTCAGGAATAGGAAATGTATACATCATTTATTTACAGTCATTTACAAATTCACACAGTAGTGGGCAACATATGCCTTCATGTGTTAATATACTTTGCAATAATGCACAAAAATGTGATTTGGCATTGAAAGCAGAGCTTCACCCAAAAAGGGAAGTACTTCTTTTCATCCCCCAACCACTCCCACCACCATATTTTGAAGTTTTTCCTTTTTTTAGGGAGCAGGTGCCTAATTTTCACCAGTACCCACTCCCACTTGGCCAAACAGAAGTTATCCCCCTTTCTGCCCTCAGCTTCCTGTGAGACGTCATGTCCCAGGAGGAGGAAGCTGTGGATCCATTCAGAAAGTGCAGTTGTGCCTCATGAATGTGCAGCTGTGAAGTTGCAGGAAGTTACAGCTGGATTCCCACAATTAAGATGGCAAGGTCGGGAACCCGAAAACTGGCACAGGACTATCCCTGTTGAGGACAGTGATGGATTCCTGGATTGGTAAGTGCATGTTTATTAAAAAGTCAGCAGCTAAAATAATTTTAGTTGCTGACTTTTTTTTCCAGACCAAAGATCCTTGGTCTGTGAGCAATACAATACAATACAACATTTCCAGCATGCTTATCAGCTGTTCCAATAAAATACAAAAAAAAAAATCTAAACTGTTAAAAATATTAGATTTACAGTGTGTGTGTATGTATATATATATATATATATATATATATATATATATATATATATATATATATATATATAATTAGGGCTGTGGAAATTAAAGATTAATTCCCTGATTAAGCGTTCATTTTTTTGATCGATCAAAATTATTTTGATCGATCAAAAAAATCACTTAGATCTTTTTTTTCTACCCATGACCCGGCGTCCTTGCTGAGATCTAAGGAGACATGAGAGAAGTTTAATGGTCCATAACCCTTTTGATACCCGCTTGCATGACCACCTGTTTGCACAGGGGTCCATGCCATAAGGTGAGAGTGATTAGTTAAACCAGAGGTGGAGGGATTGTCACGATACTGTGGAAAAAAAAATGACTTACGTCAGTGCTACAGTTTGAATTTAAAACGTATTTGTGTGAACTGTGAAGTTGTCATGGATTGTGGAAACTAACTAGTGTCGGGTTATTGTATATAGTGTATACCACATTTATCACTGACTAATGCAGAGTTGCAATGCAAGGAGATCAGCTAAAAGTAGTTGGATCTGTATGTGTATTATAATTACTCGAAATTAGTCGATTAATCGATTAAAAAAAATCGATTAATCGAACGCGAACATTTTAATCAGTAACAGCCCTATATATATATATATATATATATATATATATATATATATATATATATATATATATATATATATATATATATATGTATGTATGTATGTATGTATGTGAAGTCACACTGCCACTTCAAGGCCCCTCTGCAAAGTGTGGTCCCTAACTCTACTCTAACGTAATTTCCAAATCGAGACATTTATAGCAATAAATAAACTGAGCGTCTGAACTAGTTCAAGAATGTTGTTAAAAACAGAGGTTTTTGTTGCATATATATGCAATCATATGTGGTCTGTGCCTGCAAGGCTTTTTATGTGGGCAAGACCATCGGAGAACTACGCCTTGGAATGGGTGACCATCTATACTATTCATCTGGTGGGAAATTAACCTTGGTGGGACGTCATATTGGTATTTATCATATGTGAAGCCCCAAAGAGCTCCCAGCTTGGGACATGCTGCTATCATACAATGGTGAGCCCCACTGGATCTATCCTTATCATTTGTACTTGGTAACAGTGACACCTCAGGATTTCTGTGTCCCTTCAAAAATGTTTTCAGGGTTAATGCCTATGACTATTCTAAGTGTTGGGTGCTTGTAGAACTCAAAAATATTATTTTCACCATTTATTGTGAGAGTGATGTCATATTATTGCAGACAATGTTTTATTGCTGGTTTGATGCACATCTAATGCCAAAAGAAATAAAAAATACCAGCCTTCCACCTCCCCTTATAACCAGTCCAACACACACCTGAAAAAAGTACCAGCCTCCAACCTCCCATTTTAGCTGATCTAATACATGCCTTGAAAATACTGGCCTCCAACCTCCCCTATAGCCAGTCCAACACACGCCTAATAAAGGACCAGCCTCCAACCTCCCTTTTTAGCTGATCTAACATGCCCAGAAAATATATAGTCGATGGAATGCCTAAATAGATATTGATATCTAATGTTGGTATCCTCATCCTCGTTAATTATGTCAAATTTTTGTCCATTTAAATTGATCATCTCCTCTTTGTTATTACCTGAGAGCTATTAAATTGAATTTTTTCTGGATTAGAGCTCCTTAATTCCGTAAGCTGATTATAAAGATCGCTGTGCCCAATCTGTGGAACTGTGTTTTATTTGTTTTGTTATTTTTAATTGTTAATTTGTTTTTGATTTATCATAGATTATTCCATTATTATCTTTGGTGAGATTTTTTTCTTTGATACTCTGTGAATCACTACATAGAATAGAATATTATTCCTGGTAAACATTGTATCTGTTTAAGGAACGTATTTGTATAAATCCATCTGGCATGGCTGACATCGGGGATCGTCCACTAGCAGCTCACAGGCATTAGGAGTTAATCTCCCAGGGGCAGACATGCGCCTCTCCATCAGAACGGAGCTCCGCCCCCTGATTAGGGGAGGACCTGTCGGTGCTTCTGGCCCAGGGATGTTCCCATGGTTACCAAAAGCTGGTGCGCGCAGTAAATTCATGACGCATGCGCACTAGGAGTGGCGGGCCCCGCGACGTCACCGCTCGGCGCCACCGATAGTGGGTGATATACGCCGGGTTGGAGGCTTTAAAAGGGCGTCTTTCAGACTGCCCGTTCAGAGTAGGCACCCACCCCGGGGACCACGCCAGCAATCTCCATAGATACAGGTAATAGCTGTTTCCAATATGGCTAGACCTTTATCACTATACTCTCTATGCTCCATAACGATGGTTGAGAGGTAAAATTACTAACTCTAAGGCTTTCTACCAATAACCTCTATAGGCTTAACATTGCCTGACTGTCTTTGCTGGCTTGGTGTGGATGATCGGAGTGGTCTCCCTGGATTGGTCATTTTATGCTAGTCACTACTAGTATTCTATTTTTTTGTAACTTTATGGTATTGTCTGATACTTTCTCCTCCTTCTCTTCCCCAACCCCCTTCTCCTCCCCCCCCCTCCCCTCCTTTCTTCCCTTCCCCCCCCCCCCTCCTCCCCTCCTGTCTTCCTTTCCCCCTTCCCCCTCCTTTCTTCCTTCCCCCCTCCTTTCTTCTTTCCCCCGCTTTCCTTCCTTCCCCCTCCTTCTTCCTCCCCCTCCCTTCCTTTATTCCTTACCCCCTCCCCTCCCCCCCCCTTCCTTTCTTCCTCCAACCTCCCTTTTTAGCTGATCTAACATGCCTAGAAAATACTGGCCTCCAACCTCCCCATAGTGCTGATGGCACCTGTGGCCTTTGTATTTCTCCCCATCTGCTGCTTGTGAAAGAGAACCCACAATAAAGCTTCTGATCCTCTTCTGATAATTCGGTCTTCTGTTCAAGTTTGGCAGATTCTATGATTTTCTCCATTGGCATCTGTGTTGTCAGGTCTGCTGAGCACTGTGAAGAGAATAAACATTAGTACTGAAGAATTTGTGCAATGATGGCCTTTTTGTTATAAATGGTTATACACACTCAGGTGCTGAGAGAATATAGAATGCAGAGCATTGGACAATGCACTGCATTGGACCCATGTGTGGTCCATATACTTACCGTGCTCATGGTAAATGGTGGGCTTACTTCTCCAGCCTCCAGTTCCAACCAGTCTATGCTCTTAAAAAATGGGTGGCTTCGCAGATCTTTAACAAGAATCGCTCTTCTTTCTGGACATTTGCACAGGAGCTGTAAAAATATACAAAAATTTGATTATCCATGATACAAAGACAATAACTATGCTATTCCACTTTTATATTTATTCATAAAATAGCCATTTTTTTGCTGGCTATAGATGGTCTTTACTTACCTTCTCTATGAGGTCCTTGAGATCCGTATTAAAATCCTCAGGGAATCTTGGTTCATGGTTGCAGATTAAGTCTCTAAAGAACTCCTCCTCGTCGTATGATTCTGTTTCTGAGTCAGCATCTGAGTCGGCATCTGAAGCAGCATCCGAAACATCTGAGTTGGTGTTTGATTCAGTGCCTAGATTGTCGTCTGAGCTGGCATCTAAATCAGTGTCTGAATCAGAAGCAGTGCTTGAGTCAGCATATGAGTCGGTGTCGGAAGCAGTGTCTGACTTCGTATCTCTTCGTATCTCAGTATTTGACTGTTTGAATGGATAATTTGCAGTCACCATGTCATAGACTATAATTCCCAGGGAGAAATAGTCAGCAGCAAATCCATATGGCGTCTCCAAATAGATCTATGAAAATATCAAAAAGCGTAGAATGATCAGTACTGATTGTTTTACTGACAAGAAGAGAGGAAATCCAAAATAATCCAATACTCACTTCTGGTGCGATGTATTGTAAAGTACCGGCGAATGAAGTCAGGGTTTGGGATGCATGCACCTCTGTTGCTGATAAGCCAAAGTCAGCGAGTCTGACATGTCCAACACTATCCAGCAGAATGTTGTCTGGTTTGATATCCCGGTGTACAATCCCCCGGTTATGAAGGAACTGTAGGCCACAAAGGATCTCTGCGGTGAGAAATCTGATAGAGAAAAAATTATATATAAGAATACCATTCAAACAGCTTTATTTCATATAATAATCTAAGCCACAGAATAGCAAAACACTGATCCCATCGCTCCAAACATCATGAATAGTCATGTATGCTTGTAATAACTTTATCTCATTGAAAGAAAATATTATCAGTAACAGCAGAATTTAGCACAATACATAGCAATGTTTTACTGTATATGGATATTTGAAATTACTGAATTTGTAACAAATACATTTTGCAAATTCTGAGAAATATGATTGTATGTGATTGTACAGTCTCTCCTAAAGTGTATAGAAGACAATAAAAAAAACTTCCCCTCTTCATACAAAACTACAAAAAAAGTTTCACATTTACAATCAAACTTTATCAAAAATTACATTATACAAGAACGTGTCAGATATATATCAAATAGATTTTTTGGTAGAGCCCCCCCATATGATATAATTACTTGTAAATTAGAGAGGAAAAAGTTTAGAGATTGTCCAATCAGATGCAAGGTTGAAGGCTTCCACTGGATGATGAACTGGCCAATAACAGTTGGATAATAACAGTATGTATATGAACATACTGCATCTGTAGAGACATTGTGACAGTTCATTCTCGGGGTAAAAAAGAATTTTGCTAAGATATGTCCAGTGCCTGAGATGTCTGTTCGGTGTGTGATTGTACATGTATAGGTAGAGCTGTGGTAGGACAGATGTACTAAAAGTCAGACCTTCCTGCCGCAATCTTGTATGTAGGACAAGCCTACACTTTTGCCCTGTACATACGGTCGGACTTTCGGACGGAAAATGTGCGATCAGATCTTGTTGTTGGAAAATCTGATCGTGCGTGGGCTCCATCTGACTTTTTCCGTCGGAATTTCTGACGCACAAAGTTTGAGAGCAGGATCTAAAATTTTCCAACAACAAAATCCAATTGTTTAAATTCCGATCGTGTGTAGACAATTCCGACAGACAAAGTGCCACGCATGCTCATAATAAATCATGAGACGAAAGCTATTGGCTACTGCCCTCTTTTATAGTCCCGTCGTACGTGTTCTACGTCACCACGTTCTGAACGATCGAATTTTACGACGACTTTGTGCAACCATGTGTATGCAAGACAAGCTTGGGCAAAAATTTGTCTGAAAAAATCAGACAGATTTTGTAGTCGGAATGTCCGACCGTGTGTACAGGGCATGAGATGTGATCGATGTACAGTACTATGTTCTACCTTCATCCCTATTATCATGGTTCCATGCCTTACCTTGCTGTCTCAATATTTACTGGTGCCCTCTTCTTTAAGAAGTTCTCCAGGTCTCCACCACTTAGGTATTCCATGACGAAGAATGCAAGATTCTGTGAAGAGGAAAGAAAGATTCAGGTTATAGACATGATTCACTCCGTGAATCCCTATGAAGCTTTGGGTAGTTTGTGAGAAAGGTAAATGTCACAGCAGTATTCTGACAAGATTAACCATTTAACATCGACCTCTCCCAACAAAAATGTGAAGTTACTTACTTTTGTCTGGAAGGTACCATATGCATAAGTGCAGAATGGGCTGGCACAAGCTTCCTTCAGTATTTGGCTCTCGTTGAGGGTATCTTTGTAGAATTCGTTGTTCTTGGTCACGATTTTGAGAGCCAGCGGTTCATCACTGGAGGTGTGTGATGCCAAAACCACCTGGAGGAAACAGAGAGAGGGAAAAATTATAGTTGACAATCAGAGAAGTTCAATCACATTTAATACTTTATTTATGGGTCACCAATAATGGTAGAATCACCATAATGGCATTTTATTCATCACAGGGTCTACATTGGTTAAACAGCTGAAATTCAGGGCCCTTCTCCTACTCCTGGCTGGAGTCTCACTCATCCAGGTGTATTAAAATATTTGTCAATAAAGAATACAGCAAGAAAAGTTCATCCCATTCATTATTCCTTTATGGAGAAGCTGATGTCCTTCACCACCCTGATTCTTTCAATGCTATATAAAGTTAGACGTCCGATTGAACACTCAATTGAAATGAGCTAACTACATTGAAGATGCATCAAAATCAAATAAGAACAATATAATTTTTTTTATAGATTGTTTTCATTAAAAAGCTGCAACAACCTGAATTGAAAAGCTCTTCCTGTATCCCTGTCTCCCCTCCCCCCAAAGCAGTGGTCTTTCTACAGAGGTTTGACAGGTCCCTTTCTGAGTCATAGCCTAGAGCTCCCAAATCTGCATGGCTTTGCTGATTGGAGAGCTCTAGCTCTGACTCATCAGGGGGCATGTCAGATCACTGTAGAAAAATCACTGCTTCCCCGCAGAGAGCAAGTGCCCTGCTCTATAATATGTTGGCAGGGGACAGGTTTATCTACTTGGCATTAGCTGCTAAAGAAAAAAAATTCTATAAAAACAGTTTGTGCTAATTCATCTCGAATGAATTTATCTGAATTAAATGGAAAAATTTGAGCTTTAAAGTGTATGTCCAGCTCTGCAAAAGCCACACAGATAGAAATCAAAATACTTTGCTTAGCATAGGAGGAGGGTATTTCAGTCTATGTCCTTCTCGCAGATTTTCCATCACTTCCTGCTGAAACTAATGTTAGCAAGAGAGGAAGCTCTAATGTAGCCCTGGATGAACATTCTAATTAAGAGAAAAGATCTGATCACTTACCTTTCCGAAACTCCCCTGTCCAAGAAGGCGATGGAATCTGAAGCCATCCAATGTCATTGGGTTGACCTCCCTAGTGCTGGGGGACCTACGATCACATGTTGGTGAAGTCTCAATGTGGACTACACATGTTGGTGGAGTCTCAGTATGGACTTCACATGTTGGTGGAGTCTCAATGTGGACTACACATGTTGGTGGAGTCTCCGCGTGGACTACACATGTTGGTGGAGTCTCCGCGTGGACTACACATGTTGGTGGAGTCTCCGCGTGGACTACAGATGTTGGTGGAGTCTCCGCGTGGACTACACATGTTGCTGGAGTCCCCGCGTGGACTACACATGTTGGTGGAGTCCCCGCGTGGACTACACATGTTGGTGGAGTCCCCGCGTGGACTACACATGTTGGTGGAGTCCCCGCGTGGACTACACATGTTGGTGGAGTCCCAGCGTGGACTACACATGTTGGTGGAGTCCCAGCTTGGACTACACATGTTGGTGCAGTCCCCGCGTGGACTACACATGTTGGTGCAGTCCCCGCGTGGACTACACATGTTGGTGCAGTCCCCGCGTGGACTACACATGTTGGTGCAGTCCCCGCGTGGACTACACATGTTGGTGGAGTCTCCGTGTGGACTTCATGTTTGATCTCGCTCACTGGGGCAGGCCTGCTGTGTGAGCTGTGTCTGCGGTATACGTCTACAATAAGAAAAGGAAATCAGATATAGAACATTCACCTACATTTGATAAATGTATCTTTGTAGAAAATCGAATTATAGACACCAAAGTTCAAAACTCCAGTGCCAGGGACAATAAATCCTCCATGACAGGGATACAGGGATGACTCTTGGTTGTTTTAAAAATTCTGGTTGCCTGGCACTTATAATGACCCACTGGATATGATACTTACTACAAGTCAGTCAAAGTAGTTTGCAACAAGTATATTCAGTGGTGTGATGATAGACTTTAAAATGAGTGAGCTGATCACAAAGGAAGTTGTGAAGCTGCAACCGGAACTAGCTGTGTCACCTGCCTAGCTGCACATTGTTTCAGAGCTTGGTAAATCCAGGGCCGGTGCAAGGCCCTCACACCACCCACCCAATATGTGCTGGGCAGTATTGCTCATAAAGTGTGTTTATAGAAGAGAGGTAGCAGTGATTGTATCACAGTGCCAGCATCCTGATAGACAAATGCAAAAAGAAGGATTCCCCTTGGGGTAGGACTTTAACGGCACTCAAATAGTAGTCAGGAAGTTATATAAAGATAATCCTACATTTATTAAGAAAATACAAAGATAAAAACATGTCAACCATAACTGATATCGCAAGTAGTCGAAATAGATGGCAAGGAGTTGAATCCTTCACGGGACGCGTTTTGGAGTCTACAAGAGATACTCATTCCTCAGGGGTACATGTTATTAGCAAATACTGTTGTATTACAAAAATCTATTGAATAACTTACAATTGCAACCATCAGATGCCTATAGCGCACTCCATAAGGCAACATCAAAAATAGCACAATGGCCACGGGAGACCGCTATCACCCTTGAAGACCCAGTGTAGAAAAATATTCAGTATAAAGCCCAAAAATCAACAAAAGAGGGGCTCACTGCATGTGGGACATGAGAAAGGGACCAACTGAGGCCCATGAAAAAGATCCTACAATGAAAAAAAGAGAGATATGACAAAGATGTGGAGAGACACAGAGAATGTTCAAAGTATATTGTATACCTGTATTGCCTAGATGTATAAGGAGATCATAGGTTCATATGCATACCTGGGTATGTGCTCAGGGGCAGGTGTGGAAGACAGATGTCCTTCTTCTAATTATAGTAAAAGGGAGACACTGCAGGGACAGAGTATGTATATATATATATATATATATATATATATATATATATATATATATATATATATATATATATATATTACTACTAACACTGTACCGCTCATGTAACAACCTACATCAGCGCTATATATAGTTCCGGCTCCACCAGTGGGATGATAAATGCATCACACGATATTCAGAGCATATAACCAAAAATAAGTAATATATAGTTCAATAAAGTTAAAACAACTGTTTCTCCATAATAGTTATCCCATAACATGGGGTATGTGGACAAAAAGTACAAGCAACATCAAATCCAAATGTGCCCTGGAGTCCACAGAAATGGATACCCCACGCATAGAGGTAGACAAACATCTCAAAGATGAACCTCCAAACCAAAGGAAATCTAGCCCAAAGCAAAGGCAAAAACAACCAGGCTTAGCATTATATCTTCAAAACTGTAGAAGACCGGCTTGTGTCTCTTCAACTGGTCTCATGTGAACAGGTTGTATTTCTTGTTAAAAATCATTGACCCTATTTAAATAGTGTCTAGGCATGCGTGGCATGGCGACGTGATGGTCCTCGTTTGTGCTGATGGCGCCCAGCTGATGTTAATTGCTGGGCGCGTCGGCGCATATGCCTGGACACTATTTAAATAGGGTCAATGATTGCAAATAGGAAATGCAACCTGTTCACATGAGACCAGTTGAAGAGACACAAGTCAGACTTCTACAGCTTTGAAGGTATAATGCTAAGCCTGGTTGTTTTTGCCTTTGCTTTGGGCTAGATTTCCTTTGGTTTGGAGGTTCATCTTTGAGATGTTTGGCTACCTCTATGCGTGGGGTATCTATTTCTGTGGACTCCAGGGCACATTTGGATTTGATGTTGCTTGTACTTTTTGTCCACAGACATATTATTACATGTTATAGGATACCTATTAGGGAGGAACATTTGTTTTAACTTTATTGAACTATATATTACTTATTTTTGGTTATATGCTCTGAATATCGTGTGATCCATTTATCATCACACTGGTGGAAGCCGGAACCATATGTAGCACTGATGCTCATGTAGTTTGTTGCACCTGCGGTACAGTGTTAGTAGTAATGTAAACATATATATATATATATATATATATATATATATATATATATATATACTCTGTCCCTTCAGTGTCTCCCTTATACTATAATTAGAAGACGGACATCTGTCTTCCACTCCTGCCCCTGAACACATACCCAGGTATGCATATGAACCTATGATCTCCTTATACATCTAGGCCAGTGATGGCGAACCTTGGCCCTCCAGATGTTTTGGAACTACATTTCCCATGATGCTCAACTGCACTGTAGAGTGTTTGAGCATCATGGGAAATGTAGTTCCAAAACATCAGGGGTGCCAAGGTTCGCCATTACTGATCTAGGCAATACAGATATACAATATACAATATACTTTGCACATACTCTGTGTCTCTCCACATCTTTGTCATAGCTCTCTCTCTTTTTTCATTGTAGGATCTTTTTCATGGGCCTCAGTTGGTTCCTTTTTCATGTCCCACATGTAGTGAGTCCCTCTTTTGATGATTTTTAGGCTTTATATTGCATATTGTTCTACACTGGGTCTCCAAGGGCGATGACGGTCTCCCGTGGCCGTTGCGCTATTTTTGATGTTGCTTTTAATCTTATGGATTGTCGCTATAGGTATCTGATGGTTGCAATTGTAAGTTGTATTCAATAGATTTTTGTAATACAACAGTATTTGCTATTGACATGTATAGACATTTGATTGTTTGTACTCACCTTATAGAGTGTTTATATTCTGTGTACCCCTGAGGAAGGCGTATCTCTTGTAGAATCTAAAACGTGTTCGGTGAAGGAGTCAACTCATTGCCATCTAGTTCGACTACTTGCGATATCCGTTATGGTTGATATGTACACTCCATGATTCATGTTTTTTTATCTTTTATATCTTAATAAATATATGATTATCTTTACATAACTTTCTAACTACTATTTGAGTCCTACCCCAAGGAGAATCCTTCTCTTTTTGCATAAAGTGTGTCATATGTCATCCCTGAGATCAGACAGGAGATGGGTCTTCCACTATGGGGGTCTTACACCAGCCTGACACTGTGTTGATATATTATAAAAATAGTGTAGAGAGTAGAGTGTGGCATCAATAATTCTGCCAACATCCTAAATATCAATGGGACAAAATAAACTGTGCACAGATCCATTTGTTCTGTTGATATGTTTGTTTTTGGCAGGGAGAAAAAACAAAAGACTAATATAGTAGGAATATGTATGTATTGATTGCATATCACTGGTTTATAGATATTCATACTGTCCCTTTTTAGTGATCTATATTAAATTGGTATTTAACCCAAAAGAAAACCAATTGCAGCTTACCAATTCTTAGATGTTCTAGCTGCATTAGTTTTCTTTTTTAGGCTGTCATTCCTTATGTTTATTGAATTTCAATAGAATAAGCTGTCCTGCAAATGTATTCGTAAGAGCAGAATTTTTCTACCAGAAGTTCTCAGGAGTTCCACAACAGATCAACATTGTGGCAGATGTATATCCGCTAAATATTGTTTTCAATGCGCACTTATAGTGAGTACTATCAGCTTGCATTGATACCCGATGCCTCCTGGGAACTCAAAGGGTGGTGCTGGGAGGAGAGAGCAGGCATATGTTGCTGATACAGATGGCGTGTATAGAATGCTGTGCATGGAATGGGATGCCGTGTATGGGGTAGGATGCTGTATATGGTGTGAGATGCTGTGTATGGAGGGATATGCAGAGTATGGGGTGGGATGCTGTGCATGTGCAAATGTGTAATGAAGTTGCAGGACAGCTTATTCCATTGATGCTCTGTATGGAGGGAAGGGATATGCTGTGTATGGGGTGGGATGTTATGTTCACTGACAGTACTGAAACAAAATTAGATGTATATGCATCTGCCACAAAGTTGATTTTCTGCAGAACCCTGGATGAGAAACCCTGATTTAATGATATTTCTACAAATATTGTTGATATATCTACAGCTTGCTGATCACATCCAATGTTCCCTGAGCTGTAGATTTGAGTTCCACAAGATCTCATACTTTTTGCAAATGGTTCCTCCAAGATAAAATGTTCGAGAAACCCTGAGTTAAAGGGATGAGATAAACCATTTACCACTGGCAGGGGTGCTTACAATGATCAGCTTTTATTCATTTTAAACCTTTATCTCAAAAGGTAAAAAAACTGTTTCTGTAACTATTTATGTAACTGCAGTGTTAGTTGGAGTTTGGCTTCCATTTGTTAGTATATATAAATCTGCTAGTAATTCTAACACTGCCCTCCTTCCAGACTCGCAATGCTGCTGTCTGCTGTGCCCCCTGTGCTCCTTTATCCAGAGTGTAGGCACTCTAATACAATGGGTGTGTCACTGGCCAGAATACCAGGTGATAACAGAGGGGATAAAGCCTAGCCTGTAGTAATGGGCATGCAAAGCTTGTTAAAATAATAAAAGGTTGGTTGGCAGAGGGGTGTTCGGTGAGCGGAGGGGTTCCCTGTACACAGGTCTGATTGATGATACCCAACGCCAGGAATTGGGTATAATTATCAGCTCCATATTGCATACAGACTGTCAGGGGTAAGGCTATAGAAATTATGCAGGACACAAATCTCCACCTGACACCCCCTTCTGATACTGATCGTTGTGGATCTGTGGAAGAGGCTTTCATTGTTAGAAATGAACAAACATCATTCTACAGTCCAAGGAGACCAGAGAGCTGCTAACAGTCCTAATCATGTCCCAATGAAAAGGGATCTGTAGGGATCAGACTGCAGGGTTGTGTTTTGTAAGATCTACCATATGCTTCTCTTAATTAAAAACAATAATCTGCAGATTGGTGTTTACAAGACACAACCCAGCAATTCTAATGTGGACCAGGCTTGTCTCCTTCCAATTCACTATGTGATTTACTCCCCACACTGCTTGTTCCAATGTATGTCTATCCAGGACCATGTGTGCCAGTCACTGTGCCCTGTTCATGGCTATCCCTATACATATGTTCATATGGGAATGTCACCTGTCATCAATGGGGAAAAGTAGAAAATGAATCTAGCAATATTCTCAATACTCACCAGTCCAGTCTGTCTTCTGGTGTGGACCACACGCTTTACAGCTGACACAAAAGCATCCAGCGGCGGCTCTAAAGCAGCCACGGAGAAAAACTTGAGCCCTCTTCATTCTTGAAGGCTTCTTGATTGGGGTATCTGCAGGCTGTTCAATGATACCTCCTTCCATAGGTGGTCTTCCAGTGGTCTGTTTATCTTTGGTGTTATTGTGATAAACAGCTTTTTTACACTGAAAAAATCTCATTCTGAAGAATTCAAGCACGCTTGAAGGGTTCAAGAATGAAATTACAATACAATTGAATTAAAATGAAATCGCTAGTATTAAATCGCTAGGATATAATCGCAAGCAAAATATCGCCAGAGAAAACAAAACAGGTCTGCTCTGTTCAGTAAACACTCTAGGACTGGCAGAATCCTACTGAGCTCTTCCTTATATATAGGGGCAGCTGGCACTCAGCCAAGAGTAACTGACGTTCTATTTTTAGATCTCTGGCACTCAGCCAAGAATAACTGCCATTTTTTTAAAGGGACCTTTCATCTGGTGTGTTAGCATTGTGAATTCAGCCTCTAGGCTCAGTATACAGATCTCACATACAAAATTATTTTTTTTATTATTAAAGTGACCGTTATTTTAATTGATATTTAAAACGTACAATCCCATGGCTTAAATAAAGATCTTTATTCCTATGTTAGCACTGTGAAATTAGTCTTATCACTTTATACAAAGCTTTGCTACAGGTCAGATATTTTCATTTCTATCCTGCTTTTATTTTATCATTATTTTCTTTAACCACTTGACCTCTGGAAGATTTACCCCCCATGCATGACCAGTCCATTTTTTACTATATGGCACTGCGTTATTTTAACTGTCATGCAACGCTGTACCCAAATAAAATTTCCATAAATAGAGCATTCTTTTGGTGATATTTTACAACCACTGTGTTTTATTTTTTGTGCTATAAACAATAGAGACCAACAATTCTGAAAAAATATATATAAAAATAAATTTAAAAAAAATCCAATTTCTTCATAAATTTAGGTCCTGCTATGTTTTTGGTAGAAAAAAATCCCCATAAAGTAACGTATATCGATCCGTTTACTTGAAAGTTATAGCATATGAAAAATATGGGATATATTTATGGATTTTTTTTTTAATACCTAGTAATGACGGTGATGAGCAACTTATAGAACTATGATATTGGGGGTAACAATTGGTTACTGACACTTTTGATACTTTGTGGGAACCAATGACACTAATATAGTGATCAGTGCTAAAAATATACACTGTGTCACTGTACTAATGACACTGGCTGGGAAGGGGTTAAACATCTAGGGTGATCAAAGGGTTAACTGTGTGCCTAGCCAGTGTTTGTGTACTGTATGTGCTGCTTTTACCAGGGAAAGAGATGGATTTTAGTTCCTGCTTTGCAGGAAAACAAAATCCATTGCTCACCCCCCGTCAGAACAGAGATCTGCCTTGTTTACATAGGCAGAGCTCCATTCTGAGTCTCTGTGCGATGATCAGCGGATATTGGCAGACATCAAGTGACTGGGACCCACAGATCGGCTTCTGCTGTGAATAATCATACTCGAAGTAGCCCCGCTGGCAACACGCACATAGTGGAAGTGCAGGATTGCATATATAACATATATATATATATATATATATATATATATATATATATATATATATATATATATAATATACACAGTACATGATCCAGCTCAGAGCTGCCACCCTGTAGCAGTAAAACTGCTATAGGGCAGTCAGCAAGTGGTTAATATTTTTTCTTTTTTTTTTTACTCCTATTTACTTTTTTTCTGATCTTTCATTATTTATTAACCACTTCAGCCCAGGAAGGATTTACCCCCTTCCTGACCAGAGCACATTTTGTGATTCAGCACTGCGTCACTTTAACTGACAATTGCACGGTCATGCACTGTTGTACCCAAACAAAATTGACATCCTTTTTTTTCCCCCCTTAAGTAGAGCTTTATTTAGTGGTATTTGATCACCTCTTTTTTTTTTTTTTTTCCTCAGTTCAGGCCGATACCTATTCTTCTACATATTTTTGTTAAAAAAAAACTGCAATAAGCCTTTATTGATTGGTTTATGCAAAAGTTATAGCGTCTACAAAATAGGGGATAGATTTATGGCATTTTTATTTTTTTTACTAGTAACGGCGGCAATCAGCGATTTTTATCGTGACTGCGATATTATGGCAGACACATCGGACAATTTTGACACATTTTTGGGACCATTGGCATTAATACAGCGATCAATGCAATATAATTGCATTGATTACTGTAAAAATGTCACTGGCAGTGAAGGGGTTAACCACTAGGGGGCGAGGAGGGGTTAAGTGTGTCCTGAGGGAGTGTTTCTAACTGTCTGGGGGATGGGCTAGCAGTGACACAACACTGATGCTACTCCTGATGACAGGGATCAGAAGATCATTGTCCTGTCACTAGGTAGAATGGGGAGATGCTGTTTTTACACCAAGCTTGCGGCAGGCACGCGCACGGTGGGAAATTCAAAGTAATGTACGGGTACGTTACTTTGCCCAGCCATGCCATTCTGCCGACGTATATATACAGGCATCGGTCGGCAAACGGTTAAGCAGTCTCAAACCCCACCTCCTAACATCAGTCTGATTTTCTTTTTTTTTTAACTCTGTGTGCAGTCTAAACCTAAAACAAGCGTACAATAATTACCAATAGTGCCTGTAATATGACACTATTAAAGCTGCAGACAGGAGAAGCTGATAATGTAATCTTGTATAAATATTTTTTTCTGTCCTTTCCCGCTGTTTGCTGGCAGTTGGGTATGGATATTTCCAGTCTTCCTGATTTTAATTTTCAGCTGGTATGTAGGGGATGATGGGGACCTAATTTTAAAGTGTCTACAGCAGATTACACATAGTGCATAGTAATGTCTGCAGTCAACAGGAGCTGCTACTGCCAGTAAGGTGTAGGTGTGAGCATTCAGACCAATGCTGGTCAGTTTTAGTCTATTTTGATTAACCCCTGATGGGGAAAAAGCACCAGCTGGACGTATACAGTAAACTACGAGGTCCCATATCATAAGGTGAGAGCAGAACTGGTAAATGCTGGGAGTGGAGTCGAATCACAGTGGAGTGCACTGGTGAATTTTCAGTTTTGGGTGGAGTTGCACGCATTATTGAAGATAAATATATCAAAACATTGGGACTGAAAGTAAAAGACGAGGAACCACTGGGTGTAAGTGTGGACACTCATTAATCCTAGTTTTACAAACGAGCCATGTCCCAAGGTAATCTAGGAAACTAACACATGGAACTGCAATTAATGGACTTTATAGACGCAACCATCATGACCAATTGGACATATAATCTGTAATTAGATCTGTTGGGGGATGTGTACTAAGCCACCACCTTTAATGACTTGGGGTGTAAAATGCTAGTATGTTTTTAAATATTTTGAAGAACTTGTGTACAGGACACTTTCACCCCCTTTCTGCCCAGTCCAATTTCCAGCTTCGGTCATGCAAAGCTGTACCCAAGCAAAAAGTTTATCATTTTTTTTAACCACTACAATACAGGGCACTTTCGCCCCCTTCCTTCCCAGCCCAATTTTCAGCTTTCATCGCTCTAGCGCTTTCAGTGACAATTGCGCGGTCATGCTACACTGTACCCAAATGAAATTTTTATCATTTTGTTCGTACAAATAGAGCTTTATTTTGGTGTTATTAATTCACGACTCCGTTTTTTATTTTTTGCGAAAAAAAGTGGAAATTTGGAAAAAAAACAATATTTTCTTTTTTCTATTTTAAAAGAAATCCAATAAAATCTAATTTTGTCATAAATTTAAGCCAAAATGTATTCTGCTACATGTTTTTGGTTAAAAAAATTCCGTTAAGTGTATAATAATTGGTTTGTGTGATCACGGACATATGTACGCAAATGATCATGTACATATGTGTGCAGGTGATCACGTACATATGTGTGCAGATAATCATTGGGACATGTGATTTTAGTGGGACATATGTGGGGGACATGTTTTTATTATTAGGGACATGTGTTTTTATTATTTGGGGACATATGTGGGGACATTGTGTTTATACTGTGTGGTGTGTTGTGTGTTTACACTAGACTGATGATCAGTGAGTAAAATGCTGTAAAAAACAGCTCATACTCACTGATCATCAGCCGGCTGCAGCAATCTGCTCTCCTCAGCGATGACTTCTGTGTGAGGAGAGGAGGAGCCGATTGCCTAGCAACCAGCTGTTTGTTTACATCACATGACGGCCGTGATTGGACACGGCCGTCATGTGATCAGGAGGGCCAATCACAGAGCCCTCCTGCCGATCTGAGATGCGCCGTGTCCGGGTGACGCGAGCACATCAGGATCGCGCCGCTGCGATCCCGATCCTTCTGAAGGATGTTCCTGAATGTCCTATCAGAAGTAGACGGCTCCCACCCGGCCGTATATATGCATTGGCCGGATGGGAAGTGGTTAAAATTGACAGAGCTTTCTTTTGGTGGTAGTTATTCACTAATAAGGCTGAGCTCAGGCCTGTTTGCATACTCCACATGCAGAGCCCGCCAGGAAGTCGGCGCTAATCACAGGCAGTGAGACATTGCCCCAATGCGCAGCTGCAGAGATCGGGCAATTTCTCACTGCCTGTGATTAGCGCAGCGCTGTGCCGACTTCCTGGTGGGCTCTGCACGTGGAGTATGCAAACACACCTGAGCTCATCCTTATTCACTAGTAGGGTTTTTATTTTTTGCTAAATAAATGAAAAAGACCAAAATTTTTGAAAAAAACTAGTTTTTATTAGTGCTGTTATAAAATGTAGTAAATAAGTAATTTTTCTCATTCACTGATGTCCGCTGATGAGGCTGCACTGATAGGAACTGATAGGCAGCTCTTATGGACACTGATAGGCAGTACTGATAGGTGGCACTGATAGGCATTCCTGATGGGCACTGATTGGTGGCACTGTTGGGGCTGCGCTGATAATCAGGACACTTATATATCGACTGGCTCTCCTCTACTCATGTGCTGTCAGCATGAGGGGAGGAATGCAGAGAAATGGCATTTCCTGTTTACAGTGTAAATGGACACGAGACTACATGATAGGCTGTGTCCTAGAGACATGGCGCACAACCGATCACCACGCTGTGCGCCATGATTGGGAGGATGTCATATGGCATCCTCTCAGAACAAGAGTGCTTTCACCTGTCCGTCACTATATGGTGGATGGGAAGCAGTTAAACTCTCTTTTGCGCATCAATAAAGCTTTGTAATTTTCTTGTACTCTGGTTGTGCATATAAAGTCCATTAGTCAGTATATTTGATTTTTTTTTTTTTAAAGTGTAAATGCTATCTTTTTATACTATGATTTTACATTCACTTTTAAGGTATAAGAAACAGAACTAACTGTCATCCTAGTCCCCCCCTCCAACCCCTTAACACTCACCTGTCTCCTATCACGATTCAGTGCTGTCCCCTGGCTGCATAATTGCACCACTGACTTTCTGGTCTCACAGAAGACTTTGAGAGGAGCCGGAGCCATTAGCTCCTACTGCTTTCAGTCATAAGCGGAAGGATCAGGGCGGGCTATGTGTGTCTATGGAGATACACCGCTCGGATCAAGAGCGCGCTCACATAGGTGCCACTTAGCATCCAGCTTGCTGAGGGGGCACCCACAGGAAAGGAGGATCAGACAGAGCATACCTCCCAACATTTTGGAATAGGAATGAGGGACACCTACTAAAAAAACGTATGTAGACATAGGGCATGCCCCCGGCCACACCTCCTTAAAGGAGAATTAACCAAAAAAAATGTATAATTAAATCCACAAGTGTTTTTTTTTTTTTTAACACTGCCATTCCTTTATATTGGCTTTTAAGATGTACACATGCAGCAATTTAGAAATTGGATGAAAGGTTTAACACTGGGAAATACTTACTTAAAGATAAAAAATGCATTTTACAGTATATACAACCAGGCCTGGACTGGGAAAAAAAATAGGCCTGGGCATTTTAGACTGGGCAGCCAACTTTTCCAGGGACCGGGAGGGGGTTTTGGTAGACATTCGCAGGGCTGGCTGGTGTCGGTCCGCCACACTGTAATGTGCAGGGACACAGTAATATAAAGGGAACTGCACTGTAAAGGGGCACTGCAATAATTACAGTGCCCCTTTACAGTGCAGTCCCCTTTATATTACAGTGTCCCAGTCCTATTGTGGCCATACAAGGCTAGTACTGTCTGTCTCCTATTGTGCCCACACTGCCCAGTGACACTGACCTGCTCTCTTTTTGGTGGTGCGGTGCAGCGCGGTTCTCTCTCTGGTGGTGCAGGAACAGGATGGCTCTCTCTCTCTGGTGGTGCGGTACAGTGTGGCCTTCTCTGGTGGTGCGGTGCAGTGTAGCGCTCCCTCTCTGGTGGTGCAGCGTGGCTCTCTCTCTCTGGTGGTGCAGCGTGGCTCTCTCTCTCTGGTGGTGCAGCGTTGCTCTCTCTCTGGTGGTGCAGCGTTGCTCTCTCTCTGGTGGTGCAGCGTGGCTCTCTCTCTGGTGGTGCAACGTGGCTCTCTCTCTGGTGGTGCAGCTTGACTCTCTCTCTGGTGGTGCGGTGCAGCGTGGCCCTCTCTCTGGTGGTGCGGTGCAGCGTGGCCCTCTCTCTGGTGGTGCGGTGCAGCGTGGCCCTCTCTCTGGTGGTGCGGTGCAGCGTGGCCCTCTCTCTGGTGGTGCGGTGCAGCGTGGCCCTCTCTCTGGTGGTGCGGTGCAGGGTGGCCCTCTCTCTGGTGGTGCGGTGCAGCGTGGCGCTCTCTCTGGTGGTGCGGTGCAGCGTGGCTCTCTCTCTCTCTCTGGTGGTGCGGTGCAGCGTGGCTCTCTCTCTCTCTCTGGTGGTGCGGTGCAGCGTGGCTCTCTCTCTCTCTCTGGTGGTGCGGTGCAGCGTGGCTCTCTCTCTCTGGTGGTGCGGTGCAGCGTGGCTCTCTCTCTCTGGTGGTGCGGTGCAGCGTGGCTCTCTCTGGTGGTGCTGGGGCTATTCGTTCCCCAGCACAGTCCTCTCTTTCATTTTTTTATGTCTCCTGTAGTAGCTGCTACAGGCACTTCTGCTTGTCTCCAGGTTTTTATCTCCCTCCTCCCAGCAGTGTGCATGCTGGGGAATGTAGTCAGCTCCCTGCTGAAAACAATTGGGCTACCTTTCTCTGGGACTACATTTCCCATGATGCCCCTCTAGGTCTCCGATTGGCCCTCTGTTGTGGGCAATGGTGAGGGAAGCTTTCTCCTCACATGTGCTGCCGACAAGAGAAGGGGGGGGCGCGAGCGGGCGAAACGTTTTGACAGCAGCCCCGCCCCTTGCCTCACCGTGCAGACACCCTGGCTGGAGGAGGAGGAGCAGCCCCTGTGAGCAGAGAGCGGAACTGTCAGCGCGGTGCTGAGGCTGAGCTGTGTGTGAGAGAGACACACAGCTCAGCCCATGCAGCCGCCAGTTCCCGCCAGAGGAGACACGGAATGGCCACATAGCGGTAGCAATGGCCTGTGTTAACCATGTTCAGACCACGGTCGCCGCTTACCTCCCGCTGTGCGGCCTAAACATCAACATTCTATGGAGCGGGTGGCCCCGGCCCGCCAGGAAAATGCCCGGTCTGCCCTATGGCCAGTCCGGGCCTGCATCCGTTTATGTGTAGCTCTCCTCTAAAAACATCTTTAAGCGTACTAAGTTATGCTATGCTATTTCTGGAATATTTATTTGATTTTACCACCTGATACCTTCACTACCTTCTTAACTTTTTATATCCTTTCTAAACTACTGCCATATGGGTTATCTATAAGGATATACATGCCTCCTGCATGTATCTTTACCTTTCAAATGTCTCCCCTCTGTCTGCTATGAGAACTGAAAAACTGCAGATTCTGTGGGTGGGTCTGTTGTCTGGAGCTCGGTGGGTGGAGTCGTGATGTCAGTAGACTCCCTGCCCCCCTCTACACTCCCCTTGTCAATATGCATTTTCTCCTGTGTATTTCTTACACTGAACTTCTGCTATGATCTCTAACATCCAGTGAAAAGACAGGAAAGTCACCACATGACTTCAGCATGCCCAATTATGCTGAGGTGGGGAACATCCAATCCTGGCAGAGCAGCAGAAGAAAGGAGAGGGAGGGAAATTAAAAATAATGCATGTCTCTTAGGCTAGTGCACAAGGTATGTAAATCACCTGTCACTCACAGGATGGGGGGAGGATTTGACAAAGTTTTTCTCTGTCAAGGTTTATCTGACTGAACAATAAAAGAGGATTGCTCAGAGATGGAATAACTCTTTGTGGCAAGACTGGGCTCAAATGACAGGAAATGTTATACTCTACATTATGACATAAAAAAAAAAATCGGGTTTACATCCACGTTAAATCTTCTGTGCATGTCGTTTTAACTTTTGATTGTAAAACATTTTTTTTTCTGCCAGTAAATACCTTATACAACCCAATTCCTGATTCTTGTCTGGTCATTAGCCTAGGCTTAAGACATCATGCACAACTCTCTCTCTCTCACTCTTGTGAGAGTTTGCCAGGAAGGGAGGGAGGATGAGTCATAAAAGATCCAATTAGAGCTGCAGAGCTGGAGTTGTTCCTCTGTGTTTGTTTTTAAATCCAGAAAGTGAACAGGCAGCAGCTTCAGATAAAATGGTTACAGCCAGACTCAATGGAGGGAGATTTCTGCCGAATATTTGGCAAGTACAGAATGACAGTATATATAAAATAATATGCAAAGTGGCTGGAGGGAAGCTTCAGAATGGCAAAGATATTTTTATTACAAATTATGTGAGCAGACTGCAGTTCATCTTTTAGAAGCCGTCCTGTAGCCCCATTCCCTTCCAATGCCTTTGTAATTGGTCAGTGAAGCTGCCTATCATATTGATGGGTTACAAGTTATGCCCAGTAGGGGACAGGGTTAAATGTCCATGTATTAGCTAGTGTCAGTACTTACCGGTCAAAAATTGCCAGGTCTGAGATTGTGGACTTACATACATCTGTGTTTGGCATGTGACTTCACAATGTCCTGACCCAAACATAGCGTATGATATTTGTGCTACATCTGTGCAATGATTTATTTTACTTTCCCCAGCAGGTCTCCTATACAGATAATGAACAGAATTTTGCCTGATTAGCACTGGTGCTGGAGGATTTTCTGCATTCAGCAAATCTCTTCACATGGTAAAAAATGTATCTCTGTGCAAATGATCACATTATTTGTAAAAAAAAAAAAAAGGTGAGGCACTTTGACTTTTACTGATGTCACTACTACCTAATGCATGACGCCCCCCCCCAGTACATGGCATGTGATGAGTAAACATACTGCAGAACTGCAAAAAGAGTATTGAAATACATGGTATGGACCCGTTTTGAACAAAAAAAGAGGACACATGAGTCATGTACTGCTTTATATTAAATTTATTCAAGTTGTGATTAGCTTTGATCTAAACTATTTTAGTAAAAAATGTCAGTTATTTCCAGTCGGAGTGGAATTTCGCTGTTCTTCCTCTGAAATGAAAAAAAAAAAGGTACATGTCAATAAATTATTTCTAATGGATCTGATTTCAAAGTGACAGTTTTATTTTTGACCATTCAACTAACATTATTCAGTTTAGCTCTACTCCCTGACTTAAAAAAATAATAGTGGTGCTTTTTGCAATGTAGGGTAAAGCAAGTTTCACCCAGCTATTCTCTCCCCAGCTACTAAAGCCCCATACACACTCAGATTTTCTGCTGATTTTTTTCCATCAGATTTACCAAAACCATATAATAAGAGGTCAGACCTTAGGAGTTCCAAATTGTATGCAATCAGGCAGGCCCTTGCACTACATGGTTTTGGTAAATCTGAAGATAGAAATCAGCAGAAAATCTGATAGTGTGTATGGGGCAATATACTGTCCTTCTCTAATCTGTTGTTAGTTTCACAAATGGGCATGCAGAGGAGAAGTCTGATCCAAGCTCCAAATTGCTCTGGTCAGAGCTTACACTGGGGCTAGGTACTCTCTCATTGCCCAACCTGACCATACTGGTTCCTGTCTTTGGTCATTTAGATATTCAGATGTGTAACAGAAAGGAGGTGTGTTCCCCAATGCACTTTGGCCAATGGTTTAAAAAATAACCTTTATTAGGATTTTTCAATCAAATATGTATATAAATGTGTACATTTACCCATTTTAAGGGAGGTTTAAAGTCTCTCTTGGGGTAGGGTATAGGAGAGTATGCAGCGGTCACTTGTCTTTAGATATCCAGCACAGTTTTGTGAGAGTAAAGTGAATAAGTAAACTGGTATTAAACCCAAAAATAAGAAAAAATTACTAAATTGCAGCTGAGCTTATCAATTCTTTGATGTGATGGCTGCATTCATCTTCTTTTGTTAGGCTTTGTTCCCCTTTTCACCTGGTAATTCAGCCAATAAGCCTGTTATTTATCAACATATTCCCTCCTCACCGTCTATCAAACACCTCTGAGTTTTTTGATCGCTTTTCATAGGAGCAAAAGCCACATATGAACAAGACCTAACAGGCTAAGCTATTCAGATAAAGTAGCAGTTAGAGGGTTGAGACTAACCATTTAACACTGACAAGGGTGATTACAATAATCACCACTTATTCTTTATATAAAACCATTATCCCAAAAGGAAAAAAAAACAGTTTCTGTAAATGCTTACAAAGTGTTAGCTCAGCTTCAATTTGTTAGTCAAGTCCATTTAAATCTGCTGTCTAAAGCCCCGTACACACGATGGGATTTTCTGCTGATGTTTGTCTTCAGATTTACCAAAACCATATAATATGAGGTCAAACCTTAGAAGTTTCAATGTGTATGTAATCAGGCAGGCCCTTCTACTACATGGTTTTGGTAAATCTGAAGACAAAAATCAGCAGACAATCTGATAGTGTGTATGGGGCTTAACACTACCCTCTCCCTAGACAAATAATGCTGCTGTCTTCAGGTGTCTGCTTTAATACTTCATCCAGGATGCAGACACCCTAAGACAGGAAGTGTGATACTGGCAGGATCACCGGGTGAAAAAAAAGGGGGAAAAAACATAAAAAGGAAACTAGCTGACCACCACATCTAAGGATTAGTAAGCTGCTGCAAGTTAAATTTGTATTTTTGGGTTTAATACCACTCCCCCCTTAAACTGCTGCCCCCATACATGGAATTTCCACTTATCTGGTTCCTCCCCCCCTCCGGTGTCACATTTGGCACCTTTCGGGGGGGGGGGGGGAGCAGATACCAGTCTAATCCAGGTATTTGCTCCCACTTCCTGTGAAAGAGCGCTGCAGAATCCATGGCTATCTACACCATGTCCGGCCCCTCCTCCACAGGAGGGACAGATCAGCAGATCGTGTGAGGACATCGCGGGCGCAATGGACAAGTAGGGGTCCTTAATTTATAAGTCATCAGCTGCAGTATTTGTAGCTGCTGAATTTTTATTTTATTTTTTTCGGCGGGACTCCGCTTTAAGTAATAATGTTAAATAATACACACCTGAAAAACACCCACATTTGCCAATCAGCTGGCTAAAATGTTCTGCCATATACCATACCGAGACCTGTCACCTCTTGCACTTACCTGTCTCATCTAAGAGTCTATGGGACATACTGGGGGGGGGGGGGGGGGGGGGAATTCAATAAAGGTGCTGCGCCACTTTCCTGCCATTAATCCCTCTTGTTAATATATTGTGCCAAATTCATAAAGGATTTCTGACACCTTTAGTTCTGACAGCGACTCATGCACCAAATTCAGGTAGTTCTAAAATGTGCCACTTTTGCATTGTGGCGCAATGAATGCAACAAATTCAAAATAAAATGTAGATACTATGGGGTTGATTTACTAAAGGGAAAAAGACTGTGCACTCTGCAAGTGCAGTTGCTCCAGAGCTTAGAAAATGGGCAGAAACTCTGCTGACTTCCATCATCCAATCATGTGCAAGTAAAAATGCTATTATTTTCATTTTTCTTGCACGTGATTGGGTACTCTTTGCAAAGCTAAGCCTTACCTCATTTACTAGTTTCTCGAGCAACTGCACTTACAGAGGGCAACTGCACTTTGCAAAGTGCACAATCTATTTACCTTTAGTAAATTAACCCCTTTGCATCTTATGAAAGTGTGAGTGTCTTCCATGCATTCTAAAAGTGGCGCAGAATGCGTTGAATTTAAGTACAAGTTCTAGACAGGTACATGAATTTGGCACATTCTTCTCCACTTCTAGAATGCATGAGAGACACTTTCGCAAAATCTATCTGGGCCAGTCTTTATGAATTCCAGGGACTGTATATAACCACAAGGCAGTGTTTCTTGAAGGTGTGTGTGTAAAGTACAGCAGCAGCATTGGGTGAGGGTGTGCCAGGGAGAAAAGACAGGTGAACAATGGGGAGACAGTGACAGAGATCGTCACTCTGTAACAGAAAGTGCCTAAGGGCTGGTTCACACTGCGGGCGATGCGAGGCGACACGACTTGCCTCGCCGCAATCTGACAAGTCGCCCCCGTTCTGTACAATGGAATTGTTCTGAGAGGAGCGACTCGAGTCGCTCCGACTCAGAAAAAAGGTTCCTGTACTACTTCTGGGCGACCTCGGGGCGACTTGCATTGACTTCTATACAGAAGTCATTTGCAAATCGCCGCTGAGGTCGCGGCAGGTCGCGGCGAGGCAAGTCGGTGTCGCCTCGCATCGCCCGCAGTGTGAACCGGCCCTAAACAAACACTTTCACCAAATGTTATTTTATTAAAAGCTGAAAATTTTTTAAAAATTCAACATTTTTAAATGACTTTAACAGGTTGCATTTATATGAGCTTATAGTAATTGAATTTCCATGGACTTTGTTTTTGACGGGCTAGGGAAAATGGTTGTATTCTGCATTCAAATGCTGTAACACAATAATTAATACATACTCTGAACCATCTGTCAAGTATTGTGACTGTTTACCTTTTACTATCCCATAAGTGATCCAAGAAGTCCTCCAGATTGTCCTCCGCCCAAAAGGCCTCCAGTGACACCACCAAGTAATCCCCCTGAGCCTTGTCCTTTATTCCCTCCTAGAACCCCTCCAGTAAGACCTCCAGCCAAGTTAGTTACACCACCAAGTAATCCATTACCTCCATTAGCTCCCCCAAGCAACCCTCCTAGCATTCCATTTTCTCCTAAAACTCCTCCAGTAAGACCCCCAGCCAAGCTAGTTAGACTATTAATCAATCCACCATTGGCTTGTCCTTTACCTCCCCCAAGCAAACCTCCTAGCAGTGCATCTCCTGCACCACCTCCTACTCCACATCCTTGACCCCCCCCTAACAAACCCCCCAGAGCGCCACCTAGTAAGCCACCTTTACCTCCACCTACTATTCCATCCAGCAACCCACCATTTAGCAAACTAAATACGCCACCTTGATTCCCTCCTAGCAATCCCATCAACCCATTACCTCCTCCTAACAAACTATTCGCTATGTGAGAAACTGGAGATAGTACATTTCCAACTGTTCCTCCTAACATCCCTACAACATTTAGCAATGGAGAAAGGTTATTTAGTAAATCTAACAGGCTGGTAACCCCTCCAAGTGCTCCTCCAAGAGAGCGGGTGAGTCGTCTGTGCCCACTTGGGCTGGAAGTTTCTTCTAAGGTAGCAGCTGCATTATTTCTCAGGATATCCTACATGAAATAAAATTAACATTGTTGTACTGGTTTTATTTTTTATCAATACATCACAACAATTCAGAACAAACAAAAAATCGTCTAAGGCTCTATTCGCACCAATGCATTTTTTCAGGGCATTTCTTTAACATGTGTTCCTATGGAACACATTCACATCAATGCATTTTTGTGTCTCTGTGTTTTTGAAAAGGGTCAGGGACTTTTTAAAATGCAAAATTGTGCTTTTTTTGGTAGATAGATTTCAATGGAGAAGCTGCAGAAAAGCATGTAGTGCATTGTTACAGCAATTTTGCTGCGACTTGCGTTTTGCATTTTTAAATCTGCCCAAACAACAAATTTTCCAAAAAAAAGCATAAAAAATAACGTACACACTATTACCAAAAGTATTGGGACGCCTGTCTTTATATGCACATGAACATTAATGGCATCCCAGTCATAGTCTGTAGGGTTCAATATTGAGTTGGCCCGCCCTTTGCAGCTATAACAGCTTTAACCCTTCTGGGAAGGCTGTCCACAAGGCTTAGGAGTGTGTCTATGTTTGAGCATTCTGCCAGAAACACATTTGTTAGGTCAGGTACTTATGTGGATGAGAAGGCCTCGCTCGCAGTCTCTGCTCTGATTCAGCCCAAAGGTGTTCTATTGGGTTGAGGTCAGGACTCTGTGCAGACTAGTCAAGTTCATCCACTCCAAACTCACTCATCCATGTGTTTATGGACCTTGCTTTGCACTCTGGTGCACAGTCATGTTGGAACAGGTAGGGGCCATCCCCAAACTGTTCTCACAAATTTGGGAGTATACAATTGTCCAAAATGTCTTGGTATACTGATGCCTTAAGAGTTCCCTTCACTAGAATTAAGGGGCCAAGCCCAACCTCTGAAAAACAACCCCACACCATAATCCCCCCTCCACCAAATGATTTGGACCAGTGCACAAAGCAAGGTCCATAAAGATATGGATGAATGAGTTACTTGACTGACTTGCACAGAGTCCTGACCTCAACCAGATAGAACACCTTGGGGATGAATTAGAGTGGCGACTGTGAGCCAGGCCTTCTCGTTCAGATGAGTGCCTGACCTCACAAATGTGCTTCTGAAAGAATGGTCAAACATTCCCATAGACAGACTCCTAAACCTTGTGGACAGCCTTCCCAGAATAGTTGAAGCTGTTATAGCTGCAAAGAGTGGGCCAACACAATACTGAACTCTACAGACTAAGACTAAGATGCAATTAAAATTCATGTGCGTGGAAAGGCAGTCATCCTAATACTTTTGGTAATATTGTGCACGTTATCTGTGAATTAAAGAACAAGTCCTGACAAGGTGGAGCACTGTTTAGTAAGGATAAACTACTTGCAGTGTTCCATTTACTCCTTGCATGTTGCAGTGTGCACGTGCTGGGGTTCAGGAACAGTTGTTGCAGAGCCTTTGATAGGAAGTAGCTTATGTTCAACAATGCTCAGTAAACACTTTTAATAAAATTGAATATATCATATGTGATAGATGTACAGACGTGGAGACACACTGACATGTGAAGTAGTAACTTTCACTTATAGTTCACTTCAAACCAGACTCCAACAACCTACCTAAAATCCAACTGCCTCTGGCCTCCACTTAAAGAGGAAGTAAACCCTGATGGGTTTACTTCCTCTTTGTCTCCCTGCAATGGTAAAGCATAATGGGCTACTATGCACCGATGTCACCTCTGTCCCCTGTAGCACGGAGCGTCCACCTTCTTCCGGGTATCGTTGCTCCGGCCACTCACATCGCCGGAGCAGCGATGATGTCACTCCTGCGCATGCGCACGGGAGCCACCACTAATGGCATATCGCCATTAGCGGCAGCATACTCAGTGCGCCTGCGCGCCGCTGTCTACAGCGCATGAGTCGTAGACAGCGGTGCCTGTCTTTTTGTAAATATCTCCTAAACTGTGTAGGTTTAGGAGATATTTATTGGACCTACAGGTAAGCCTTAATCTAGGCTTACCTGTAGGTCAAAGTGGGTTGTAAGGGTTTACAACCACTTTAAGTAGCAGTGGCCCACTTATGTAGGGTTGCCACCTCATCCCTTTAAACCTGAAAACATATTGATTACACAGGTCCTGAGGCTAATTTAATGCAGATAAGGCACCAAAGAGTTTAATTACCACCTTAATCAGCCACAGAATCTGTGCAATTAATATGTGTTTGGGTTTAAAGGGATGAGGTGGCAACCCTATTTACAAGTTACTTTTAGGATCCATTGGACCCTAGAAGCGCCACTCAGCCCAGGGCTGATACACTTAACCCCCCTAGCGGTAATTCCGAGTCTGGCTCGGGGTAGGAATATACTGATAGGAGCGGTAACCCCGAGCCAGACTCGGGATGGCTTCGCTCGATGCAGGGGAGGACACAGGGATCGTTACTCACCTTGTCCCCTGGATCCAGCGATGTCCGCCGCGCTGTGCGATCGAGCTGTCCTCCGCTCGATTCACAGTGCCGAATGCCGCCGAGCTCCGTTCCCTGCGACGTTACGGCGCACGGGAGCGGAGAACGGCGGCAAATTCAAAAAAGTTAAAACACACAAAACACACACAGCACTGTAATCTTACAGATTACAGTGCTGTATTAAAAAATACACAACCCCTTTGTCCCTAGTGGTCTGTGCAATGCCCTGCATGCACTTTTATATTATAAATACTGTTTTTTACTGCCTGGAATTTGGAGATTGTCCATAGCAACCAAAAAGTGTCAATTTTTCAGTGTTTTAGGATTTTATTACATTATTGAATAAATGTTATTATTCTTTATTATATTATAAACTTTATCATACCCGGGATGTCCGCTAGACTCTGGTTTGAACAGATTTAAGAGCGTTATTCCTAAGAATTACAGGACTACAAAATAAAAGCCAGATTTCCGTGCAAAATAATTGTACCGCTTTCAGCACCTAATTTCAGACTGAATCATACCGCCAGGAAGGTTAATCTAATGCCCTGTAGTGATGGCCGAACGGTTCGCCCGGCGGTCGTTTCGCGGCGAATTTCCGACATTCGCGGTCCGCACGTTCGAACGCCTTTTTCCGTCGTTCGCCGCGGCGGACTTACGTGTTTAATGTATACAAGAACTTTAACCTTTGGTGACACGTTTATCATGTGATACAGGACAGCCAATTGAGACATGACAGCACATGGACACTTGTACATTCCCCCTAACCTATAAATACACCCGATCCGGTGGCCATTTTACATTCTTTCTTCTGTTAAGATAGGGACAGGTTCCTGTGTGGAGTAGGGAGAGATAAACCACTAGCTATTTGGTACACAAAAGTTCTTTTCAGGACTGGTATAGGTGTTAGGTGTTGATAGGTTTGCTGTGCTGCTGATTCTTGCAGCAGCCTGAGTGTCTTTTGTTAGTTTAGAGAAAGGGAAAGGACGGTGTATGCTACAGGGACAGCCAGATTAGTCTTTCATCATCATCATCATCATCATCATCATTAGCTGTTACTATCAAGGTCCACAAAAGAGCTGTTCCAGTAACCACTAATCGTTCTCTTTTTTTGCCAATTTGTATAGGGACAGGAAGGAAGCAGTGTTGTCAGGCAGTGAGGGTAATTTTAAAGACTTGCTGTTATTATTAGTTCCACAAAGGTTCTTTTCAGGACTGGTATCAGTGGTACAGTAATAGGCTTGTACATGTATAATATTCTTTCTTCCAAATATAGAAAGGATATTATACTTGACTGCTGCCCTTCTGCTGCAGTCTGCTAAACATTCACAACTCACTTGTTCCACAAAAGTTCTTATAAGGACTGGTAACTTGGTATAGGGTGCTACGGTACATAGGCTTGAGTGCGGTACAGTCTGCTGTTCTGTAAGGACCGCTATCGGTCCACAATAGATAGGGTTGACGTGCACCACTGCTGACCGCTGCCCTATACTGCAGCAGTCCTTCAGCGGTATAGGGACTGACGTACAGTCTGCTAATCACTAACACACAACCTGCTTGTTCCACAAAAGTTCTTATAAGGACTGGTAACTTGGTATAGGGTGCTACGGTACATAGGCTTGAGTGCGGTACAGTCTGCTGTTCTGTAAGGACCGCTATCGGTCCACAATAGATAGGGTTGACGTGCACCACTGCTGACCGCTGCCCTATACTGCAGCAGTCCTTCAGCGGTATAGGGACTGACGTACAGTCTGCTAAACACTAATACACAACCTGCTTGGTCCACAAAAGTTCTTATAAGGACTGGTAACTTGGTATAGGGTGCTACGGTACATAGGCTTGAGTGCGGTACAGTCTGCTGTTCTGTAAGGACCGCTATCGGTCCACAATAGATAGGGTTGACGTGCACCACTGCTGACCGCTGCCCTATACTGCAGCAGTCCTTCAGCGGTATAGGGACTGACGTACAGTCTGCTAAACACTAATACACAACCTGCTTGGTCCACAAAAGTTCTTATAAGGACTGGTAACTTGGTATAGGGTGCTACGGTACATAGGCTTGAGTGCGGTACAGTCTGCTGTTCTGTAAGGACCGCTATCGGTCCACAATAGATAGGGTTGACGTGCACCACTGCTGACCGCTCACCTATACTGCAGCAGTCCTTCAGCGGTATAGGGACTGACGTACAGTCTGCTAATCACTAACACACAACCTGCTTGTTCCACAAAAGTTCTTATAAGGACTGGTAACTTGGTATAGGGTGCTACGGTACATAGGCTTGAGTGCGGTACAGTCTGCTGTTCTGTAAGGACCGCTATCGGTCCACAATAGATAGGGTTGACGTGCACCACTGCTGACCGCTGCCCTATACTGCAGCAGTCCTTCAGCGGTATAGGGACTGACGTACAGTCTGCTAAACACTAACACACAACCTGCTTGGTCCACAAAAGTTCTTATAAGGACTGGTAACTTGGTATAGGGTGCTACGGTACATAGGCTTGAGTGCGGTACAGTCTGCTGTTCTGTAAGGACCGCTATCGGTCCACAATAGATAGGGTTGACGTGCACCACTGCTGACCGCTGCCCTATACTGCAGCAGTCCTTCAGCGGTATAGGGACTGACGTACAGTCTGCTAAACACTAATACACAACCTGCTTGGTCCACAAAAGTTCTTATAAGGACTGGTAACTTGGTATAGGGTGCTACGGTACATAGGCTTGAGTGCGGTACAGTCTGCTGTTCTGTAAGGACCGCTATCGGTCCACAATAGATAGGGTTGACGTGCACCACTGCTGACCGCTCACCTATACTGCAGCAGTCCTTCAGCGGTATAGGGACTGACGTACAGTCTGCTAATCACTAACACACAACCTGCTTGTTCCACAAAAGTTCTTATAAGGACTGGTAACTTGGTATAGGGTGCTACGGTACATAGGCTTGAGTGCGGTACAGTCTGCTGTTCTGTAAGGACCGCTATCGGTCCACAATAGATAGGGTTGACGTGCACCACTGCTGACCGCTGCCCTATACTGCAGCAGTCCTTCAGCGGTATAGGGACTGACGTACAGTCTGCTAAACACTAATACACAACCTGCTTGGTCCACAAAAGTTCTTATAAGGACTGGTAACTTGGTATAGGGTGCTACGGTACATAGGCTTGAGTGCGGTACAGTCTGCTGTTCTGTAAGGACCGCTATCGGTCCACAATAGATAGGGTTGACGTGCACCACTGCTGACCGCTCACCTATACTGCAGCAGTCCTTCAGCGGTATAGGGACTGACGTACAGTCTGCTAATCACTAACACACAACCTGCTTGTTCCACAAAAGTTCTTATAAGGACTGGTAACTTGGTATAGGGTGCTACGGTACATAGGCTTGAGTGCGGTACAGTCTGCTGTTCTGTAAGGACCGCTATCGGTCCACAATAGATAGGGTTGACGTGCACCACTGCTGACCGCTGCCCTATACTGCAGCAGTCCTTCAGCGGTATAGGGACTGACGTACAGTCTGCTAAACACTAATACACAACCTGCTTGGTCCACAAAAGTTCTTATAAGGACTGGTAACTTGGTATAGGGTGCTACGGTACATAGGCTTGAGTGCGGTACAGTCTGCTGTTCTGTAAGGACCGCTATCGGTCCACAATAGATAGGGTTGACGTGCACCACTGCTGACCGCTGCCCTATACTGCAGCAGTCCTTCAGCGGTATAGGGACTGACGTACAGTCTGCTAAACACTAATACACAACCTGCTTGGTCCACAAAAGTTCTTATAAGGACTGGTAACTTGGTATAGGGTGCTACGGTACATAGGCTTGAGTGCGGTACAGTCTGCTGTTCTGTAAGGACCGCTATAGGTCCACAATAGATAGGGTTGACGTGCACCACTGCTGACCGCTCACCTATACTGCAGCAGTCCTTCAGCGGTATAGGGACTAAGAGTTTTGTCACAGGGTCATTTAAAAAATGACATGCAGAGGAAGAGGCAGGCCCTTCCGCAGGGGTGGTAGGGGTAGGGCAGGAGCAACAGGCTTGAGCCAAAGTGGGAAGTTGCAGAAGGTGCGTTCAATTACTTTAAAGGATGCACCAGACTTGGTTGAGTGGCTCGCTCAGCCTTACTCTTCTGCACCCTCCTCATCCTCTCGATCTGCACCCTCTTCTTCACTCTCTGCTATGTGCACCCCCAAAGACACTACCACCAACAACACGACCACCACCACCACCACCACATACCTTCCGCTTGAGTCACTGGAATTATTTTCCGATCCATATCAAGAGGACATTTCTGATGCGCAGCCACTCTTGGTATTGGATCAGGAAGAGGAGGTAGCAACAAGCGCTACTCAGCAGTCTGACGCCAGTACCCAGATCAGCCCAAGGAGGAGGTTGGTCCCCGGTGTTGCTGCCTACTCTACTTATAGCGGTGGGGAAGGTGACGTTGATGATGACGTGTCTAGTGATGTCACGTGGGTGCCCACAAGAGAGGAAGAGGAGGGGAGTTCAGAGGGAGATATGGACCAGCAGATAGGGAGGAGAAGCAGCAATGACTTACATTGCACAGCAGGGACAAAGCAGACTGCAAATGTATCAGGAGCGAGTCATCGACCATGTACGGTCACATCTGGCGCTCCCAGGACACCGGCACATGGCTCCGCAGTGTGGGCTTTTTTTAACGTGTCCGCTGCTGACAATAGCGTTGCCATCTGCAATCTTTGCAGTCAACGCGTTAGTCGCGGTAAGCCCAATACTCACCTAGGGACGACCGCCTTAAGAAGGCACATGAGCAGCCATCACCGAGCCCAGTGGGAGCAACGGAACACACAAAGCCACACTGCAGGCTCTCACCGTCCAGCCTCGTCTTCTACTTCTCCTTCTCCTCTCTCCTCACAATTGTCCTCCACTCCACCTTCCATCACGCCAAGCTCACATTTTCCTGCAAAAAGGCAGGCTTCCGTGGGCCTAATGTTTGAGCGTAAAAAAATGATGACGCCGGATAACCCTCTTGCCCAACGGTTGGCGGCTGGCTTGTCAGAACTCATAGCCCGCCAACTACTGCCATATAAACTGGTGGACTCGGAGGCCTTTCGCAAATTTGTGGCCATTGGAACACCACAATGGAAGGTCCCAGGAAGGAAGTATTTCTCAGAGAAGGGCATCCCAGAGCTATATGGCCATGTTCAGCGGCAAGTGAATGTATCTCTGGCACACAGTGTCGGTGCCAAGATACATCTGACCACAGACACGTGGTCTAGCAAACACGGGCAGGGAAGGTATATCAGTTTTACTGCCCACTGGGTGAACCTTCTGACGGCCGTCAAGCATGTAACCCGTGGCACCCGTGTAGATTTGGTTTTACCGCCACGGATTGCATGCAGGCCTGACTCTTCTTCTCCTCCTCCTACTCCATCCTCCTCCCTCTCCTCCTCAGCTGCCTCCTCCTTTTCCGCTGCTAGCGTCTCTTCCACTGCACCGCCCAAGCTCCCCAGAACCTATTCCACATGCCAGGTGAGACGTTGCCATGCCGTGCTGCGTCTGTTGTGCCTGGAAGCAAAGAGCCACACTGGCCCGGCACTCCTTTCAGCTTTGCGTTCACAGGCAGATGAGTGGCTAACACCGCTCAATTTGACAGTTGGTAAAGTGGTGTGTGACAACGGTGCCAATCTGCTTAGCGCATTGAAACAGGGCAAAATCACGCACGTGCCGTGCATGGCACACGTCTTAAACTTGGTCGTGCAGCGATTCCTTGTCAAATACCCTGGGGTCCAGGACATCTTGCGGCAGGCAAGGAAAATCTCGGCCCATTTCAGAAGATCTTACACGGCCATGGCTCGCCTTGCTGACATTCAGCGGCGACACCATCTGCCGGTCAGACGTCTTATTTGCGATTGCCCGACGCGATGGAACTCAACCTTCTATATGCTTGATAGGCTGCTCCAGCAGAAACGTGCAGTTAACGTCTACCTGTATGAACTCTGCGAAAGAAACGGTTCTGGGGAGCTGGGTTTTTTTTCACCGCGCCAGTGGCTGCTCATGCGCGACACATGCAGACTTCTGCGGCCATTTGAGGAGATCACCAAACTGGTCAGTCGCAGCCATGGCGCCATCAGTGACATGGTACCTTATGCCTTCTTTCTGGAGCGTGCATTGCGTCGTGTCATTGATCAGGCTGTGGAGGAGCAGGAGCGGGAAGATGAGGAAGTCGCAATGCTGGATGAATTCCCAGGGGGGGCTACTCTATCTGAGACAAGTCAACAACAGGAGTCTGATGAGGAGTCAGAGGAGGATGGTGCCGGGGCGGATGAGCAGGAGCAAGAAGAGCATGCTTTAAACCTTTCTGGGATCCCTGTTGTGCGAGGATGGGGAGAGGAGAATGAAGAGGACGACATTATCCTGGATGATGAGCAGGAGCCAGGCCACCACACCGCTTCCACTTTAGTGCAAATGGGGGCCTTCATGCTCCAGTGTTTTAATAGGGACCCCCGTATAAAAAGCATGAGGGTCAAGGACCAGTACTGGGTGGCAACGTACTTAGACCCCCGGTACAAACACAAAATGGCGGAAATGTTACCGCCGTCGCAGAGGGCTGTCAGAATGCAGCACTTCCAGGCCTTGCTTCGAGAAATGCTGCATTCTGCTTTTGCGTGCGCTGGCAGAGGAGCAATTCCCACTCCCAGAGAAGGATTTGCGGGTACCAATCCAACAGCGCCTGCAAGAAGAGGCCGGTTTGAAGATGTGTTGGTGACTTCGGATATGAGGTCATTCTTTCAGCCGACCCATCGACAGGTGTCATCCGGATCCAGCATCAGGGAACGCCTAGACCGTCAGGTGTCCGACTACATTGGGTTAACGGCCGATGTGGACGCTCTGAGGAGTGATGAACCCCTAGACTACTGGGTGGGCAGGCTTGACCTCTGGCCAGAGCTTGCCCAATTTGCAATCGAACTGTTGGCTTGCCCCTCATCCAGTGTCCTGTCCGAAAGGACGTTCAGCGCAGCAGGGGGGATTGTGACCGATAAGCGTACTCGCCTAGCTCACCACAGTGTTAACTACCTCACATTTCTAAAAATGAATGAGGCATGGATCTCGGAGGAATTCAACACATGTGATCAGTAGACCATGTATATGTCTATAAACAATTTTTGGAATCAAGCACACAGACCTTCTTAATTCATTTGGCTCACTTCCCTGACCCAAAAAAGCACACCGTACTATATGCCCCTACCCTCCTCTTTGAAGAGGTTGAGCGGTGTCATATTTCTACTGGGGCTGCTTATTATGAGGGGTTCCCACCATCCCTGTGCTGTGCTGACTTCCTCCTGGGTGTTCTTATTATGAGGGGCTCCCACCATCCCTGTGCTGTGCTGACTTCCTCCTGGGGGTTCTTATTATGAGGGGATCACACCATCCCTGTGCTGTGCTGACTTCCTCCTGGGGCTGCTTACGGTGCTGCTGTCAGCGCTGTATGTCACGGAGCTGCTGTCAGCGCTGTATGTCACGGAGCTGCTGTCAGCGCTGTATGTCACGGAGCTGCTGTCAGCGCTGTATGTCACGGAGCTGCTGTCAGCGCTGTATGTCACGGAGCTGCTGTCAGCGCTGTATGTCACGGAGCTGCTGTCAGCGCTGTATGTCACGGAGCTGCTGTCAGCGCTGTATGTCACGGAGCTGCTGTCAGCGCTGTATGTCACGGAGCTGCTGTCAGCGCTGTATGTCACGGAGCTGCTGTCAGCGCTGTATGTCACGGTGCTGCTGTCAGCGCTGTATGTCACGGAGCTGCTGTCAGCGCTGTATGTCACGGAGCTGCTGTCAGTGCTGTATGTCACGGAGCTGCTGTCAGCGCTGTATGTCACGGAGCTGCTGTCAGCGCTGTATGTCACGGAGCTGCTGTCAGCGCTGTATGTCACGGTGCTGCTGTCAGCGCTGTATGTCACGGAGCTGCTGTCAGCGCTGTATGTCACGGAGCTGCTGTCAGCGCTGTATGTCACGGAGCTGCTGTCAGCGCTGTATGTCACGGAGCTGCTGTCAGCGCTGTATGTCACGGAGCTGCTGTCAGCGCTGTATGTCACGGTGCTGATGTCAGTGCTCTGTATTACGGTGCTGCTGTCAGTGCTCTGTATCTCCTGCACCCTCTTGTTTGCCTACCCTGGTCCCTGACCTTCCCTCTCCTCCATTGCCTTCATTAGCTCCATAGTCCTGAATTGTCAGAACAATTTCCCAAATAAAAAAAAAATGCTTGTAGTTATCGATCCCAAATTCACCTCATACATGTATTATGCTATTGTCCAGGTGGTGGGACTACGTGCTACCCCCTAATAATTACCCCGTGGCCGCAAATTCGACCTAAAGGTTTGCGAAATTCGCCTCCCATTGAAGTCAATGGAGCCCGCGGCGAACGGTCGTTTTCGCGAACGTTTGTGTCCGTTCGCGTTTCGCGTTCGCGAAACGTCCCGTCGGAAGTTCGTCCATCACTAATGCCCTGTACACAAGGTCGGACATTCCAATGACAAAATACGTCAGATTTTTTCTCATGGATTTTGGCCCAAACTTGTCTTGCATACACACAGTTGCACAAAGTTGTCGGCAAATCCAATTGTTCAGAACGAGGTGACGTATAATACGTACAACGGGACTATAAATAGGCCAGTAGCCAATAGCTTTCGTCTTGTAATTTCTTCTGAGCATGCGTGGCACTATGTCCGTCGGAAATTGTCTACACATGATCGGAATTTAAACAATTGGATTTTGTTGTCGGAAAATTTTAGATCCTGCTCTAAAACTTTGTGTGTCGGAAATTCCATCGGAAAAAGTCTGATGGAGCCCACACACGATCGGATTTTCCGACAACGCGATCCGATCGCACATTTTCCGTCAGAAAGTCCGACCGTGTGTACAGGGCATTACACTATCTGTAATGCCTTCAGGTTTTTGCACACTTATATTTATGTTTAAGGACAAAAAAAACAAAAACAAAATGAGAATGAAAACTTAAAAATACCAATCTTATCTCTAGGCTTTACCAATACTTACAATACATTTCAGAAACAGTTACACATGTTTTGGACCCATTTGTCTTCAAGATATACTATTTGTAATAAAATTACAGTAATCACCCACAACATAATGTATGATTGTACAGAAACCAGTTAGTGTTGATACAAGGAAAGCTTACCAGAAGTTTACAGAAAGATATTGGTATTTCAGTTTTATGTAGATGTCTCTGCAAAAAGAATACACTAAGTTAAGCAGAAGGATGACACTTTATACAGGAATAATTACCAATATATTTGTAACCTGCATTGCTTTGAAACTTCAGTAAACTGTGCTATAGTACAATGGTCTCCAAACTGCGACCCAGGGGCTGGATGCAGCCCTTTACCTGCCTTTATCCAGCCTTTTCCTCCCACTGGTCATATGAAGCTTCAATACAAGGATTTTTGGAAGTGCAGCCGCCCGGAATTATTTCCTTATGATACATAGAATGCGAGCTGGGCTAGCACCTGGCTAGTGTGTGTGGGCATTAACCAGAGACTCACCTGGAGCAGCTTTTTTTGTAATAATGGGGTATATCTGCTGTTACTGACACCAACGATGGTGCAATATTCCTCCCACTGACATCAATGGTGAGACACTATTCCTTCCACTGACACCAAGGATGAGGCACTATTCCTCCCACTGACACCAACAATGGGGCACTTATCCTCCCACTGACACCAACAATGGGTCACTATTCCTCCTACTTACACCAATGATGGGGCACTATTCCTTCCATTGTCACCAAGGATGAGGCACTATTCCTCCCACTGCCACCAACGACGGGGCACTATTCCTCCCCTAATGCCAAAGATGCACTATTCACTCCCACTGACGCTAGGACAATTTCAACTCCCAATGGCCACAGTCCAGCCCCCCTAAAGTCAGAAGAACAGTAAACTGGCCCTTTGGTTAGAAAGTTTGGAGACCCCTGCTATAGTATATGAATATACAGTATGCTATATTACAGTTTCTGGATTCAGCATGCTGGAAGGAAGACATTTTTCAGGGGTTACCCACTTTCAATGAAAAGGGGTAGACTACTTTTAAAAGCTGTGAACTGAAGAACTGAATCTGCAGAATTGGAGCTTTAGAATCTGCTTGATTTCATCTAAAGGCTGTACCTAGACAGCAATAGAAAGCTGAAAAAAGGTCCTTACCCTTTCCCAGTCTATCCAAACTGGAAAGGGGTTTGAATGGAGTTAAAGCCCAACTCATAGTTACATTGTTAGTCTGGTTGAAAAAGTCCATCTAGTTCAACCAATAAAATGGGAAACTTTGTTTTACAATCCTAAATACACAATCCCATACCCACACCTAATTCAGAGGAAAGCATCCCCCCCCCCCCCCCCCCCAAGCATATAAAGATCCAAATTGCTTCAGTAGGTGAAAGAATTCCTTCCTGATCCCCCAAGAAGCTATTGGAAATTCCTTTGCACATGTGCCTGCACTGCAAGGGTTAACTGCTTATTTAGTCGAGGGCTGCAAAAACATTTTTACTTACTTGATCCACTGCTTCTCCGGCAGACAGCACTCCCCACTACTCTGACACTGGACTGTCCCTCAACGTCAATACATCCAATGCAAGGATATGGACCCTACATGGATCTTGATAATGTCAGGACCTTAAACAACTGCAGCATGGGGAAGAAGACTCTGCAGGGACCAGTCCAGTAGTGCAGAGGAACAGAGGATCGGGTAAATTAATCTATTTTTCCATGCCCTCTACACCCAAATTAGCAGTGAGCCCATCAAGTAGGGCTGCAAAAAGTCCTGGAATTCAACTTTAAACTTATGTCACAGTATTTTTATTCCTGTGCTTATTCCCTAATAACACTTTACAGTAGTCAATACCACTGTAAAAAGGCCTGAGAAATTTGGTCATTCGCATTATTGAAAGTTGGTTTTACCAGAAGCTGCTTCGCTTTCAGTGTCAGCTTTTGTAATGCTCCTTCAAGGTCGTTGTCTAGCTCCTCCTGCTAAAAGTAAACAAAACACCAATTAATAGGAATATATATATATATATATATATATACACACACACATATATGCTGTATATGCATGCATGCTAAATATATCAGAAAGCTTGAAAAGTGAGGTCAATTATAAAATTGATTCTCTTACTATATTTGTGTCCGGTCCCAAAAAGTCACGTTGGGTGCAACCTGTGATATTCTAATGTAAGAAGTGAAAGATTAATCACAGTCAGAGTTGTTCAGAACTTCAACATGGTAAAACACAACTAAATACCCTAAAACTACTTATAGCATTATATATAAACAAAGAACCAGTTTTAAAGCATGCAGGTAAATGCCTGTTTGAAATACATACTGCAAATGTAACTAAGAGCAGCCATCTGGTCATGCAGGTATTTCTTGGACCTGGGCTAAAGTAAAATTTTCCTAAGAGAAACAGGTACCCCTAGCCAGATAGCGTAGACAGGTCCTGGACCTGGGTTAAGGTACACCTTTTCTAAAAGAAACAGGTAGCCCTGGCCAGGCAGCCTGTACAAAAAGGGTAAAGAAAGAGGTACCTTCTAAGTATGGACTGTAGAAACTTTATGGTACAAAAAATAAAAACAAACACTCACATTGAGGTTAAAAAAACTATCAGCATGAGCAAAATCCTGCAGCGGTGCGTCTTCTTGCTCGCTGGTTCAACAGGCTGTGTCACTCAGGAACCCATAGAAAGCCATCTGCCAGCTCTGTACACTCTGTGGCTCAGATGGTAATACAGAGGAGTGATCTGAGATGCTCATGGACAGCATGCTTTACAAAGGAGCACGCCTGTCCATTCCACTGACAGTGCGCAGGCTCGGAAATGGCTTTGCAAACACTTCCGGTGACGTCAGACACCGATGCGGTCCATCAGCACCTCAGACCTCTCCTCTGTATTACCATCTGAGCCACAGAGTGTACCGAGCCGGCGGATGGCTTTCTATGGGTTCCTGAGTGACACAACCAGTGAGCAAGGAGATGCACCAACTGAAGGATTTTCCTTATGCAGATCTTTTTAAACTCAAATGTTTTTTTTATTTATTGCACCATAAGGTTTCTACCGTTCATACTTAGAAGGCACCTCTTTCTTTACCCTTTTTCTACATGTTTTGGAGTGAGCTTCTGCTACCCTGAAGAGGCCTGTCCTGAATTATGGACCCTTTCTTCTTCACCCCTGGATATCACCATCCATCTTGCAATCCTGCACGGTTTGTGTTCTCCCCTGATCCATACCTGTTAAAATAACAGACTCAGGTTCTCTAGCATCAGTTGAACTACAGTTTGCACCAGAACCACCCCCATTCAGACAGCATGTACAGGTCCTGGACCTGCAGGGTTAAAATGGACCTTTCCCAAGAGAACATTTCAGATGCTAATGTTAACCTTCTTTTGGGAATGTTAGTTGCTCAGCTGTTATGCTTCAGTTATGACTAGTACAGCACTAGTCAGTTTACAGTTTAAAAACAAGTATGCAGCTCAAAAGCATCATAGTAAGGTCAGAATTTATTTTTCCACATACATGCTCTAGGCCAGTGTTTCTCAACCTTGTCAGTCAGGCCACCCATTAAAATGCTGGACAATCTCAGTTTCAGCACCCCATTTGAAAATGTAAAACATGAAACTAATGGTTTTACATAAACCAGCAACATCCACACATGTAGGACACCCAATGTGATTTATTTTTCCAAAGCTCAGGTTCTTACAATATATTAGCTATATGTAAAGATGTATGGACATATCTTCAAAATAATATTAGACTGTTCGTAATGATCATATATTTCATATTTCTAGTTTGCAACCTTGTCTACATTTTAGACCAATATTATATAGCTGTCATAATATCTGATGACAGCTGGAAACCTTGCCAAAGGACAACACATAATGGGGTTGATTTACTAAACCCGGAGATTGTAAAATCTGGTGCAGCTCTGCATAGAAACCAACTTCCATTTTTTTTTTTTCACCAAAGCTTTATTGAACAAGCTGAAGTTAGAAGCTGATTGGCTACCATGCACAGCTGCACCAGATTTTGCACTCTCCAGTTTTAGTAAATCAAACATATATCTTTTTAAAATAAGCATTTTCTTTTTAGCCAAATGAAAAACTTAAACAGTGTATAGTGCATTTGAACAGTGTATAGTGTAAGCTGCCATCTACGCTTCTAATAATGAATATAAGTATTGTTCCTTACCACAATTTCTTCGACGAATTCAATTAATTCTTCTTTGTTTTTTGGAATCTAATAAACATGTTTTAATAAGTTAAAATTTGTTTACTTAATGATCCCTAATAAAAGAATGGCCAACTCCCCCACCCGTACAACCACCATTAGCCAAAATACTCAGCAAGTGACATTAAAATTTGTTTTTACCATGTATTTGGGCCAAGTACACAGGAAGTCGACCAGTACCATTTTAGCATCATCCTTCCTTGCTCCCTAAAATGTAATAGGAAAGTAAAACTAAGCAGGTGTGTACAGCATTTAACAGCTTACGTTTGTCCAAAGGAACTATACATGAACAATATAAAAAGTTTAGCAAATATGCCCAAAAAATACAATTCGTCTCTTCATTCTGTACATACTGTAGGATTAAAAAGTGTCCTTATCATGTCCTTATCCCACCAACCCATCTCTGCTGGTAACATTTCAGTTGACTACTGTATATAAAATTGGGCACTGCAACAATTTATAGAAGAGAGAAACAGAGAGATGTCTAGGAATTGATACTTTAAGGGGTTGATTTATCAAAGACAAATGAACTGTTCACTTTGCATGGAAATGTTCACTTTGTATGGGAAATTTCCCTTAGGTTAGTAATTGTGGTGAACATTCAATTTTCAAAAAATACCCAATAAAGTACAGAAAAAATAAAAAACGAACTGTAATTTGCTTGCACGTGAATGGATGATGGAAGTCAGCAGAGCTTCAGCTCATTAAACAAGCTAAATTAATTCTCTTACAAAGTGCAAATCTCTTTGCCTTTAGTAAATCAGCCCCCTAGGCTTACTCACACAAAGTTTATACGTAATTAGTTTTCATCAACGTACTTTAATCTTTAACTTACTGTTAGCGTTGCCAGGCAACTAAACTTTCGGGCAGAGTTGTCTTCATCACTGTTAGCATGAGGAACGTAAAGTGAGGTGCCAGGGGCTGGAATACCATAAATATGCTTATAAAGTGGGTGATAAATTCAGCTTGTTATTGTGATAATAATACTTCTAGTTATAGTTCATATTCCTGTAGGCTACAATTGAGGGCCTAGCTTAGCAATGACAAACATTTTATTATTATTGCCCTGAAATAAAATAATTTTCAGTGGAAAACTAGGCTGTCTTTAGAAAGAAAGGTGAATAAACTAGTGTTTTTTTTTCTAACAATGGCACATTTTGCAGCACATCGTTTCCACAGTACAGAAGCTTAATAAAAGAAAAGAAAATTACACATACCATTTTGAGACGCAGTTTGTATTTTCCACCAGTGTCTGTTCTTTTCGTACTGTATTTCTATTTCCCAACCATATTCAGTATCATTTACCAAATATAGATTGTGATTCATTAAGGTGCAATGAACCCTAAGCCCCCCAAAAGTGTACCTAGCGCTTACTTAGGTGTCCTCTCAATATTATTACATTTTATTTTAGCATGCCTTTAGATCATGTTATAAGCATCAGTCAAGGTGAACTAATTACAGACAGTCATAATCCTATACCTTTCATTTCAATTGTACCCTTATTTTTTTTTAATAATCCAGAATAAATGAAAACATTGGTGATACTCAATGTTTTCAACTTTGCTAAAAAAAAAAGGACTCCTCTCTATATATTTAATAAAAAATATTTTGACCTCAGAGTACCTATTTCAAAATGAACAAAAAGGTGTTCTGTTGTGATTAACATGACATTATGATTGGCTACACGTTTTATGTGTATCTGCATTTTAGAATATATAATCACTGCAAATAAAATAAAGAAAAAGATGATCTAGCAGATTCTAGCTCAAGTGATTTTCAAGCAAACTGTATAAGAAACTTACTGCTTGGGTGGAAGTAACAATTTTTCACATGACTTATTAGGATGCATTTTTTAGCAGCATTGTAAAATTGTTAAAAAAGCAGATAACGACCAATTATCAGGTAAAATATTAATCTTATGTAAGCTTCTGTTTCTTGTAAATTACTTAAAATAAAAAACATAATTAATTTAGTTATATTATTCATTTTATTATAACCCTGGAAAATTCTGCCATATTGTACAGAATAAATAGTTAGTTACAGCCAACCACTGCCCCTGAAGAGACTTTCTGCAATCACAGACACACCTATTTGGGTCAAATCTGGGTTAAAGGTAGGTAACCTGCCAATGTATTTTTGGCTTATGGATGGAAATTGAAGCACCCAGAGGAAAATTACAGAAACACGAATAAACATACAAACACCATGCAGATAGATTCCAGATCAACACCACTGCAAAGCAATAATGTACTTACCATGACACTTGGTCAATATAATTATTTTTTTATTAAAATAATTCTATTTTTATGGAAATTGAATTACATATATTGCATTTATTGAATTGTTTATATATTGCATTTAAAGCATGCCAATAAAGTTACTCAGTTGGTACTTACCAAAACAGCAGGTGGCAGCTACCAACAGAGCTGCGAAAATCATCTTCATTTCTAGTTAATCTGTAGTATGAGTCTTCAGTAGAACTACCAGTTAATGATCTGTACTACAGTGGTAGAGCTTTGGTCAATTTATATGAATTTCAAGCTTTAGATCATATAATACTAAATAAACATACCTAACGTGGTAAGATAGTGTGACAGCTATTTGGAAATATAAGAAGTTGTATTGTTAATCAAAAAGCTAACTTTCCACAGTGTGCCATGATGATCACAAAATAATGCCGTCATGTTTACTGTTTCTATTAAGTAGAACAAATCAGATGCTATCTTTAAAGTTTACCTGGCAGATTAAAGCTGGTGAAAACATAGTTTACTTCCAGGGTGTTGAAATTGGTAAATAGCAAGTCATTTTGGGGAAAGACCTAATTAAAGTGCACTTTTCTCATGCAGTCATACCAAATTAAGGCAGGTTAGGAAAAATACAAAAAAGCTGCCCAAAGACATCAGATGGTACTAAAGTCTAGTAAACACCATTTTTTTTTTTTTATGTTCGTTAGAACCCAACGGGTTCTGGTGGACCGTCTCTCATGCACATAGGCTGAATGTCGGACGATATTCAGCCTGTGAGTACTAGGCTTAAGAAGTGAAGGTATGATCTGAGTGTAGAAAGATCCTTCCATAGCTTGAGGGACATTAATAGTGATTAGCTGGGAAATCCTAATATGTGAGATTTTTTTCCTTGGAAGTGGTCATCCATGGATCTATAAAAGTCATAAAGTATTCATAACATAATTCATAAACATATTGCGCAAGGCTTGTGTAATAATAGCGTGACTACAGAAAAGCAGTCGGATCCTCCACTCGCTGTAACTAGAACAGCCTTTCTCAATCTTCTTACCCTGGAGAAAACCTTGAAAAATAGTTTGAGATCTCAGGAAACTATAAAACAGTGGCACAAAAGTTTCTGGTAGAGTCTTTTACATGTCCAGGTAAAAGGATCCTATAATAGGAACCCATAATCCCTGAAGGCTTGCACAACACTGCCCGCCGTGATGGGTGAAGTTTGGAATCTGTCTGTTTTCAGCAGTTCCTGCGACGAGGGCACTTAAGTGAAGATAATCCTATATATTACATATTGTGGGTTTCTTCTATGAGTAGTTGTATGTCTTACCTGGTTTCTGCCACTAGAGAGAGTAAGAGGCAAAGCTGGTGTATACTTACATGCCATCCAGGATACACGCTCAGTGAAGTTGGTTTGCCAAGCAGCTCACCTCCTCTGCTGCAGGCTCTGACACATTTCCATATAAAAGGGGGTCCCACGTAGTCTCACGGTTCCAAGAAAGGCCAGGCAGCGCCTCTGAGTGGTCCTCTTCTCCCTCTCTGGTTCTCGGCCTCCACCATGACAGTACTGCGCATGCAGGGGGTGCGGTTTTACGGCTAGTTCGGTGGGAAGGAAGGGGGGAGGGGTTGCGGCGCCATGCACGGCACACCAGTGCACAGGCACCAGGCGGCAAGTTTGAAAAGCCCAGAGCGCCAGAGCTCCTGTAAGCAGAGGACATAGAGCTGTGGGCTGTGAGCTTTCCAAGTGATTGGATCCAGGCAAACCTAAGACACCTACAATGCATCAGGTTGTGCAGTATTAGCATATATTTCATATTGTGAGACTATAGCGCAACAGTGATTGCATATGTACTAGTACCTCTGCTTTGAGCTTAGGACTATATTTCCTCGTAAGAGACTCCAAGAGATCACTGCCTATGCTAGGGGTACTAAGAATGCCTGCAGATAACCATCCCCCCCCCCCCTGCAAGACTGGAGCAAGCCTCACAGTGCCCCTGTCAGGTTTTGCAGCCTAAACTACTCATTATCAGTTTGTGCAGACTAAGCTAATAATAATATTGTAAGGCTAGGCACAATAGTGATTGCTTTATACTAGTACCTCTGCTTATGAAAGCTTAGGACTACGTAAGAGGGCTTCAGGGGCAGGTAAAAAATCTCACCTTGATCTAAAGGTTCTATTCCCCTGAAAGACTGGAGGCAGCTGCACAGCATAAGCTACTTCCCCTGGCAGACTTGCAGTCTCTCCCAAAATTGCAGCCCTGCATAGGCCTTCCAAAGACGGTTGTTTGAATTGCAGTGTGGGGTGTACTTGAGAGGTTAACTGTTTATCACCCCATCCTTTCAAAAAGGGAAAAAGATTGGGATAATTCCCCTCTCCCTGCCCTAGATCCTCAATCAAGAGGATCTACAATCAGCTTTCAGGGATTGGTGTTTCTGGTGATGGGCACTCATCAAAATAAACACTACGGCTTATTGTCACTTCGTCAGTCTTTGGGTGTAGGATTCTGTAACCCTTAGTTTGCTCGCTGTAGCCAACTAGAGTGTCCTCTATGGCTCTGTTCTCCAGCTTGGATTGTTTTTCACTTGGAATATAGGCATATGTTTTACATCCAAACACCAAACACTCTGATGTGCCCTATGCTAGGCTTTGATCCATACCACATTTTGAATGGAGTACTATTAATGGCTCTTGAGGGTAGTCTGTTCTGTAGGTAAGTTGCAGTCATTACTTTTTCTCCCCTGTAATTGTGAGGTAGGTTGACATTCGACAACATGCACCTGGTGATTTTTCCTTTCTGCTACACCGTTTTGTTCAGGAGTGTATGGTGTGTTTCTCTGGTGTACTATTCCTTGTCTTTTCAGGTATGAGGCTACTTCTTTGCTTATGTATTCTCCCTCATTGTCGGTGTGTATTATTCTTGGTTTGCGTTGGAATTTGTTGCTAGACATGGTAGCAAATTGAATTTTCTCAAATTTTTCATTCTTGTGTTTCATCAGATAAATAGTTGTGCTCCTGGAAAATGCATCAATGAAAGTCAGTAGATATCTGTTCCCGCCTGACGTGGGAGTTTTCATTGGACCACATACATCACTGTGTATGAGCTGCAGGGGGTGGGTAGTTTTTCTTTGAGATGCTTTTGGAAGGGGAGCACATGTGGCATTCTCTTAAATACAGCACTTGCATTTCATGAGCACTTTGCAAGGCATTATTGACAAATCTTCTGATAAGCATCTCTTTATAATGTCCTGTATAGCTTCTGGACTTCTGTGCCCCAGCTGCCTGTGCCATAAATTAATATGTTTGCTGTGTAGGTTGTTAGAGACTATATTGGCTTGCTGGTCTGTGGTGATGAGACTGTATAGGTGATCATCCAGTTTTCCTTTTGCGAGTAATTGCTTACTATTGTGAATTGTGCATTCATCACCCTGGAACTTAACTGTGAGACCATTGTTTTCAAGACTTTTCACTGATAGAAGGTTGCCTTCTAGTTCTGGAATATACAGCACTTTCTTTACAAGGATACTTTGCCTTGTGGTGTAATGTAATTCAGGAAGCCCTGGTCTTTATCTTCAGCAGTGATGCTTTTCCTGTTTGCTCAGAAAACTTTGTCCTTTGCACTGTAATCAACGTTTGTGAAGAAGATCTCATCGCTAGTCATGTAGCTTGTCGCTCTTGAGTCTATGAACCAGCCGATGCATAGTAGTCCATTATGCTTCACCTTTGCATGGAAATAAAGAGGAAGTAAAATCCATCAGGGTTTATTTCCTCTTTAAGAGCTTTGTCATCATGGTGCATATTTTCTTTCCTTCTGTCATATTCATCGATTCATTTCCCTTTGACATATTCCAGAGTGAGCTCCTGCTCAGGTCTGGTTTCTAAAGTGTTAATAAAAGCAGTATATGTCTCTGGAAGGCTGCAGAAGGGAAGGGCAACAATATGATTATCTTTGATGTCCTCTCCGATGGCACGCAGCTGCTCTATGATCTCTAGCATGGCATTCACATAGTCACACATTTGCTGGCCTTCTTGTAGTCTCATCTTGTACAACTTTCTTGGCAAAAACAGTTTACTGTTTAGACTTGAACGCTAATGCAGATTCTGTAATGAAGTCCACATACCTTTGGCCATTTTCTCTGTTCTTATGTGGATAAGCTGGCCATCTTCCACTAGTAAGCTTATAATTGCTTTTGCCTGTCTATCCCTCCTATCCCAATCTTTCATCTGTCCGTCTGTGGGTCTGTCTGTATTCAGCACTTGCCACAAGCCATCCTTGTGGAGAAACATTTCTAGTTTAAACTTCCATGTTATTGCAAATTTCACATCTGAACCACTTGTCATCTTTCAGTATTTTGCATACAGTACTCACTGATTCACTGTAGAATTAATTCCTGGGCTTGTAGTATCCTCTCCATTGGGTATTCTTAGCAAAGTGAAGTTTCACCACATTCACTAAGCTTTGGAGAAAAATTTCTTGCAAAGTGAACAGTGTACTTGCCTTTAGTAAATCAACCCCTCTGAGGTTACCTAGCAGAATACGATGTGTATAGATATAGAGAAACAGTAGCATGAACTTGTATGCACCGTAATAATAAATTCACTTAAAATAATCTTTTAGTTTGTTGGTTCTGAAACCAAACAATAGGTTAAAGGCAAGTTGGACATGTTTAAAGCCCAACTCCAGAATTTTTTTTTAAATAGTCTTCCAGCAATGATAGAAAACAAAAAAGAAGCATTTTGTCTTCAGTCTTCAAGGCTGAATAATGTGCAGCATCGTTGAACCCAGAAGACTGAGGACATATGCCCCGTACACATGGTCGGATTTTCCGACAGAAAATGTTCGATGGGACTGTTTTGTCAGAAAATCTGACCGTGTGTAGGCTCGAACATTTTCCATTGGAATTTCCATCACACAAAATTTGAGCTCTGGAAATTCCGATTGTGTGTACACAATTCTGATGCACAAAGTTCCACGCATGCTCGGAATCAAGTAGAAGAGCCGCACTGGCTATTGAACTTTTTTAATTTTTCTCAGCTCGTTGTACTTCACTGCGTTCTTGAAGTTCGCAATTTCCGTCTAACTTTGTGTGACCGTGTGTATGCAAGACAAGTTCGAGCCAACATCCGTCAGAAAAAATCCATGGATTTTGTTGTTGGAATGTCCAATCAATATCCGATCGTGTGTACGTGGCATTACAGTGAGGGAAAAAAGTATTTGATACTCTGCTGATTTTGTACGTTTGCCTAGGGCCGGGTTCACACTGGTACGACAAACACTCCAACATTGGGAGCTCATGTCGCATGACGTGTGAAAATCAATGTTTCCCTATGGGAGCCATCTTAACTGGTCCGACACAAGTCGGTCCGACTTTGAAAATGCTCCCTGTATTACTTTGGTCCGACTTTGATCCTACTTCAGCCTATTGACTATCATTGAAGTAGGATCAAAGTCGGATGCTTGTCCTAACCATCCGACTTTGGCATCCAACATTGTGTTATTTCCTGCTCCCTGCTGTAGCCTCTCCCATTGTGTGTTAGTATGACTTGTCCTTTGATCAATCAAAACTATCTGAAAAGTCAGATCAAAGTAGTATCCTGTTTGTGAAAGTCGGATGGATGTAGGACTGATGTCATAGAGCAAAGTAGGATGAAAGTCGTACTACTGTCATGTAGTATAGTGTGAACGCGGCCTCAGAGAGTGCACCTAATTTCAGCTCGTTACCTGTATAGACACCTGGAAACCAGAAATCTTACTGATTGATAGGGGATCAAATACTTATTTCACTCATTAAAGTGCGTTATTCTGGATATTTTTGTTTTTATTCTGTCTCTCACAGTTAAAATAAACCTACCATTAAAATTATAGACCGATCATTTCTTTGGCAGTGGGCAAACAAACAAAATCAGCAGGGGATCAAATACTTTTTTCCCTCACTGCACTGTAAGTGCAGGGTGTAGGGCTTAAAGTGGATGTAAACCCAATGCCATCCTTTGTAAACTACTGCCATAGGGGTTATCTAGAAGGATATATATGCCTCCTGCATGTATACTTATCTGTCAAATGTCTCCCCTCTGTCTGCTATGAGACCCCAAAAACTGCAGATTCTGTGGGTGGGTCTGTTGTCTGGAGCTCGGTGGGTGAAGTCGTGATGCCAGTAGACTCCCGCCCACCTCTACATTCACCTTTTCAATATGAATTTTCTCCTGTTTATTTCTTACACTTAACTTCTGGTATGATCTCTAACATCCAGTGAAAAGACAGGAAAGTAACCACATGACTTCAGCATGCCCAATTATGCTGAGGTGTGGAACATCCAATCCTGGCAGAGCTACAGAAGAAAGGAGTGGGAGGGAGTTAAAGTGGGGTACCCCCTAAAAAAAAAAAATTAAAAGTCAGCAGCTACAAATACTGCAGCTGCTGGCTTTTAATAATCGGACACTTACCTGTCCCGGGTTCCAGCGATGCGGGGGAACGAAGCCCCCCCCTCGCTCCCCGCTCCGCTCGCGGCGCCGTCATGCATACTGTGGGCACCCGGCTGTGGCTTCACAGCCGGGCACCCACTGCGCATGCGCGAGCGGCGCAGGGCGCCGTGATACGCCGTACAGTCACCTGGGACACGTGACAGGTCCCAGGTGAATGTGCGGCGCGAGGGGAAGTGATGTCACCAGCCCGGGCAATGAAGAAGGCAGACTACGAGGGACCCCCTAGCAACCGGTATTTAGAGGTGAGTAAAAAATTTTTTTTTTGCCAATTATTTTTTTTTGATTTTTTTTAAGATTTTTAAGTGGTTTTATTTTTTGGGGGGCAACTCCACTTTAAAAAGTAATGAATGTCCCTTAGGCTAGTGCACGAGATATGTAAATCACCTGTCACTCACAGCAAGGGGGAGGATTTGACAAAGTTTTTCTCTATTTGTCAAGATTTATCTCACTGAACAATAAAAGATGATTGCTCAGAGCTGGATTAACTCTTTGTGGCAAGACTGGGCTCAAATGATAGGAAATCTTTTTTACTCTACATTATTACATCAACTAAAAAATAAAAAATAATTGGGTTTACATCCACTTTAACCACAGTGCCCTAAGTTTAAAGTGTAGTGATGTAGAAAGCAGCACTGATGTCATCATGTCAGCAAACCTCTCTGCATCATTGAGGACTGCCCACCATCAGAGAAGGTCAACCATTTGCCTTGATAAGTCAAAACTAGAGCTCTCCAATTGTTAGGGACATGAACTATGCTGATTGCAGAGCTATAGGTCTGACTTTGTCTTATTAAATAAACAAGAGATTATCAACTGCTAAAGATTTGACTCAACTGCAGTGGCAAAATTCTGCCACTGTAGGGGGGCCTGCCGGGATATTACACTCACTGGTCATGCACAGGCACATAGCCCCCACCTGCTCCACCCATCCTCTCCACCCATCCTCTCCGTCCACACTTACGGGCACACTGCACAGTCCTTTCCTTTCTGCCCTCTATCACGGGCACAGTCCCCACCCATCCTCTTCGCCTGCTCCACCCATCCTCCCTGCCCCCACTCACGAGCACACTGCACAGTACCTGCCTGCTCCGCCCATTCTCTCCGCCCTCCCTCACGGGTACAGTCCCTGCCCTCTCCGCTCATCCTCTTTGCCCGCTCCGCCCATCCTCTCCACCTTCCTGCATGGGCACCTTCCCCGCCTGCTCTGCCCATTCTTTTCGCCCGCTCCGCCCTCCCACAGGGGCACAGTCCTTGTACGCTCCGCCCATCCTCCTTGTCCACTCTGCCCATCTTCGCCAGACGCACTCACGGGCACACTGCAAAGTCCCTGCCTGCTCCATCCTAACTCACGGGCACAGTCTCCGTTCCACCCACACTCATGGGTACTCACAGGCCCCGTCCATCCTCTCTGCCCGCACAAGCAAGACCTAGCAAGGAGAGGGAAGCAAGTGATCTGCGAGTAATCTGCAAGTGAGTGGCACTGATCCCATCCCTAATATCAACATTGCTACTGATTCCCCCCTCACACCACTACCACTGCTGCCACTGATTCCCACCACTACTGTCACTGATACCCCCCACCACCACTACTGCCACTGATTCCCCCCCCCTCCACACCACCACCACTACTGCCTACTTTGCTTCTGTCCATGGGAAATGCCTGGGGCAGCATCTCAAAGTATACCTTAACCTGGTTGAGAAACCCTTTTCATTGGACTGAATGGCCCCCACATTGATGGGGAAGCAGAGCGGAACCAGACATACCTCTTATAGAGCTAATACTCGAGGCGGGTGCTTACACAGAGACTGGAGCAGTAGCAGGGATGGCCTGCAACACAGGTTGTACAGAAACAGCCACAGTGGGAGATTCCAGGTGAGCCGTGCAACCCAGGAGCGTTCGTAATGCCATGGCAAACTGATCCATGCGGTGATCCTGCTCATCCAATCTGGAAAAAATATTACCAACAATTGGATTGACTGCATCTTCTGAATTCATGGCCATCGCCTACTGTCAGAAACCATGAATCAGACTGAGACAGAAATACAGTTAAATCACACTCATTTAATAATAATAAAAAAGTTAAACAGAGTAAATGTAGTCAAAATCAAAGTTCAGGAACCGGAATGGATAGTCAGACAGGCCAAAACATCAGGGAGCCAGAGATGAGCGTAGTAGAACAGCAAGCAGGATCTGGAGCCAGAAAGAATGTCAGCCAAGCAAGTCTTAAACAAGAACACAAGAGAGCGTCTCTAGAGATGTGACCAAGGCAAAGGCAGAGATCATCTGGTCTGGACGGCTTAAGTAAGCAGGACTAACGAGCAGGATGTCATCAACAAGTGAGTCACTGTGTAGAGATAGGAGCTGGCAATTAGCCAACAGATGAGCGGCCAGCTTTGAGAAGGAAGCGTTGAGCCCAGCCCTGACAGTACCCCCTCCTCAATGACTGCTCCACCTCGGGGGACCATTAGGCTTGAGGGGAAAACGTCTATGGAAATCACGGAGGAGAACAGGGACATGTATGTCCAAGGATGAGACCCAAGAGCGTTCCTCCAGACCATACCCTTTCCAATGCACCAGGTACTGTATGCGCCCATGGAACCTATGGGAGTCAACAATGGACTGTACTTCATACTCCTCATGGTTCTCAATCTGTACAGGTTGAGGACGAGGCACCGAGGTAGTAAAGCCGTTGCTGACCAAAGGTTTTAACAAGTAGACATGAAATACATTCGAAATATGCGTATTAGAAGGAAGGTCTAATGCGTAAGCCACTGGGTTAATCCTGCAAAGAATACGGAAAGGCCCAAAAAACCAAGGTGCGAACTTCAGAGAGGGAACACGAAGTCGGAAGTTGTGAGATGACAGCCAGACCCTGTCCCCTACCTGGTAGGAAGGTGCAGGCAGGCATCTGCGGTCAGCATGGAGTCTGTACCTATCATTAGCATGTTGCAAAGCCTCCTGGACTTGTGCCCAAGTGGAATGAAGTTCACGGAGATGCTCCTCTAACGCAGGAATACTCTGCTGAACAAATGAGTCAGGCAACATTGAAGATTGGAAACCTTAGTTCCCCATAAAACGGGGACAATCTGGAAACAGAATTCAAGGCATTATTGTGAGCAAACTCCGCTCATGGTAAGAGGTCTGACCAGTTGTTTTAGTCAGATAGTCAGAAATATAGCAACGTTGGAATTGCTCCAAGGACTGGTTGGCTCGTTCTGTGGCCTCATTAGCCTGCTGGGGATACGCCGAGGAGAAAGCATGCTGAATTCCCAACTGTGCACAAAAGGCTCACCAGAACGAGGCACAAACTGACTACCCCTATCCGAGACAATCAACTTGAGTAGCCTATGTAAGCGAAAGATCTCCTGAGCAAAAATGGAAGCCAGTTCCATAAAAGTGATCAACTTCTTAAGTGGAATAAAATGGGACATTTTCTTTTTTTTTTTTATAAATCTTTATTTATCAAAACGTTTTTTTACCTTTTTTAACAACCAACATTTACAAATCCATTCTCAACATCACAATATTATCGGGTTACATTCTATTTTTTACTTATCTATCCTTTATCAATGTATAACCATTGTTATTACAGTTACTCTTTATTCTATCTATAACCCAATATAATTCCCCAACTGTTACTCACTCATACAACCCCCCCCCCCCCCCTTACTCACCAAAAAATATATATATATATATATATATATATATATATATATATATATATATATATATATAATTATTAATCCCCCCCCCCCGTTTCCCTCATCCTATCTTCCCCGCCCCTCTCTCCTCTGTCTCCATCCACATTATTTTCTTCCCTTTTTATCTTCCCCATCTCTCTCCCTCATTTTTAATTTACCAATAACAATACTGATGTCTTTTTATATTCTTCCCATCTTAAATGGGACATTTTCGAGAACCGGTCAACCACCACAAGGATAACTGTGTTGCCCTGGGAGTTGGGTAACTCCACAATGAAATCCATTCACAGGTGGGTCCAGGGCCTCTCTCCATTGGGTATGGGTTGTAGTAGGCCCACTGGAAGGTGTTGTGGAGTCTTACTATGAGCACAGACAGAACAGGCAGCTAGGAAAAATGTAGACTAGGCCACCAGAATTGTTGGGAAATGGCCCAAAAGAGTTGATTCTTTCCAGGGTGGCCAGCAGCCTTGGGAGAATGGTAAGTCTGGAGCATGGCAGTACAGAGACTCTCTGGGACAAAGCAGCGGCCACAAGGTTTCTCAGGAGGAGCATGGACCTAAGCAGCAAGAATTTTGTCACCCAAAGGAGAAGTGAGACTGATGCAAGGAGACCTTCGAGGAGATGTCTCCATTCCTTCAAGGATAAAATGATCGCTAAAAGCTCTCTGTCACCAATCTCGTAATTGCACTCGGCAGGTGACAAGTTCTTGGAGAAGCAGCCACAAGGATGCATAGCGCTCTCACAGGAAGGACGTTCAGACAGAAGGGTGCCAACTTCAGTCTCAGAAGCTTCAACCTCAAGGATAAAAGGTAATGTAGGATCAGGATGTGCCAACACAGGAGCAGAAACCAGGAGGCATGGGAGGTAAGGGAGGCCACAGATTCCCCCCCCACACGCCGCCACCACCACTACTACCACTGATACCCCCCCACCTCTACTGCCACTGATTCCCCTCACCACCACAACTACTGCCACTGATTCCCCTCACCACCACAACTACTGCCACTGATACCCCAACCACCACTACTGCCACTGATTCCCCCCACCACACCACCACCATTAGTGCCACTGATACCCCCCACACCACCACCACTACTGCCACTGATTCCCCCACCACACCACCACCACTAGTGGCACTGATACCCCCCACACCCCCACCACCCCCACTGCCACTGATTTCCCTCCCACACACCACCACTGATACCCCCCACACCACTGCGACCATTGCTGCCACTGATCCACCCCCCCATGCCAACATGACCACTACTGCCACTGATCCACCCACACCACCACGACTACTGCTGCCACCCATCCCGCAACCACCATCGTTGCCACTGATCCCATTCCCTCCCCATCACTGCCACTAACCCATCCAATCCCCCACTTCAACTACCACTCATCCCATCCCCCCTAACCACCACCCTCACCACTGATCCCATCCTCCCACCACCACTGCAACTCATTTCATCCAATGCCTCCCACCGCTTCCACTGATCCCACCCCCCCCACCACCACCCTTGCCACTGTTTCCACCCCCCCTCACCGCTGCCACTCATCCCATTCCCCCACCACCACTGCCACTGATCCTATCCCCACCCAATAATCACTGCGGTCACTGATCCCATTGCCCACCACCACCCCTGCCACTCATCCCAGGGGCGTAACTACAGGGGTCACAATTGCAATGGTGCACATGTTGCCCATATACACCTGAGTGTGGGTGGGTCATATAGAGGAACAAATCCCCTCCATTTTTCTCCTGCAGATGCTAAAAGCCTGGTTTTCTTCTTCTCCCTCCCATAGGCATTCAGTAGCTGCAGGAGGAAAATGGAGGGGATTTGTTCCTCCATATGCCGCCCCTCCTATCTAGGTCCTGCTGCCCCTGGGATCAGTGGGAAGGGCCCTGGCCAGAAGTCAGGGGGGCCCTTCATAGTTTCTTTACATGATACATAAATTATTTAATTTGTAATACATATTTTTATTCTGTATATGGCTGAGTGGTTGAAGTCTAACAGCAGCCTACCTATGTCTCACTAACAAACACAAAACAAATGTAGTTTTAATTAATCATTCTGTTTTTACTTCATTACCATTTTTACCTGATTTACCATTCTTCTTCACCTCATTGAGCAGTCTGCGCTGTGCTCTTGCAGTCATCTTTACAGGACGGCCACTCCTAGGGAGAGTAGCAACAGTGCTGAAATTTCTCCATTTATAGACAATTTGTCTTACCATGGACTGATGAACAGAAAGGCTTTTGGGGATTCTTTTATAACCCTTTCCAGCTTTATGCAAGTCAACAATTCTTAATCGTAGATCTTCTGAGAGCTCTTTTGTGTGAGGCATCATTCACATCAGGCAATGCTTCTTGTGAAAAGCAAACCCAGAACTGGTGTGTGTTTTTTATAGGGCAGGGCAGCTGTAACCAACACCTACAATCTCATCTCATTGATTGGACTCCAGTTGGCTGAAACCTCACTCCAATTAGCTCTTGGAGATCTCATTAGTCTAGGGGTGCACATACTTTCTCCACTTGCACTGTGAATGTTTACATGGTGTGTTCAAAAAAACATGGTAACATTTAATTATTTGTGTGTTATTAGTTTAAGCAGACTGTGATTGTCTATTGTTGTGACTTAGATGAAGATCAGATCACATTTTATGACCAATTTGTGCAGAAATCCATATCATTCCAAAAGGGTTCACATACTTTTTATTGCAACTGTATATGTAGGTTTTTACAAGATTACCACAATTTCAACCCAGAATTCACATATTTTTCTAATTGAATCCAATTAGCAAACTGAGTGACTCTTGGGTGAAAGCTGTGTGAATATTCTGTTAAGAAATTTATAAATACCCATAGTGTTCATTGTATTTCATAAATACAAATCATATAACTCAGTTTGCTTCTCATGTTGGAACAATAGTCATGAGATGAGCTTTGCCTGAATTCACATAACTAAGAATACAAAACATGTTTTTGTAGCATGGTAGATGCCCTTGGCCAAGCAATCTTTTCCTTTGCATTGACAACCTCCATTAAGTGTATATAAAGGCAAAGTGTCCATTTAGGACGAAATATGGAAGGGTTATACCTGTTAGGTAGAATTATCTTCGTTATATGTCATGGTGACCACTTACCTGGGATTAAAAGTGATGAAAAATCAGAAATTGTGAGTTGTCACCTAAACAAGAGTAGAGGTTGACATCTTTCATTTTGGGAAAATTGTTTCTGTGACAACTGAGGATTTCTCTTTTTATAGAGAGAGACCTTTTCTTACTTCCTGTTGTGTCTAGGGGACAGGATGAAGAGGTAATGCTCTCCAATGGGATACATGTGGGAAAAAACTGCCAGTAAATAAAATAAAAAATGTTGGCTTCAGATAAACCTTAGGTGGACGAGGGGTGTGTGGCTTGGATGGAGATGTGAGAGGATGCTTCTGCAGCATCTCTCCGATCCCATCCTGATTTTAGCATGCTGTGCAAAGCACATACAAGTCTGGACACACCATCCTGTAGAGTGGGTACACTCCTGCCTTACTCTAGAATTAACCTGCTGTGTCCCCTGGTGTCCCCTGGTCATTCTAACAATGACTAAGAAGAACAGGAAGGAAGCAGCACCACAGTGCTCTGCTCAAGATGGCACTGGGGCACTACCACAGATGAGGACAAAGGAGAATTTCGGGGACACTGCAGCCCACCTTGAGTGGTTTGCACAAATTCCCGCTAAGTAACACCCATCTAAACCTACCTTCTGCAGAACAGTTCCCAGGCTGCTCCCCCCATCAATCTGATGATTAGGATTGTCATATTATACTGCTTGTATACATTTTATACTTTGTACCTTGAACGTTGTTTAATTTGTATGTGACTTATATGGTATTTTCATTTATTGTATTTTATAAGATGTTACTGTTGTTCCTCTTTGAAAGCAGTTTGTCGGATACTTTAGTTCTAAATAAATAATTTGAAAAAAGAAAACATTTCAGGGAGAGGATCACAGTGGTTGAGTCAGTACCATTGTGGACATTATTTATCCGCTACAACAGTCTTCCAAAGGACCCGGAAAATCTACCTCCATACACTACAGAATCGAAGATTTGGAAACCAGGCTCTGCAGAAATAATGTACAAATTGTGGGCTTACTGGAGCATTCATAGGGAATGTCCCCTGTGAACTTCAGTGAGGGTTGGTTGAAGGATACAACTGGGGCAAAAAGCTTTACCCCACAATTTTCTGTAGAGAGGGCGCACAAAGTCCCCTCCACAACAGTGCCTCCTGGAGTGCCCCTCAGACTATGCCTCTTAAAAATGCTTAACTACAAGACCAGGAAATTATCCTCCAGAAAGTTAGGCAGCATTCAGATTTGGAATTGGTGGGATCCAATTTATCATTCTTTCCGAGGTCCAACGGCAGTGAGCAAAATATTTTGATTTCAAGAAGCACCTCCATCAACATGATATTTTGTATGCCACCCTTTACCTAAGCTGCTTACTTTTGTGCAAGGCAATATTAATTTCTTTCATTCTCCTGCAATAGCAACTAAATGGTTGGATAAACATGAACAAAATCTATGCTCTACTGCACTACCTTGAATTACCTATTGTTTATATTTCATGAGTGCTTGAGTTATTATTCTTCCTTTGAAGATGAAAAAGGAGATATTATTTATCAAAAGTCGGGCTAAAATCTCACATCTATGTCACAGAATGCAACACTTGCTGTGAGCTCCACTTGTGTTCAGCTAAGAAGCTGCCCCTCAGTTGTAGCTCCGGTGAGGACCCAGTTTAAATGGTTCTTTCTGAGACTGCTCGTTTTGTTCTGTTGCACTTTATGTTGTTTTCTCTATTTGTTTCTTCACAGTATGCGTTCGAGTTATCGTATACCTCAAGACTATTGCACTATTCTGGTTTCTACTCTCTGAACTCTAGGACTGGGTATCTTAACTCTTTATTTATTTTTTATTTTTTTTACAGAAAAAATCTCACAATTACAACAGATTACAGGATGGTAAATTACAAATATGCAAAACCCCCATCCAGAGGATGCTCTCCTATCAGCTATTGCGAGAATCTCTTATTTCCCTTTTACACTCATATGTAAAAACTGGAGGGCCACACAAGTAACAACTGAGTACATGGGTTTACACACAATACACACCAATATGGAAACACTTTAATCTTCCAGCGATATACAGACTAGTAGTGATGGACGAACTTCCGACGGGACGTTTCGCGAAAGCGAAATGCGAACGGACCCAAACGTTCGCGAAACCGAACGTTCGCCGCGGGCCCCATTGACTTCAATGGGAGGCGAACTTTGCAAACCTTCATGTCGAATTTGCGGCCACGTGGTAATTATTAGGGGGTAAAACGTAGTCCCACCATCTGGACAATGACATAATACATGTATGAGGTGAATTTGGGATCGATAACTACAAGCATTTTTATTTTATTTGGGAAATTGTTCTAACAATTCAGGACTATGGAGCTAATGAAGGCAATGGAGGAGAGGGAAGGTCAGGGACCAGGGTAGGCAAAGAAGAGGGTGCAGGAGATGATCACCAGCAGCGTGACATACCGGAATGACACATGCACCGTGATAGAGGCATCTGACAGCAGCACCGTAATACAGAGCACTGACAGCAGCACCGTGACATACAGCGCTGACAGCAGCACCGTGACATACAGCGCTGACAGCAGCACCGTGACATACAGCGCTGACAGCAGCACCGTGACATACAGCGCTGACAGCAGCACCGTGACATACAGCGCTGACAGCAGCACCGTGACATACAGCACTGACAGCAGCACCGTAAGCAGCCCCAGGAGGAAGTCAGCACAGCACAGGGATGGTGTGATCCCCTCATAATAAGAACCCCCAGGAGGAAGTCAGCACAGCACAGGGATAGTGTGATCCCTTCATAATAAGAACCCCCAGGAGGAAGTCAGCACAGCACAGGGATATCATAAGCAGCCCCAGTAGAAATATGACACCGCTCAACCTCTTCAAAGAGGAGGGTAGGGGCATATAGTACGGTGTGCTTTTTTGGGTCAAGGAAGTGAGCAGACTGTACGTCAGTCCCTATACCGCTGAAGGACTGCTGCAGTATAGGGCAGCGGTCAGCAGTGGTGCACGTCAACCCTATCTATTGTGGACCGATAGCGGTCCTTACAGAACAGCAGACTGTACCGCACTCAAGCCTATGTACCGTAGCACCCTATACCAAGTTACCAGTCCTTATAAGAACTTTTGTGGAACAAGTGAGTTGTGAATGTTTAGCAGACTGCAGCAGAAGGGCAGCAGTCAAGTATAATATCCTTTCTATATTTGGAAGAAAGAATATTATACATGTACAAGCCTATTACTGTACCACTGATACCAGTCCTGAAAAGAACCTTTGTGGAACTAATAATAACAGCAAGTCTTTAAAATTACCCTCACTGCCTGACAACACTGCTTCCTTCCTGTCCCTATACAAATTGGCAAAAAAAGAGAACGATTAGTGGTTACTGGAACAGCTCTTTTGTGGACCTTGATAGTAACAGCTAATGATGATGATGATGATGATGATGATGAAAGACTAATCTGGCTGTCCCTGTAGCATACACCGTCCTTTCCCTTTCTCTAAACTAACAAAAGACACTCAGGCTGCTGCAAGAATCAGCAGCACAGCAAACCTATCAACACCTAACACCTATACCAGTCCTGAAAAGAACTTTTGTGTACCAAATAGCTAGTGGTTTATCTCTCCCTACTCCACACAGGAACCTGTCCCTATCGTAACAGAAGAAAGAATGTAAAATGGCCACCGGATCGGGTGTATTTATAGGTTAGGGGGAATGTCCAAGTGTCCATGTGCTGTCATGTCTCAATTGGCTGTCCTGTATCACATGATAAACGTGTCACCAAAGGTTAAAGTTCTTGTATACATTAAACACGTAAGTCCGCCGCGGCGAACGACGGAAAAAGGCGTTCGAACGTGCGGACCGCGAATGTCGGAAATTCGCCGCGAAACGACCGCCGGGCGAAACGTTCGTCCATTACTACAGACTAGGCAGTTTTGATCACTGGAAATAGGAGGGAATTTTATTTCAGCACAAGTTATGTGACAATAACACTTTAACATCTTTCCAGCCTATACCAGAACAATATCATTCATCCAATTGTTCTCTCTTCCAGTATAAGCAACTTTGTCATGCTCCACAGACCCAATCTCAGATCACACCGCTAATGTATACCCCCCCACCCCACCCTCCATTATTAAAATAGTGGCCTTTCCAAATTCAACTAAAAAAGGCATGTTTGAAGATGTATATTCCACCCTTCTGGTGGGAGCTAGCTGTAAGATACAATTGCATTATCAAGAGAAATAGAGACAAGGATTGGAAATATAGATAAGGAACAGTGGAGAGACCCAAGAAGTGATCCCTTATATCTCCTTTTCAGAAACGTATGTAATTATTTATAATACACAGGGCATATTACACTCCTCAAAAGTTAGACCAATGGGGTTGAGCATCATTCTTCTGCTGTCCCAAATGCTCTAGGGGTACTGATACTCTAATCCACATGCTTTGGATGAGCCCACCTTATTTTGTTTTTGGTCATTCATTTTTAAAACAATTTATACTGTGCTTTCTCCATCTACCTCTTGATTCCACACTTGTTCCTTTGAATGTCATCCCAAAGAACCGGGTCTAAACTATTATATTTACTTTCTCTTGCTCACAAACTGATTGCTCAGAAATGGTTATCCCCTAAACCCCCAACTATTTAACAATGGACAAATGCAGTCAATATCAGCCTAGATAGGAGAATTAATGTATCAGCACTTATCAGCACCAGGGTTGTCCATTAACATTTCTAAAAATGTGGTCCCTCTGGCTGTCCTCCCCTTCCTTACACCCATCTACTTCTGTCCTGTTAAGCTTGTCTCCCAAACAGTGATAGAAGTTTACTGTGGCAGTTATGTTCTATTCATGTATTTTGTATAGAAACCACATGTCCTCAAGTTTTTACCATAATTGAATTCTGACTCTCATGCTATGTCACTGGTCATATAGTGCTTGTAAATCTGAGCTTTAACCATACATCATACTGTTATCTGGTGTATATCTATGTTTTTCATGAGAAATGGATTGTGTACAACTGTTTTTTTTCTTGTATAACTAATGTTAAAAACTAAATAACTATTACTTAATAAAAAAATAAAAAAAACCTTAGGTCAGTTGTCTCCAGACTTTTTAAATAAAGGGCCAATTTACTGTCCCTCAGCCTTCAGGGGGGCTGTATTATGGCCAGTGTGAGTAGAAAATGTCCCAGCATCAGTGGGAGTAAACACTGCCCCATCATTGGTTTTAACAGTAGGAGTAGTTCTCCATTGTTGGTTTTAGCAGGAGGAATAGTGCATCATCGACAGTGTCGATGGAAGAAATAGTGCCCCATCATTGGTCTTAGAGGTAGGAATAGTGCCCCATCGTTGGTGTCAGTAGGAGCAAAAGTGCCCCATTAACCCCCCCTAGCGGTAATCCCGAGTCTGGCTCGGGTTAGGAATTTACTGATATGAGAGGTAACCCCGAGCCAGACTCGGGATCACATCGCTGGATGCAGGGGAGGACACAGTGAGACTTACTTACCTTGTCCCCTGGATCCAGCGATGTCCTCCGCGCTGTGTGATCGAGCTGTCCTCCACTCGATTCACAGGGCCGAATGCCGCCGAGCTCCGTTCCCGACGGCGTCACGGCGCACGGGAGCGGAGAACGGCGGCAAATTAAAAAAAGTAAAAGTACACAAAACACACACAGTACTGTCATCTTACAGATTACAGTGCTGTATTTCAAAATTACACACCCACTTTGACCCTAGTGGTCTGTGCAATGCCCTGCATGCACTTTTATATTATAAATACTGTTTTTTTTCTGCCTGAAATTTGGAGATTGTCCAAAAACCAAAAACTGTCCCTTTTTCAGTGTTTTAGGATTTGATTACATTATTGAATATTTATTATTATTCTTTATTATATTATAAACTTTATCATACCCGGGATGTTTGCTAGACTCTGGTTTGAACAGATTTAAGAGTTATTCCTAAGAATTACAGGACTACAATATAAAACGCCAAATTTCCATGCAAAATAATTGTACGGCTTTCAGCACCTAAATCCAGACTGAATCATACCGCCAGGGAGGTTAATGGTGTCAATGGAAGGGATGGTGCCTCATAATTGGTATCAGTCAGAGGAATAGCTTCCCCAGGGCCAGACAGAGGTAAGCAAAGAGCCTTATCTGGCCCCCGAGCCACAGGTTGGAGACCACTGCCTTAGGTGGTCAAAAGCCATGAGATAACAAAGTTTGACAGACTTTGTGGTAAAAGATTGGTCAACAATCTCAAGTCTATAGGAAAACAGATGTTGCCTTCTAGTCAGTCGGGGGGGGGGGGGGGATCACTGCTCAGACATGATAGAAAATCCATCCTTTGAACACCCTGAGATGAGTGCCAGCAGCTCTTCCCCTTTCCCTATTCTTACCAGTTCTTCAAAGCTACTGTACATATTCCTTCTGAAGGATCACTCTGCCTTACTAGGTTATGGGGGACAGTTCTGCATTCCCCCTCTGTTTTTGGACATTCTAAACATCTGTTTAGGCTACATGAGTGGTAGGACAAGAGTTGTATCAGCCCATGTAGTAGTACATTCTGTTTAGGTCATATTTCAGTTTCATAACAAAAATAAAACAGTAGCACAATACAGAGACTGCTTTTTATTTGCTGTTAAATGGGTCAAATAGAACATACAGTAAAATGGGGCAGTTCAAATATTGCAACATATCAAAAATCAAAGCTTAGTTACAATGCCACTGAATGTAAACTGTGTGAGATTAATGTACTAGTTATCACATTCTAGTACATCTCCTAGGTGTAAGGTTACCTTAATACTTTTCATACAAAGTAACTCAATCCTACTGTCATATTTACTGTAATACTAATGTTCCCTGCTAATAGAATCAGATTTCTGGGCTTACGTTCTCTTTGTAATATAAACAGGGAAATGCCAAATATTTGGCAGGCTCACAATTAGAAATGCCTTTTGTACTTACTAAAATGGTCCCTCTCAAGCTTGTGTTTGCATTTAGAATTGATTGCCCTTTGATTATTTAATCGTGAAACTAGAGATTTTTCCCTTGGTGTAACTTTTGGTCTACCAATTCATATCTGGGGTCTACAGCTAGTAAATTATACACCCCCATCCTTTCCTATTTCAATATTATTTTTTTTCTTGAAAGGGTTTCCTAGAAGAGGTAAGTCCAACATTCAGCACTAAATGCAATACTCATCTTCAGTCTGGAGCTGTCTTCCAAAATACTTATTTTCTGCCACAATGCCCTTCATTCACAATAGCAGCACTTTACATCATCAACTTAGCCCTGCTCTCTTCATCTGGAAGACTGCGGCGGCCCATGTGAAGACTTTGGAAATGGTAAATATAAAAAATAGCATTGCATGCCACAGAAGAAGCTCTATCTGCAGTCTAGTAAAATTAGTCTGGCCTAGCTTGTCCATAATACCTTTACATTAACATTATAGGGAAAAAACTTTTTTTTTTTAGTTTTGGACATCATGGAGATTGTAGAGGTATTGGAACAGCTGTCATGTTTTTAGTGCTGTCGATGCCCTCATTCACCCTCTCTATTTGACATGTTTACCATTATCACTGAAAGAATATAAAACGTTTTTGTTGCCCCCAGAATAGCAATAGAGGGGACATCTTTCATTGGGGACATGGTGGCCCTGATTACAATTTTAGAGGGGTCTTCTCTCACATTCTGTTTTGGCTGTGGGACAAGAACTAAAGGAAGGCCTTACCGATGTGACACAGATGTCAAAAAGTAAACCTGACTTTATCCAAAATGATAAAAATAAATTTTGCCTTTAGTTCTACTTATCGAAAAGTAAAATTACATTATTTACCAATCAATCAGAGATGCATATGCTTTTGGTGAAAATTCCCTCATTTCAGAATTCATAAACCTAAGTGAGTATAGCTCATCGGGTACCTGACAGGTTTCAATATTATGTTATAGACACTTTCAAATACAGTTATAACTATGCGGGCTCCATAATAGCCTTTTCTTAGTTTCAGAAATGTCTTACCTTTTTTTTACAAGGTTAAAAGGTTTTACAACCACACATCTTTTTCCTGATAGTGGAGTTGGGATTACAGCACACTGTCTAGAAACACGGTGTTCCTGTATTCCATAATCTGTTCAGACTGAGGCAAGATGCAGGCTGCATTTGAGCATAGGTGTGTTCAAGAGGCCGGTTGTGATTGAGATGAGAAATATGTATTAAAGGCAGGCTGTGATTGGCCAGAGGGTGTGGTGGCTGGCCAAACTACCAAATACAGGCATGCTGTGCGTCTGCATAGTATCCTGTACCTCTGAATGGCCAGCCAAATGATGAAAACCGACCACACTAACATAGGTCAGCTTCTGTGCTTTGCGTGGTCAGGTTGGAACAAGGAAGAAGGGTGGCTCGGAGGATCAACCAGATACTTGAGATGGGAGAAGTATTTAAGTTAACATACTGTACACTTTAATATGGAGTTGCCCTACCCCTTGGGGCTATAACAGCATCCATTTGTTTGGAAAGGATTAAAAATGTTGAAATGCAGGAAATTGTGCCTATTTAGCCAAATAGCATTGATGTTGGATAAGAAGCATCTGGCATTCCAATTCATCCCAAATGTGATCCGGTGGTCTGAGATCAGACCTCTGTGTAGGCCACTCAAGTTCCTCCACATTAAACCATATCTTTATTGACTTTGGCAATAAAGTGTATTTTTAAATGTAACTGGTGGATTTTATTTTGACCTTTTTAAATACCTGGACAACAGGTGAAAGCCAGTGAACAATTAGATCCTTTTCACACCAAAGCAGTTTTCAGGCATTTAAGTGCTAAAAATAGTATCTGTAAAGCGCCTGAAAACTGCTTCTCAAGCCCAGTTGGAAAGCCCGAGTGCTTGCGGTATGCTTGCGGGATGGGAAAATGTCGGCGCTATGTTACGTCACTTCCTTTTTTGGCCACTAGGGGCGCACATGCGCCCTGCTCACCCACGGAGCCGATACAAGTGCCCGGCGGTCGCGATCACCACCAGGATCCTGCGATCGCTCGCGTTCCACCGAGAACTGGGATCTGTGTGTGTAAAGAAAACAGTTTCCGGTTCTCGGAGGGGAGAAGAGACAGATCGTCTGTTCATACAGAGTATGGAACTGAAACATACTCTTATCTACAGCTTGACTGATAAATGATCTAACTTCCTAAATATCAGAATGTGTATAAATGATCTAACGTTGTAAAATTCAGAATGTCCATAAATTAGGTTGGCGGATTCCAACAAAAGATTTCCTTTGCCGCAGCCTCTTGTCACTTGTTGGTCACATGCTCTCCGTGTGCCCTTTTGCACTATGCCTGGTGGCTATCAGACCAGCTCTGACAAATTTGTGGGTGCTGCAGTAGAATGGCTGTGATATCTCAGGAGGGAAAGTCTCAAAGCCCACACAGAAAATGTTCCAAAAGCCTAAGTGCCCGTTCACACTACCGCGACTTGTCAGGTGACTTAGTCGCCTGACAAGTCGCGCTCCGTTCTGTACTATGGAACCATTCTAATAGGAGCGACTCAAGTCGCTCCGACTTAGAAAAAGGTTCCTGTACTATTTTTGGGGTTACTTCAGGTGACTTGCATTGACTTCTATACAGTAGTCGTTTTGCAAGTCACTGCTGAAGTCGTGTGCAGGTTGCATCTGTGAGTCGCGCTGCAAGTCGTGTCGCCCCTGTGTGAACGGGCACTAAAGAGGTACTAAAGTCACAAGCTTTCTTTTTTTTTCTTTCTTTTTTTTACTATAATGCATTAACTGCCATATGCCAGGACTGTGCCTATCTGCAGCATCACTGCTCTTTCGTCATGGACTCACAGAAGAGATTCAATCAAATCTAGTGAGGAGGGAGCAGGGGACAGGTTTGAGCTGCATTGTGTGTGTCCATAGGTTAGGTGGAGGTCTGCCCCCATAGCAAGAGGCTTGCTTTGGTGGCAGGCACAGAAGAGGAGTAGCCAAAAAGAGGACGTTCAGGGCCGCTCCACCAATGTACAGAGCAGGTAAGTATAATATCTTTATGTTAGGTAAAAACAAGGGAGCCTTTAGAATCACTTATGTTCGCCATTATCTGGACTATATACTAATGCTCACCCACAACTGAGATCAGCTAATAGTCTATGGAGAAATATTCAATAGACTATTATCAATATTCTATTAATGTCAGGAATGGCATCCAAAAACAGCATCTACTTATGTATATGGGAAAATGTTGTGGTCTTTGCAGAAGATAATGAGCATGACCCCTGCAATCCTATATTACCATATTGTCTTCAGATGGGCTAGACTTGGAACTCTTCTTCAATTATCTCTAAATCCAGCTTTCAGCCATTTGGCAGTTATAAAGAGGAACCAAAAGTGGAAGTAATTGAACAAACTATTAATAGAGCAATTCCTGAAGGTAGTACTGAATTTCAGGTTTTAGGGCTCGTTCACCCCATACATGCATGAAAACTGATGGGAACTGATGGGAAAACTGCACAGATTTAATCTGCAGAGACATCAGTTTACATCAGTTTTCATGTGCATCAGTTATGTACCCCGTTCACACCAATGTTGATGTCATGACAGTTTTCTTCCCATGCAGAAAACTGCATAGACGTTGCAGATTCCTGCGCAGAAAAAAATGCATGTGATACCTGTGTTGTGGTGCAAACAGGACACATAGAGAACCATTGTTTTTTTTGTTCCCTTGCAGAACCCATGAAGAAAAACTGACGTCTCTGCACCATGGTGTGAACAAGGCCTTAGCCCTTGTACACACGGTCGGACATTCTGACAACCAAATCCGTTGGATTTTGTCCGACGGATTTTGTCCGAAACTGTTGCATACACACGTTTGGACAAAGTTGTCGGAAAATCCGATCGTTCAGAGCGTGGTGACGTTATTTCGTTACGATGGGACTACGTTCAGGCTAGTAGCCAATAGCTTTGGTCTAGGAATTTGATCTGAGCGTGCGTGGCACTTTGTCCGATTGGAATTCTCTACAAACGATCGGACAAAGTCCGATCGGATCATGTTGTCGGAAAATTTTATAGCCCAGCTCTAAAACTTTGTTGGACGGAAACAGTCCGATGGAGCCCACACACGGTCGGATTATCCGACAACGCGGTCCGATCGGACATTTTCCATCGGAATGTTCGACCGTGTGTACAAGGATAGATATTATATATATGTTATCTCATACAGCCTTCATGCCTACAGAAAACTTTTCCTTGTGGAATATCACCTTTATAGCAAATTTTATTAGTATCTATTGCAACAGGAATAAAGGTATCCGAGTTTGGTAAACAGTTAAAGCAAAACTAAACCCATCAATTTAACTGCTTCCCAAAATAATTAACCACTTGACCACTGGGCACTTAAACACCCTTAATAACCAGACCAATTTTCAGCTTTCGGTGCTCTCGCATTTTGAATGACAATTACTCAGTCATGCAACACTGGACCTATATGAAATTTTTGTCCTTTTTTTCACACAAATAGAGCTTTCTTTTGGTGGTATTTAATCACCGCTGGGTTTTTTATTTTTTGTGCTATAAAAGAAAAAATACCGAAAATTCTGTAAAAAAATGAATTTTTCTTTGTTTCTGTTAGAAAATTTAGCAGATTAGTAATTTTTTCTTCATAAATTTTGGCCAAAATTTATACCACTACATATCTTTGGTAAAAATAAGTACAAATTGGTGGATATTATTTGGTCTTTGTGAAAGTTATAGAGTCCACAAGCTATGGTGCCAATATCTGAAAATTGATCACACCTGAAGTACTGACGGCCTATTTCAATTCTTGAGACCCTAACATGCCAGAAAAGTACAAATACCCCCCAAATGACCCCTTTTTGGAAAGAAGACATTCCAAGGTATTTAGTAAGAGGCATGATGAGTTTTTTGAAGTTGTCATTTTTTCCCACAATTCTTTGCAAAATGAAGATTCTTTTTACTTTTTTTTTTTTTTTCACAAAATTGTCATATTATCAGGTTATTTCTCACACACAGCATATGCATACCACAAATTACACCCCAAAACACATTCTGCTATTACTCCCGAGTACGGCGATACCACATGTGTGAGACTTTTACACAGTGTGGCCACATACAGAGGCCCAACATGCATGGAGCGCCATCAGGTGTTCTGGAGCACCCAGGACAATTCTGACATTTCTCTCCTACATGTAAAAATCATCATTTATTTGCTAGAAAATTATATAGAACTCCAAAACATTATATATGTTTTTTTAGCAAACACCCTGGAGAATACAATGGTGGTCTTTGCAACTTTTTATCTCGCACGGTATTTGCGCAGTAATTTTTCAAATGCTTTTTTTTGGAAAAAAAACAGTTTTGTGCTTAAAAAAAAACAAAAAAAACAGTAAAGTTAGCCCAATTTTTGCATAATGTGAAAGATGAAGTTACGCTGAGTAAATAGATACCTAATATGTCACTCTTCAAAATTGCACATGCTCGTGGAATGGCGCCAAACGTCGCTACTTAAAAATCCCCATAGGCGACGATTTAATTTTTTTTTACTGGTTATATGTTTTGAGTTACAGAGGAGGTCTAGGGCTAGAATTATTGCTCTCGCTCTAACGTTCGCAGCGATACCTCACATGTGTGGTTTGAACACCGTTTTCATATGTGGGCGGGACTTACGTATGCGTTCGCTTCTGCATGCAAGCACATGGGGACAGGGGCGCTTTAAAAAAAAAAAAAATTTTATTGTTCATTTTACTTTATTTATTTTAGTTTGACATATTTTTCCCCAAAAATTATTTTTTTGATCACTTTTATTCCTATTACAAGGAATGTAAACATCCCTTGTAATAGGAATATGGCATGACAGGTCCTCTTTACAGTGAGATGTGGGGTCAATAAGACCCCGCATCTCACCTCTAAGCTGGGAAGCCTGAAAAAAAAAAAAGATTCTGGCTTTGATCGTATTAGTGATTCGGTAGAAGCACCGGAGGGTGGAGGGAGGGGGGGATGTCTATGGCTGGGTATTGCAGGGTATCACCGACTATGGCTGGGTATCTCAGAGTATGGCGTTGCAGAGTACTGCATTGCAGAGCATTGCAGGGTATTGGCGGGTGTTGCAGAGCATTGCAGAGTGTTGCAGGGTATTGGCGGGTGTTGCAGAGCATTGCAGGGTATTGGCGGGTGTTGCAGAGCATTGCAGAGTGTTGCAGGGTATTGGCGGGTGTTGCGGAGTGTTGCGGAGTGTTGCAGGGTGTTGCAGAGTATTGCAGGGTGTTGCAGAGTATTGCAGGGTATTGCAGGGTATTGCGGAGTGTTGTGGAGTGTTGTGGAGTGTTGTGGAGTGTTGTGGAGTGTTGTGGAGTGTTGCGGAGTGTTGCGGAGTGTTGCGGAGTGTTGCAAGGTGTTGCAGGGCATTGCGGAGTGTTGCAGGGCATTGCGGAGTGTTGCAGGGCATTGCGGAGTGTTGCAGGGCATTGCGGAGTATTGCAGGGTATTGCGGAGTGTTGCAGAGTGTTGCAGGGCGTTGCAGAGTGTTGCAGGGCATTGCAGAGTGTTGCAGGGCATTGCAGAGTAATGCAGAGTAATGGCAGGGTATTGCAGAGTAATGCAGAGTAATGGCAGGGTATTGCAGAGTAATGCAGGGAATCGAGGGGTTAATTTTCGGTGAGCAGCGATGTGGGCACTGCAGATGCAGCCCACATCGCTGCTGACACCGATCTCTTCCCCCTCCGCTGTACCGATCGGTACAGAGAGGGGGAGGGAGGAACCGGCGTCATAACATAACGCCGGCTTGTTTACAAGTGATCACTCCGTCATTTGACAGAGCGATCACGTGGTAAACGGCCGCGATGAGCGGCCGTTTACCGTGATGCGCCGGGTCCACTGGACCCAGCGGTCACGGATGCTCTCGTGTGCGCGCCCCAGGGGGCGCGCGAGAGCAGAATTCTGGGAGGCCGTTAATTAACGGCCTCTCAGAGTTAAACAACCGCCCTGAAGCCGTTAATCGGCAATGGGCGGTTGTTAAGTGGTTACATGAAGTCATGCCATAACTCTCAAAGTTGCTTGTGCTTTTTTTTATTTTGCTTCTTCTTTAACCACTTGCCGAACGTGCTGTAGCCGAACAATGGCTACAGCATTGCCGGCTAGTTATAGGAGGCCATCATATGATGGCCTCCCGTGCTTGCGCCTCTCCCGTGCCACCTGGAGTGCACATCCTTGGGACCCTGGAAATCATAGATCGAGGTAAAGGGACAATCACAGCAGCCCTTTACCACAGTGATGAAGCAATCACTTTGTAAACAAAGTGCTCCTTTTGTAAACAGCTCTCTCCTCTCCTCACACTGATAGAGCATGTGAGGAGCAGAGAGCGACATTGCAGCAGCTTAAGTTTGCAGATCGATTCTGTGTGCCCTCCAGTGCTCATTGGTGCCCTACAGTGCCCATCAATTCCCTACAACGCCACTAGAGTGCCCATCAGTGTCACTACAGTGCTCATCAGTGCCCTACAATTCCACTACAGTGCTCATCAGTGCCCTACAATTCCACTACAGTGCTCATCAGTGCCATACAGTGCAGTGCCCATCAGTACCACTACACTGGCATTGCTGTCACTATTGTACCCATCAGTGCCACTACAGTGCCCATCAGTGCCACAACACTGGCATCGCTGCCACTATTGTACCCATCAGTGTCACTAAAGTGCCCATCAGTGCCCTACAGTGCTCATCAGTGACCTATGGTGCCACTACAGTGATAATTAGTGCACTACAGTGCTCATCGGTGCCCTGAGGTGCCACTTTAGTGCTCATCAGTGCCCTATGGTGCCACTACAGTGCTCATCAGTACCCTACAGTTCCATCAGTGAGCGCTTATCAGTGCTCATCAGTTCCCTACATTGCCATCAGTGCCCTACAGTGCCATCAGTGACTGCTCATCGGTGCCACTACAGTGCCCTATTAGTGCTCATGAGGGCCACTACAGTGCTCATCAGTGCCACTAGAGTAAGCTATTAATGCTCATCAGTCCCCCTACAGTGCCCTATTAGTGCTCATAAGTGCCCAATAGTGCACATCAGTGCCCATAATTGAGTGCTCATCAGTGGTACTCTATCAGTGTATCCTCATTAGCGCCCGTCAGTGCTGCGTCATCAGTGCCAGCTAATCAGTGCGGCTTCTCCCTGCATCAGATAACCCCCTAGGAGAAGCGCCCTCCCGAGGGGGTTACCTTGTGGGCTTGCTCCCGAGTTCAGCATTTCCATCCACAGACACGAATGCTGGACTCAGCCCCCGGTGCCCGCATCATTTGACTTCATTTGATTAACAGCAACGGGAGCCAATGGCTGCGCTGCTATCAATCTATCCAATCAAGAGCCGAGAACCCCAGGCAGAGGAAGAGCGCGTCCCCGCCGGATGAAGTTTCAGGGCTCAGGTAAATAAAACAGGGGGGCCTGGGGGGCCGGTCACTGCCAGGTGCATAGGATGCATTAAGGTGAAAAAACACAAGGGTTTACAACCCCTTTAACCACTTGACCACTGGGCACTTAAACCCCCTTAAAGAGGAAGCAAACCCCGATGGGTTTACTTCCTCTTTGTCTCCCTGCAAAGGTAAAGCATAATGGGCTAATATGCATCGCATAGTAGCCCATTATGTGTCACTTACCTGACACAGGAGCCAGTGATGTCACCGCTGTCCCCTGTAGTCCAGAGCGTCCATCTTCTTCCGGTTATCGCTGCTCCGGCCACTCACATCGCCGGAGCAGCGATGATATCACTCCTGCACATGCGCACGGGAGCTGCCACTAACGGCATATCGCCGTTAGCAGCGACATGCTGCTAACGGCGATAGTGCGCCTGCGTGCCGCATGCACCGTAGACAGCTGTCACTGTCTTTTAGTAAATATCTCCTAAACCGCGTAGGTTTAGGAGATATTTCTTGGACCTACAGGTAAGCCTTAACCTCCTTGGCGGTATGATTAGTTCTGGTTTTAGGTGCTGAAAGCGGTACAATTATTTTGCATGGAAATTTGGCGTTTTATATTGTAGTCCTGTAATTCTTAGGAATAACTCTCTTAAATCTGTTCAAACCAGAGTCTAGCAGACATCCCGGGTATGATAAAGTTTATAATATAATAAATAATAATAAAAATTATTCAGTAATGTAATCAAATCCAAAAACACTGAAATTTGCTCATTTGAAGAATTTTCGCTGTCATTAGATTTAGTGTTTCATGACGAATTTCCCCACAAAGTGATTATAATTTATTATCGCTGTTTTCTAGTTGGTCTAAAATCACTTTTGACATAAAGGGACACTTTTTGGTTGCTATGGGCAATCTCCAAATTCCAGGCAGAAAAACAGTATTTATAATATAAAAGTGCATGCAGGGCACTGCACAGACCACTAGGGACAAAGGGGGGTGTGTAAATTTTTCATACAGTACTGTAATCTGTAAGATTACAGTACTGTGTGTGTTTTGTGTGTTTTTACTTTTTTGAAATTGGCGGTGATCTCCGCTCCCGTGCGTCGTAACGTTGCAGGGAACGGAGCTCGGGAGCACTTGGGCACTGTGTGAATCGAGCGTAAGACAGCTCGATCACACAGCGCAGAGGACATCGCTGGATCCAGGGGACAAGGTAAGTAACTCTCCCTGTGTCCTCCCTGTATCCAGCGATGCGATCCTGAGTCTGGCTCGGGGTTACCGCTTATGGTACTGAAATCCCAACCCGAGCCAGACTCGGGATTACCGCTAGGGAGGTTAATCTAGGCTTACCTGTAGGTCAAAGTGGTTTGTAAGGGTTTACAACCACTTTAATAACCAGACCAATTTTCAGCTTTTGGTGCTCTCACATTTTGAATGACAATTACTCAGTCATGCAACACTGTACCCATGTGAAATTTTTGACCTTTTTTCACACAAATAGAGCTTTCTTTTGGTGGTATTTAATCTGGGTTTTTTATTTTTTGTGCTATAAAAGAAAAAAGACCAAAAATTCTGTAAAAAAATGAATTTTTCTTGTCACAAGACAGGATGAAAATGTTTCATAAAATTTGGGACCCATGGATTGTCTATCTAACTAATGGTTCCGGGACACATGCTGTTTAACGTTGTCACGGGAGCATGAGTTTGTGGATCCAGGACTACGGCTCCCCCCCCCCCCCCCCCCACTCAGTTCTCCCCCTTTCCTTCTTTTTTCTATCTTTTTCTATTCGCTACTCTTTTCTCTTTCCCTGCTATAGGGTCCTTCTTCTTTTCTTTACTGTTCTCTGCTGAATTCTTTATATCTCTCATTCAGCGGTGCTAGCAAAATAATTGGGTATCTCCATCACTCAAGAGGCAACAGCTCTGGCAGCTGGGATCCTATGTGATCCGGGGTTACTGGATATGACACCTATTTCGAAGTCGCCAACATGTTTACGGAGCGGACTGGTGTGTTAGCCCATTTTACATTGTGCTTAATGTAATAAGTTGCCGCATTAATGAGACTATTGCTTGTATTGTACTGAAAACCTTTAATAAAAATTATTGAAACATAAAAAAATGAATTTTTCTTTGTTTCTGTTATAATATTTAGCAGATTAGTATTTTTTTTTCATAAATTTTGGCCAAAATTTATACTACTACATACCTTTGGTAAAAATAAGTACAAATTGGTGGATATTATTTGGTCTTTGTGAAAGTTATAGAGTCCACAAGCTATGGTGCCAATATCTGAAAATTGATCGCACCTGAAGTACTGATGGCCTATCTAATTTCTTGAGACCCTAACATGCCAGAAAAGTACAAATACCCCCCAAATGACCCCTTTTTTGGAAAGAAGACATTCCAAGGTATTTAGTAAGAGGCATGGTGAGTTTTTTGAAGTTGTCATTTTTTCTCACAATTCTTTGCAAAATCACTTTTTTTTTCCTTTTTTTCCCACAAAATGGTCATATTATCAGGTTATTTCTCACACACAGCATATGCATACCACAAATTACACCCCAAAACACATTTTGCTATTACTCCCGAGTACGGCGATGCCACATGTGTGAGACTTTTACACAGCCCGGCCACATACAGAGGCCCAACATGCAGGGAGCACCATCAGGCGTTCTGGAGCACCCAGGACAATTCTGACATTTCTCTCCTACATGTAAAAATAATAATTTATTTGCTAGAAAATTACATAGAACCCTAAAACATTATATATTTTTTTTTAGCAAAGACCCTAGAGAATACAATGGTGGTTGTTGCAACTTTTTATCTCGCACGGTATTTGCGCAGTAATTTTTTGAATGCATTTTTTTGGAAAAAAAAAAAATTTTTTGCTTTAAAAAAAAAAAAAAAAACAGTAAAGTTAGCCCAATAATGTGAAAGATGAAGTTACGCCGAATAAATAGATACCTAACATGTCACCCTTCAAAATTGCACACGCTCGTGGAATGGTGCCAAACATCGCTACTTAAAAATTCCCATAGGCGACGCTTAAAATTTTTTTACTGGTTACATGTTTTGAGTTACAGAGGAGATCTAGGGGAAAAAAGTATTGGTCTTGTTCTAACGTTCGCAGCGATACCTCACATGTGTGGTTTGAACACCATTTTCATATGTGGGCGGGACTTATGTATGCATTCGCTTCTGCATGCGAGCACATGGGGACAGGGGCGCTTTCAAAAAAAAAATATTTTTATTGTTCATTTTACTTTATTTATTTTAATTTGACACTTTTTTTTTCCCCAAAAATTCATTTTTTGATCACTTTTATTCCTATTACAAGGAATGTAAACATCCCTTGTAATAGGAATATGGCATGACAGGTCCTCTTTACAATGAGATATGGGGTCAATAAGACTCCGCATCTCACCTCTAGGCTGGGAAGCCTGAAATAAAAAAATAAAAATGATTCTGGCTTTGATCGTATTGGCGAGTCGGTAGAAGCACTGGCAGACGGCGGGAGGGAGGGGATGTCCCCTCTCGCCTCCTGTAAGAATGATCAAGCAGTGGAAAAGCCACTATGATCATTCTTATGGTGTAAGGAATCGCCGGCTGAAAAAGCTGATATCTGAATGATGCCTGTAGCTACACCCATCATTCAGTTATCCCCGCACAAATTCAAGGACGTCATATGATGGCCGGCGGGCAGGAAGTGGTTAAAATGCATTTTTTTTTTTTAACACAAAAATTACACCCCAAAATAGATTCTCCTACTCCTCCTGAGTATGGCGATACCACATGTGTGAGACTTCTACAGCCTGGCAATATACAGAAGCCGAGTACAGCCGAGAATGGATGAGCATGGCTGAGTATGGCCGGGTATCACCGAGTATTGCAGGATATCACCGAGTATGGCTGGGTATTGCACAGTATCACCGGGTATGGCTGGGTATTGCAAGGTATCACCGAGTATAAAAACAATAAATAGTGTAGCGCTTCTATTGGGTGAAAGTGTAATACAATAGGAGAGAAGACGAAACCCAGAATGTGATCACATAAGAGAATCAATAATCATATGGGGAAAGTCCGTAGACAATCACAGATCTCATTGAAGTCCTATATGGTGTGGCTGGTGCACAAAAAATGTGATAAAGACTGCTTCAGAAGTCAGGTATGACCCGATGTATCAGCTTGTCTGAAGATATCAAAGAAATAGATGGAATACTCTTACCGAATATGATGGACTCACACGGTCTTATGACAGTTGAGTCGAATGCGCTTAAGGTCCAGACCTAGGACCAGGAGGTAAATTGAAGGTACTGCGACCAGGTGTAGAGAGGACTCCAAATGGCTGTAAACCCCAGCGAGCGTCTCCAAACGACTGTAGACCCTGGAGGGTATCTCACAGGGAGTTCTCTGGAATGTTCGTCAGGTTATCCAATTCAGATGTAGCTCAATTGGAGTTGTAACTCCAGACGAGAGGTGAGAGGTTTGTGGAAGTTAAAACAAAAGAGAAAAAAGAAAGCTCCACATGGTGCAGGTCAAAAAATATTAACCATCAGGTTTTATTAAAAGTCATAAGATAAAAAATGAAAATTATGACTAGTGATCACAAATGAACAAAATAAAAGCAATGTGGGGTGCCAAAAGCAGGAATGAATGAATTGGATAACCTGACGAACATTCCAGAGAACTCCCTGTGAGATACCCTCCAGGGTCTACAGTCGTTTGGAGACGCTCGCTGGGGTTTACAGCCATTTGGAGTCCTCTCTACACCTGGTCGCAGTACCTCCAATTTACCTCCTGGTCCTAGGTCTGGACCTTAAGCGCATTCGACTCAACTGTCATAAGACCGTGTGAGTCCATCATATTCGGTAAGAGTATTCCATCTATTTCTTTGATATCTTCAGACAAGCTGATACATCGGGTCATACCTGACTTCTGAAGCAGTCTTTATCACATTTTTTGTGCACCAGCCACACCATATAGGACTTCAATGAGATCTGTGATTGTCTACGGACTTTCCCCATATGATTATTGATTCTCTTATGTGATTACTGATAAGGTTGATTTCTTTGTGATCACATTCTGGGTTTCGTCTTCTCTCCTATTGTATTACACTTTCACCCAATAGAAGCGCTACACTATTTATTGTTTTAATTGCTTAACTTTGTCTGTTTGAAGTGTTGGCAGCTGTTTTTTTCACTTGTTCTTTTCTGATATAGCGCGGTGTTTTTCCCCCCTTTTATCACCGAGTATGCCTGGGTATCACAGCCATACTCTGGTTATTGCTGGGTATGGCAATTTATGGAAGAGTATTGGCAGGGTATTGCAGGCTATTGCAGAGTATTGCTGGGTATTGCAGAGTATTGGCAGGGCATTGCTGGTATTGCAGAGTATTGGCAGGGCATTGCTGGGTATTGCAGAGTATTGGTAGGGTATTGCAGAGTATTGGCAGGGCATTGCAGAGTATTGGCAGGGCATTGCTGGGAATTGCAGAGTATTGGCAGGGCATTGCAGAGTATTGGCAGGGAATTGCAGAGTATTGGCAGGGAATTGCTGGGTTAATTGTCGGTTAGCAGCGCTGTGGGCACTGCAGATCCAGCCCACAGTGCTGCTGACACCGATCTCTCCCCTCTCACTGTACTGATCGGTGCAGAGAGGGGAGGGAGGAACCGGTTTGTTTACAAGTGATCGCTCTGTCATTTGAGGGAGCGACCACGTGGTAAACGGCCGCGATGAGCGGTCGTTTACCGTGATCCTTGATGCCCTGGGTCCTGTGGACCCGGCGGTCACGGATGCTCTCGAGTGTGAGAGGGGGCGTGCGAGAGCGAAATATTGCAGAGTTAATCAACCGCCATGTAGCCCACATTCGGCTATGGGCCGGTTGTTAAGTGGTTAAGCTGTGCTTTTGCAATGCTTTTCGGCTACTAGGGGCGCTTTTAACCCCAAAGAAGGGTAGCACTGGGGAGGATGGCACTGGGCAAGGATGGCACTGGGCAAGGATGGCACTGGGCAAGGATGGCACTGGGGCGGATGGCACTGGGGGAGGATGGCACTTTTTTATACTTTTTTTTTTTCACTTGCGGCCGCTGCAGGCGTTCATCTCTCCCCTCTCACACGCTGTCTGTGTGAGGAGGGAGAGCGGCGCTGAGAGATGATCTCATATGTTTACATATGAGATCATCTCTCATTGGATAGGCCGATCGCGCTGTAAACGGCCGCTGTGATTGGCCGTTTTCAGCGATCTGTGTTTGCCTGTCTCCGGGGAACACGGCAAACACAAAACTTCCCCGATGCGCGCCCATGGCGGCACGCATTGCGGAAGTAAACAGGGACGGCCTCCCGAACGAGAGCGCCCGCTCTATAGCTGTTATTCGGCTATAGGGCGGGCGGGAAGCGGTTAATAGAGCAAGGACACAAAAGGGACACAGTTTTGCAGGACTGAGTAATTGTCATTAAAAAGTGTGAAAGCTAAAAATTGGTCTGCTCTGCTCAGGAAGGGGGTGTAAGTGCCCAGCAGTGTTGGTCATCTTACTTTAAAAAAAGTAATTAGTTAAGTTACAAATTACTTCTCCTAAAAAGAAATTGCGTTAGTAACTCAGTTACTACATTGGAAAAGTAATTAGTTAGTGACTTTTTTTTAAATATTCTATAGACGGGACTAGCGAGGGAAGTGAATGTCGCTGCCTCCATCGGCGAGATTGACACCTCATGAGCCCCGTCGCTTGGTATGGATTTAAAGGGGAACCCCTACGACGAAAAAACGGCATGGGGGTCTCCCCAAAAGTCCATAGCAGACCCTTATCTGAGCACGCATCCCGCCCGGTCAGGAAAGGGGGTGGGGACAAGCGAGCGCCCCCCCTCCTGAGCTGTACCAAGCCAGGGTTGTCAGGAAGAGGCCCTTGTCCTCATCAACATCGGATAAGGGTCTGCTATGGACTTTGGGGGGACCCCACGCCGTTTTTTTCGGCGTAGGGGTTCCCCTTTAAATCCATGGCAGGCGACGGGGCTCGCGAGGTGTCAATATCGCCGATGGAGGCGGCGGGATTCACTTCCCTCACTAGTCCTGTCTACCTGGTCCTGGGCGGTAGATGTAATTGCGGTAATGCCGCCCAAGTGATGGGAACGGCGTTACCATGAGGGGAAGAGTAATCAGTTTGATTACTCATTACCCTCTAAAGTAACTGCGTCAAGTAACTCTGTTTATTTTAACTGAGTTACTTACATCACTGGTGCCCAGTAGGCAAGTGGCTAAAGAGGAACTGCGGTCTGCTCACATCATTTGTAATAAAAACATCTTTGCCATTCCGAAGCTTCCTTTCAACCACTTTACATATTATTTTATATATACTATGATTCTGTACTTGCCAAATATGCTGTAGAAAGCTCCATCCACTGAGTCTGGGTGTAGCCATTTTAACTGTGGGCAGCTGAAGCAGCTGCCTGTTCACATCCTGAAATTATACAGAGGCACGTGTCCAGCTCTGCAGCTCTCATCGGCCCTCTTATGACTCACCCCCCCCCCCCCCCCCCTCCTTTTCCCCTGGCAAACTCTCACAAGAGTGAGAGAGAGAGCTGTGCATGATGTCATAAGCCTAGGCTAATGACCAGACAAGAAACAGGAAGTGGGCTGTATAAGGTATTTACTGGCTGAAAAAAAGGTTTTACTATCAAAAGTTAAAGCAACAAGAGCAGATTTAATAGATGGAAAGATGAAAAAACGGCTGAAGTTCCACTTTAATACAAATGTACATTTGCAACCAAAAAGGAATTCCTTGTAATAATAATAATAATAAAAAACTAAATCAGATTTAAAAAAAAAAAGAATATATTGGTGTGCATGTGAAAACAATAAATTCATGCAGATTTCTTAGAGCTGTAGAGTTATGCAAATGTCATTTTATATAATTCCCCAAAATTTGCTCACATAGCAAACATACAGAATGAGAACTATATTTCTAAAGCTAAGTTATACAGATAAGAGGTGATTATAAAGAAGCTTCAACCTGTACATCCTGGTCACCACCTGCAGGGACAGAACTGATAAGAAGACATCTCCTCCATAGATCCCAACTGTCCATGATTTAGAGGGACTGTCCCTGATTTTGAGGGCCTGTCCCTGATTTTGAGGGCCTGTCCCTGATTTGGAGGGAATGTCCCTGATTTGGAGGGAATGTCCCTGATTTGGAGGGATTGTCCCTGATTTTGAGGGCATGTCCCTGATTTGGCGGGACTGTCCCTGATTTTGAGGGCCTGTCCCTGATTTGGAGGGATTGTCCCTGATTTGGAGGGACTGTCCCTAATTTTTGAGGGACTGTCCCTAATTTTTGAGGGATTGTCCCTGATTTGGAGGGCCTGTCCCTGATTTGGCGGGACTGTCCCTGATTTTAAGGGATTGTCCGTGATTTTGAGGGACTGTCCCTGATTTCGAGGGATTGTCCTTGATTTGGAGCAATGTCCCTCTGTCCTCCTCATTTGTCCCTCATTTTGGTCTGATCTGTATAGTATATAAAATGCACTTTTTATCTTTCAAAAAGTGTTTCCCACCGATAAAACTTTCCTCCAATTTCTAAATTGCTGCATTTCTACATTTTAAAAGCCAATATAAAGGAATAGTAGTGGTTAAAAAAAAGCACTTGCGGCTTTAATTCGCTTCTTTTTTTTTTTTGATAATTCTCCTTTAAGGGGGTGTGACGGGGCATGTCCTATGCTACATACATTTGTTAGAAGGTGTCCATCATTCCCATCTTAAAAGGTTGGGAGGTATGCTCTTCTATTAATGTCACCACTCATAAAACACAGCACACCCTTTCTGGAATGTACTGTACTGGTCACTCGTAAAGCCAAGCAGCTCTCATTTTAATTGGCTGGAAGTGATTACTTGCTGCTTACTCATTGGTTAAATGATTTCAACAGCTGATCACTGATTTGTTTGCCCAGCGTCTGATTTGCGAGAGAACGAAGGCGCCTTTAACAAAAATGGATCCTAGTCGTAGAGTAAGTTCTACAGCTGCCGCCATTTTTTATAAGACCAATCCCCATTGAAAGCATAGGCACATTCTCCAGAACAATGGCTCCGGTTGTGAAGCAGAGCGAGAGCGCGGAAAACTTAATTCCCTTGCAAATTTAGAAAAGTGGCGTTGGTTCAGATGTTTCTGATGAAACGCAGGCATTGGAGAGTATCCTGCGGCCATTTTTGACCCGGGCAAGATTTAATGTAGCGTGATACATATCAGATTCTGTTGATTAAAACGTAAGCTTCCGTGCTGGGTGGTTATTCCTTTTATACACCGCAATGGCTGCTGGCTGTGAATTACAGTTCTTGATGAATATTTCCGGAATACAAAGTGAATGGTGTGTGTGGGCGAATGGGAGGCGGAAGTGATGTAGGCGGAAGTAGACTCTCGTTAGTATTGGGTAGTGATGGCGGCTCTTTACATCTATGGCTTGCTGTGTCTCCAGTCTCTTTTTTGTCTGTTTATTCTCGGGGCCGCCGGAGACCTGACCGATGGGAACAGCGAGCACGTGAAGAGGGAGCACTCTCTCATCAAACCTTACCAAGGTGAGGAAGACATGGGGCGGTTTAGTGCTTTGCTTATACAGTAGCTGGACATATTCATGTGGAATTCAGGAGCCTAGGGGCAACAGAGAGGGTTTACCACGGTCACTGAAACCCTCAGTGTAAATATACATTTATTTTTTTTATTATTCTTTAAGCCTGGTAAACCCAGTGACATTATCGGAAAAATGAGCATCTGTGTTTTTTTATTTTTTTATTTGCATTTTAGTTGCATATCGAAAACTAAGAGGGTACTGAAGTTCCGAAAATTCTCGCACGACAGAATAAAAAATTCGGACGCGATGTCATGTATTTTTGGATGACGACTGTACTGATTAACCCCGTTGTGACCACACTATAGCCAAATGACGGCTACAGCGCAGCGGCTCTTTGCCGCGGGACCATCCTATGGCGCCCTCCCGTGCTCACGCTGCCTGCGAGCCCCCCTGCGACACACATTGGCAGTGAACTGAGATTGCTGCATCACAAATTGGGGTAAAGTGCCAATCAAGGTGGTGATCGGCAATTGTGATCACAATGTAACCAGATTTGCTGGTTATCGGTAATCCTCCTCTCATACTGACAATCATGTGAGGAAAGGAGAGACGACCACTGGCAAGCCCACACAGGGGACATCAGGGCGCTGATAATTAGTATCCTGATTATCAGTGCTGCCAATTGGTGCCCACCGGTGCTGCCTGTCAGTGCAGCCAGGGTGGATATCACTAGTAAAAAGGCTTGATTTAAATCAACTTTTTATATATATACTTTTCGTATTTTGTTCAGTTGTACAAAAACATTATTTGATCATTAAGCCTTTCACAATCATTTTTAACATCTGATTTATTACATTTTCCTTACCCATCCAACATTTTCCCTTCCCACACACAAAATAAAAAATTAAATCAACTTGACTCACCGACAGTCCCATTCACTTTAAAAGAGAAATTACTCTTTTTTTTTTTTTTGTCTACTTAGGTGGATGCAGAATCAGGCCCATGCGTCATCTGTCCCCCGCCTCTTCTGCCAATGGCTCAGTTCTTACAGCTCCTATGCACCGCTCCCCCAGCGACTCAAAGATGCTGTGTGCAGGACTTTTTTTGGTGTCCTGCCAGCGCACCACTCCAGTGTGAAAGCACTTGGGCTTTCACACTGGAGTGAGAGGAGAGGCGCTTTTACAGGTGCTTTGCAGGCGCTATTTTTAGCACTATAGCACCTGTAAAGCACCTCATTGTGAAAGCCGCCTTAGTGCTTTACTCATAGTCCATAGCTACTGCCCTGAGTGGCTATCTAGTGGCACTGTGGGAGTTGACAGCACTCTACTAAGAAAAGTCGTGCCACCTTCTGCCCATCCAGCTGGGTTTTACATCTAATTTATCATTTATTGTAAGCGCCTAAAGCTCCAATGAACTTTGAATGCAGTCACAGCCTGAGTAGAAAAAAAACTTGTCCTTTTGCCAGCAACTGCAAAGAAAAAACTCTTTCTGCAACTTTCTGGCAGGGGACAGTTTTTTTTCTTTTTAGGCCGTGGCTGTGTTGGAAATAACAACATAAGACACTGAACATCTTTTTGTTTTGATGCACCTGAAATGCGTTTCACTTTTTTTTTTTTTTTTTCCTCAGCAAGCACATATATCATAATCGCCTCAATACAAAGCAAACATCTCTCCCCTATGCTGATGAGTCAACTCCTTTAGTTCCCCTCCATCTGTGGGATGTGGGGAAATCCACTTTAGTGCAATCAACTTTCTAGTAGGGAACAGTGTTCTACTAAGCCCCCATCTCAGATTAACTTGAATTTTTGGCTTTTCTAGATATCCCAAAATACACATCTAAGTTGCATGCAACATTTGTTTTAGAAATATTAATATATTAAACAGCATATTTTTTTTTTCAGTATGTTATTCATTTAGGAAATCTCCAGATAAGGTGAGAGAATTCTCTACCTGATTTAAACTGAAAGTGAAATTGGGGAATAAAAATTGCCTGTTGCCAGTTGAGATGTCCAGATGCTTTGCCTACCTGTCTGCTGGCATTTATCCTGCAACGCACTAGTATTGTATTATAGCATTGATGACAAACCTTGACGCCCCAGATGTTTTGGAACTACATTTCCCATGATCATGCACTCTGCAGTGTAGTTGAGCATCATAGGAAATGGGGAACCTTGGCAGCCCAGATGTTTTGGAACTACATTTCCTATGATGCTCAGCTACACTGCAGAGTGCATGAGCATCATGGGAAATGTAGTTCCAAAACATCTGGGCTGCCAAGGTTCCCCATCACTGTATTATAGTCTTAATGGTTAGGAGGGATAGCAAGCATTCATTTGGAAGGTTAGTGATAATGTGTGTGATTTTTTTTTTTTTTTTTTTACTTAAGGGGAATATTTCTGACTAGTTCTCCATACATTGTCTTCTGTAGCCGTAAAGGCTTTTCCTCTTGTTCCCATTAGGGGCTCTCCCAATTTTTATCACTTCAAACTGTGTAGCTAAAAACTACAATAGTAAATTAAAAGTGATAGCTATTTTGCATCCTTGGAAGGACAAATCCAAGATGCCAGATAGCAGGGGGACTCTAGGTCATTGCGATTTTCCTTTAAAGGGTTTCCTATTCTAGCTTGCTTTATCTGATTTTGTTAGGTTATCTGCAACTTATGGATTGTGCAGATCTCCATCTGTAGCTCTTTCTTGGTGACTCTTTTTTTCTTGGTGACACCCTGCCTTGAGGAGCTGTAACGCTTGACTACTGTAGAACAAAAAGCATAACACTGCCACTCCTAGTAGACTTGATTGCCTGGTTAAGATAGTGGTTGCATGTTGTCATGTCTGCCCTAAGAATATCAGTGATACACCATCCAATATATAACCAGTTTTAAAGGTATATGCTAGATATTCCCCCTGAAATTTTGGTCGCTGAAAATAATGGCACCAAAAAACGCTTGCGATTCTATTGCGCTTATGATGTGTTTTTCATAGGTCACGTGATTCCAAAACCGCATCACAAATGTAACATGGATGTGTTAGTGATGTGTTCTTGCTGCATTTTCAATGCATTTCAATAGGGAGGTGCAATTTTTGGTTGAGTTTTTTTTTTTCTTCTGAACAAAAACGCAGCAAGCAGGATTTTTAACACCACAACAGAAGTGCAACGAACCTTTGTGAAGACGTGCATAGAATTTAAAGGGATACATTTTTCTTGAGCTTTTATGGTGCTAAAGGTACCAAAAATGGCCACCAATAAATTCATATTTTAAATTCATGATATTTAACCACTTGCCACCCGCTATATAGAAGAATGACGGCGGCAAAGTAGTTTCGATATACTGACTGGGTGTCATGACATCCTCAGAATATTAAGCCACTGCGCGCCCCCGGGGGCATGCATTGCGGCAATCGTTGTTTGCGGTATGTCGGTCTGACACCCGCAACACTGATCTAGCTAAAGAGTGTCTGGCGGAGACTCTTTCCACGTGATCAGCTGTGTCCAATCTCGATATAAATAGGAATAGCCAGTGATCGGCTTTTCCTCACTCGCATCTGACAGATTGTTTATCAGCGAAGCCCCCCCTTGGATCCCGCCCAGGGCCACCATCATGCCGCCCAAGACCACCAGGAAGGCCATCCACACTGGACCACCAGGTATACCCCCTAGACCCCCAGGAAAATGCACATCTGTGCCCAGGTAGCTGCCAATCAGTTCCCACTGACAATGTCTACCAGTGCCACCCATAATTGCTTATCTTTTCAGCCTTTCAGTTCCCACCAGTGCTGTCTATCAGTACCTTCTTATCAGTGCCCATCAGTGAAAGAGAAAACTTATTTACAAAATTGTATAACAGAAACAAAAGCAAAACTTTTTCTTTCTTTCTAAATTTTCGATTTTTTTTTTTTTTTTTTTTTTTTTTTTTTTTTTTTTAGAGAAAAAAAAAAAACGCAGAGGTGATCAAATACCACCAAAAGAAAGCTCTATTTGTGGGAACAAAATGATAAAAATTTAGTTTGGGTACAGTGTAGCATGACCGCAATTGTCATTCAAGTTGTGACAGTGCTGAAAGCTGAATATTGTCCTGGGCAGGAAGGTGTATAAGTGCCTGGTATTGAAGTGGTTAATAAAAATGTCAGAGACAATTATATATATATATATATATATATATATATATATATATATATATATATATATAATATTATAATTTTTTTTTTTTTTTAAACTAAGTTTCAGTCAGGTGCATCCTGCATTTTCGGTTTCAGCACCAAAATTTCCATTCGGTACACCGCTAGTATACACCATCCAATGTTTACCAGTTTTAAAGTAATGTTTTTATCATAAAGCTTTAAATTGAATTGCCTGTTTAAAGTAGGACTTGCATTAAAATGCACGGTGAACTCAAATTGCTCAGGCTCCTTTCCCCTTTGCAGATCAATTATTAGTACAGGGCTCGACAAATCCCAGGCGCCAGGTCGCCGTTGCGACTAGAAGTTGTGCCCTGGTGCCTGGGTTTTTGTCACTGATAGGTGCCTCTGTTGCTCTGTGTCTGGTGCCTCCAGACACAGAGCACTGTCTGGTAGTCGGGATGGAGCAGGAAGAGAGCAGCTCAGCAGCCTCTGACATCTTCCTCCCTTCTCCCCACACTGTTGGCAGAGCAGCGCCGCAGTGTGTGAAAATGTGTTTAGAGAGGAGCTGTCAAAATTGAGGCTGAATGTCGGGGTGGGCAGGACACAGCTTTCCAACACCAGCCAATGGGATGGGATCTGGGCGGGCAAATACGTGTATGTGGCCCCTCCCCTTTCTTAAGCAGCCCAATCATTGGCTGGATAGCTGCTGGGTCCCGCCCACTTCTGACATCACGCTGAATGTGTCAGCTCCTCTCTCCATACAGTTTCACACAGTGCAGCACTGCAGAGAGCATTCAGTTTCACAGTTACACTATTGGCTGTGAAACCTGCCAGTGCCACCTGCCAATACCAGTTAGTGTGCAATCCAGTGCCACTTGCCAATCAGTGCAATCCAGTGCCACTTGCCAATCAGTGCAATCCAGTGCCACTTGCCAATCAGTGCAATCCAGTGCCACTTGCCAATCAGTGCAATCCAGTGCCACTTGCCAATCAGTGCAATCCAGTGCCACTTGCCAATCAGTGCAATCCAGTGCCACTTGCCAATCCGTGCCAACCTGTGCCACTTGCCAATCCGTGCCAACCAGTGCCACCTGCCAGTGCAATCCACTGCCACCTGCCAGTGCCAAGTGCCAGTTAGTGCCACCTGCCAGTGCCAGTTAGTGCCACTTGACTGTGCAATCCAGTGCCACCTGCCAGTGCCAGTTAGTGCCATCTGCCAGTGCCACTTGCCAATCTGTGCCACCCATTGCCACCTGCCAGTGCCAATCAGTGCCACCTGCCAATGCCATCTGTCAGTGTCACGTGCCATCCAGCGCCACATGCCAGTTATTGCCACATGCCAGTTATTGCCACATGCCACCTGCCAGTGCCACCTGCCAGTGCCACCTGCCAGTGCCACCTGCCAGTGCCACCTGCCAGTGCCACCTGCCAGTGCCACCTGCCAGTGCCACCTGCCAGTGCCACCTGCCAGTGCCAAGCAGTGCCACCTGCCAGTGCCAAGCAGTGCAACCTGCCAGTGCAATCCAGTGCCGCTTGCCAATGCCAGTTAGTGCCAGCTGCCAATGCTGCCCATCGGTGCCACCTGCCAATTCCCATTAGTGGCACCTCAGTGCTGCCTATTGGTGTCCATCAATGCCACCTGCCAGTGCCCATCAGTTCCAACCTCAATGCCGCCCCATCAGTGCTGCCTATCAAAGCGCATCGGTGAAGGAGAAAAAAAACGTATTTGCAAAAACTTATAACAAAACAAAAGTTATTTATTTTTTTAATATTGTCATGAGCAATTATTTTCAGATGCCCCAGACATGCAGTTCTGGGCGCTGGGTAGAGCATTTAAATAACTGGCTCCTAACTCTTTCAGCTGGCTCCTAGATTCTAAGCAAATTTGTCAAGCCCTGTATTAGTAGTAGGTTTAGACACACAGAAATTTCAAAAAGCTATGTGCCTGCAGTTGGACTTTAAGAATAACTTTGCAACCCATTCTCCCCACCTCCTCTGTTCCAGTAGGTCAGATGTGCATCCTTAATTTATCTATATAGTCAGTCATTGCAGCTTGCATGTGTTTGTTTTAGCCTTGGTGGAAAATGTTACCTGTGGCTTTTAAGGATTTTATTTTTTCCACTGTTATAAAATATCTTCACTTTTGTGCCCCTGCCCACATGCATTTTTGTTTTCTGTTTTAACGTCTTCTTTTTTTTTTTTTTTTTTTTTTTTTTTAGGTGTTGGTTCTAGTTCAATGCCACTATGGGATTTCATGGGTAGTACAATGCTTACAAGTCAATACGTCCGTTTAACTCCTGATGAGCGGAGTAAAGAGGGTTCTATCTGGAATAGAATAGTAAGTTAAAGTGTTCTAGAAAACCTAATGCCTGAATTGAAGCATCTCAAAAATAGAGTATGTTGCAGTAATTGTCTGGGTGTTTTCTTTTCAGCCTTGTTTTTTGAAGGACTGGGAGCTACATGTCCATTTCCGGATACATGGAGCAGGAAAGAAGAACCTACACGGGGATGGCTTTGCACTTTGGTATGCAAAGGATAGGTTAGAGCCAGGTAGATCGTTACGGTCTTTATCTTTTTCTTTTTTTGCTTGCCCGCTTTGTTGATTGGCAGTCACTAATAACTTTCCATAACCTCTTTAAGGTCCTGTGTTTGGAAACCATGATAAATTTCATGGCCTGGCAGTCTTTGTTGACACCTATCCCAACGATGAAACAACAGAGGTGAGTATTACTCCTGCATACTGCTTGATCTTTTCTAATCTGATACATTTTATTTCCTTTCACAATTCTTCACACTGCCTTCAGTTGTTTTCCAAGTTCACTTTAGGCAATGCTTTTTGAGAAGTGTATGCATGTAAGCTTCTTCAAAAGAGAGACTTCTGGGTAAATTAATTTTTTTTATTTTTTTTCATGGCAGCTCTGTAAGTGAATGTCTTCTTTCACTGGTTATTTAAACAGTTACATAGCCTTTTTCAAACCATAGCATCTACATGGGCACTACCATTTTTATTTTTTGTCCTTACAAGTACAGAGCTGAAAGTTCAGTTGGGGGAGTGTTTTAAATAAGGTCCTTTCTCATTGGAAAATGATTGCTTGAGTCTCCTTTTATGGACAACCTATGACAGGTGTTTTTATTCAAGTATTAGGTTTTGCAATCAGCACTTGATTTAGCCAGACCTGTACAACACTCTTCTAGGAAATGTATTCAGAGTCCATTTACCTTTTCATATTTTGATAGTAGACTGTCAAGTTGACCTATCTGCTGGATCACCTCTCTGGTGACAAAATTTTCCCTTTGTGTGTATAAATCTACACTTGCAAATCAATCTGTAGTGCTAAAACCTGCTGTTTAAAACAGAAATTGTGAATAAAACTCATGAAACTTACAATACAACGCTGTACCACTAAAATGTATGTAAGATATTCCCTTCAGCTTGTGTCGCCAAACAGAGCAGCAGTGAAGTGAAGGTAAATATATGCTGGGCTGGGTGGGGAGAGTGAAATTTAAACGTAGCTTTGCTAATAAGGGTTTACTTTAAAGTGTTTGTAAAGGCTTAAGGTTTTTTGCCTTTATGTATTAAGTAAAAAAAAAACCTTCTCTGTGTAGCAGCTCCCCCCAGCCCTCCCTAATGCTCATCTGAGCCCGATCTTCCTCTAGCAATGTGCATGAGAGGGGACTCTTCCCTCCTCATTAGCTAAGACAGCAGCGGTAGCCATGGGCTCCCACTGCTGTCAGTCACAACCAGTGAACCAATGAGGAGAGAAGAGGCGGGTCCTACCCACTGCTCTTGTGTGTGAATTGACACTCAGAGCTGCAGCTCGGAAGCCCCCTTTGCAAGCTAGTTGCACTGGGGGCACTCGACAAAAGGGAAGGGTCGAACACCGGCAGGGGACCCAAGAAGAGCAGAATCAGTGCTGCTCTGTTGAAAAAAAATACTGCACAGAGCAGGTAAATATAACATTTGTTATTTAAAAAATGTTAAGAAAATGTTGGATATCTATCCTATCTATCCTATCTATTTTTCCCCCTAAGACCTTGGAGAATAAAATGGCGGTTGTTGCAATACTTTGTCACACTGTATTTGCGCAGTGGTCTTACAAGCGCATTTCTTTGGAAAAAATACACTTTTTTGAATAAAAAAACAAGACAACAGTAATGTTAGCCAAATTTTTTTTTATATTGTGAAAGATAATGTTGTGCCAAGTAAATTGATACCCAAAATTGCACCCGCTCGTGGAATCATGACAAACTTTTACTGTTAAAAAAATCTCCATAGGTGACCTTTAAAAAAAATTCTACAGGTTGCATGGTCTGAGTTAGAGGAGATCCAGGGCTAGAATTATTGCTCTCGCTCTACCCATCGTGGCGATACCTCACGTGTGGTTTGAACACTGTTTTCATATGGGGGCGCTGCTCACTTATGCGATCGCTTCTGCATGCGAGCTCGGCGCACGCTTTTTTAAATTTTTTTTTTTCTTATTTATTTTACTTTTTATTTTTAAACTACTCTTTTTAAAAAAAAAAAAAAATTGTGTCAGTTTTATTCCTATTACAAGGAATGTGAACATCCTAAAGGCATGACAGGACCTCCTTTTTTAAATATGAGATCTGGAGTCAAAAAGATCTCAGATATCATATTTACACTTAAATGAAATAAAAAATAATGTTGCTTTAAGAGCTATGGGTGGAAGTGAAGTTTTTGACATCAATTCCGCCCTGCATTGGGATGGAGAAGGATGGGGGCCATATTCCCCTCACTTGTCTGCATACCAAGCTAGGGAGAGGACCCGATCGCCTCTGCTGCTACAGACGGCTCCAGGATGCGGCAGGCCCCCTCTCCCGCCGCCGATAAGTGATCTTGTGGCGAATCCGCCACAGAGACAACTTTCAATCTAAAACCGCTCAGTGAAGAATAGGTTACCGCGGTTATGGTAGCTAGATGCTGCCATAGCGATCTCTCTTCAAAGTGGTTAATATCACTTTGCGACACTAAAGTGCCTATTGGTATTTTTATTTCCTTTTTTCTTTTTCCCATTTATAATATATTTATAAATATTAATCTTGTGATTAAAAGTACCATTTCAGCATTTGCAGATGACACCAAGCTATGTAGTGGAATAGGGCATCCTTGCAGGATGTCTCCAACTTACAAGTAGACCTCAGTGCCCTGTTTAATTGGGTAACTATGTGTGTGGCAAATGAGGTTTAATGTTGATAAACGTAAAGTTATACACTTGGGCTAAAAACTTGCATGCCTCATAAATTCTAGGAGGAGACCAACTGGGGTGTGCTTTCTAAAGCAAGAAAAAAAATTTCTTTTATGAAGGCCCCTTTTGCACTGGAGCGTCGTTGGTACCGTCGTTTTGGCGCTGGGGTTAGCGTCTGAAAACCCCCGCAAAAACGATGGTACCGCCGATGCCCCAGTGCAAAAGGGGCCTTCATAAAAGAATAATTTTTTCTTGCTTTAGAAAGCACACCCCAGTTGGTCTCCTCCTAGAATTTGAGGCATGCATGGTTTTTAGCCCCCAAGTGTATAACTTTACGTTTATCAACATTAAACTTCATTTGCCACATAGTTGCCCAATGAAACAGGGCACTAAGGTCTACCTGTACTTGTATACACACCACTCCTTCACCACTCCAAAGATGCTGCTTGCAGGAGTTTTTTTTTTTTTTTTTTTTATAACATCCTGCCATCGCCTCAGTGTGAAAGCACTCCGGCTTTCACACTGAGACTGCAAGGAAGCTGTTTTTTTTGGTGCTTTACAGGTGCTATTTTTAGCCCAAAAGCGCCTGAAAAACATCTGTGTGAAAGGGGTCTAAAAGGTATAGACTCCAAAGAGAGCTATCATTTTGCCCCTGTACAAATTAAGACCTCATTTGGAATATGCAGTTCAGTTTTGGGCACCAGTTCACAAAAAGTATATCGGGTAACTGGAGAATGCAGAGACGGGCAACCAAATTGATAAGAGGTATGGAGGAACTTGGCTATGAGGATTAGAGGAACTGAATTTATTCTCTCTTGATAAGAGAAGATTAATGGGGGATATGATCAACATGTACAAATACATGAGTGGTCTATATAGTGAACTTGGTGTAATGACGTTCACATGAAGTTCAACACAGGGGCCAAGAGGGCACGCTTTACATTTGGAAGAGATTTAACCCCCAAACACAGACTTCTTAACAATAAGCTGTGAAAATGTGGCATAGACTCCCTCCAGAGGTGGTTCTGCCCAGATCAGTAGATCAAGAATGCCTGGGTTCTTTCCTAAATGCACATTATATAACTGGGTATTAACATGAGGGGTAGTTGATTCAGGGAATATCCAATTGCCTCCAGGCGGATTATGAAGGTATTTTTTCCAGGCTAATTGGGAAGGAATTTTTATTTATTTTTTCCTTATTTTTGTCCAAACTCTGTTTGCAGCGTGTCTATCCTTATATCTCTGTTATGGTGAACAATGGCTCCTTAGAGTATGATCACAGTAAAGATGGGCGCACAGCTGAATTGGCGGGTTGCACAGCTGATCTTCGCAATGCCAACCATGACACATTTGTAGCCATACGCTATTCTCGTGGGCGTCTTACGGTGAGAAATTTGTTCAATAAAGTTGTCTTCCCTAAGTGTTTAGATATATGCATTAATTAAGTTGCTGGATGTCAGTGTTTACCTTATCGTATTTTTCACCTTCTGATAAAGTACAAGACAGTTCTATATACATTGTACAGATCATTTGGTTGAATTTGTTTTTTTTCAACAATTGATATAGCATGGAACATCTGTCAGACTTTTATCTGTCTGACCATGTTAGGGGACTCCTATTACTGCCAGTGTGATCTTCAGAGCAGTAAATGAAATGACTCTCCCCAAAGGCGACATTGCAATATAAACCTGAAAAGTGGTAAAAACACCTGCCCCAAAACTGCAAAAAAAGTGTGGAAAAATGTCAGCTCTAAAATAGTATTATCATAGGATTATCATGCTTAGCTGGTTAAAAATAGTGACTTATGGTTTTTAATTTGTAATTTTTCTTTATTTCTTAAAGGTGATGACTGACATCGAAGGTAAAAATGAATGGAAGAATTGCGTTGACATTTCAGGTGTTAGATTACCAACAGGATACTATTTTGGAGCAACTGCTGCAACTGGAGACTTGTCAGGTTAAAAAAGATTGTTCTTGAACACAGTTATTTGCTTACTATAACTCTGGAACATATATTAAAGGCATTCATTTTTATTTATTTTTTGTTCTATAGATAATCACGATATTATCTCCATGAAGGTTTACCAGCTCATGGTTGAACATTCGCCTGATGAAGAGAATATTGACTGGACTAAAATAGAGCCCAGTGTTAGCCTGTTAAAGTCTCCAAAAGGTGAGCATAAAATGTGATTATTTTTTTTATTTTTATTTTTTTAACATGTATTTATAATTTTCCTCTGTACTGAAAATATAGTATTGGGTGTAATTTGATGTCTTGCAAAACCCACCATTCTAGGTTCAGAATAAGATACACAAGGTAGTTGGTAAAGTGTATATGTGAACCCTTAGCTTGTAAAACAGCCAATTCAGTAGTTTAAAATCAAAATGAAAGGCAAAACGTGTGTATGTATAGGCTGTAATACTTCTGTTTTGGCTCACCGTGGGTATGTTCTATCCAGCTTTACCCTCATATAGTATCATTCCCAGGTTAAGCCCTGGTTCCCACTGACTGCGGGAATGAAATCGGGTTGAGTTCAGCTGAACTCGCCTGATTTCATTCTCGCATGTCAGTCCTGACTTCAGGGCTATGTCAATGGAAATCGCACCCCGAAATTTCCAAATAAAGTAGTACAGTAACTGCAACAATTTGGATGGTGCCATTGCTGCTGATTTTGTCATGCAATTTGACATCAAATTGCAAGCTAAAATCACATCATTGTGAACCAGGGCTCTAGGACCCTCATCGGGTCATTCTGACAAAGTGCTAACTAATTATTACTAAAGCTCGCCTGACTGTTCTTACACATTCTATGATAGTCTTTTTAACCACTTCTACTTAATTTTCTGACTAAGGTGAAAATCCTAGAGATGTGACGCCCCCCATATGATTAAATCTGCGTCAAATAGGGAATGTAGAATTTGCTGCTGTTTTGAGCATTGGTGGATAAAGTGATCTAATGGTTTCATGCAATGTTGCAGTGTTAGATGCATGTCGATAACAAATGTTGATACAAATTGGTTGATTATGCAGAGCTTTAAATCTATTCTTTAATGTACACAACTTCCAGATAATGTTGACGATCCAACTGGCAACTTTCGCAGTGGCCCTCTAACTGGCTGGAAAGTGTTCTTGCTACTTCTCGCTGCTCTCTTGGGTATTATAGTCTGTGCTGTAGTTGGAGCCGTGGTGTTTCAAAAACGTCAAGAAAGAAACAAGAGATTCTACTAGCCAGGCATGCTGGGAGAACAAATTCTGAAATGTGAACTCTCCTTTACCAGAAAATGGATTCTACAATACAGTTTCGTATGTGGGTTAAAAAGAAGATAATTTAAGTCGTATTTTCGTACTTTTTATTTACAATGACAAGAATATCCTTGGGAAGTGGGTACAGGAGTAACAATCATTTTTGAGGTTTGCAACTGATTTTTTTTTTTTTTCCTTGGGAGTTTAAATCAGAATTATTTGATTTATTTTTTTAATATAAATGCCTAACTTTAGTGGAGCATGCTTGGAAGAGTTTTGGGCCAAGACATGGCTGTATAGTTTTGCATAGATGCTACATCTACAAAGCCTGCTCTTGATGTATTCTGCAGTGTGTTCTTGCTGACCAATAATCTGATGTAGCCTTTAAGCAGCCCAATCCTGTGGATTAAAATGGCTGTTAGCACAGAACCGTGTCAATGACTGCTTGCACAGAACTGTGTCGATGACAGCATGAGGTCTAGAAGATCTTGAGTTTGGTTGCTCGATTTACTGTTGGTTTCTTACTGACGCTCAGATGTTTACAAAAAAAGAAGAAGAAATTTTGCCTTGGCCTGCACTACATATCTTATAAATCCCTTGAGTATGATTGTATACCACCGCTTTTCTTTTGCTTTTTTATTTTTAAACAAAAATGTTCAGGGGTTTTCCTGTAAGAGTGTAAGAATATTTGGCTGTGTCCAAAGTGGCTACCCATTAAAGAAAAGAAAACATGTGTCATGTCTTAAGTTTCTCTTTGTGGTTTTATGGGAGTTAAGCTGTTTAGTATGGGTAGGTTGCCTTGCCCATTCTTTAAAATTGCACCTCCTTTTATCAATTCTGTATTATCGCAAGCCATGTAATACTTAAGCTTCTGGACCATTTAGGTTTCTGTCACCCACTCTATAACTTCTTTGACATTTCTTTTAGATATCACAGCAGAGTCTTGCAGAAATGAAGCACAGTGTCAGTCCAGTCTGCACTTCCCAAGATACAGCAAGGATAAATTCAGACTCCTTTTATTTTTTTTTTATTTTTTTAAATCTAAATGCACATATTTTTGCAGGTAAGAAAAATGTGCATTTACAATTGTACCTTGTACAGACAGGCAGTTACTGAATGACAGGAAGAATCACTGAACTACCTAGAGTGGTCATCGGCTAAATATGGGTGTAACATGTTACTGTAGGTGAGCTTATCCTTTAATTTGCCAATAGGTGAGGTTCACCTAAAGTGTAAACTAAAGGCAAAACTTTTTTTTATTTTTTAGTCCGAGTAGGAGAGTGTTATAACCCCTGTCAGCTTTTTTTTTTGCCATCTATGTCCTAAAGGGGAGATTTGCCTTCCTGATAGCCAAAACTGGAAATGAGAGGAAATCCCTTCAAAGTGTTGAAATTCCAGGTCATCCCCATTGGAAGACTTCCCCTCTATTAACTGTTCTGGTGTCAACCCAAAAGTTGGGCTTTTCTTTTACTTTCACTTTAGGTAATAAACGATAAACAGGACAAATAGAGGGGTGAATCTCTGGGACAGGGGTATAAACAGCAATAAAAAACTGTTGACGAAAGCCCATTCCAATTTTCATCAACAAACAAAAGCTGAATGGTGAGGGAGGGAAGTTTATCCACCTGACCTTTGGCTTTTCATGGAGCTCTGTCTGTTAAAGCCTCAGATTTCAGTCGACTAAAATATGACTGAAATGATTCAGATGACTAAAATGGCATTTTAGCCAAAAGACTATGAAAGGCAAAAACTGTGTGTGTGTGTGTGTGTGTGTGTGTATATGTAATATATATATATATATATCACACCTTTTTCTCCCTTTCTTATAAGCGATCACATTCATCTATTCTCCACTGCATAATAGCAGAGGAGAAACAGCAGCTCTCTGAGCTTCACAGTTAAAGCCTGTGCAGATGGGGGGGCATCAGAAGTCTGATTATTGGAGGAGAGCAGGCTGAGTTCCCAGCAAAACTAGAGAACTAACCACGATGTGCTCTCCTGCATAGTGTGGTCAGTTTTTAATAGGAAAGCAGAGGGATTGGCAGGAACACCATTTCACACAAATGTAGCAATAGAGAGAACAGGATCCTTTTTCATACAAGTACATGGTACAGCAGGCACATATCAGGACGATGGAATGTTGGAGTAACAAAGTTTTAAGGTAAAAACTCTTCAGACCCTTTTACTTACCGGAGCCCTTATTCTATCAAGCGCTGTGCACATCTGTAGCTTTTCTCTCCTCACTTCCGGGTTTCACTGGCTTTGCTATGGCCCTGAGAGCCATTGCCTGCCAGGGCAGTCGATCAAAGCGAGTGATGAGGGAACAGGGTTGTGTCCCACTGTCTGTGTCCATAGATGCAACAGTGAGGCTTGGGGGGTGAGCATGCACGAGTGCCCCCATGGGAAGCGGCACTGGACACGGGAGAGGCCAGGAGTGTCGACGGGGGACCTTAGAAGAGGTTCGCAGCAGCTCTGTGCAATTCCATGTAAGTATGGACATGTTTGTTTTAATGTTCTACCTTTTACTGTTGCTTTAATGCCACTTTTACACTTGTGTGACTTGGGACTGCAAAGTCGCATGAAAAGTCATATCCCATGATTTACTGTGAGTACCATTCATAAATGTATGATCTGCACTACTGTGGTCTGACGATGTGACTTGCGTTCCATAGACCACAAGATTACATAGGCATTGCTACAAGTCCCTGCACAAATCGTGCAAACTTTCAGGTCACACAAGTGTGAAAGGGACTAAAGTCTGCATTAAGAGTCCATGCTCTGTAGATCCACAGGAAGGGGAAAAAAAAAAACCCTGGCTACATTTGTGGTTTTTATTTATGAGGCATGCTCTGTACAGCATATCCTGTAAATTAACGTGCACGATGGCATTTGTACAACATGTCTGTGTTCTCGAAACCTTCTGCGTCCCCTAAACATGTAATCACTGCAGCCAGCACCCTGTATGAAGAATTCCTAAATTCAGCACTCCCCCCAATTAATCATAGCCAACAAGATCGAAAAAAAAGCAAAATATAAATATTACCCAATTGTCAAGTAAAATACACAAAACTATCCAATCAGCAGCACCTTGTAGAGTTTTATACCTGTATAACTGTTTGAAACCTGTAAAGATCCTTTCTTCTTGTATGAAGCATAAAACAAAACAAACACTCTTATAAACCACATTCATACAACTGTAAATAAGTATCACCTGAATGCTTAAAGGCCCCTTTCACACATACGAACTGTTCATTTGATCAGTTCAGTCACGTCAAAATGAATGAAGTATTCATCTGTGCTCATCAGTTTTGTCACAAAAAACAGTGACTGAACTGAGCTTCAAACGCTGCATCTAGCTGGTTTCTAAGGTGGGGCTCCCCACTAACAGCTGAATGTAATAAAAAAAAAAAACGGCATGGGGTCCCTCTAGGTCCATATTAGGCTCTTCAGGTCTACTATTGATTTGGGTGGGACAAGCCCTTCCCGCACAATTTTTTCATGGCGAGGGGCCCCCCCCAAGATCCATGTCAGACCCTTATCCGAGCATGCAGCCCAGCAGGTCAGGAAAGGGAGAGGACAAGCAAGCGCGCCCCCCTTTCTGAACCATACCAGACTACATTCCCTCAACATGGGGGGGGTGGGTGAAAACCCCCATTCACCCCAAAAGACAGTGAAATGTAGAAAAAAGAAGACAAGAGCGGGTAACCGGTGGTGAGGAAGAAGACGTCAGTGGGAGGCGATGGCTCAGGGAGAAAACGGCTTGGAGCTATTTTTTAATAAAGGACTTGTCAAAAAATTGCTTTTTTTTTTTTTTACATTCCACTGCTTTTTGGGGTGAATGGGTACTCGATACCCATTCACATGGTGGGGGGCAGGATTTGGGGGCCCCTTTGTTAAATTCCGATAAGCCCCTCCACAGACCCCACCGGCCAGGGTTGTTGGAAAGATGCCCTTGTCCCCATCTATATGGGGGGGGGGCAAGGTGCACCCATCCACCCCATGTTGAGGGCATGCAGCCTGGTATGGTTCAGAAGGCGGGGGGGGCGCTCACTCGCTTGTCCCCTCCCTTTCCTGACTTGCCAGGCTGCATGCTCGGATAAGGGTCTGGTATGAATTTTGTGGGGGACCCCACACCATTTAAAAAAAAAGATTGGCATGGGGGGGGGGGGGGGTGGGACCCCATCCGAATCCATACTAGACCCGAAGGGCCTGGTGTGGACCTGAGGGGGGAACGCCGCCTTTTTTTTGTTTTTTTTTCTTGCTGACATTTTTTCTTTTCTGTAGATTCAGCTGTCAACGCCATCAGTTCTTAAGGGCGTGGTGGCGGTTCCCGCCCGCCTCCTTAGCAACCAGCTATATACAGTGTGTTAAAAGAGGGGGAAAACAATGGATTTAAAAACATGTGAGCGGATCGGATTTTTCGTCTTCAAATTTTTGGCGGATGAAAAGTAGGGCTTTAATCCGTTCATAAAAAAACAGATGTTGAAGATAGCAGATGAAACCGGATGCAAATGATTGATCATCCGTTTTTCCATAAGAATGCATTGATGTCCATTTTTCATTTGTCAACGGATGCGTGAATGGGGCCCAAGCCATCATAGTATGTTTATACTATACTATACATATAGGAGATACTGTACAGTACATAAGAGAAGCAAAGTTGCATTATCACTGGCAAATCCAACACAGCACAACCTAAAAAGAAACGACTATAAAGTTTTCACAGAAACAAATGTAAAGGAAAATCCTTATTTAGGCCTGATTCACACCTATGCATTTTTAGTGCTTTTTGCTGATTGGCACTACAGAACGTGTTGCATAGGAAACCATGTTAAATGGACTGTAGTGCAAATCTGAAAAATACAAAAAGCACTAAAAATGCATAGGTGTGAATCAGTCTTTAACCTTTGGCTGTGCTGCCAATCAATGGGTCCCGTCCAATGATTTTATGGATTTAACCCCTTGATCATCCTAGATGTTAACCCCTTCCTAGCCAGTGTCATTAGTATAGGGACACAATTATATTAGCACTGATCATTGTATTGGTGTCACTGGTGATGACAGTGACAGTCAATTAGTGCCAGATTGTCTGACGCACCCCATTATAAGTCACCGACCACTGCCATTACTAGCATAAAGAAAACAATTAAAATTCCAATATAAATACCATAGATTGTAGATGCTGTAACTTTTACGCAAACCAATCAATATACACTTGTTGGGATTTTTTATTTTATTTTTTTAACAAAGACATGTAGCATTTAACATTTTGTCCAACATTTCTTTATCTAATACTTTGTACAAAATAATTTGTTGCTAATGACAGTTTCAATACAGTAGCTCACAAAAGTGAGTACACCCCTCACATTTTTGTAAATATTTTATTATACCTTTTTATGTGATAACACTGAAGAAATGACACTGTGCTACAATGTAAAGTAGTGAGTGCACAGCTTGTATAACAGTGTCCCCTCAAAATACCTCAACACACAGCCATTAATGTCTAAACTGCTTGAAAAAAAAAGTCAATACACCACCAAGTGAAAATGTCCAAAGTGGAGCCAAAGTATTAATATTTTGTGTGGCCACCATTATTTTCCAGCACTGCCTTAACCTTCTTGGGCATGGAGTTCACCAGAGCTTCCAGGTTACCACTGAAGTCCTTTTCCACTCCTCGATGATGACATCATGGAGCTGGTGAATGTTAGAGACCTTGTGCTTCTCCACATTCCATTTGAGGATGCCTCACAGATGCTCAATAGGGTTTAGGCCTGGAGACATGCTTGGCCAGTCCATCACCTTTACCCTCAGCTTCTTTAGCAAGGCAGTGGTCGTCTTAGAGGTGTGTTTGGGGTCGTTATCATGTTGGAATACTGCCCTGCGGCCTAGTCTCTGAAGGGAGGGGATCATGCTCTTCTTCAGTATGTCACAGTACATGTTGGCATTCATGGTTCCCTCAATGAACTGTAGCTCACCAGTGCCGGCAGCACTCATGCAGCCCCAGACCATGACACTCCCACCACCATGCTTGACTGTAAGCAAGACACACTTGTCTTTGTTCTCCTCACCTGGTTGCAGCCACACACGCTTGACACCATCTGAACCAAATAAGTTTATCTTGTTCTCATCGGGCCACAGGACATGGTTCTATTAATCGATGTCATTAGTCTGCTTGTCTTCAGCAAACTGTTTGCGGGCTTTCTTGTGCATCATCTTTAGAAGAGGCTTCCTTCTGGGACAACAGCCATGCAGACCAATTTGATGCAGTTTGCAGCGTATGGTCTGAGCACTGACAGGATAACCCCCACCCCTTCAATCTCTGCAGCAATGCTGGCAGCACTCATAAGTCTATTTCGCAAATACAATGTCTGGATATGATGCTGAGCACATGCACTCAACTTCTTTGGTCGACCATGGCATGGCCTGTTCTGAGTAGAACCTGTCCTGTTAAACTGCTGTATGGTTTTGGCCACCGTGCTGCAGCTCAGTTTCAGGGTCTTGCCAATCTTCTTATAGCCTAGGTCATCTTTTTGTAGAGCAACAATTATTTTTTTCAGATCCACAGAGAGCTCTTTACCATGAGGTGCCATGTTGAACTTTCAGTGACCAGTATGAGAAAGTGAGAGCGATAACACAAAATTTAACACACCTGCTCCCCATTCACACCTGAGACCTTGTAATACTAATGAGTCACATTTCTTCAGTGTTGTCATACGAAAAGATATAAAATATCAAAAATGTGAGAGGTGTACTCACTTTTATGAGATACTGTATATATATATATATATATATATATATATATATATATATATCCAAAAGTATTGGGACACCTGCCTTTACATGAACTTTAACCACTTAAGGACCGCCGTATTGCCATTATACGTCATCGCAATGGCACAGGCAGGCACAAGCACGTAGATGTACGTGCCTGCCTTCCAGCGGGTGGGGGGTCCGATCGGACCCCCTCCCGCTGGATACGGCGGTCCGTTTCCCTCCAGGAGCGATCTGTGATGAGGGGATGGCCGTTGGTTTCTGGTCACCCCCTCTGGATCGCTCCTGGCCAATGACGAGTTTCCTCCCACTGTGTATTGTTTACACAGGAAGGAGGAAGTGATGTCAATCTCCCCTGATTGCCCCTAGTTAACCCTTTCACCCCCTTTTGCCAGTGTCACTAAGCGATCATTTTTCTGATCGCTGCATCAGTGTTGCTACTGTCGCTAGGTAGCTAGTTTTTTTTTTTAGGTTCACCGCCAGGTTTTTATAGCGCTAGGTACCCCGATATACTACCCAATAATGGTTTTAACCCCCTGATTGCCCCTAGTTAACCCTTTCACCCCCTTTTGCCACTGTCACTAAGCGATCATTTTTCTGATCGCTGCATTAGTGTCGCTACTGTCGCTAGTTATTTTTTTAGGTTCACCGCCAGGTTTTTATAGCGCTAGGCACCCCGATATACTACCCAATAATGGTTTTAACCCCCTGATTGCCCCTAGTTAACCCTTTCACCCCCTTTTGCCAGTGTCACTAAGCGATCATTTTTCTGATCGCTGCATTAGTGTCGCTAGGTAGCTAGTTTTTTTTTAGGTTCACCGCCAGGTTTTTATAGCGCTAGGTACCTCGATATACTACCCAATAATGGTTTTAACCCCCTGATTGCCCCTAGTTAACCCTTTCACCCCCTTTTGCCAGTGTCACTAAGCGATCGTTTTTCTGATCGCTGCATTAGTGTCGTTAGGTAGCTAGTTATTTTTTTAGGTTCACCACCAGGTTTTTATAGCGTTAGGTACCCCCATATACTACCCAATAATGGTTTTAACCCCCTGATTGCCCCTAGTTAACCCTTTCACCAGCGATCACAGTATAAGTGTCACTGGTGACGCTGGTTAGCCAGTTAGTTATTTAGGTTCCCCGTCAGGTTTTTATATAGTGCCAGGGACCCCCATATACTACCTAATAAAAATTTGAACCCCCTGATTGCCCCTAGTTAACCCTTTCACCACTGATCACCATATAAGTGTTACGGGTGACTCTGGTTAGTTTGCTTTTTATAGCATCGGGGCACCCACCATTTATTACCCAATAAAGGTTTAACCCCCTGATCACCCGGCGGGTGATATCAATTAGGGTTTAGGGTCTGCGTCGCCCCAGGCAGCGCTAGGTTAGTGCCAGTACCGCTAACACCCACACGCAAAGCATAAACCTCCTGTAGTGGTATAGAATCTGAACAGATCAATATCTGATCTGATCAGATCTATACTAGCGTCCCCAGCAGTTCAGGGTTCCAAAAAAACGCATTGTTAGCGGGATCAGCCCAGATACCTGCTAGCACCTGCGTTTTGCCCCTCTGCCCAGCCCACCCAAGTGCAGTATCGATCGATCACTGTCACTTACAAAACACTAAACACATAACTGCAGCGATCGCAGAGTCAGGCCTGATCCCTGCGATCGCTAACAGTTTTTTGGTAGCATTTTATATTTAAATCCGGAAGGCAGTGCTTGGTTTTTGGGGTCCCGTACGTGGCTAGGCTCCCAAAAAGTCCCCCACATGTGGTATCCCCGTACTCGGGAAAAGCAGCAGAATTTATTTTGGGGTGTAATTTGACTTATGCCCATAGCATGTGTGAGCAATATATCATTTAGTGACAACTTTGTGCAAAAAAAAAAAAAAGTTTGTAATATTCTCGCAACTTGTGGCAAAATATAAAATATTCCATGGACTCAACATGCCTCTCAGTAAATAGCTTGGGGTGTCTACTTTCCAAAATGGGGTCATTTTGGGGGGTTTTGTGCTATTTTGGCATTTTATGGCCTTCGAAACTGTGATAGGTAGTGAGGAGTGAAATCAAAAATTTGCACCGTTAGAAATCCTGAAGGTGGTGATTGGTTTTCGGGGTGCCGTGCACGACTAGACTCCCAAAAAGTCCCACACATGTGGTATCCCCATACTCGGGAGAAGTAGCGGAATATATTTTGGGGTGCAATTCCACATATAACCATGGCATGTGTGAGCAATATATCATTTAGTGACAACTTTTTGTAATTTTTTTTTTTTTTTTTTTTGTCATTATTCAATCCCTTAGGACAAAAAAAATAAATATTCAATGGGCTCAACATACCCATCAGCAATTTCCTTGGGGTGTCTACTTTCCAAAATGGGGTCATTTGGGGGGGGGGGGGGGGTTGTACTGCCCTGCCATTTTAGCACCTCAAGAAATGAGATAGGCAGTCATAAATTAAAAGCTGTGTAAATTACAGAAAATGTACTCTAGTTTGTAGACGCTATTACTTTTGCGCAAATTAAAAAATATACGCTTATTGACATTTTTTTTACTAAAGACATGTGGCTGAATAAATTTTGCCCTCAATGTATGACTAAAATTTAGTTTATTCGATTTTTCTTATAACAAAAAGAAGAAAATATCTTTTTTTTTCAAAATTTTCGCTCTTTTTCCATTTATATCGCAAAAAATAAAAATCGCAGAGGCAATCAAATACCATCAAAAGAAAGCTCTATTTGTGGGAAGAAAAGGACGCAAATTTCGTTTGGGTGCAATATTGCATGACGGCGCAATTACCAGTTAAAGCAGCGCAGTGCGAAATTGGAAAAAGACCTCTGGTCCTTAAGGTGTTTATTGGTCCGGGGCTGTAGTGGTTAAAGAGGAAGTAAACCCTGATGAGTTTACTTCCTCTTTCATTCCCTGCAAAGGTAAAGCATAATGGACTACTATGCATCGCATAGTAGTCCATTATGTGTCACTTACCTGACACAGGAGCCAGCGATGTCACCGCTGTCCCCTGTAGTCCGGCGCATCCATCTTCTCGGTGGGTCTCACTGCTCCGCCGCTGTCATTCGGTGAAGCCGCGATGACGTCACTCCCGCGCATGCGCACGGGAGCTGCCACGCACGGCATATTCGCCGTTAACGGTGCCGCGCTCAGTGCGCTTGCTCCGTAGACAGCAGGTGCCTGTCTTTCGGCAAATATCTCCTAAACCGTGTAGGTTTAGGAGATATTTATTGGACCTACAGGTAAGCCTTAATCTAGGCTTACCTGTAGGTCAAACTGTGTTCTAAGGGTTTATAACCACTTTAAGGCTAGGTTCACTTTATCGCATGTCAGAAACGTGTGCACAATTGCACCATGTGGCTCCTTGGGGGGCAATTTTCCACTAGTATGGCAGCCCATTGAAGTGAGCTTAAAGTGGTTGTAAAGGCAGAAGTTTTTTTTTGTCTTCATGCATTCTATGCATGAAGTTAAAAAAACCTTCTGTGTGCAGTAGCCCCCTTAATAGTTATCTGAGCCCCATCTCGATCTAGCGATGTTGCATGAGAGACTCGGCTGTTTGGGCCTCTCCCTCCTGATTGGCTGAGACACACAGTGGGCCCTATTGGCTTCCGCTACTGTTAATCAAAATCAGTGAGCCAATGAGAAGAAAGAGGGGATGGGGCGGAGCTGTGTCTCAGCTCGGGTGCCTCCATAGCAAGCTGCTTGCTGTGGGGGCACTCAGCAGGAGGGAGGGACCAGGAGCGCAGACGAGGGACCAGAGAAGAGGAGTATCGCAGTTGCTCTGTGCAAAACCACTACACAGAGAAGGTACAGTAAATATGACATGTTTTTTAATAAAAAAAACAAGCACTTTAGTATTATTTTAAGCAGAATGCAGGTCACAATGTATCAGTGTGCAAATGTTATTCCCCTAGCTCAGGAATGTGAAAAAATTGTAACAAGGCACTAGAGGGAGATCATTTTGTGAATGAAGGCTCACTACAATGTTTTCATACTTTCACACACAAAAAAAAACTGTTTTAACTTGTAAACAATAGATCTCAGAAAGAGGCTTGGTCCTGAAGTGGTTAACAACCAATGAGTCATCAGCTGTCAGCTAGGTTCCCCTGCTGACTGCTAAATGTAAAAATAAGAATTGCCGGAAAAAGAAAACAAATAGGGCAAAAAAAAACAGCATGCCCCCCCAGGTCAATTCCAGGCTCTTTGGGTCTGGTATGGATTTGGAGGGGAACCCCATGCCCGAAATTTTAAAAACGGCATTGGGTCCTTCCCATAATCCATACCAGACCCTTATCTGAGCATGCAGTTCGGCAGGTCAGGGAAGGGAGGGGACGAGTGAGCTTCCTCCCCCGCCCTCTTGAACCATACTGAGAGGGGTGCTTTGGGGCAGGGCCACCCGGCAATATCGCCTGGTGGCACTGCCTCTCTGTGATGTCAATAGCCCAGCATGCACTGATCGTTTCTTTCAAAGGGGGGCAGTACCACTAGGAGTCCCTTGGCTATTTACGATATGTCACAGGAAGCAGGAAGACCGTGGGAGCGTTGTCACGAGCCAAGTTTTTTTTTTTCCGGTTCAGCGGTGGTGTTTGGATTGGGAATGGATCTTCATCTGGGACATTGTTATTTTTTAAATTTTTTAATAATAAATTAAACTGCACCGTCAAATGGGTAGGGGATCTGAGGGCCTTCTAGATTTTCCAATAAGCCCCCTGCCCGCAGACCCCCACAACCACAGCCCAGGGTTGAAGGGAAGAGGCTTTTCTCCCCATTAACATGGGGACAAGGTGCTTTGGGTTGGGAGGCAGAGCCCCCCCCGCCCAAAAGCACCCCCCCCAGGCTGCATGCTTGGATAAGGGCCTTGTATGGATTTGGGGGAGGGCCCCATGACATTTTTTTAGAAACAAAAAAATTCCAGTGGGGGACCTGCTCTGGGGACAGCTGTCTAAGGCCCCTTTCACACTGGTGATCCGATTGGGTCTGCCTGTCGATATTTTGATGGGAAGGACAATGCATTCCTTTGAACAGGCTGGTTACACCCACCTACCGTGGGTGAGGAACCATCCTCTTCCTTTTAGGCAGCTTGGATCAGAAACTGAGCGGATAAGATTTCCTCTCACTTCCTGTTGCTTCCCTGAGACAGGAAATGAAGGAAAGTTTCCCTAACAGGACACAGGCATCAAAATAAAAACTGGCAGGGGTTTAACCTTTTGCTGTTCTGCCCAAAACGAAAAACACTGCTGGCTTTCCATTCACTCTATCATTCTAGCAGTTACATTTTCCTTTGTTTTATGGTGTATGTGTGTGTAAAGAACGTTGGTGACAAGGAGAAATCTGTCATTAGAGGAACGTGTCAGCCTCTCCTGACACAACCACTTCCTAGGCTGGGTGACGTCACGGGCTGCAGTGTGCCCGGGCGCGGTTCTGATTGGCCAGCCTGGAGGACGTGGCAGCCGGCGAAGCTACCTCAGCTTCCGGTGAGCTTTTCCGGCCGTGCTTGAAGATGGCTGCCGCCTGGTTTCTGCTGTCTGTGGCCGCTTGTCTGGGCCCGGTGTCCTCCCTGTATTTCCACATCGGGGAGACCGAGAAGAAATGTTTTATCGAAGAGATTCCTGACGAGACAATGGTGATAGGTGAGGCACGGGGCTAGTCATGGGGTATAGCCTTCTATAGTCATTGTCTATGCTAGGGCAGCTGCAGGCATCACTCCATCAGGGAGCTGGAAACCTGTATAAAGAATAATGTGGAGGCAGCCACTACTGACCTCTCATCCTGGAAGTGATTGTCCCCTGGAGTCACAAGGATGAGGATAGAGGACAGGTATTCTCATACTTGTTCCAGTTTAGGGACCCTAAAGCTGAACTCCCAGGAATTGGACCTAATCAGTCCTAGTAGTACAGTAAAATGTTGTTATAATAATATTAGGTGTATTACTTTCCCTATCCTCCCTCCAGCATGCTTCTATTCTACTTAAAGCTGTGAGCTCTCACATACAAGGCAGGGCTGTCGGCCTTACTTTGTATATCAGGAGACAAGCATGTGATTGCTGCACTGGGTGGATCACACTGCTGGAGGCACCCTTCTGGAGCCAGGTAAGTATTACACCTCACTCCTGCACCCCTAGATTGGGGGGGGGGGTCGCTGCTTCAAGGGTAGATTTTGTTTAATTAAAGACCAGATCATTTTTTGCGATTCGGGACTGCGTCGATTTAACTGACCGTTGCGTGGTTGTGCGACGTGGCTCCCAAGCAAAATTGACATTTTCCCCCCCCCCCCACAAATAGAGCATTCTTTTGATGGTATTTGATCACCCCTGCGGTTTTTATTTTTGCGCTATAAACAACAACAAAAAAAGACAATTTTGAAAAAACGCATTTATTTTTTAAAATTTTGCTATAATAAATATCCCCCAAAATATATAAATAATATATATAGGCCGATACATATTGTTCTACATATTTTTGGTTAAAAAAACTCAATAAGTGTTGATTGGTTTGCGCAAATGTTATAGCGTTTACAAAAAAGGGGATAGTTTTATGGCATTTTTATTAAATTCTTTTTTTTTTTCTAGTAATGGCAGCTATATATTTTTTTTTTGTGACTGCAACATGGCGAACACCGGAAATTTTTGGGACCATTGTCATTTATACAGCAATCAGTGCTATACAAATGCACTGATTCCTTTGTAAATGACACTGGCAATGAAGGGGTTAACCACTAGGTGGCAGTGTAGGGGTTAAGTATGTCCTGGGGAATGTTTCTAATGGGGGGCATGGCTGTGACTCGTCACTGATCTCTGCTCCCGATCACAGGGAGCAGAGATCAGTGACGCTGTCGCTAGGCAGAATGGGGAGATGCTTGTTTACATTAGCATCTCCTCATTCTTCCTCCCTGTGAGACGATCGTGGATATCCCCGCGGTGATCGAGTCCACGGGACCTGCGATCCTACTCACGGAGGTCCCGACCGGTGCGCATTCCGGCGGCAGCATGCACGAGATGGCACGGCGGCAAATTTAAAGGGATGTACAGGTACCCCCATTTCTGTCCATGCCATTCTGCTGACATACATCAGTGTGTGCCAGTCGGGAAGTCGTTAAGGTAGTTCTAAAGCCTTGTCATTTTTAGCCAGAACGCATTGCTATAGATCAGGGGTAGGCAGCCTTTGAGAGTTGGAGATCTACCTGGCCAACACAAAAAAGATCACCAGGGAGTGGTGCATATATATATATTTCCACCCAAATGTGGAATTTCTGCTTTTTTTTTTTTTTTTGTCTCTTCCCTCCCCTCCCCCTCAGGTGCTACATTAGTCACCTTTCGGGGGGAGGGGCAGAAGACTGGACCCCCTCCTCCTCCTCCTTTCTCTGCCACCAGACCAATTGGTATGCACATGCGCAATAAGGAACCGTGTGTGAAGCTAGAAGGCTGCACTGCCGGGTTCCCTTACCGGCAAAGGTAGCAGCCACACTGGACAGCAAGCCCCAAGATTATTATTATTATTATTATTATAATAATATGTTCGTTATCACTTTGAAATTTTTTTTTTTTCTGTAAATGTTTTTATTTTCACCAACTTTGACCTTTTTCATAATAAACCCTTCTGTTGAAAAGTGTTAACCTAGTCTCTAAAGCTTTTAATGCAAGCTATAAATGAACCTGCCTCTTGAAGAGCGCTACTGTTGTAGAGTAAGGCCTCTGACCAGATCTGTCTGTGGCGGCAGTGTGTGTTGCAGACGCTTATTCTAAAATCTTAATTGGTATTGCTAAAATTACGAGTCTCCCCAGACTCGGCCTTTTAAAAACAGGGGTGGTGACAGTTAGAGTTAAGTGTAATTAGCCCAGTGACAATCGCTCTCAGGCTGCTGGCACCTAGATTGTGGTCCTGTACACTGGAAAATCTTTGTGCTGGGAGTGGCGTTGGTTACGTAAGTGACAGTGGGGTGTGAGTTTGGCCGGTCCTTCATCGCGAGGAGGGCAGGGATCTGACACTTGTGTTCTTCACATGTGGTGCCAACATTGTGGCCACCCTGGACAGGTAAGTGTCCATATATTAAAAGTCAGCAGCTGCAGTATTTGTATAATTTTTCGTGCGGGTGGGCTTTAAAAATAAATTTAACTAGCAAGTACCTAATGAAACATGAGGATGGTATGGGGGAACCTTAGAAATATCAAGCTCCTGTCAAAATATAAATATAAACGTAGCCTACTTTAAACATTGGATTCAGTAACAAAAAAACTCCAGCATTTGCTTTTATTCACAATTTGTTTCATGTCTGGAGGGTAATTGGTCACCTCAAGGCTGATACAGAAGTCCACCGTGAATGTAGAACTGGTACTGCAGGCTGACTTGCTCAACTAGTTTCAGGCCTGGCAGGTCTAATTTCTGGTCTATCTGTTCTGGCCAGTGTAAGTAGCAAGAAGGCAGTGTACAGAGGTCGGTAAAGCTCCATTCACGCCTGGGTATGGAATCGCAGCGATTTAGAATTGTAGCAATACACGGGACACATGCTATTTCTCAATGGAACCCCAAACTCAGTGTGACTTTGCTGCAATTGCCTCAGCAAAATCATGGGATGTGTCATCCAAAAGAAGTCCCGGAACAATTTTGTTTTCACTTTTTTCCTGTTTGTTATGCGCCAAAATCACATGACAAATTGAGCCATTGAGAAATAACAGTATTGCAAACATGTCCTGTGTTTTGCCACAATTCTGAAATGCAGAAATTCCAGCTGAGATTCAAACCACCCAGGTGTGAATGAAGCCTTAGATGTAGTGCTGAATATACAGGGCAGTGTGCAGAGGACAGTAGGGCAGTTTACAGGGGTCATTTGCATGTAGAGCAGTGTACAGGGGTGAAAAGTGTGTGAGGCAGAATACAGAGGTCAAGAGTATGTAGGGCAGTTTACAGGGATCAGCAACGCAGAGGACAGAAGGGCAGAGGTTAGTAGGGGAGATAACAGTTGGCCAGTGATTTCACCCATATGCATGGAAGTAGAGATAATGTTTTCCTCTGGCATTCTGTTCTCTGCCAGCCCTTCTCTCCCATCCATATCATATGATGTCACATACATGTGTCTGAGATGGACGGGAAAGGATGGCCGGCGGAGATCAGCATAGTGCCTTTTAGACATGTGGCTTCCCTGAGGAGGAGGAAGAGCATGATGTACCTGCCTTGCTGAAGGAGGGCCAACCAAGTGGGGAATGGGCTCAGATGGCTTTCGGTTAAAGCCGACAGCTTCCTGGCGAGATAGCTCGGGCAGCTTTGGACTAGTGCCTGCAGCTGCCAGATCTCAACTGATGGGATTGACAACCCTCACTTTAGATTATTGTAGCAGAGGGCAATAAACCATTACTTCTCAAAAAATGTTGAAAGACTTGCTTGAATATCTGTCGTCTCTTTGGAGCTTACATATACCTTCTATTCAGGGAGTGCACTCACTAAATGTAATTACAAGGCATTTTATCATGTAACCTGCTCATTGGTGAGGTTTCACTAATGTGAGGATGCTGCCTGCATGCTGGCACACAATATGGGAGGAAAAAAAAGTGATGGCACAACTTCTGCAGCTGCTGTCACTCGCTTCTCTGGTGGTAGGAACTGAATGGGGTGTTCTCTTCTCAGGCTGTCTGTTGGTGCAGGCAGTGTTGGCATGTAGTCCTATTTACAGGGGTGTACACAATTGGGTGGCTTCATAAGCTCCCGCAAGGAGCCACTCTAAAACCAGAAGGCATGGCCAGGGACCAAGGGGCCCAAATAGAACGTTCGGAAAGGCAAGATTAAACACAAGAAGGAGCATGCTAAGAGGTTATAACAGCAGCTGAATTGCTGAAAGAACGTTGGGTTTCTTATCACTTTGAAGTGTATGTACAACCAAAAAAAGTTTTTTTTAGTTTTGAATAGAGTAAGAAAGGGATAAAACCTCTGGCAAGCTATTGGTGAAGCAAGAGGGCCAGTGTCACAGCTAGAGTTCTGGTCTTTGGTTACAATCTTTATGTAATGCTCAGTGCAGGTTTGCCCTTTTTTTTTTTTTTTTTTTTTTCTTCTCTCCACCCCCTCCCCCCCCCCCCCCCATACCCTTTTCTTTATACATACTTTTTGTTCTGTAGTCTTCAGGGCAGTCCAGTGATGCTATAGGTCCTTCCTCCTCTTCTTCATTAGCTGCAGTACTCCTGGAAATAGACGTGGAACACATATCATTACGTGATAAGTACAGCAGGATGACGTGACCTAAGGAGGCATGTCCATGATGAATGCCTTGGTTCACCAGAAGTGGTTTAAATGATGTGCACCATCATTCTACCTGGGGGAGGATGGAGCCGAGTATTTTGGCGATAGCAGACGGTAGTATTGCAGAATTAATTTTTATTTTTTTATGTCTCATGCTGGTCAATGAGATTTATTTTAAAGATGGTGCCGGAAATGCTTATTTCTCAAGTCATCTTCCAGGACGGCACACCTGAGAGATGAGAGGCTCCTCCCTACAGGAAACACAATCAATCGACAGCTGTTTTAAGTCCCCACCCTTCCCCTTGATCCTCAGTTTTTGATTGTGTTTCTCCCTACACAGCGAAACTGTTTGTTTTTTTTCCAAATGACCCGAAGCCTGGGGCTGGTGGTCTCCCCCTGGGAGCCGGACCACAAGCCTGGGAAGCCTCTGGGTCTGGTAGGATATTCTTGTCCTTCCTGGGGGGTTCCCCTATCTTTTCCTCAGGGCGGGCAGCAGAAATTGGAAGAGCCCCCCTGAGAGCTGAAGGACCCTGGGTACAGTGGTGTACCCAGAACTTCAGGGGCCATTATCCTGTCTCCCCCTCCTTACCTGTACAGGTGGCTGTTCAGACGGGGGTGCTGGCCATCGGTTCTTTCCAGGGGGCTTGTCCCCGACTCCTGGGTCCCCGGTAGCTCGCGTGGGCTGCCGGAGAGGGCGTGGCAACAAGCACCCGCGTCATTTTCAAACTTCGGGAAAATGGCAGCGGCGTTCTTACCCAGGAGGGAAGGCTGAGAGTCAGTAGGAGCAGGCGCCCACATCCTCCTTTCTCTAGAGCGAGGAGGCACCAGTTTACTACGGTGGATGTCTGCCTTAACCACCTCAGATATGAAGATGGGAATGAGGAATGGAAGGCATTGCCCCCCCCCATGTATATAGACTGACTGGTACAGTGCAGGACACAGCCTAACCTGGCACCTCCCTATGGGGACAGCAGTTGGGGGGGGGGAGCACTTTGGCGGCTATCCTCCTTGCGTGTGGACCATAAGGATGGAAAAGCAAGCCCGCTGGCTGTGGCAAAAAGAGGAAGACGACAACGGTGAGTACTTTACTTTCCTTTTGCCGTGGGAATTTAGCTGCAAAATCCCCAATTCCAGCCAGAGGGTTTCTAGGCATTTGAGATCTCACCTGGGGTCTGGATTCAAATAGCCCTTAAGCTTCTGCTAAAAACACCAGCTGCAGCCCCTCTTACATCAGAGAAGCTGTATGGTGGACAGGTGGTGCAGAGGAACGAGTGTGCCTAAACCACCTCAGATGAGAAAGAGGTAGGTAGGCCATTGCTCCCCCTTCCCCGTGTATAATATACTGACTGGTGCAGTGCAGAACCTGGGGTCGGGATACAAATAGCGCAGACGCCACTGCTAAAACCACCAGCCACAGCTCCCTCTTACAGCAGAGACACTGTGGTTATCGCAGCAGTAGGTTGCCAGCCTCTCCCTACATGCCCAGTTGTGGTACATTTAGTAGGGATGAATATAGCGTACAGAGGGGACCTGGTAGATACAAAGTTACTTACAGGCCAGGTATACCACTGAACAGGTTATTAATTGGGCAGTGGTTGGTGGATTCAGAAGCTCCCCTGGTCAGCAGGTGCACTAGGTTACCGGCCCTATTAGCCCAGCTGCTAGGAATCTGAAGTTGCTTCACAATGTTTAAAAGCTGACCTAAAATTCAAGGATGGGCAGAGACCAAGCTACTGTGTGGCACAGTAGGGGTTCCCTTGTCACAGATCCTCCTTTTGGAGGTTGCCTGCTATAGTTAACTTTCATAAGCTCCAACCTCCCACTCCACCTTTACACTGTGTTTATATTATAGTGTAGGAGGTAAGAAGAAACTTTTTTTATTGGTTTGGGCTACAATCCACTCAGTGGCAGATCTAAAGGCGATTCACCATAGATCGCTCCCTACATCCTTTTAATTGAGGATTTTCTGTGCAAACCTATGCAAGAGCTACATAATTGATTGTTTGAAGCCTGCAAATAGCTATTTACCTCCCAGGCTAAACTGGTAACCACCTCTTCTAGAGAGGTCTTAAATTGGTCTCTAGGGCTGGGCTCATTGAGACTTTAGTTGCTAATCAGCACCACCTGGATATGTGCTGGCTAGCGTTTGCTCAGTCTATGGAGGTAAGGTAGGACAACAACTACTACTAATAGTAGGGTGTCCAACCATTTTAGGATCTGTTCCTTCTCTGGTGGTGAAGGTTTAGTATCTACAGCCCAGGCTATGCCTATGAAATAAATTGCCTGTTGGTTATTTCATAAAGGGATAGACCATGACTCCTCATTGGCTGCACACCAGTAGACCTCAGTAGTGAAGGTTTGTGCTTGCTGGGATGTTTTTGTGGCACAGCAGAAATACACATTGAGATTTGTGACATCTCTGCTTAATAAGGGCTATATTGCTGTACATCAGAAGTGCACTGCACTGAAGCTTGTTTTCTGTCCTTTATATACTAAAGGTACTGCTTTGTTTGGCTACAGATCAGAAAAATACAACAGTGAAGGTGGTCTGTACTTTCTGGTTTTGTGTTGCACAGCAGAAATGCACATCGTTGAGTCAGGTGACATCTCTGCTCATAATGGTTATATTGCTGCACATCAGACATACACAAGATTGAGGTCTGTCTGTGGGGCTTTGTGTCCTGTTTTACTGCCTTGTTGGTTACTTATCAGAAAGGCAGCAGTGAAGTCTGATGGTCCTGATTTGCGTGGCGCTGTGCTGATGCAGACAGTGCTATTAACAGCAATGGCTGCCGAGTTTAAACATGCGATTTGACATGTTGAGTCGCATGACAAATCATTTCAATATGGATGTGCTATCTCTATTCATAGTGTTTTATTGTTGCACATCAGATTTATACAGCATTAAGGTCTGTGAGGTTTTTGTGTCCTGTATTACTGCCTTATCAGAAAGGCAGCAGTGAAAATTGATGGTTCGAATTTGTTGGGCTACATAGTAGAAATACAAATTGAACCCCTGCCAGGTGTAGTACATATACTGCCTTTGGTAATCCATGTAGCACCACAAAGTGGTGTTGTGCTGATTTTAGCCATGCGATTTGACATGTTGAGTCGCAAGGCCAAATCGCTTCAATATGGATGTGCTATCTCTATTCAGAATTGTTATATTGTTGCACATCAGACATATACAAGATTGAAGGTTGTCTGTCCTTTTATGTCTTGCATATACTGCCTTATTGGCTGCATATCAGAAAGGACACAGCAGTGAAGGTTGCTTGTCTTTTTCTGATTTTGTTTTTGCTGCTCAGCTGAGAGACACATTGAGGATGGTGGCCTCTCTGCTCAGTATTGGTATATTACTACACATCAGACATACACAAAGATTGAATGTTTGTGTCCTGTATGTCCTATATTTACTGCCTTATCGTTTGTATATCAGGCACAGCAGTGAGCGGTGTTTCTCATGGATCTACCTTTCTGCATCTTAGGGATACACAGCAGGGGTTTGTTGGCTGCAATCCTCCAGGGAGTCACAGCATTGGGGACCCCTTACTTGTTCGACCTGAAAATTGCTATTTGTTTTTTTTTTTTTCCCTGCGACCTGTGTAATCTTGAGGTCTGTGGATCCAGGAATCAGGGACTGCTGGTGTCGCACAGACACAAATGGTACCCATTGGAAGCCATAGTATATGACTTCTCATGCGTCTTGCAGTCCCAAGTCGCAGGTTGGGTCGCACGGGTGTGGGAACCCTAAACTTATCTGTCCCTTCTGATTGAGGTTTTGCTACACAGCAGGAATACTCATCATGACGTTATTGTTTTATTTTGCAGCAGACCAGAAAGATTGCAGCTGTAAGGGTTGTCTGTCTTTTTCCTCAGTTTCTGCTTTTATGTTGTTGCACAGCAGAAATACTCAAGATTGAAGCTTGTTGGTGCTTTCTGTTTCAGAAAAACACAATGCTGCAGGTTGCTTGTGTCCTTTCTCAGTGTTGGTTCTATCTGAACTACACTACAGAAGTGCATGACAGAAAGGAATGTCTTGTGTTCCATATTTTTTCCCTGTGGCATAGCAGAAATGCACAACACGGGAGTTGGTGTTCATATTAATCTTATAACTGTGGTGGTTTGTCAGAAATACACAACATAGAAGTTTGGGTCTTTCTGTCTTTATAGCCTTGTTTTGCTGTACATAGGTAAAGCACAACAGTAAAGGGGGTTCCTGTCCTTTCCGTATTTATATATCAGTTATGACCTAGCTAGCTGCACTAAAGAAATACGCAGCATTTAGGGTTTGCTTGAGTCTTAATGTTTTTACGTCTTGGCAGCACATCAGAAAACCAGACTATGAGGACTGTTTGTCAACATTGAGGTTCAGATTTGGGTCTCTTCCCATATTTGATATATTGGTTTAGATAGTCACACTCAGGCACACAACATTGTTGTCTATGCTTGTGTCCTTTCTGTCTAAATCTATTGTGCCGTGCCCACAATCTATGATCATTTTATTTGTGATATTAATAATGCATGTATCACCTTTTTGTATTTCAGCCTTCTTTTCCATGGAGGGGCCAGGAGTTCGGGCTGCAGCTGCCACATGTCAGAAAACCTTGACCACTTGCATTCAGGGATGCCAGAACCATTTCCTAGGGTTGAAGCCCTGTAGGGTTATGGGACACTGGAGGAAGGGGATAATGAATCCCCCTTTTAGTAAGAACTTGGAGAGCTCTGTTCAGAGGAGTATTAGGGCCTGAGGATGAAGTATAAAGATGTATACCCGATCGAATAGGTTTCGGCTTGGTGCATGGCCTTCATTTTGCCCTTTTAGCAAAACTAGACATAGCAATATGGGTAGTCTACTCCTGCTAGGGACTTTAATCTCCTGAAGAAGGCTCTCAGGCGTAAGTAAGGACATAGATTGGGCGTGCCTTAAACCCAGGGTTCAAGCTTCTGTTAATCTATTTCCCTTAAGTAGGCTTCCCTTTTAGTCTTTTGCTGACATAAAGATAAAAAGGAAGCAGTTTTATTTCCCTCAACAGGATAGTGTTAAGACAGGCCCTCTTATTGATTAATGTAGTGTCCTTGTCTTACACAGGTCTCTTATTTATCTTTTTAGTGGTTCTAAGTAGCACCTACAGGCATAATAGGCCATGGTTGTTAGATGTGTGAGATAGGCAACATTGCTAACCTACAAGTTTAACATGTTTTCTGATTCCATTTTTAAGAGCCCATTTCACCTAGATACTGCATCTGAAGCGGAAAAGGCAGGAACATCTGTGGAGCAGACCTGCAGATCAGCCGCATGATCCAGCTAAGATGCCTTCATCAAGCATATGAGCGTATGGAGTGGAGGTAAAGCTCACTGCAGAGCCAATGTTCGCCAAGAGGGTTTTGCAGTGGCCCCACCCTAAGGTAGGCCTGAGGTACTTGTTTATCCTCTCAGGTGTGCCGTCCTGGAAGATGACTTGAGAAAAGTACCAGTTACTTACCGGTAACTGTCTTTCTGGGAAATCTTCCAGGACGGCAGGCCTACTTCCCGCCCGTTGGAGGAGGGAAAATTCTAGAACACTAGAAGGTGAGTACCTATGAGGAATGATTTCCCTTGTGAACCTGGTTCAGGAGTTACTTCTCTACAAACTGAGGATCAAGGGGAAGGGTGGGGACTTAAAACAGCTGTCGATTGATTGTGTTTCCTGTAGGGAGGAGCCTCTCATCTCTCAGGTGTGCCGTCCTGGAAGATTTCCCAGAAAGACAGTTACCGGTAAGTAACTGGTACTTTTTTGAACACCGAGATTGCCCGGCTAAGTATAAGGTGTAGATGCTTGGTGCTCTTCAGCTCTTACTACAACCAATGCATAAGAATATTGCTAAGGGTATTGAGTAACAGCTTTCTCTAATTTTTGTGATTCTATTAGAGATTAGACACAGCAGAAGCCGATCAGTGGGTGCCAGCCAATGGATGTCCACCGGCACCCACTGATCTGTGAGGAGAGAGGCAGGACAGAGCTCTGCATATGTAAACCATGCAGAACTCTGTCCTGTCAGCTGGGATTTGCTGGATTTTGTTTCCCTGCAACTGCCTTAGTAAATGCAGCACACTGTAACCACACCAAAACACTGGTTAGGCACACATTTAACCCTTTGTTCTAGTTGTTTAACCCCTTCCCAGCCTGTCAGTACAGTGACAGAGCATATTTTTGGCACTGATCACTAGATTAGTGTCGCTGGATCCCACAAAGTGTCAGTGTCTGATTTGTCTGCTGCAATATTGCAGTCCTGCTATAAGTCACTGATTTATTATTCATTACATATTATTACTAGCATAAAAAAAAATACCAATAAATATCAGTTTGTAGACATAACTTTTGCACAAACCAATCAATATATAGGCTTGTAAATGACTGCAGATGGCTGATGAGTCCTAAATTGTACACTCAAAAGTGTACTAACTAACTAACAAAACTTTTAGTCCATATCGAAACAAGGCAAACAATCCATGTAGAAATAACCATGAAATATCACATCCACCTGTACAAAAGTCAGGAGAAAAGTCCATCCGCTGATTAGATGAATCTTCAACCAAAAAAAGTGCAATCCACCACCATGTAGAGAGAATTCATTCTTAACAAATAGTCGTCGTGATCCCCCACTACAGAGGATCAGGAAACGCATATGCTCTAGGCGCAGCTATAACTTCAGAGCGCACCGAACGTGCCTGATTGTGCCTGATTGTTAATGCCCGATAGTGTAAAACCTTATGGTTTATTAGATTAAATCACAGAAAACACACAAATATAAGTCCGATGTGCCGGCTGGTACACACTCGGACAAACCCGTCCTGGATACACAAAAGTGACTCAAGGTGACATCAGCGTGTGGTCCTGCTCCTTCCTATGCTTTTCGTAAGAGAATTGCGTCATCCAGGGGCACTAAACCTAAACTGCATTTTTCAGATAGGAGAAATAATGTTTACAATAAGCCACCTGTGCATGAGGCCTAATCGTGGCAGTGCATCATAAATCGATATAATTTTTGGAAATACAGTAAAACCTTGGTTTGCGAGCATAATTCTTTCCAGAAACATGCTTGTAATCCAAAGCACTTGTATATCAAAGCAAATTTCCCAATAAGAAATAATGGAAACGCAAATGATTCGTTCCACAACCATTTATTCATAAGTCCTTCAGTTTATAGTCCATATAAAGAGTTGTGTAACTATAAAATGTCCATCCACAAATGAAAGCCTCCACAAGGGGATTAGAAGCAAAATCCAGCAGGACCTACAGAGCATAAAATAGAAGAGAGGCGCCTCTAAGTGTAGCAATATGGTTACATTTAATGAAGGTGCAACATTTAGGAACTCACATGGTTGATTAAAAGAGGCACATCTAAGTATGTAGGCATCCGTCGTAAAGCTGTCCACTTGTATGTATATATTGATCTTTTTTTAGCTATCTGTAGGGAGGCATTTCTTCCCAATGATCACAAGTGTAAGAAGCATTATTCCCACTGACCATCACACTAATATATCATGAGGTGTAGATATCTTAATTTTAAGCAGGGGTTCCCTGAGACTGGAACATTATTTCAAAGGGTTCCTCTGTGTTGAAAAATTTGAGGAAGGCTGTTTTTACTGAAATCCCTTTTTGTATCTTTCTATACAGAATGATCAGGTTTCTTTGGAGTTTGATTAACAGGACCCAAATTTTAGGATGTGTTCGGGTTTGTTTTATTTATTTTTTTTCCCAGAATGTACTTAAATGTATTAAATGATTGAGGGAAGAATGAGTTGTTACTACTGCTGATTGATCACTGAGGTCATAACTACAGGGACATGTGCGATGAGTTTTTCCGTTTTTGTTTGGCGAGTCATAGTATAACAAAAGTAGCATGTGTCCAGAGAGTCCCAAGAGATCAGGGATAGGACTTGATAATTGTTTGGGGCCTGACCACCAGGTGTGGTTAAGGGTCCTGTATAATCTGCATCCCAGGGGGGGGGGGGGAAAGACAGCAGTCGGGGGTTAAATTTGACATGCATTTCCATTTTAAAGTGGATGGATATGCAAAAACTACAATTCCACCATCCTAATCCTCCTGTTACTCACTGCCGAGCCAACCCCTGTCACCATTTTCACCTAGGCAAAAATTGGTGTCTTTTTTTTTTTTTTTTTTTCCTCCCTCGCGTCCTCTAGGGATGACAACTTCCTGTATCCCAGGAGGCTGCAGGCTTCCCCACAATGCAGGAAAATGCATCAGGCCCTGCATCATCGGGGCTGGCTGCAAGAATCGGGAAGAGTAAGTTGGCTCCAGATAACCTACAAGAGGAAGATGGTGACCTGGGACAGGGCCTGGAGTAGGAAAGCGCTTGTAGAGAAGAGCACAACGCTGGATCCGCTGTCCTTCTAAGTATATTTCTGTAGCATTAAAATAACAGCAAATGGTAAAGGACACATGAAATTTAATCTTTGTTATATGTAATGTTGAGGCGCTTGTGCAGGGTTGAGATCCCGATTCGGGCTATTTGTGTCTATTGTGGCAGAAATCCTCCTGGGTAGATGCTGGATATAGGCGCTGCATGATTAGGTTGGTGCCACCAGAAGTAACCGGGAACAGCACTTCCAACGAAGCGAGATAACTTCCACATTGGTTAATCTTGTTGGCTTTATAGGAGAAATGTATAAAGATTACATGACTTCTGTACAATATTACAACATTTCTGCACTTGGAGCTTAGTTAGCAAGGAACATTGTGTGTGTGTGTGTGTGTGGTGTTGTGTGTTTTTTTTTTTTTTTTTTTTTTTTTTTTTTTTGGTCCCTTAATTCAAATTTTATTTTCTTTTTAGTTTTTTTTTGTCACTGAAAACCTGCAGATAACAAAATTATGACACACATTTTCATCAATTAAACTACACTGCAATGTATTTGTCAGTGTTGTATAAATACCTGTTTTTAAACGGACAATTGTAAGAACTTTGACGTCAGGTTGTTTCTGATATTCAGCAGTAAGGATGAGCTCGGGCGTGTTCGCAGAGCCCGTTGGAAAGGCTGCGCTAATCACAGGCAGTGAGATGTGGTCCCGACGCGCGGTTGCAGAGATCGGGAAATGTCTCTCTGCCTGTGATCAGCGCAGTGCCGACTTCCTGGCGGGCTCTGCACGTGGGGTGTACGAACACACCGGAGGTCATCCTTATTCAGCAGAAGACAAAAGAAATATGTTCCATGTGCATGGTTAGTAGAGCTGCACGATTCTGGGAAAAATGAGAATCGCGATTCTTTTGCTTAGAATGAAGATCACAATTCTCTCACAATTCTCAAACTGTTTTATTTGAAAAATTTACAGACAGGGTATTGCTGAGTATTGGCAGGTAGAGGATTGCTGGGGTATGGAGGGATGGCTGCTTCCATCTCTGGATCTCTCCCCTCCACTGTACAGATTAGTACAGAGGGGGAGAGAGGAACCGGCGTCATGACATGACGCCGGTTTGTTTACAAGTGATCTCTCCGTCTGAGCGATCTCAGTGTAAACAGCCTGGGTGTAGAAAGATGGCCGCCGCTTCGGAGCTAGGCCGAAGCCGCGGCCTTTCCTAAGGCTGAGACCTCGGAGCGCTCCGCGAATCGCGGCATCCGCCCACAACCAGGCAGTGGCACGCCACATCGCACGCTCCAATGACTGATGTCAGTTCCGATATCCGCCATTTGCGTGCCACGCTAGTTACGTGGAACCGGCGGCACTAAAAGAAAATCGCGGGTCACCCAGAACTTAGATCACGTGGGGGGGTGAATCGAGATTAATTAAGACCTCTAATGGTTAGTACATTGTTTGCTTGCCTACATTTTGTATTTTAGGAGACAGTAGAATACTTCTAGGGCTGATTGTACATTTTTGATTGGTAATAATCTCCACTTTCTCAAATCATTTTTTTTCAAGACAGCTACTTAAACCGGACCTTCAGAAAGGTTTTCAACTTTCCATCTATTAAATCTTATTCCCTTACTTTTGGATTGTAAATTATTATTTTTTTCTTTCTGCGAGTAAATACCTTATACAGTCCACTTCCTGTTTCTTGTCTGGTCATTAGCTTAGGCTTATGACATCATGCCCAGCTCTCACATTTGTGCCAGGGAGGGAGAGGGGATGGGTCATAAGAGGGCCAGTGAGAGCTGCAGGGATGCAGATGTGGAGGTGTGTTTGTATAAATCCAGGAAGTGAACAGGCAGAAGCTTTAGCTGCCCACAATTAAAATGGTTGCAGCCATACTTCGTGGAGGGAGATTTCTGCAGCATATTTGGCAAGTACAGAATCAGTGTCTATAAAATAATATGCAAAGTGGTGGGATGGAAGCTTCAGAATGGCAAAGATGTTTTTATTACCAATTATGTGAGCAGACGGCAGTTCCTCGTTTAAAATGATTGGCTTTGTTTTCGACAGGAGCCACAAACTTTAGTATTTGGTCTTATCTGTCTGTAAATAACAGATGCATGATTGTAACTTAAAGTATACATACAGCAAGAGGTTTCTTTATGTCCCTGCAGGTAATTACCGCACCCAGCTGTATGACAAGCAGAGGGAAGAGTATTTGCCTGCCACTCCTGGGCTTGGCATGTTAGTGGAGGTGAAGGATCCTGATGATAAGGTGAGTACATCATTCCAAACTAGTTTTTGCATTGTAGCTATAAAAATGTTCTTTTTGATCCATAGCCAATTCTTCCATTCTAGGTCATTCTGTCTCGTCAGTATGGTTCAGAGGGGCGCTTCATCTTTACTTCCCACACTCCAGGAGAGCATCAGATATGCCTGCATTCTAACTCTACAAAATTTTCCTTATTTGCTGGGGGCATGCTGGTGAGTATTGGGACCTCTGTAATGGACACAATAACTAATGCATGGTTTAACAAATTATTGTAAATTTTAGAAACCAGTTGGTCCAAGAAGAAAGTCAAGAAACATTGGTTTAGTTTGTGATGGAAAAAGGTTCCAAAGTAATGTTGTGACTGTAAATTTCCTACTATCCATTAAAGCTTGGATTATTAAAGTGTTTTTTTTTTTTTTTTTTTTTTGGGCCTTAAACAGATCCTGTTCCCTTAAAGCATGAATAACGAGCACAGTGCTTGTGCTGTGTAATTTTGCCCCTTCGATCACCTAAACAACCTGGCTGATCCTGCCTGGCTATGCCCTTCCCCTGTAAACTGACCAAGGTTTAGCATGGCTGCTGAGCCCTGATGCTGTGGCCAGTTTACATGCCTTCATCATCCACAGCTCTCTGGTCTCTCCTCTGTTGTCCTTTTTTTGAATAGAGTTGAGAGGTCAAATTGATTTAGGGTTTTTATTTTATTTTTTATTTCACATACCAGCAATTGAAAATTGCAGAGAGGACAATTGGCATAATAACAGGTTTTTATTGTCATTTTTTTCCAGCCAACCTATAACCCTGATGGGGTTATTGGCTGGCCGCTCTGCTGTAAGTAAGTTGGGGTTAGGGGATGCTGGCAACCCACGCTACGCTAAAAAAAAGAAACTTCTCAAAGCACATTTGTCAAGCCCTGAGTTAGCTTTTAAAACATGTGTTGAGAAAAATATGTAAGGTAGTGGTTACTTTGTGACAGCCATATGTCAACATGCTCAATAGTTCCAGATAGAGACAACTGAAGTTGCATGTAAATCTCAACTATGTTAGATTAGATACTGCACATTTCCTTAAACCTTAAAAGTGTTTGTAAAGGTTCACATTATTATTTTATTTTTTAAACACGTCATACTTGCACTGTGCAATGGTTTTGCACAGAGCAGCCCCAAACCATCTTCAAATAAATGAGTTGTTGGCTCCCACTGCTGTCAATCAAAGCCAGGATGGGGCCAAGTCCTGCTGTCTGTGTCAATAGACGCAGACAGCAAGACTCGGGAGCGCGCCCCCAGAATGGAAAGTGAATTTCGGGCGGGGGGGGTCTCTTGCCAGAAAATAGAAGCCAGGAGCACCGTTGGTGAACCCTAGAAGAGGAGGTTTGGGGCCGCTCTGTGCAATTCCATCATGGGTGGGTATTTTTAACATATTTAGATACACAGATTTTTGTAAAATCTATCTATTTGGAGCAGAGAGAGAGGGTTGTTTGATCAGATTTTGAATTCTGCCTGCTCATTATTTTATGTCAGGGTTTTGGTTTTCTTCATGTGATTTTTTTTTTTTTTTTTTTTTTTTTTTTTTCTGTGCATGGGAACCTTTTTTTTTTTTTTTTTTTTTATTAGATATGAAAACCTATGTTAACTTTTGAGACCTTTTGGTGCTATCCAGTGTATGTAAGAAAAGCAATAACATTATAAAATCTAGCCTCCTCTTCGTGGTTTCCCCACCCCTCCTGAAGCATTTGCCCTTCATGGTCCATGGGGATCATTTACTTGGAAATTGTACCACAGGCATGTGATTGTGAACAACATATAAATTGTGTTTGACTGCTGCCCAGTGGTTCTTGACTTTGTGTTTACTTGGCTTAGTGTGTGTCCTTGAAGCCACCTTTTTAGCTAATGTGGCATATTTTGGCACATTCTCAAATGTGTATTTTTTTTATTTTCTCTAGAGGGTTCACCTTGACATCCAGGTTGGGGAGCATACCAATGATTATGCCCAGATTGCTGCCAAGGACAAATTAAGCGAGTTACAACTACGTGTGCGTCAACTGATAGAGCAAGTTGAACAGATTCAAAAGGAGCAAAATTACCAAAGAGTAAGGAAATAAGTGTCTGTCTTCCTTCCTTGTTAGATGATTCTATGTGATAAAACACTTGGTAAATGTATCTCTTAAACCCTGCGCAGATAGGATCTGCATCTTGCTGCTGTTTATCCAAAATAATGGTGTGTGTGTGTGTGTGTGTGTGTGTGTGTTTTATATAAAAAAATGTTGTTTTTTTTTTTTTTTTTAAGCACTGTTTAGATTGCTAAAGCATTAAAAAAAAAATCAGTGGTATTGATTGCCATCAAATGGGGTATCTAGGAATGTTCAACTAATGGCAGGTCTTGTAGAACAATAGGCTAAAGACCGGGACAGTTCACAACGAAATACAAGATAAAAACGGAACGTGAAGTGCACAGATAGAAGAAAAAGGAGCTACTACCCCAGATCCTGAGCTGTCGGGAGTGGGATGTGCAGTCACTCAGCTGCCAATGAAGTAAATGGGTAGAAGCGCGCAACTCCTTTCATGCTTTTTAACCACTTAAGGACTGGAATCCTTAAGGTCCAGGCCATTTTTTGCGATTAGCCACGGTGTCTTGTTTGCTAATAAGCTGAATATTACCGTATATACTCGAGTATAGGCCGACCCGAATATAAGCCGAGGCCCCCAATTTACCCCCAAAAAAACTGGCAAACTTATTGACTCGTGTATAAGCCGAGGGTAAGACATGCCTGTCCATCCCTGTGTGTGTGTCCGTCCATCCCTGTGTGTCCGTCCATCCCTGTGTGTCCGTCCATCCATCCCTGTGTGTGTGTGTCTCCATCCATCCATCCCTGTGTGTGTGTGTGTGTGTGTGTGTGTGTGTGTGTGTGTGTGTGTGTGTGTGTGTGTGTGTGTGTGTCCAGCCTACCTGTGTCCTGAGCCTTTGTCCCGAGCCTCCGTCCCGTGCCGAGCCTCCTTGCCTCCGTGCCTCGCCGCCGTGCCTCGCCGCCATGCCTTGCCTCCGGTCCCGTCCCGTCCCGTCCCGTGCCGTGCCGTCCTGTGCCTTGCCTCCGTCCCGTGCCCTCTTCGTTCGTCGGCGGCCATTGTAAAATTCAAAAGCTGCGCCGCCGCCTTCGCCTGTGATAGGCGGAACACTGAATTTCCCAGCAGCCTGTGTTCCGCCTATCACAGACGTCGTATCATCCTCGTCCGTAGTACGAGGATGATACGAAGTCCGTGATAGGCGGAACACAGGCTGCTGGGAAATTCAGTGTTCCGCCTATCACAGGCGAAGGGGGAGCCGGAGGCGCGGCTTTTGAATCAGAATGGCCGCTGTCTGTCTGCTCGACACGCTGATCGAGCGGGCAGACAGCGATGACTCGAGTATAAGCCGAGGGGGGCACTTTCAGCCTCAAAAAAGAGGCTGAAAATCTCGGCTTATACTCGAGTATATACGGTAGCTGTTTTATGTGGGAAATAGAAAACTGTCTTTTCTCTGTCAGGGCAGAAGTGTCAGGCTTCATGGCAGTCCTGTCTCCTGCCTGATCTTTGTACTGATAACAGATGCACAAAAGACCATCCTATAAAAAATGGGCTATTAAAGGATAAGTTCACGTTTTAGGGAAAAATTCATAAATGTACATATTTTTGCAGGGAACAAAAATGTGCAGCTATTTTTATTTTATTTTTTTCCCCCCAGGATCTTGCAAAGCATTGCACCCATGATCATTGTATCATGGGTGCAATCTCTGTCTGGTTCCCACAGCTCTGTGCCTGTACTGACTGTCCGTTTCCGAGCTGCAGGAAGAGTGTGTGTGTGTGTGTGTGTGTGTGTGTGTGTGTGTGTACTACAAGTGTGTTGATTAGCATGCTCGCAGTCCATTGAGAACTAGAAGCAATCTTCCGGGGTGGAGGACAGTACTTGTAGTTTCTTCATTCACAAATCCCTGTGAATGGCTGTGTGGGAGGTGGGTAGGGGGGAAGGGGATTGAAGGATGAGATGAACATGTACTGTACCTTCCTCCAGTGGGTTAAACGGTGTGCCAGTTATAAACCCTGGTCTCAGGCAGCAGATACTGCAATTGTCTCAATGGGGCTCTGACAAACTTGCATTACCCCCTGGAAAAAAACTTTAACTAAACACATACACTTATCCATAAAAGATGAGGCTGTACAATGACTAATGTATATTCAGATTTTTTCAAAAGACCATTCAGAGTGTTTTTTTTTTTTTTTGTTTTTTTTCCCCTTAAAAGTGGGATTTAAACTTTCCGCTGAATGCCCTAATGTGCAATGAGACATGAGTGTGCACCCACCACATTGTAAGATGCTGGCTTTGTGCACAGAACTGTGCATGCAAGGCTGTTGGGTGTGCAATTCATAAAAAAATAAAATAAATACTAGCAGGCAGGGAAAGATTTTTATGCCAGATAGAGATATAGCTACAGTGCATGGTCAGCAAGGGGTTAAAGGAAATGCTCATGCTTTACCTAAAGGGGAACTCGCTTTGGCTCCAGCGATGCCACATCCTGGAACTCCCCACTGGCTGCTGACATCTTCAAGCGACCGGCTTCCAGGTATCGAATGAATGGGTGACGTCTCTCCAGTGCATGCGCGGATGTTCCGTGGGCTTTGATATCGCCACATTTCTACAGTGAGCTGTGCGTGTGCAGCCCGCTGTATAGGGGCAGACAGACAAAACATGCCTCTTCTGCATTAAAAATCCTGCCTGTTTGCCCATTTTTATTACTTAACGTGCCACTTTAAAAGAGATGAAGTAAAATATCAAGTTACAAAGCAGCTTAAAGGCCATGTTTAGTGGTGGTTCTTGATTGTAAATGGTAACCTTCAATATGAAAACAAGGTGTGTGTGTGTGTGTGTGTTTGTTTGTTTTTCTGCATTTCTGGCTCATGCCAATCGGTGGGTTCTGGCCATTGATTCATGGCCAATCGGTGCAGAGGATGATGGGAGAGAGATCTGTGTATGTAAGCACAGATCTCTCTACTTACAGCGATGATGTCTCCCTGAAAAGCAGGGAGTAAAAATCCATTCACATCCCTGAGTAAAAGCACCACACAGTAAATACAGAGTTAACCCTTTGCCTCAGTCGTTAACACCTTCCTCCCTAATGCCATTAGTACAGTGACAGAGCATATTAGCACTGAACACTGTATTGGTGTCACTGGAGATATCTGTGTCTTTTGCCCATGTCATGTAATCTGCTACTATAAGTCGCTGATCGCTGCCATTAATAGTATGAAATAAACTCCAGTATCTATACCATGGTTTGTAGACACTATATAGCTGTCACAGAGACCAATTAATATACACTTGTGGGGAGTTTTTATTTAATTGGGAATTTTTTTTTTTATAGCAGAAAGTAAAAAAATACTCTAATTATACACTTATTTTTTATTTAATTTTTCTAAGTTTCATATAGCAAAAAATTAAAAACCCAGTGGTGATCACATACTACCAAAAAGCTCTATTTGTGTGAAAAAAAGATGCATTTCGTTGCGCGGTCATGCAATACTGTACGCAATCGGCAGTTAAAGTAGTGCAGTGCGGAACTGCAAAAAAATGGTCTGGTCATGAAGGAGTTAAAATTTCAGAGAGCTCAAGTGGTTAATTCTGTAACTTGAAAAATTACAAAATACCAATAGCATAAAATAAATGAAATGGACAGGCTGGATGGACCATTTGCACTATTATTTTTTATTTTTTTTGAGGATAGATCCATGTTTTTCCTCAAGCATGTTGAATCTACTTGCTGTTGACTGACTAGTTCTACTAGATGGATATTCCAAGCATCAAAGAGCAGTTGCTGTCGGGAGTCAGTCATGTATATGTGGATTCAAACATGCATGGGACAGACCTAGATCTATACTCGGACGTAAAAGTTAAAGGGGGACAAACTTGATGGACTATTTGGTCTGTTTATCTGCCACACTCTGTTTTTATAGATCAAATTTTCAATCTTTCTCTGTTTCTAACCTTTTTATTTCTTTTCCCATTTAGTGGCGGGAGGAAAGGTTCCGTCAGACCAGTGAAAGCACCAACCAGCGCGTTCTGTGGTGGTCTATTGCCCAGACTCTGATACTTGTGGCCATTGGAATTTGGCAGATGAGGCATCTTAAAAGTTTCTTTGAAGCAAAGAAACTGGTGTAAACTACTTGAAGAAAGCAGGTATTGTTGTGCCAGAAATGATGGACCCCACCACATCCAGCCTTGCTTCTTGCACCTCTAAAATCTGCTGGAACTGTTACAAGGTGACTTTAGCATGTGGGACCAGGACATTCTGCTTGGAAATTGTCACATTTTGCCCCAAGCATTGACAGAATTTTGGAACCTTTTTTAAAATCTAAAATGAGATTTGTTTTTTCTTGTTTACCATTCATTGATCATGTTCAGAGATTACATTTTTGTTGCCCTTAAATTTTTTTTTTTTTTTTTATTTAACAGGCCATGAACAGATTACAAAAGTTGCTGAAATAAGCTTGCTCTTCCCCTTTTTCTGCTTCATTTGATCAGGGAAAGCACAACCTGTGCAGTAAAGTCCATTTTATTATTGCCTGTATGATTGAATTTATGGTGAATTGGTCGTTTGGGTTCATTTTATCTGCTTTTAAACTTGACTGGGGGATATTGAATTTTTTATTTTTTTGGGATCGCTACCTGATTTAGGTTTGCACTGCTTTGGAGGAAATGGGCACGGCATCTGATGGGTAGATTGAATCAGTTCACTGGAAGATAAACCTGTTTAGTGGGAGCAAATAGTTACAGTTCCCAGAAAGAAACCTGGCTGCTGCTTCTAAACCAGAATGAGAATTTTTTATTTTTGGATCAATTGCACTTGCCAAAATACAATATGCCACCTACAGTTATTCTCAGAGACTCTCAATATCGGCTCCCTATTGTGTTCAGGGATTTAAGCCACTGGGATTTTGGTGTATAGGGATCCTGCAGTTACTGATTTTGAATGTGTGTCTGATATTTTTCATGTTTTGCTTTAAATAAAAGAAACAAATATTCCTCCACTTTGGCTCATGACTTGCTTGTACTGACTTTATGAACATGCTCTTGCATCAGATGGGTTGCATATAAAAGTAATGAAATATTTTGTGCTATGCAGCAGACTGAACATATGAATTGTATATTCTGTAAAGCATGCGTGTTTTATTTTTTATTTTTTTTAATTATAAAAGTTAATGGGTAAGTAAAGGCACAAGCTACCGATTTTGCTAACAAGCCTGTACAACCCAAGATATTGAAAAATCTTGCATATATTTTCTCCTCTGTTAAAGCGGAGCTCCACCCGAATTCCTACTCCTATGCCTATGGGATTATCTGGTTCTCTAATCACTGGATATCCCCCTTACCTTGCTGCTGTCAGTTGCCATTACAACGGGGCAAGACTTCCTTAGACGCCGCCCGTTGTGATGGCAACCTGAGTTGTTGTCTGCACTCGAGTGGTTTAATCGGCGCATGCGCGAGATCCGAGATTATACAGACGGTGCATGCTGGGACAACAGTGTCCCGGAAGACAATGCCTGTGGGCTTCACATGCCCACAGGCAAAATGGAAAACGTCAAACGTTTTTATAAAGACTTTCGAATGCAGAAAAAACGGCAGCAAGACACTTGGCAAAAAAAAAAAAAAAAAAAAAGGAAGTAACATAAATAGAAAACGTAATTCTTGCAAATAACCCCCAAAAAAATAAAAAAAAATAAAAACGGCGGTGGAACCCTGCTTTTAACACCACAGAATACAGTTTATGCCATGTAGATTAATACAAGATGAATCTAAGGTAGACTGTATATTGGCAGATGTGCCTTTCCTGTCAAGATCATTGTAGCTCTTATAGTACTCTTATGAAAGACTGAGCAGGTTTTTTTCTATGTAGAGAAGGCAGGGACAATTTCTTTATCCTAGTATCTCAGCACTGTAAAGTAGACAGATGCCTAAAGTGAGGGATAACAATGAGGCAAATGTATTGCGCACTGCAAGTGCAGTTTCTCTAGATCTGAGGGGAAGCTCTGCAATCATGTGTAAGCAAAAACTGTTTTTTTTTTTTTATTTTCCTTGCGTGTTCCCCTCAGAACTAGAGCAACTGCACAGACTATTTACCTTTTTTAGTAAACCAACCCTAATGTATTTTCCTGTTGATTTGCAATCACAAATGAGATGAGACAGGATTGTCCCCTGTACCCATTTATCCTAATGTTGGAAGCTCTACAAAGTATAAAATTATGTCGCAACCAATTGATGTTTATACTGCCTGTTTGCCTTTCTACCATGTGTCTCCCTTCTCACTTTTTGTATAAAACGCAAAGCTCTGTGTATTGGATGGACACAAGCAATATATACAGTTCAGAGCCAGGAACAAGTGGATTACTATACATTTTTTTTTTTTTTTTAAGTCTTTTTGCCGCCTACCATGTCAAAGTGAAGTTGCTGGTTTTAATGAAGTTCTTCCTTAAGCGTGTTTGTGTCTAATGCTTGAGAGATCCTGTGTCCATGATATGGGGCCATTCAATCCATGGTGAAGCTTGATGTTTGCAAACCGAAGAGTGCCTCCATGTCTTTTGGGATATTTAGGAGGGATTTCATCTGAGGATATTCATTTATCATGTGGAGGGGTTTGAATGTCATCTGCTGACAACTTTTTTTTTTTTTCATATGTAAATGTCATTTCCCAAGTGTTCTTCCAGGACAGCCCTTGAGAGATGGAGCTCCTCCCATCGACACAGGAAACACATTGCCACAGTTCAAAAGGCGGTCCCTCGTCAGTCATTTGTGTTTTCTCCGTCGGAGGAACATGTTGCCAGGAACCTGGAGGCCCCTCTCAGGGGCTGCCTGAGAACCTGTAAGCCATAAGGGACCGGGTCCTGTTTTTTGGCTGCAGTTGGGTCCATACCTATTTTTTATTTTTTGTGGCTCGGGTACCATCCAGCTGAATCGGAGCAGACCCGTTACCCTCCTCCTTCCAGTGCCGAGGTGGCCAGGGGCAGAATGACGTCGGTTTCCCCCAGGACCGGTTAGTGGAAGCTTCCATCTCTGCTCCTTGTTGCGGTGGGGTCGGAGACGCCGATCGTCATTTCCGGCGGAACCGCGTCATCACTGTGTGCCGAGACTTCTGGTTCCGGGTCTCTAGGGTACAAGGAGGAGAGGGAGAGCCAGCGCTGTGCCTGTACAGTCCCGACCAGCGTCCAGCAATACCGGACTAGCGGCGGGATCCGGAGCGGCAGAGGGGGACCATGGAGGCTATTCCCCAGGACACTCCGGCGGAGACAGGCACCAGCCAATCCCAGGTAGGCTGCTGGGCATGCTATTACTCTGGTGGAGTGGTGGTGTTTGTAGGCTGGGTTCTGTAGTGCCCCACGGTGGTGGTTAACTCACAGTTAAGGATGTATGCAGTTGGTGGTGATTCTAAGGAGGGACATGGAGCTGACGCTAAAAGATTCTTTGTCTTCTTTCAGGCTAAAGAGCTACCAAAAGAAGACAAGGCAGGCCGCAAAAAGTGCCCTAATTGTGGGAATAGGTTGTCCTCTGGCTCTAACAAAGCCCTATGCAAGCAATGCATTGCAAGCTTGCTTAAATCTGAGGCAGATTCCCCCTTAGCAAAATTTTTGGGCTCCTTTAAAGAGGAAATGGCGTCGACCTTTAAATCCCTCCGGGAGTTAATCACTGACGTAGGGTCAGCTGCCTCCACTAGTAAAACAACTGCAATCTCCGCCTCACCATGCCTTACAACACCCAGCTCAGGGGAGCCCCGTATGGTCAGGGAGCCTAGCCCCACGTTGATTAGCCCCGATTCCTCTGACACAGACTCTGATCAGGAAGAGGATCAAGCAACAAAGTATAGATTGTCTCTTGAGGAAGTTGATGAGCTAATGGGTGCTATCTATGATACACTGGAAATTGAGGAGGAAGAAACTCAGTTATCCAGACATAAGATGTATGAGGCTCTGGGGAAAAAGAAAGCAAGGGTTTTCCCTATACATAAGGTGCTTTCTGACCTTGTCCTTAAGGAGTGGTCTGAACCAGATAAAAAGGTTTTCTTTCCTAAATCCCTTAAGAGAAGGTTCCCTTTTGATGAGAGCCCAGAGGAGGTCTGGAATAAAAATCCTAAACTAGACGCCCCTCTGTCCAAAATCTCAAAGCAGGCTGATCTGGCCTTTGAGGATATGGGCCACCTGAAAGATCCCATGGACAGGAGAACAGACATTGTCTTAAAGAGGGCCTGGGATGCCTCTATGGCAGGCTTAAAACCAGCTCTAGCCACTTCTTGTGTAGCTAGAAACCTGGAGTTCTGGTTGTCGCAACTACAGGAACATTTAAAAGCAGGCACTCCTAGGGGGAAGCTTCTGAAATCCTTCCCTATGCTTTTTAAGGCCACCAGTTTCATCTCTGACGCCTCCACAGACTCCGTAAAATTTATGGCTAAGTCAGCAGCACTTTCAGTGGCAGCAAGGAGGTCAGTATAGATGAAAACTTGGGGGGGAGACACGGCGTCTAAAACCCGCCTGTGCAGCGTCCCTTTTACAGGAGACTTAGTCTTCGGGCCTGAATTAGATTCCGCCTTAGAAAGGACGGCGAATAAAAAGAAAACCTTTCCCGCAAAAAAGAGAAATTTCCAAAGAATTTTTTTTTTTTGTCCCTTTTTAAGGAACCCTCTAAATCAGAGAAGAGTTCAACCCCCCCAAAAAACATTGGTCGGGACATAAAGGGAAAGGGGGCATACTGTTTAGCCGCCCCAATCAGGATCCCAAATCCCAGTGACGTCAGGGTTCCTGTGGGAGGAAGATTAAGCAAATTTCTTCCACCATGGGAAGTTGGGAGTATTTAAGACAAACTCGAATGAGTTTGTCTTAAATATAATAAAAAGGGGTCATGCGCTGGAATTCCACAGCAGCCCTCCCTCAAAGTTTTTGGTGACAAAGCTTCCAAGTCACTCAGAAAAGGCCAGGGCCTTACCTTTACTGATAGGGGAAATGGTGGATCAAGAGGTATTGACACCAGTCCCTATTCAGGAACAAGGAGACGGTTTTTACTCGCACATTTTCGTGGTAAAAAAGCCGTCAGGGAGGTTCAGACTAATTATGAACCTCCGACCACTGAATCGCTCCATCCGTTACAAGAGATTTCGGATGGAGTCAATTTATTCCATAAAGAACCTTCTCCAGAAAGAGATATTTATGGCCACCCTGGATCTAAGGGATGCTTATCTGCATATTCCAATAAGGGAGGAATGCCAGAAATTCCTTCGGATTGCAGTGCAGATAGACACAAATGTTTACCACTTTCAGTGCAGAGCGCTCCCCTTCGGTCTGTCATCCTCCCCAAGAATCTTTTCCAAGGTTCTCGGAGAGGCTTTAGTTCCACTGAGGCTTCAATCAGTCTCAATTATTCCCTATCTAGACGACCTGCTCCTAACAGCACACTCAGAGTCGTCTTTCTCGGGATCTGGAGTTGACTCAACTCAGCCTGAGTCGATTAGGGTGGATTGTCAGTCAGGAGAAATCCAAGACAACCCCAACACAGGAGATCCTGTATTTGGGTTACTGGATCAAGTCTGTAGATCAGAAAATTATACTGCCGAAAGAAAAGATTTTGAATCTGTGGCAGAGAACATCTTTTCTTCAATGCAGCCCCAAATGTACGGTGAGGGAAGTAATGTCGGTCTTGGGTCTTATGACGGCAGCCATTCCAGCCGTACAATGGGCCAGGTTCCACCAAAGAGACCTTCAGGGATTTCTGTTGGAACAATTTAAAGGGCAGAGATCTGGAGGAGGAGGTATCGATCCCCTCAAAGATAAAACGCTCCCTCTGGTGGTGGAAGGACAGGGAGAACCTAAACAAAGGGGTTCATTGGGTCCTTCCTATCACTTCAACACTGACAACGGATGCGAGCAGCTGGGGCTGGGAATGTTTCTCTTCCAATTGGAAGGAGCTAACAGCGATCCTAAGAGCTGTTTTAGCGTTCACCCCACAATACAGGGTCACCATCTACAAGTCCGTTCAGACAATATGACGGCTGTAGCATACATAAACAAACAAGGAGGTACCAGAAGTCCTCGTTTGATGTTGGTAGCCAGACACATTTTTCAGTGGGCAGAAGCCAATCTGGAATCCATTTCTGCAGTTCACCTGAAAGGGGAGCTGAACAGCACGGCGGACTTCTTGAGTCGACAAAAAGTTTCGAACCAAGAGTGGTCCTTGCACCCAGAGGCATTCAATCTCATAGCAACTCACTGGGGAAAACCAGAAGTAGACCTTTTTGCGAGCAAAGAGAATGCAAAGGTTCCCAATTTTTGCTCGCTAAACCCAGATCAGCCCCTGGCTGTAGATGCCTTGCAAACTCCATGGACTTTCAGTCTGGCATATGCATTTCCCCCTTTTCATCTCATTCCGAGGGTCCTAGCAAGATTCCTCACGGAAAAAACCTGTTTGATTCTAGTGGCACCATTCTGGCCCAGGAGACCATGGTTCACAATGTTGCTACAATTGACAGACTGTCCGCCTCTAAGGCTTCTCTGCAGACAGGACCTCCTGTCGCAGGGACCTCTTTACCATCCACAGGTGGCCACACTGAAGCTTTCAGCGTGGTTACTGAGGAGCAAATCTTAAGGAGTAAGGGCCTGACAGATGAGGTAATTGCGACCTTACTACAGAGTCGCAAACCAGTCACGAGGGCTATTTACAAAAAAGTCTGGAAAAAATTTAATAGCTGGCTGAATAGCCGTGACATAAATACGGCTAATATTCTACAGTTTTTACAGGAAGGTGTAAACAAAGGATTAACCCTAAGTACTATTAAGGTTCAGATAGCTGCCTTAAGTGTGTACCTAGATGAACGCTTACAGGAAAATCCTTTTGTCGCTAGGTTCTGTAAGGCAGTCGCTAGACGTAAGCCGGTCAGAGTCAGCAAAGTCCCATTCTGGGATTTAGCAGTTGTACTAAAAGCTTTCTTGGGGGTCACCCTTTGAGCCTATCTCAGAGGCCTCCCTAAGGCTTATTAGATTTAAGACAGTACTCCTGGTGGCAATCACTTCAGCCCGTAGGGTCAGTGAAATCCAGGCCCTTTCCATCAGGGAACCATTTCTACAGATCCTAGAAGACAGTCATATTAAAGACAGACCCTGGGTTCTTACAAAAGGTAGCTTCTAGCTTCCATAGGTCCCAAGATATTGTCCTCCCCTCATTTTGTCAAAATGCAGCAAATGAGAAAGAAGAACGTTTTCATTTATTGGATGTGAGGAGGTGTATTCTAGAATATCTTAAAGCAGGGATGTCCAAACTTTTTTCAAAGAGGGCCAGATTTGATGAACTGAACATGCGCGAGGGCCGACCATTTTGCCTGACATTCTTTGAACCATTAAAATTCGGTCTAAGCGTTTCCATCCGAGCACTAATATACACGGCCCAACAAGAATTCTATTGCCTTTGTGGCTGTGTGTGGTGAATAGATGAACTCAAGTGTATTATTTGGATACACCATATTTATTGACGTATAACACGCACCTTCACTTTAAGAGGGAAGCTTCAGGAAAAAAAACTTAAAATTTTAAATAAAGAACTGTGAAGCAAAACAGGGGTCAGTGTCTATCTGCAGACCCACACTTGCTAGGAATGCAGCGCCCACCATTGCCAGGAATGCAGCGCCCACCATTGCCAGGGAATTCACCCACCATTGCTGGGAATTCACTCACCATTGCCGGGAATGCAGCCACCATTACCAGGGATTCACTCACCATTGCCGGGAATTTCACCCACCATTGCCGGGAATTTCACCCGCCATTGCCGGGAATTTCACCCGCCATTGCCGGGAATTTCACCCGCCATTGCCGGGAATTTCACCCGCCATTGCCGGGAATGCAGCCACCATTGCCGGGAATTTCACCCACCATTGCTAGGAATGCAGCGCCCACCATTGCCAGGGATGCACCCACCATTGCCAGGGAATTCACCCACCATTGCCGGGAATGCTGCCACCATTGCCGGGAATGCAGCCACCATTGCCGGGAATGCAGCCACCATTGCCGGGAATGCTGCCACCATTGCCAGGAATGCAGCCACCATTGCTAGGAATTCACTCACCATTGCTAGGAATGCAGCGCCCACCATTGCCAGGAATGCACCCACCATTGCCAGGGAATTCACCCACCATTGCCGGGAATGCTGCCACCATTGCCGGGAATGCAGCCACCATTGCCGGGAATGCAGCCACCATTGCCGGGAATGCAGCCACCATTGCCGGGAATGCAGCCACCATTGCCGGGAATGCTGCCACCATTGCCAGGAATGCAGCCACCATTGCTAGGAATTCACTCACCATTGCTAGGAATGCAGCGCCCACCATTGCCAGGAATGCACCCACTATTGCCAGGGAATTCACCCACCATTGCCAGGGAATTCACTCACCATTCCCAGGAATGCTGCCACCATTGCCAGGGAATTCACTCACCATTGCCAGGGAATTCACTCACCATTGCCAGGGAATTCACTCACCATTGCCAGGGAATGCAGCCACCATTGCCAGGTATTTCACCCACCATTGCCGGGAATTTCACCCACCATTGCCGGGAATGCTGCCACCATTGCCGGGAATGCTGCCACCATTGCCGGGAATGCAGCCACCATTGCCGGGAATGCAGCCACCATTGCCGGGAATGCTGCCACCATTGCCAGGAATGCAGCCACCATTGCCAGGAATGCAGCCACCATTGCCGGTATTTCACCCACCATTGCCGGGAATGCAGCCACCATTGCCAGGGATTCACCCGCCATTGCTAGGAATTCACTCACCATTGCCGGGAATGCAGGCACCATTGCCGGGAATGCAGGCACCATTGCCGGGAATGCAGGCACCATTGCCAGGAATGCACCCACCAATGCTAGAAATTCACTTGCCATTGCCGGGAATGCTGCCACCATTGCCAGGAATTTCACCCACCATTGCCAGGAATTTCACCCACCATTGCCAGGAATTTCACCCACCATTGCCGGGAATGCAGCCACCATTGCCGGGAATGCAGCCACCATTGCTAGGAATGCAGCGCCCACCATTGCCAGGGATGCACCCACTACTGCCAGGGAATTCACCCACCATTGCCAGGGAATTCACCCACCATTGCCGGGAATGCTGCCACCATTGCCGGGAATGCTGCCACCATTGCCAGGAATGCAGCCACCATTGCTAGTAATTCACTCACCATTGCTAGGAATGCAGCGCCCACCATTGCCAGGAATGCACCCACCATTGCCAGGGAATTCACCCACCATTGCCAGGGAATTCACTCACCATTCCCAGGAATGCTGCCACCATTGCCAGGGAATTCACTCACCATTGCCAGGGAATTCACTCACCATTGCCAGGGAATTCACTCACCATTGCCGGGAATGCAGCCACCATTGCCGGGAATGCAGCCACCATTGCCAGGTATTTCACCCACCATTGCCAGGAATTTCACCCACCATTGCCGGGAATGCTGCCACCATTGCCGGGAATGCTGCCACCATTGCCAGGAATGCAGCCACCATTGCCGGGAATGCTGCCACCATTGCCAGGAATGCAGCCACCATTGCCAGGAATGCAGCCACCATTGCCGGTATTTCACCCACCATTGCCGGGAATGCAGCCACCATTGCCAGGGATTCACCCGCCATTGCTAGGAATTCACTCACCATTGCCGGGAATGCAGGCACCATTGCCGGGAATGCAGGCACCATTGCCAGGAATGCAGGCACCATTGCCAGGAATGCACCCACCAATGCTAGAAATTCACTTGCCATTGCCGGGAATGCTGCCACCATTGCCGGGAATGCTGCCACCATTGCCAGGAATTTCACCCACCATTGCCAGGAATTTCACCCACCATTGCCAGGAATGCACCCACCAATGCCAGAAATTCACTCGCCATTGCCGGGAATGCTGCCACCATTGCCGGGAATGCTGCCACCATTGCCAGGAATTTCACCCACCATTGCCAGGAATTTCACCCACCATTGCCAGGAATTTCACCCACCATTGCCAGGAATGCAGCCAACATTGCTAGGAATTCACTCACCATTGCCAGGAATGCAGCTACCATTACCATCAGTGCAGCCATGGAGGGCAGGACGAGCGCCAAAGACATCTTACAGGAGAATCTCCTGTTTACACAACGGCCTCTTTAAGAGAAAGTCCCGCCTCCTTTGATGGACAGCACAGTCATCCAATGGCAGAGACGGGACTTCCTATTACAGCTGCCGTGTAAACAGGAAATTCTCCTCCTGTGTGCACAGCACTCGTCCCGCCTCCTCCCTCCGAGGCAGCCGTACTATATATCTTTTGTGGCCCCGGCGCTGGGAGATCGCCGGGGGCCCACAAAAGATATATGTGTTTAAACAACCAGGCGGGCCGTTCAAAAACCAGACCGCGGGCCACAAGAGGCCCACGGGCCGGACTTTGGACATGCCTGTCTTAAAGTAACAAATCCTTTCAGAATCTCTGACTCCCTTTTTGTCTTTTTTCCGGGCAGCGTAGGGGGCAAAAAGCTTCAAAAGTAACCATAGCTAGATGGATTAGGCTAGCTATAGCAGAGGGGTATAAGGCCTTGAATAGAGATCCTCCTGAGGGTGTTAAAGCTCACTCAACAAAAGCGTTGTCTGCATCCTGGGCAGAAAGGGCTGGTGCCACCTCGGAGCAGGTATGTAAAGCAGCCACATGGTCAAGCTTTTCCACCTTTACAAGGCATTACCGACTGGACCTAATGTCTAGTCAGGATCAGGCCTTTGGGAGGAAAGTCCTCCAGGCCGTGGTCCCCCCCCCCCCTAATCTGGTAAGTACTTGGGGATCCTCTCAAGGGCTGTCCTGGAAGAACACTTGGGAAAACTGGAGTTAGTACTTACCGGTAACTCCTTTTCCGGTGGTCTTCCAGGACAGCACGATCCCACCCTTTATTTGATTATAGTGATGTACTAATGTTATTACCTGTTATGGTTTATGTTTTTCAGTTCCATCCTTCAGTTCTTGGTGAATGACTGACCAGGGACCCGAGGGACCGCCTTTTGAACTGTGGCAATGTGTTTCCTGTGTCGATGGGAGGAGCTCCATCTCTCAAGGGCTGTCCTGGAAGACCACCGGAAAAGGAGTTACCGGTAAGTACTAACTCCAGTTTTTTGCTACAGCAAGCATAAAAAAAATTGCCTGGTTTTCTCAAAAAATGCATACCAGCCCATTGGATTCTGGCAGGAATTTTAAGGCGGTACCTCACACACGCACAAAAAAAAGCTGCGTGAGGTCCCCTAGGAAGTCCTACACCGGACCCTTAGGCTGCTTTCACACTGGGGCGAGAGCAGCGTCGGCGGTAAAGCGCCGCTATTTTTAGCGGCGCTTTACCGTCGTTTTAGCGGCGGTGCGCGGGCGCTAGCGGGGTGGTTTTAACCCCCGCTAGCGGCCGAAAAGGGGTTAAACCCGCCCGCAAAGCGCCGCTGCAGCGGCGCTTTGCCGGCGGTATTGCCGCGGTGTCCCATTGATTTCAATGGGTAGCAGCGGTATAGGAGCGGTGAATACACCGCTCCTTCACCGCTGCAAAGATGCGGCTGGCAGGACTTTTTTCACCGTCCTGCCAGCGCATCGCTCCAGTGTGAAAGCCCTCCGGCTTTCACACTGGAGTTAAAGGGGCCGGTTTTTTTCAGGCGTTACACAGGCGCTATTTTTAGCGCTGTAACGCCTGAATACCGCCCCAGTGTGAAAGCAGCCTAAATCTGAGCATGCAACCTTGCTGATCAGTAAATTTTGTGTGTTGGGGAGGCTCGAACCATATCGGGCCACACACCCTCAACATTTGGCAAAGCACTTTAACCCCATATTAATGAGGACAAGGGCCTCATCCTTACAACCGCTAGGCAGGGGTCTGCGGGTGGACGACTTATCAGAATCCCCCTTTAATAATAGAGGACCCCAGATAGCAACTCCCAACGGGAATAAGTATGTGGTTAAAAAAAAAAAGGCGCCTTAAAGCAAGTGGGACAACAACAACAAAGACTTATAGAGATATATATCTCGATCTCTCAAATATAGGCCATGCACAGGAGGAGGCACTTAAAATGCAGGTGCAGAGGATTACAAATCTTAGTTGCTAAAAAAAAAAAAAAATAAATAAAAAAAGTGTCAGCGAGAACACGAAATAAGATATAAATGAATTGGAAATGGAAGATTAATAAAATATAATAAATTTTAATTAAAATAAAGATGAATATTTAAAATTAAAAATCTTTTTCTTGCAGTAACCTTTGACTATGTGTGCGCGCACATATGCGCATGTATGTATATATGCTCGCATGTGCGTAACCAATATATGTTTAGTACAATATGCGTTTCTCCTCTTATAAATCTGAAAACATTGTTGTGCATGGTTGCCCTGTGGTGCACGCGTGTGCGCATGTATATTCATGGGTATGTGAGCGCATATATTGCGCGCGTGTATATGTGCGTGCATGTGTTTAATGTGCGTTCCTTCTCCTTAAGATGTAAAATGGTAACTAAATCATTGGCGTGCAACATTAACTCAAGGCGCATGCACATGTTTTTGTATATATGATTTGGTTACCATTTTACATCTTAAGGAGAAGGAACGCACATTAAACACATGCGCACACACATATACACACGTGCGCGCAATATATGCGCTCACATACCCATGAATATACATGCACGCACACGCGTGCACCACAGGGCAGCCATGCACAACAATGTTTTCAGATCTATTTATAAGAGGAGAAACGCATATTGTACTAAACATATATTGGTTACGCACATGTGCGCATATATACATACACGCGCACATGTGCGCTCCCGCACATAGTCGAAGGTTACTGCAAGGTCTAAAACGGGGGGGGGGGGGGGAGGGCGGAATAGAACTGGGGGGAAGAGATGGGGAAAAAAAAAATACTAAATTCTCCAAGAGGTGAGGGCACATTATAGCAGTGGTCATCAACCCTGCCCTCAGGGCCCACTAACAGGCGAGGTTTGCAAGATACCTGAAATACATCACAGGTGATATAATTTGCTGCTCAGTGATTGCAGTATTCTAGACTGCATCTCCCCAAGGTAATACATAAAACCTGGCCTGTTAGTGGGCCCTGAGGACAGGGTTGACGACCACTGCATTAGAGTCTTGAATGTTTGCGGTATCATTGTTCTATTTGATTTTCATTCACAATCTTTATTTATTTTAATAATAATAATAAAAAAAATTATTTTATTCATCCATTTCCAATTCATGTTCTCGCTGACACCTTTTTTTTTATTTTTTGCAACTAAGATTTGTAATCCTCTGCACCTGCATTTTAAGTGCCTCCTCCGCATGGCCTATATATATATCAGTCTTTGTTGTTGTCCCACTTGCTTGATAGAGCGCGGCTGTCAAACAACCTCAGCCTGTACGCTCAGGAAAACCGGTCGCACCCACCTCATGATGTCATCTCTCTCCGCCGGCGCTCCAGACTTCGTTCTGCTTTGAACTGCGCTCCACGGCCGGCGTCTGTGCCACTTCCTGGCCGCTAGCGGCTACAGCGCCTCAGCTTGACAGACTATCAGATGACCCCATCCATGCTCAACTTTTAAAGTGACTGATCATAGATCACATCCAAAATGTGAGTTGCCTGTATTTAAATATGTTTTTATAATTAAAGTGTATGTTATCTCTACACCCAGAGGCGCCTCTTCCTTTGCTTTTTTTTTTTTTTACAGACTTTGGAACATGGTTTCTGTCCTTCACTCATGGCAGCCCTGGATATGGAGCTCCTGGTTTAAAATGCTTTCCTTTGTTCTACTGGACAGTAGTTTTTATATTAATCATACGGATCTTAACATAATTTCATATGAACATTAACATGAAATTGTTGGACCGGCGCAAGACGAACCAAAGCGAAAGCATTTGCCAAGAATGTTTTTATTAATCAAGAACGAAAGTCGGAGGTTCGAAGGCAATCAGAAAAATAAAATGGGCAGCACAGTGGTGTAGTGGTTAGCACTCTCACCTAGCAGTAAAAAGGGTCACTGGTTCAAATCCCAACCATGACACTAACTGCCTGGAGTTTGCATGTTCTCCCTGTGCGGGTTTCCCCTGGGTACTCCGGTTTCCTCCCACACTCCAAAGACTTGCAGGTAGGTTAATTGGCTTCTGTCCAAAATTGGCCCTACTATATGAATGGGGACTTTAGATTGTGGGCTCCTTGAGGGTAGGGACCAATGTGAGTGTGCAATGTACAGGGATAGGGGTAGACAATCACTCAGGTTGAACTGGATGGACTAGTGTCTTTATTCAACCTTACTAACTATGAAACTATGAAATATTTGACATTTGTTAAAAGAAAAATGTCCCTCGTTGTAAATCCATGATATCTGCCAGCTTGAACTCGCTAAAAAGAAAAAAATGGCCTGCCACATATGACTGGACTTTGCACACACTTAAAAATCATTATATGCCTGAAGATTAGTTGACCCCGAAACATATGAAAGAAGATACCCTGGAAAATTTAAATTTGTGGTAGGCCCACTTGTGCGTGCCTAGCCCTAGCCCTCTCCGGCCACTCCCTACTGTACACTACAAAATACTTACTCGCTAATAGCATACTTCTGTGGCTATAGTGCCAGTATTGGGCAAAAACTGTAGAGAGCTACAGGTTCAGGTCTAGTCACTGACAATACACACACACACACACACACACACACACACACACACACCCCCCCCCCCTCAAAATTTCAAGTTCTGAGCTACTAGCCAGGCCATAAATATTACTCGCCACCAGTTGCCCCACCCAACCCCAATGTTTTATGCAGAATTAGGTTATAAATATTAACTTTATCAATGCAGCGTGACCTGTGCCCATCAATCCAGCCCCCAAATCCAGAAAACCTATGCTCCTAATCCCCCCCCCCCCCCTTCCTCCCCTCCACTTCCTATCATTCTCCTGCAGCCATGAGGGTGCACGCGGAGAGCGGACCGAGAGGATTTGAGCCTACCCATGTAGGACTGCCTTGCAGAGACGTTTACCGCCCCACTCCATAGATGTGTGGCAGGTGGAAGGCGAAGAGGGGCGGTCCCAGGCGTTTCACTTCTAGTGCATGCTCTGTGTGCCTGTGGGGGGCGGGGATGTGCGGCAGGCGGAGAGGGGTGGTCCCGGGTGGCTCTTTTACTCCTATGGAAGTGCATGCTTTGTGTGTCTGTGGGAGGCGGAGAGGGGCTTTCCTAGGCAGCTGACTGTTCTTATTGAAATGGCCACACTGCGAGGCTTGCAGTGCAGTGGGGGCACTGGCTATACATTTCTGGGACAGCACAGCCCTATCCATACTCGCCCTCCTCATTTTTTTATTTTTTTTACTCGCCAAATGCGAGCACAAATTTAGAAGGAAATATATATATTTAGTACTGCGTGCAATAGCAATACCTAAGCAAACCATTACAAAATGGAACGCAGTTTTATGCAGAATTTACCATTTTTTTCACAATCTTATGTTGCAGGTTTTCCAGATGGCTTTAAAAAGGACCTTCAGTCATTTTTTCAACTTTCCATCTATTAAATCTTCTGCCCTTGTTGTTTTAACTTTAGATAGTAAAACATTTTTCTCTTTCGTTCACTGTCTGACACAGCTCCATTAATCTTGACCATAGGGTTGTTATGCCACCTTCAGGAGAGGACTAGGCAGAACATGTTATACATGTGAAAAAAAAAACAGAACTTTACAGTTCTGCCCAGGGGGTGGTCCCTCCAGTAACAACCCCATCAGCCTGCTTCCTGCAGCTGTTTTTTTCTGCCTAGTGAAGGAGATGAACCTAGGAACCTTGCATCCCTCCCTGGGATTTTTTTTGCTGAAGTTTGCCTTTTGCGCAAGATTTTTAGATCCTGTGATCTACTATCAACAGCCGGCTGGGTGACAGGCTGGATAAGCTTATCCTTGTAGTCTCCCCAGCCTGGACATCGAGCGTTTGCAGACCATAGCTACGCGTTGGGGTGGCCACGACATGCCCCTCAGGCTCCAGGGGCGGCCGGTGAGTGAAGCGCTCTGGGACAACCATATGACCGGACTACTGATGTCTTTGTTAGTGTGCCGTGGCCAGCAGCCACCCTGTACTGATCGGAGAGTGAGTCTGTGATAGGATGTCCCCAGCTCGTACGAATGGTAAGTAAATCTCTTCCTGCCTTGGCGGGATTGAGCAGCTGGGCATTTCCTGGGAGGTCGATTCGGGGATCCCTCTCCTCCCTCTCTTATCTCCCTGTCCCTATTTCTCCCCCCCCCGTGGGGGGATGCGGCATTATGGGTTACTGAGCAGTGTGGAGCACTTATCACAACTGTGCATGACACCCTGAAAATTCAGGATACAGCAGGTCCCTCTGCTAAAGTAGCGGTCCCATTTGGGTCCTGTAAGCCAGCCCATACACCTAAGGTGTTTCCGTATCTGACTTATTTAGATAAGTTCATATACAAGGAATGGGTAAGACCGCAACGGACCTTTTCCGTCCCAAAAAGTATGGCGGTGCATTACCCCTTTTAGGAGCGCCTTCTTAAAAAATGGTTGGCTCCTCCGGTCGTGGACCCCCCAGTTTCCAGTTAAATAAATTAATTCATTTATTTAAATAAATAAAGTAACCACGATCCCGGTAGAGGGGACTCCTACATTTAAGGACCCTACTGACAGGAAGGCCCGAGGCAGTGGCCCGTTCCTTGTTTAGGGTTGTGGGGTCCGCGATGGGACCAGTACTGGCCACGGCACTTGTGTCGCAGACACTTACTGAATGGGCAAAACGCTTGCACCGCGAATTGGGGAAGCAGCAGGCTACTCCCGTCTGCGTGGAACTAGCAGACCAGTTAGTGCATGGCCTTAAGTAAATTTGTGACGTGGCTCTGGATACGCTTCCCCTGCTATCCAGGGCTTCAGTGTCAGCAGTGGTGCTGAGGCACCTGATTTGGCTAAAAGGCTGGTCTGCGGATCAGGCATCTAAAAAAGCCTTGACGGATCTACCCTTCCTTGGTGACCGGCTCTTTGGAGCCTCGTTGGATGACATTATTAAGAATGTCACAGGTGGGAAGAGTACCTTGCTCCCACAGGCCAGGAAGAGCCACGCTGCAGGCAAGGGCCCTCATTTTCCGCTCAAAAGAGGCTTTTTTGTCAGTCCAGGACTTCGGCTAAACACTCCCAGTCTGATAGGATGACCTCTGAGGGACAAAAGCGTCCCTGGAACTTCAAGCCTGCGAGCAAGAGTGCTACTGCATGAAGGTTTGCCTCCGCCCGTCACACGGGTGGAGGTCACCTTTCGGGAGTTTGCAGTCCAGTGGGCCTCTCGGCTGTCCGACCAATGGGTCTGCGAACTGATTTCCTCTGGCTACAAGATAGAGTTCCTCTCTTGGCCACCAAACAGATTCTTTCCCTCCAGCATATCCTTACTCTCGGCTCGCTGGGAGGCCCTAATGGGGGCGGCAAGGGACGTGCTAAGCCGCAGGGTGATAGTGCCTGTTTCGGAGTCGGAAAGGTTCCAGGGGTTCTACTCCAATCTGTTTGGATGTACCCCTTCCTTTTTGGGGACTACAATCTTGGACCTAAAAGCCCTCAATTGCTTTGTATACAAGTACAGAGGTTCAGAATGGAATTCGTTCTCTCAGTAGTCGCTGCACTCCATCAAGGGGACTTCCTGGCCTCTTTGGACATATGCCTCAGGCATCAGAGGTTTCTGCGATTTTCAGTTGGGGAAGCCCACTACCAGTTTGTGGCTCTCCCTTTTGGCTTGGCATCCGCACCCCAAGTCTTTACCAAGGTATTGGCTCCAATTTTGGTGTTGTTGCGACAACGTGGTATAGCAATCGTAGGTTACCTAGACAATCTCCTCCTGAGAGCATCTTCCGCCTCAGAATTAAAGGAGGATGTGGCGATCACCATGCAAACTCTGCAGGAATTTGGGTGGCTGTTGAACCTAAGGAAGTCTGTGCTCATACCGACTCAGTGCTTGGAGTACCTAGGCTTACTGCTGGACTCCATGAAAGCGAGAGTGTTTCTCCCTTCAGGCAAGCTGCAGACTCTCAGAGCCAGGGTAAAACTACTGACGAACCGCAGGTGGTCGTCGCTACGCTTTTGCATGCGAATCCTGGGACTCATGGTGGCCTCCTTCAAAGCGATACCGTACGCCAAAAATGGTACAAATCTCCGTTATCCCTGGATCGGCAGTTTCGGGTGAGCCAGTCAGTCAGGGACTCCCTGCTCTGGTGGCTGAGGTCCCCGGCACTTTAGTCCGGGAAGTCATTCCTACCTCTACATTGGACAGTGATCACAACAGACGCCAGCCTGACCGGCTGGGGTGGAGTACCGGGAGCACAGTCGACCCAGGGCCTCTGGTCGGGGGAGGAATCCAAGTTGCCGATCAATGTGCTCGAGCTTCGAGCAATCAGGCTATGTCTCTCCACATGGTCGATGAGACTTTGAGGGTGTCCAATCAGGATCCAGTCAGACAACGTCACAGCGGTGGCATATGTCAACCATCAAGGAGGAACAAGAAGCTTGGCTGCAGCACGGGAGGTCGCTCACATCCTTCAGTAGGCAGAGTGACATGTACCGGCCTTGTCTGCCATTTACCTCCCGGGAGTGGAAAACTGGCAGGCGGACTACCTAAGTCACCAGATGCTGGACCCAGGAGAATGGGCTTTGCATTGGGAGGTTTTCAGGCTACTGTGCCTGTGATGGGGCACACCAGACGTGGATCTCCTGGCTTCCCGTCTCAATCGGAAGGTACCGAGATTCATATCCAGGACGAGATCCTTGGGCAGACGCGTCGGACGCGCTGGTGGCTCCGTGAGGTCAGCATCGACTGATCTACGCCTTCCCTCTGCTAAAGCTACTACCACGTCTGCTCAGCAGAGTGGAGACTGATGGGATTCCAGTAATACTGATTGCCCCAGATTGGCCTTGATGCCCCTGGTACGCCGACCTAGTGCGCCTGGTTGCGGACGCTTCCTGGCGACTACCGTTATGAGAGGACCTTCTGTGTCGAGGTCCGATTCTCCATTCTGCTGTACCATCGCTGGGTTTAACGGCATGGCTGTTGAGAGCCAGAAGTTAAGGGACCGGGGTCTGTCGGACTGGGTGATTTCAACTATGTTGAGAGCACGGAAATCTTCTTGGAAGATATACCTTTGTACCTGGAAGGCCTACATCTCCACGTGTGAGGAGAAAGGGTGGCATCCGCGCACCTATTGCGTTTACAGGATCCTGCTGTTTTTACAGCAAGGAGTAGACCAGAAATTGTCTTTAAGCACCACTAAGGGACAAATATCAGCCTTGGCTGTTTTTTTCCAACGACCCCTGGTGTCTCATTCTCCAGTGAGCACTTTTATTCAAGGGGTCTGGCATATAGTTCCTCCGGTGCTCCCACCAATACCCCTGTGGGATCTGAACCTGGTGCTATCGGCGCTTCAGAAACCGCCGTTTGAGAACATCAGAAAAATTTCCTTGTTGTCTTTCTCAGAAAGTGGTTTTCCTAGTGGCCATTACTTTGGCCAGGAGGTTTTCAGAACTGGCGGCCTTGTCCTGCAAGTCGCCCTATTTGGTTATCCATAAGGATAAGGTGGTGTTGCGTCCGCAACCTTCTTTTCTGCCGAAGATGGTTTCAGCATTCCACATCAATGAAGACATTGTGTTACCATCTCTGTGTCCTAAACCGACACATCGGCGCAGTGGTGTAGTGGTTATCACTCTCGCCTAGCAGTAAGAAGGGTCGCTGGTTCGAATCCCAACCACGACTTTACCTGCCTGAAGTTTGCATGTTCTCCCTGTGCCTGCGTGGGTTTCCGCCGGGTACTCCGGTTTCCTCCCACAAATCAAAGACATGCAGGTAGGTTAATTGGCTTCTGTCCAAAATTGGCCCTAGTATATGAATGGGGACCTTGGATTGTGGGCTCCTTGAGGGTAGGGACCAATGTGAGTGTATAATGTACAGGGATAGGGACAATTGTAGACACTCAGGTTGAACTGGATGGACTGGTGTCTTTATTCAACCTTACTAACTATGAAACTATCTTAAGGAGGTGGCCCTTCATGTCCTGGACGTGGTCCGGGCTCCACGGCTCCTTTTGGAAGTCAGACTCTCTGTTCTTGTCGGCCACCATTTCTAGGTGGATCAGACAGAACAGACAGATTGTGGTACAGGCCTATGCCTGGAAGGGGAAGGTGCCCCCCCTTTCCTCTCATGGCCCATTCCACCAGGGCTATTGGAACCTCTTTGGGCTTTCCGACTTCAAGCGTCAGTCGATCAAGTGTGTAAGGCAGCGACTTGGTTGTCTGTTCATACTTTTACCAAATTCTACAAAGTGGGTGTAAGCGCATCTTCTGATGCTTGCTTTGGCCACAAAGTTTTGCAGGCGGACGTGTAATGTTGCAATTCTGCACTCCTTTTTCATTTTTTTTACTTTTGAGTATAATGCACTGTTGCATTGTTGACCGCAAGTTCCGATGCGGTTATAAAAGATGGTGACTCCCCTGTTAGGGAGCACTTCTGGTTGTTGGTGAAGTTTTTTATGCTGTTTCCACCCCTCATAATGACACTGCTTGGGGACGTCCCTTTGGTCAAGATTAATGGAGCTGTGTCAGTCAGTGAACAAAAGAGAAAATAGGATTTTTGTACTCACCGTAAAATCCTTTTCTCTGAAGTTCACTGACTGACACAGCACCCTCCCCTCCTATTGGTTTACGTTATACTGCTTGTTGACATACTGAGCGGCAGGAAGCAGGCTGAGGTGTTGTTACTTGAGGGACCGCCCCCTGGGTGGAACTGTAAAGTTCTGTTTTTTCTCACATGTATAACATGTTCTGCCTAGTCCTCTCCTGAAGGTGGCGTATCAACCCTATGGTCAAGATTAATGGAGCTGTGTCAGTCAGTGAACGAAAGAGAAAAGGATTTTACGGTGAGTAAAAAAAAATCCTATTTTCTTCTGCCAGTAAATACCTTATACAGCCCACTTCCTGTTTCTTGTCCGCGCCCTAGGATATCCCGGATAGCAGTAGACCGCCGATGGACTCCACAGCAGAGGAGGGATATTTGACATCAAGGATGGAGCATGCACTGGAAGTCCCCCTCGATGTCGAAAGGGGGTACAAATGGACATGACACCAATGCCATCCGAGGATGGCCAAATAAGGACACAGTAAAATGTGAAGGGGGCAGTGCTGCGAGGAGGAGAGGTGATGTAAAGGGAGGGAGCAGTGCTGGGGGGAGGGTGATATAAAGGAGGACAATGCTGGGGGGGTGTTAATGTGAGGAGGTCAAAGCATACTACTGGGGGGGGGGGGGGTTGTGATAATGTGAAAGGGAGCAGTGTAGGGCGGATGTAAATGGGGCACAGTTCTGCTGGGGGGGTGATGTGAAAAGGCAAAGGACAGTACTGTGGGGGGGGTGATATCCAATGCTGCTCTGGCGTTGTGTGCCTCTTCCCCCCTCCTCCTCTGTGTACAGGAAAACATCACAGCAGGAGCAGGAGGGGCGGGTTCCGTGCACTTCACTCTGCACTTTGTGTCAGAGGCAGGAAGATGCGGCTGCCATACAAGTGTAGCTTGCAGCGTGCGGGAACCAAGACAGCCCGCACATGCCACGGGCATTCCGTGATTCAGCCCTGATTCGCCCGGACTCCGGGAGAAAGACCAATTTCTTGGACGGTCCCGGTGAATCAGGGACGGTTGGGAGGTATGAATATGTAATATTGAAAGTACACTGCATCTGAGCACCACAAACAAAAAATGCTATTTAATTCATGTTTAACATTGAAAACAGGCTCACCCATCCATCCATGTCTCCATGCTTTATTTTGTTGAGAGATCACTTTGAAAAACACCCCCTAGCATTTCTTGAGTAAGGGTGAGTCATGCAGCATTTACTACCTGAAAATCTTCCCCTAGTTCAGGCATGCAGACAAGAGGGTGTACTTAGCTGAGAAAACCCCTCCTGAAGACTCCTGGAATTTATTACATAATTTACCTAGGCCCAGAAACCAGAAATTTAAAATGTAAAAAAAAAAAGTTTAAAACAAGTAAATATGATATGCTTTCCTACTAAGGCTAGCAGCATAAGGATAAAAAATGGTCAATTGTGATTGAAAGAGTGATCACCTTTAATGAGCTGGTAGAGCATTATTTTCTTGGAAGTACTATTGCAGTGATTACTACTGACCACAAGATGTCTACCTAGATCGACATTCATAGCACATTAGGTTATTTTACATGGCTTTATGCTGCTTTTGCTGTTAGGCATTATGGTCCTAATTCCCAAAAACATAGAAATACATATTGCACATTTCAGCTGTGAAGTGGTGAAATGAAGCAGTATCACCTGCTACCAAAAAAAAGGTTTCAGATATTAATGTGTTGTAACAATGCCTAAAATATTTCTCTTGCTTTTACACCTAAATAAAGAATCTCTTCTAATGTGCGAAAAATGCAAAATGTAGGTGCTAGGGTTGATTTAACATTTTTATTTTGTATGTAATTTTTAATTAGAAATGCCTGAACACCCTTCCCCCTGCAAGGACTACCAGTCCTGCTCATAAGAAAATTTCTCAATTGTTGTATTGATGCCACCCAATATTTCCAATGCCACCAGACTGGTAGTTAAGAAGGAAAAATTGTATGGCTCCAGTCCTCCAAAATACCCCAGACTGGTGATGAAAGTGCATAAGATTCTTCTGCATCTCCAGTGTCCAGCTGCTGGTGTGGGAATCCTTGTCATTGAGGTTTATGCCCCTGATTGGGGCCATCATGTTACTAGTGGACCAGGATTTTAGTTAAAACTGTACAATTTTAAAACTTTAGCATTCTCAATCTAAATCAGCCAGATGTAAAAAAAAAAAAAGCATTATGGAACACATAGGATAATCATCCCCTTTCATTGATACGTAGTATTCCTTTTAGCCACTATCTGAGGTTACGCCGTAACTGTGCGAGGGAGGAAGACTTTGAGAAGGAAGCTAAAGCTCTTTTTGCGCGACTACAAAGTAGGGGATACAGTAAAAAGGTAAGGGCTTATAATAGGGTGAGGCCGAATAAACGAGAGCAATTAATCTTTAAATCTAAGTCTCAGCACTAATATCACTACAAAACTGATTACTACGTTTAGTGCACACCAAGACAAATTCCGTGCACTAATAGCCCAAAATTGGCACTTTCTTTCTGAAAATCCAATAATCTCAAAGTATGTATCAGACCGGGCAGAAATAGTGTATAGGAGATCACGATCCGTAAGGCACAGCCTCGTACACAGCCACCTTTAAACTTCACCAATAATGGAAGGGGCTGTGGGAGGTAATGGTACATACAGATGCGGAAAACGTGATCAGTGTCCTTGGATAAAAGAGGGAGAGGGCTGTTTACTACCCCGAGGGGGCTATATGAAATCTAGGTCATATGCCATTTGTGGTACCATCAACGTGGTATATCTGGCTACTTGCACGTATGGTGCATTTTACATTGGTAAAACCAAATGCACATTTGCCAGATGTATACATGACCACTACTATACTACCTCGATGCTGGATTACTTTCTCTTATATTCACCAACCGACACAGCTCCTCTCTGTAACTACATGGGTTGTATAGCCTGCCATTAGGAGAAACTAGGCAAAGTTGTTTCACAATACACAGAACTTTAATCCCGCCCCAGGGGGGCGGGCCCCGTGCTATCAACTCTCCTCCTGCTGCTAGCAGCTTCAGTTTTTATTTTGCCTAGCAAGGAGAATGACCTAGGAAACCCTGCGGGCCTCTCAGTCCATATTTTTACTGCAGGTTTGCTGCTTTTTGCGCAAGATGAGAGATCCTGAGATCTTCTATCAACTGCCGGCTGGGTGACAGGCTGGTTAATGATATCCTTGTAGTCTCCCCAGTCCGTCCATCGAGCGTGAGCAGGCCGCAGCTATGGCTCGGCAGGCCACGACATACCTCATGCTCCAGAGGTGGTTGGTGAGCTTCAATGCTCCGGGGTATACATATGATCGGCTACTGATGTCTGGATCACAGTATACTAGAGCTGCCACGACGCGTCAATGTAATCGGCCAAGTCGACTACGAAAATCCGTCGACGTGCTTGAATGCCGTTGATGCATCACGCACGTGTCATCTCGCGGGTAAATGGCGGCTGCGGCAGTTGCTGCTGACGCTCCAGCTCCCCCTGCTCCCGGGAATGGGGAAAAAAGTTCCGGTGCAGCACAAAAAGCCAGATCACGACTTTCAAAGGTATGGGAATTCTTTAAACAGAGGCCAGATAAAATGGTCCTTTGTTCCCTCTGTAAAACCGAAATGGCGTACCACGGCAGCACTACTGCGATGCACGAGCACCTCAGAAGAAAACATCCTGGCGCACTGCGGCCTCAAACGGATGAGCCATCTTTATAAGTACTACTTACTAGTATTTTGTTTGTTTTGGGAGACAATGGGAGTAATTTGTGGTCAATATTTCTTAATATATTATATGCTCATGCTGCTACTGATAGTAAGTATGATACATCATTATTAGTGCATGCTCAGGGGGTACATATTTGTTGCTGTGCTGCTTTGCTAATTTGTTTTTTGTAGTGGCCATCTCATGTTTTTTTTAAATGTTTCACATTCACAAGGCACTTTTTGCACTGCAGCCCTCAGTGTCTTGCTGATCTGGGGATCCCTCAGAGCATGGTTGACAATGAAATTGAATTTGACAACTTCCTGCAATGTATGACCTAAGAGAAGAGATGCCATGCTTTTCCTCCAATACACAGAGCAGCAACAATATAATATTAATTTATTTAATTGCAGACAGACATTTACTACCCTACTCGTATCCTCTTTTAAATACACAGTACTAGTACATTATTAGCATTGAGCATTCATGTTGGTTAAACTTGGTTCAGGTTCCTAAATGATAATTATTATTGTGTGTGTTTTTTTTTTCTCAGGAAGAGGCAAAGCTGTGTACAGGAGTTCTTCCATAAAAAGGATGTCACTGTTTGCACACCCCAAATGGCCGTTGCATGTACCAATAGCATACTCAACATGATTGTAAAAGATATGAGACCTCTTTCCATTGTAGACAGTCAAGGATTTCGTGAGATGATCAACACGTTTTACCCAGGATACACGCTTCCCTCCAGGTCCCATTTCACTAAGCTGATGGAGAAGAAATATGAGGAGAATTTTGAAAGATTGAAAGTGTCACTCAAAGATGTGAAATCAAAAATAGCTCTCACCACAGACGCATGGACCAGCATTGCCACAGAGGCATACTTGGGTGTCACATGCCACTTCATCAATGAAGACTGGAATCTTATATCGTACAATCTGACCACTATGCCACTTGAAGATCGGCACACAGCTGAAAACATTGCTAACTGGGTGGAAAAAGCAGCTGAAAAGTTTGAGATATCCATGGCCAATGTAAATGTAGTTGTTCATGATAATGCTGCAAATGTTGTCGCTGCTCTGCGTATTTTGGAAGAAAAGCATGGCATCTCTTCTCTCAGGTGTGCTGGTCATACATTGCAGTTAGTTTTCAACCTTGCCCTGAGGGATCCCCAGATCAGCAAGACCCTGAGGGCTGCAAAGTGCCTTGGGGAACATTTAAAAAAAAGTGAGCTGGCCACTACAAAGCTTAAAGCAAAGCAGCAACAAATGGGTACCCCTGAGCATGCACTAATAAATGATGTATCCGTAAGATACAACAGTACTTTACACATGATCAACCGCCTGCTTGAACAGAGGTGGCTTGTGACTGCAACTCTTTCCAATCCGGATGTCACACCACGAGGGAAGCACTTCCTGGATTTAAAACATGATCAGTGGAGCTTACTTGAGGAAGTGGAACAAGTCCCGAAGCCTTTTGAGTGTGCTACTGTTTTCTTGAGTGGAGAGTCCTATGTGACTGCTTCCGCTCTACCTCCTCTGGTAAAGGGCCTCCAGAAATCCACACAGAGCACAATTTGTGAGACAGCAGCAGTCAAGGCTTTCCAAAGTGTTGCTGCACAGGAGATGACATTAAGATGGGAGCGGGAAACTAAATTCAGAGATGATGGTGGAGAAACTATATGTCTTATTGCAGCAGCCCTGGACCCCAGATTCCGCAAACTAAAATTCCTGCCAGCAGAGGACAGTTTAAAAGTTCACCTCAAGGTCCAAGCTCTTGCTCTTGAAGTGAAAAGAAGATATGAGGAAGAGCAAATGCAACATCGATGTGAGGAACAACGGTCAGCCAGTGCAGACATGAAATTTTCTGAGAAGAGGCAAGTGTCACACTTTACTCGGTTCTTCAGATTCAGATGACCACCACAGTAATGGCGAGGATGACACTGGTCACATCCAAGATCAAGAAACCCACAGTGAAGTTTTGCGGAATGAGATACACATGTATTTCAGTGAGCAGGCTATTCCAAAGGAAGAAAATCCGCTGAAATGGTGTAAGGAAAATGAAAAGAGGTTTCCCATCTTGGCCATGCTGGCAAAGAGTTACTTGTCTGTGCCTGCAACATCAACCCCATCTGAAAGGCTTTTCTCAGTTGCTGGCAACATTGTGACTAAAAAAAAAGCAAGCCTAACATCAGAGCATGTCGATATGCTAACCTTCCTCCATTGCAATGCTAAAATATAGCATTGCAATGGAGGAAGCAACACAGGCCCCCAACCTTTTGCACTCATGACTGTGTTCTTGTTGGGCTGTATTAGTGTATTTATGTTGAGATGGCTCATGGCTGCCTTCAGTGTATTGGCCATATTTTTGCACAGCCACAGTGTTGAGCAGTGCTTTTGGTGGGCTTAGTTCCTCCTTGCTTCCTTCCTTGAAAACTGTTACCTCCTCAGGTATGTTTTACATTACAATTACACACCACAAAAATACTGCTCAATCGACTCTACAATAACACTATGTAAGTAATAATGATTACAATTACATAGTGGTATTGTATGTTGACCAGCATTTTTGTGGTGTTAAACAACAACACTTTAGGTCAAGAGGCATAATGCCATATAAATTCTGCCTAACACTTTGCAAAAGATGCATTCTGAAGGCATTATGTGTGGTTGAGTAGTAAGGTTAACACACAATGCCTTCTGAATGCATCTTTTACAAAGTGTTAGGCAGAATTTATATGGCATTTTCATGCCTCATGCCCTAAAGTGTTACCTTTTATTTTTGGGCACTTTATTTTTGTATATTATGTCTTTCATGTGTTTTGTACACAGTGTTGAGCAGCAGTGCTTTTGTAGCATTTTTATATGGCATTTTTTAATGCTTCTTTACCACATTGAAGTACTTTTTGGAAAAAAATGTAATAAAAGTTGAAATATTATATTAGAAGTTGTATGTATCATTTTTTTGTAGTTGAAGCTATCCAAAGGATTATCGAATCACAAAAAGAACACACTATATTCATTTAAAAATAAATAATAATAATCGGATAGTCGTTGACTGATCGAAAAAATAATCGATAGATTATTCGACAGACAAATTAATAGTTAGTTGCAGCTCTAAAGTATACCGAGGCCAACAGCTACCCTGTAACTGCGCAGGTGTAGGTCTGTGATGGAACATCTCCCAGCTCTTCAGGACTGGTAAGTACAGCTCTCCCTGCTTTGGTGGGGGGAGCAGCTGGGCATTCCCTGGGGGGTCGATTCGGGGGCCACCTCACCTCCTTATCTTCTCTCCCAAGTCCCTATCACCCCTCCCTTCCCCCTCTGAGGGGGATGCCTGCATGCACTGCGGGCGGTGTATGTGTGTGTGTGTGTGGGTCGCTGTTTCTCACCTGTGGGGGCTCTGCGGTTGCTGTTCGGTCCTGGTCCAGGTCTGGGGGTCCCAAAAATCAGTTTTTGTGGAGGTTGTCTGTCAGCAAGCAACTCGTTTTTATTTTTGCTCTCTTCACCGCATGGCGCCGTTCCGGCAGCCATCTTGGATTTGGGAAAGCTATAGATTCCCCTGGGGAGCTTCAGCAGCCATTTTCCTTAGGATTCCTATTGATTACATTGGTGGCCATTTTGTGAAAGCCTGAATGCTTTCTTCACCGCTGGCCTCTTGTGACAGCATGACATGTGCTTTCTCTTGTTACTCCCTTTATCCACTGTGTGTGTGGGACACTGGATGGCTCTGTGCTGAACGTTGAAGCTGTTCTGCAGATCGTTGCACAGCTGTTAGAGCTGCTGCTGTTGACACAGTTTTTTCTCCTCTCTGCACCTGGGAACCTCCTATGGACTACAGGCACTATTGGCATTCACAGAACGCCCCAGGGTGGTGAGTCTAGCGCTAAGTACCCCCCACACGGCGGAAGCAGGAGGGTGGGACCTTCACTGTCCTAAGTCCCCTTGCAGGTGGCAGACAGGATAGGGTCAGCATGGATTCAGAAACTGGTGTTTCTTCCCCTGAAATTCAGGCTATAGCAACCGGGTCACCTGCAGTTAGTGCAGTGCACATGGACACCCTGACGGCGTTCCTTGACTCCTATGTTGCCAGGATAGAGGCGGCACGTGGCAGGAAAGGTGCACGTAAGAGGCCCCTGCCCCCCCCCCCGTCCTATGGGGAGAGCTCTGGTGCAGACTCTGGCTCTGCTGCGGCTGGAGACCCCTGCTCTAACCTATCAGATGTGGCTGACTAGGACCGTTCGGACAGTGAGGATGATTCCCCGTTCGGGTCCGGGCATGACAAAGCACTTGTTGGAGCACTTATCACAGCTGTGCGTGATACCCTGAAGATTCAGGAGCCAGTGGATTCCTCTGCTGATGTACCGGTCCCTTTTGGGTCCCACAAGCCAGCATGTTCACCTAAGGTGTTCCCGTATTTGACTTATTTTGACAAATTCATCTACAGGGAATGGGGTCACCCACAACTGATCTTTTCGGTCCCCAAAAGCTTGGTGGTGCATTACCCCTTTGAGGAAAGCCTTCTCAAAAGGTGGTCGGCTCCTACGGTCATGGACCCCCCAGTATCTAGGTTAAATAAAGTAACCACGATTCCGGTTGAGGGGACTCCTGCATTCAAGGATCCCACAGACAGGAAGGCCAAAGCAGTGGCTCGTTCCTTGTTTACGATTGTGGGGTCAGCCGTGCGACCTGTACTGGCATCCGCACTGGTGTCGCAGACACTGACTGAGTGGGCAAAACTTTTGCACCACGAATTGGGAGAGCAGCATGCCTCCCCTGTCTGTGTAGAGCTAGCAGACCAACTAGTGCATGGCCTTAAGTACGTTTGTAACGCGCCCCTGGATACTCTCCCTCTGCTATCCAGGGCCTCAGTGTCAGCCGTGGTGCTGAGGCACCTTATTTGGTTGAAATGCTGGTCTGCTGATCAGGCATCCAAGAAAGCCCTGACGGATCTTCCCTTCCTTGGCAAATGGCTCTTTGGAGCCTCGTTGGATGACATTATTAAAAACGCCATGGGTGGTAAGAGTACACTACTCCCACAGGCCAGGAAGGCTAAGGAGCCATGCCGCAGGCAAGGGCCCTCCTTTTCCGCTCACAAGCGGCTTTTTCGTCCGCCCAGTGCTTCGGCAAAATGACCCCAGCCCGACAGGACGTCCACGGGTGGTCAGAAGCGTCCCTGGAACTGCAAGCCTAAAAAGCCTGCGAACTAAAGTGCTACCGCATGAAGGTTGCCCCCACCCGGGTCGTCTTCGGGAGTTTGCAGCCCATTGGACCTCCCGGTTATCAGACCAATGGGTCAGCGATCTGATTTCCGCAGGTTACAAGATAGAGTTTCTCTCTTGGCCGCCAAACAGATTCTTCCCCTCCAGCATACCCACATCCCCGGTTCGTCGGGAGGCCCTGCTGGGGGCAGTAAGGGACTTGCTGAATCAGGGGGTGATTGTACCAGTTCCGGACTCAGAACAATTCTAGGGGTTCTACTCAAATCTGTTTGTGGTTCCCAAGAAGGAAGGGGAAAATTTCTGCGTTGGGCAGTCGGGGAAGCCCATTACCAGGTTGTGGCTCTTCCCTTTGGACTGGCATCAGCCCCCGAGTCTTTACCAAAGTACTGGCTCCAGTATTTGGGATCGCGATCGTGGGTTACCTAGGCGATCTCCTCCTGAGAGCTTCTTCTGCCTCAGAATTAGAGGAGGATGTGGCGATCACCATGCAGACTCTGAAAGGATTTGGGTGGCTGTTGAACCTAAAGAAGTCAGTGGTTGTGCCGACCCAGCATCTGGAGTACCTGGGTTTACTATTGGATTCCAGGGAAGCGAGGGTCTTTCTCCCCTCAGACAAATTGCAGACTCTCAGATCTGCGGTCAAACTACTGATGAACCGCAAGTGGTCATCACTCTGCTTATGCCCAGTTCCACACCAGAGTCCTGCAGAAGGAGATCTTGACAAAATGGGACAAATCTCCGTTGTCCCTGGATCGGCAGATCCAGGTGAGCCAGCCAGTTAGGGACTCCCTGGGCTGGTGGTTGAGGTCCCCGGTGATTCCGTCCGGAAAATCGTTCCTTCCGCTGAATTGGACGGTGGTCACTACTGACGCCAGTCTGGCCGGCTGGGGTGGAGTGATGGGGATTCAGTCGGCTCAGGGCCTCTGGTTGACAGAAGAATCCAAGTTGCCGATCAATCTGCTCGAATTGAGAGCGATCAGACTGTGCCTCCCTACGTGGTCTTCAAGGGCGTCCGACCAGGATACAGTCAGACAACGCCACGGCTGTGGCATACATAAATCACCAACGGGGAACAAGAAGCTCCGCCGCTGCTCAGGAGGTCGCTCACATACTTCGGTGGGCAGAGCAACACGGCCCTGTCAGCCATTTACATTCCGTGGGTGGAAAATTGGGAGGTGGACTATCTGAGTCGACAGATGCTGGACCCAGGAGAATGGGCATTGCATCCGGAGGTATTCAGGCTGCTGTGCCTGAAATAGGGCATGCCAGATGTGGATCTATTGGCCTCCCGGCTCAATCGGAAGGTTTTGGGATTCTTGTCCAGGACAAGAGATCCGTGGGCAGATGCGTCAGATGCGCTAGTGGCTCCGTGGGATCAGTACCAGCTGATCTACGCCTTTCCTCCGCTGAAACTGTTGCCACTTCTGCTTTGCAGAGTGGAAGCCGAGGGGATTCCAGTAATCCTGATTGCCCCAGATTGGCCTCAGTGGGCCTGGTACTCAGACCTGGTGGCAGACGGTCCCTGGCGACTGCCGTTGAAAGAGGACCTCCTATCTCAAGGTCCAATCCTTCACCCTGCTTTACCATCGTTGGCCTTAACGGCCTGGCTATTGAAAGCCAGGTATTGAGGAACCGGGTTCTGTGAGACTCTGTGATTCCAACTATGCTGAGGGTGCGGAAATCTTCCAAGAAGATTTACCATCGTACTTGGAAGGCCTACATCTCCACTTGTGAGGAGAAAGGGTGGCATCCGCATTCCTTCTCTATATCCAGGATCCTGCTGTTTCTTCAGCAAGGTGTAGACCAGAGGTTGGCGTTGAAGACCATCAAGGGGCATATTTCAACTCTGGCTGTCTTTTTTCAAAGACTCCTGGCGTCTCACTCATTAGTGATTACCTTTGTGCAGGGAGTGCGACATGTAGTCCCTCCGGTGTGTCCTCCGTTACCTCTGTGGGATTTGAACCTGGTGTTGTCGGCGCTTCAGAAGCCGCCATTTGAGAATATCAGGGAGATTCCTCTGCTGACCCTTTCACAGAAGGTGGTCTTTCTAGTGGCCATCACATTGGCCAGGAGGGTTTCGGAACTGGCGGCCTTGTCCTGCAAGTTTCCTTATCTGGTCATCCACAGGGATAAGGTGGTGTTGCGTCCGCAACCGTCCTTTCTACCAAAGGTGGTTTTGGCCTTTCATATCAATGAGGACATTGTATTGCCACCATTGTGTCCTAAGCCGAAGCACCCCAAAGAGGTCGCCCTCCATGCTCTAGATGTGGTTAAGGCTCTGAAGGTGTACTTGTCTGCCACAGCTTCCTTTCGGAAGTCAGACTCACTGTTTGTTTCGGTGGCTGGTCCTAAGAAGGGCATGGCGGTCTCGTTGGCCACCATTTCCAGGTGGATCAGACAGATTGTAGTCCAAGCCTACGCCTTGAAGGGGCAGGTGTCCCCTTTCCAGTCATGGCCCACTCTACAAGAGCAATCAGAACGTCTTGGGTCTTCCGACACCAAGCGTCTGTCGCTCAGGTGTGTAAGGCGGTGACTTGGTTTGTCTGTCCATACGTTTACCAAGTTTTACAAGGTAGACGGCAGTGCATCAGCTGATGCTGGTTTTGGCCGCAAAGTTTTGCAGGCAGCCGTGTAGTTGCTATTGAGTTTTTTCCAGTTTTTTTAAATATAAACAGAGTACTGTTTCGTTATTGCACTGTTACATTACTTCCGCAAGGTTGCGGTCTGGGGGATCACTCCTGTTGAGGATGCTCGGTTTTGTGGTGGAGTTTCCACACACTGCTGTTTTTTTGTAGGTTTAGTTTCACTAGTTCCCACTTGCCATGGTGGATGAAGTTTTTAATGCTGTTTTTTCCCACCCCTTGTTTGGCACTGCTTGAGGACGTCCCATTTTGTTACAGAGAGGAGCTGTGTCGGTCGGTGAATATAAGAGAAAATAAGATTTTTTGTACTCACCGTAAAATCCTTTTCTCTGTAATTCACTGACCGACACAGCACCCACCCCTCCTTTTTCTACGTTATACTGCTTGTTGACGTACTGAAGCTGCTAGCAGCAGGAGGAGGGTTGATAGCATGGGGCCCGCCCCCCTGGGGCGGTATTAAAGTTCTGTGTATTGTGTAATAATTTTGCCTAGTTTCTTCTAATGGCAGGCTATACAACCCATGTAGTTACAGAGAGGAGCTGTGTCGGTCGGTGAATTACAGAGAAAAGGATTTTACGGTGAGTACAAAAATCCTATTTTATACACCCATATGTAGACATGTAGATCTCAATCATGCTTACGATCCATCATTTATCTAATTTTTTGCACTTGAGGTTATATCACAACAGGAAAGAGGAGGTGACTTTGATAAGAAAATCCTCCAACAAGAAACTAGAGGGATTTTTAATCAAAGAGCAACTAGCCCGCTGGGCATGAATACTGCATTATCGTTTAAATCTTTTTTTATGGGACCGCTTTGTAGACTACTCTATATGCCTCCCTGTCGACCATTATAGGTCATATTAGTTAATATGCTGCGTTCTATGTAGAAGTAATTACCCAGGTAGCCAGAAGTTGTATTTTTTCCCCTAGTCGGGACGAACGGGACTGGAGCGATCAGTTCTGGTTTTGGAGTGACTGAGCTGTTTTACTCTGCTCGAAATATTGTCTTATTTGCTCTCCAGTACCTGTAGGCGACAACATACTAGGTAATTATTTTACCACCACTTTTTCCGTTTTCCTCTTCTTTTTGGCATTTTGAATGTATCTTTTTACATGTTTATATTGCCCCTCTGAGTGCATTTGGTTCTTTTTGGGAATAATGTTTAGTGGCTTGGAGGGGGGGATAATAATTAGTTGTTCTTTCCATGCTCCTATCTATCATTGCTGACATTTGTTTGCATTTGTATCTATATTTATAGCCAGTCAGGGGTGTCAAGCTGATTAGGTGTTTGATCAGCGATCCCCCCTAAAAAACATTGCCTTTCCCTCCCCCTCCCCCTTTCCTCTGGCTCTCTTTTTTCATATTTTTATATATGGCTTATTTAAGTGATGAGGTATTTTTTCTCATCTCTAGCCTTATTACTTTAGATTATTGAGGGTGCCCAATTGAGCCAACCCTCCATTCGTGGGATATGTATATATATTTTGTGATGCTATTGCACTCGTGGGATATATATATATATATATATATATATATATATATATATATATATATATGTGTGTGTGTTAACCTATGATGCCTCTGCATCTTAATACATATATATTTTTGCATTTTTAGCTTATCAATGATACAGTCTTCTAATCTATACATATGGTTCGACATCCACAGGACCATATAGGTGATTCTGACATCACCTGTTTGTCAGGGGATCGTGTACGTTCTCTCCATTGTTGCGAGATGATTAATGTCAAGATATTTGGGTGAGCACCGTAATGAAAATATTGCTGTACTTTTTGTAAAATGATTGTGTATTTTTTGATACTAATGTCATATTTCTCTGTAGCTTGGACTATGCAGATGCATGGGGAACAGCCCCGAAGAAGCAGTAATCTAGACTGTGAAACGCGTCAGTACCCAATACACACAAGCATCTGTTCAAGCTTTTTGAAATTGAGTATTAATCTTGGTCATTGTTTTTTTGACTAATACTCTTTTAAACTGTATATTTTGTAATAAATGATTTATATTTTTTGAATTTTTTTTTTGTGGTTTTGCTTGCCTTATGACAGAAATCAGAACTATCTTTGAGGGACAGATTTTGATCTGTTCTCTCTGAAATCTTTCTTTTATTGACATAGGATAATTTTAATAACGTAACGTAGCAATAATTCAAACCCAAGAGAAACTAACAGAGGATCAACTGAAAATTCCACATGTTAAAATAGCTAAAGTTTTGACTTATTTTTTTTTTTAATCCTGTGGTGTGGTCTAAAGCTGGACATTTACAAACAGACACCCCAAAATAATACATGAACTGAAAAAAGTTTTGTATATAGGAATAGACCACAATGCACCTAACCACTATGTAGGTTGAATTAGCAGTAAGTAATAGGAGGGAGCAGAATTTTTTTTTCAGCTGAAACTTGGTGGAACTCTGTCCCACCACCTCTGGCTCAGGCAGTCTGCTCGCTGGTTTCAACTATCACTTGTAAACACATAAATCTGGCTTCTGTGTTTACAAGTGACAACTTATCTCCCAACAGCTTCCACAGATCTGATCTTAGCGGCTCCCACTCAGTGCAGGATTGGGACAAGGTAGATGCAGGTGCCCAGGATGCAGTGCAGATCCCAGCACCTCCACTGGATGATCTTCCTGCAAATGAGAGAGGCAGAGCCACCTACAGTGTGCAGGGAGGTACTAGAGCTGACTGGGTCCTTCAGTTTAATACCACAACACAAGTAAGACATGTGGAAGATGTTGGATCCTTTAACCACTTCCTGCTGGCAGGGCGTACATGGACATCCTCCAGTTTCAGTTGTTATACCGGGATGTGGGTGCACTTACAGGGATCATTCTTGTATCAATCTCTTCAGCCGGTGATTTCCTAACTCACAGAAGTGATCTGAGTGGCTAATTAGCCTCTCTATTCTTGTTTTGATGACCACTCAAAATTTGCCATTTTTTTTCACTTATGACTATAACTGTTAAAGTCCCCTGATTTATTTTATAGTTTATTTTTTAGCTGTCCTATTTGGGAGATTTTCCTCAATTCCTGGCCCAGAGATGTAACGGTTGGAATATTTCTATTTGCTTCTTGTGGTGATAATTATAAATATTTGGATTTTTACCTCACTTTCATTCATGATAAAAAAATGATCACCGGGACAAATAAAGGGATAATCTCCCCAATGGGGACACAGGCTTAAATAATAACTTAAAAGAGGGTCTAACCCTCCTCCACTTTATCCAAAATAAAAAAAAAAGGTTTTCTACAGAGATACAATTTAAAAGTTACTTTAGACCATCGGAACCTGCCACCTGGCAAGGGTGATTGGAACATCCACTCTCAAGTCAAAGCATGGGTCCAGCTCAAACACTATATCTCTCTATCTCCTCTACACTAACTCCCATGGATAGCTTCACACCATATCCCGCTAACCTGTAAATCCCACCCCCCATAATAGGCAATACACTACAAATTTTTCAGGAAGCATGCTTAAAGTACAAGATTTCATCCTCTCTGGGCCCACTAATCATACGTCATAACCTGGATTTCTCTCTGGGTCTATCAGATTCTTTTCTCTCTGATATTTGGCCTCACACCAACATCCTGGTGGAACCTTTCCTTTTCTATCTTTCCACATGACATCCACAAGTCAATCATTCCCCTTCTGGACTTATGTTTAAATATGAAATTTTCTAGGCAGGCCTAAATTACTCCCTGACTGGTCTCGACAACATACAACATTTAAAGCGAATTGCATAAAAAGGGAACCTCAAAGACACTTAATCTCAGACATATATTCCATGCTATTCTCTGACCACGATCCCAAACGAATAAAGCTAGTCGCAGATGGGAGCTATCTTAAAACCTCTTGGAAAGGTGAATGGGAAAGTATCTATACATATATCCATAAGGGGACGGTCAAGGTTTCTGCACATGAAAATGGCTTTAAAATCTTTTCAATGGTACAAGACTCCTCTTAGGCACATAAGATCTCCCTCGCAATCTCCCCCAAATGCTGGTGTTGTAATGAGTAGGTGGGCTCGCTTTTACCCCTATGGTGGTCATGTCTGCTAATCCAAACTTTCTGGAAGGAAGTACTTCACCTTACTAACCAAATTACTACCTACTCGCTCAATTACTCCCAAGCTCAAGTTCTGTTACACCACTCACCCATTCCAAAAGCTGCATATTTTCATTCCCTAGCCATGCACCTAGTTAATGCGGCCAAGATGTGCAAACCAGCATGACTGCGTGCATCTATCCCACTGACCATAGCAGATTGGCTTTGAAGTTTAAAGAAGATCACCGAAATGGAGGAGCTTGTACATCAAGCCAGGGAGACACCCTCCAAATTTAGGAAAATCTGGTCCTGCTGGCATCATCTTGTAAGGATGGATAAATACTCTCAGTTCCTGATCTATCCTTGTATATGGAAATTCCAACACCTGTAGGTGGAGGAGGATTGGACCCATGTTTCCCTCCCTTCCCTAACCCCCTCCCCTCGCCCTTCTCTGTCGCTCGAGGCCTTCCCTTCCCATTCCCTCTAAGCTAACCATTACTTAGTCTGACCTCTACTCAATATTTTAAACTCCACCGCCCAGGCTATCACCCAGTTTGGTACAAAATACTCATTGTTACACATATACAGGTTTTACTATATAAGTGTAGCACCTTGGAGTTTAGGCTGGGCTGCTCCTCACAAATTTACTTGCCAGGAATAATTATCCTGGTTGATTGTTAGAGATCTATTGATTTCTTGCTAAGTTTGGCCTTGTTGCACTTTTCTCTTCTACCACTAGGTGGTCGGGTACTTGGTGGTACTAGATACGAGAAGGGCAGCGCAAGGTCAGGTTATGGATATATGGGGTACGTTAGCCAATGGGCAGTGGTTTTCTTGAATGCCTTGACTTTCTGGGAGAGCCTATATATTCGGGTGGAGTCAGGTGATCGGTGTTCTGTGCCACCTGGATGGCTGTCTGGGTGGACGTGTGTTGTATTGCCTGGGCTGCTAGGCCAGAGATTGGGCCTATCTCTGGCACATCTGGCTGTTAGGCTGTCTAAGGGCTACATAAGTATAATCTGAATGACATGATTATATCTTGGATTGTTTATTTACCAATTTGCATCCAGATGGGAATCTTATGTTGTTCTTTTTATGACCCACATATAATACCTTCATCTGTGCACCTGTATTTGTATGTTTCATATAAAGCTCTTGGAACAAGAAAAAATATTTTAGGGCTGTACAAGAAGGCGGCAATACACTGATTCTAGAGAGTCCTTTGACTCTAAAGCATTCTTTGGATCCTGCCGCATTAGACAAACTGTTGAAACCAAGAATAAGCAGAAGCTGTTAGCTGGACATGATTTGTACTCTGTTACGTGATAAACATTACAGGTATTTCCTGTTTGCTGTCATCTTATGCAACTCTAGGGTAGGGTCAGCTGAATGATCTTTTCGATAACAGAGCATACAGTTTGACAGAGAGCTTTCTTTTGTGGGAAAGCACCTTGCAATGATCTGGAGACCTTCCATATCCGAAAGGTAACAGTTGCATGGACCTAACAGAGCCAGATGTGAGTACCATGGTCAGTTATGACTGAATTCATTTGACTGTATTGTATTTATTTTCTGACGCATGAAGCAGAAAATCTGAAATAGTATTTGTCAGTTTTTATAAAAGTAATAAAGCTTTGGGCAAAGTAGATGAAAACAAACTATACAGTATATGATAAAGAGTATCAAGAGTCAAATTGTTTACTGTTTTGTGGTAGGGACAAATCCCCTCTTTTAAAAGCTCCAGCTTTTTCTGAAATAAACGGGCCGTAAGACCCACCACAGACCAGATTCTCCAGTCGCTTTCTCAGCACTGAAGATGGATGGACAGGAAACAGTCCTGACCCTGCCCCCTCTGAGGCTGGTGAGGGAAGCCATGGGGTTCCCAGTGATGTATGGGTGACCCCGCCCCCTCTGATGTAACGCAAGGGGGGCCGGGATCTGGGGGTCCCCTTGTTAAAGGGGGATTCCAGATTCTGATAAGCCCCCGCCCGCAGACCCCCACAACCACCGGCCAGGGTTGTGGGGATGAGGCCCTTGTCCCCATCAACATGGGGACATGGTGCTTTGAGAGGTCACAGGCCCCCAAAGCATCCTCCCAATGTTGAGGGCATGTGACCTGGTACGGTTCAGGAGGGGGGCGCTCTCTTGTCCCCCCTCTTTTCCTGCGGCCTGCCAGGTTGCGTGCTCGGATAAAGGGCCTGGTATGGATTTTTAGGGGGACCCCCATGTCAATTTTTTTGACACGGGGTTCTCCTTAATATCCATACCAGACCTGAAGGGTCTGGTAATTGAATTTAGGGGAACCCCCACGCTTTTAAAAAAATTTTTATTTTATTTTTATCAATGAATGAATTGTCGGCTAATACAGAGAGCACTCATTGAGTGTTCTCTGTATTTCGGGAGCCGACGATGGAAAGTGATTTTAAAAGACTTTATATTACACTTACACTTTTATTGTTTCACTTTAATCATTATTAAAATCACTGCTCCTGAAAAAACGGCCGTTTTTAAAACTTTTTTTTGCATTGATCCATGTCCCCTGGGGCAGGAACCGGGACCCCAAACACTTTTTAGGACAGTAACTTGCATATTAGCCTTTAAAATTAGCACTTTAGATTTCTCCCATAGACTTGTACAGGGTGTTCCGTCTTTTCGAATTTGCCGCGAACAGCCCAAATTGTTCACTGTTCGCTGAACAGGCGAACAGGCAATGTTTGAGTCGAACATGAGTTCGACTCGAACTCGAAGCTAATCCCTAGTCAATAGCACAACACTTATTTCTATACACATTTAAACACTTACACACACTGGTTGTCCTTGCAGCTGGAATAATTATAGTAGTGCAAACTCATTTTTCACATAAATAGGATGAATAGGAGAGGCAAAAGCGGGCACCCCTGCTGAGTTTAAAACCGGAATATTTCACAATTGCATGAGGAGAAGAATATAAGAAAATAATCCAGGTACAGAAATGGGGGCCTAAGCCCCAATTAAGCAACAGATATTGTAGGTATGGCCAGGAGATTGAATCAAATGCTTTTCGGAAATCAAGGTAGTACTTTCAGTTTTATCATACATATTGTCTGTTATGCACTGAGACTTGAAGTTCTGGTTATAGTACAGGTAGCACAGGAGGTCACTCACATGGCACCTCCTCCATTCAGATCCTTTTTATTGAATGCAAGGTGTTCTGTGAAGGGAGTAGGCTTGGGTGAATGCCAAACTCTCTCCTTCTCCAATCACCAAATACCTTGCATTCAGCAAACAGAATACAAACAGAATACAAGACTTTCTATGAATGGAGGAGGTGCTGAGAAAAAAAACTCCTCTTATATATCTATGTACTACAGCTGGGTCTACAAGTCTCAGCACTCAATGTTCTGACTATGGGCTGAATAAAAGTAAAAAAAAAATAAAGATGTCTTTCATTTCTTTTTTGTAGATTGTATTATCTTGGCCCTCTCTTTATTTTTTGAGTAGCAAGTACCTTGTCCATAAGATACTTGATCCCACTTACTTATGCCTCGCCTAGGCAAGGATGTCGTTTGTTGGGTTTGCCCGACTGCCACACACAGCCTCCTAGGATATGTCACACCTCTCAGGAGGCTTTGGAACAGTCTGCTGCAATCAGTGCATCTGGCACATGTGTGGTGTGGAGTCAGCTGTAACTGATCAGGAAGACCCGAATTCAAGATGATGGCGCAGGACTGAAGATAGCACTGAAGATTTTAGATTGTTGGAAGACAGCGCTGGACACCATGGGCGGACACCATTTGTTTAAAGGACCCCTGTCTCAAAAATGCTATAAATAAAGTTTTAGTGCTAGCAGGATTTACATGTCCTTGCTGGGTTTTTTTTTTTACATTTTCACCTCTACTCCTGCTCCTCATACCACAGCCAGGAAACACACATACCCTGGCTGTGCTGCCCAAGGAATGCGTTTTGGATGCTTTAGACACAGCTTGGGAGTTGCTGTCAATCACCTCTGTTGAGAAAGAGAAGAGGCGTGGCCTTGGTTCTGTGTCTCTTGCAATGCTTGTGTGCACAGTGCTGGGATTGGCTGTATGTAAGGTTGCAGCTCAAAATGGAAGTGAGCACAAAGTGGAGATTCTGGAGAGACTTCATAAGTCACGACAGACACAAAGGGCAACCGCATACCTGAAGTCAGGCAGTGCGACCTGGGCACAGTATGAGAAGCAATCGCAGAGGAGGCTTGACACGGCAGGACTGGTGATGATAGATTAGTTGCACCAAATTATTCCAATCCTTAAAAAGGGGCAAGGCAAGATTGTGTAATCACATCAACATGTGCATGCGCAGCTCGCTGTAGAAATTAAACAATGCTGAAGCTGACAGCATTCCCCCATGTGCAGGAGTGATGTCATATCAGAAATGGAAGAAAAACAAAGAGAGCGCACCAGCCATGTACATTATCCTTAGGTGATATTTATTAGAAAGATATGAAGAAAACTACTCACAAACAATAATATAAGTTCTTGCCATATGAGTAATCAACAAGTAGCAGCATCCAGTCACAGGTGAACGAGACTTCTCAAAAGTATCACGGAAAAACCACAAAGGTCACAGCCAGCTGACGCGTTTTGAGAAGTCTTTGGAGAAGTCTTGTTCATCTGTGACTGGATGCTGCTACTTGTGTACTACTCATATGGCAAGAAATGATATTATTGTTTGTGAGTAGTTTTCTTCATATCTTTCTAATAAATATCATCTAAGGATAATGCACATGGCTGGTGCGCCCTTTTTGTTTTTCTTCCATTTCTGATTCTCACTCATGAGGGCACCAAGGCCTGTGCTTGTGTATTGCTGGTCTGGTGGTTTGCTTGTGCGCAGTAGTGTATAGTTTCTGTGTGTGATGTCATATCAGCCTGGCCAATGAAAGCAGCTGGCTAACGATATCCGACCGCTTGAAAATGTCAGTGGCTAGTGGGAAGCTCCAAGATACTGCATCGCTGGAGCCAAAGTGAGTATAGTTCCGCTTTAATAAATTCTGCAGCAGACAGATATGGAGGTAACGTCTCTTCACTATACAAAAATAGTTTTTGGCCATATTATAGCTTTAATAATATAGATAAACGCATGATAAAGAAGCTTGTGTTAGGAATTATATACAGACGAATGAGTGAGTACACCACATCACAATCTCCTGTTTGTGTGAAGGTAGGAACGTTTAGCACCGGAACCTTTAGTCGAGTCGCTATGTTTCTGAGGGGGAAATGTATTCCGAAGGATCGAGTCTCTCGATAGCCAGCGTGTAACGGGCTTTAGGGAGATAAGATAGCCGGGAATAGCGGGACGGACAGAACAGGACAGGGGTGTAGTGAGGGTGATATAGGGGATAGGCTCTGTGTGCTGTATGGGAAGCCTCTGCTACGGACAGGGGGAAGAGTTTTCTAGGTGCACGCTGTACTGGGATATGTAAATAACTCGCCTGGTACACTGGTATCATAGCATTCCATGGTACTAGTATACATCAATGGCTCCACTAGTGCTGTATGTGTGGCTGGTAGGCTGATTATTGCTAATAAGTTAATTTTATGATGATTTGGGAAAAGTTTTAGAAGGGGGTGTATTGTTTCTTAGCTGTTGTTTTATTTACTTTTATGGTATTATTAAAGGCAGGCTGTGGTATGGAGGAATAGCTAATGTGCACGGGGTACGTTAGTTTTCCTGTATGATGTGTTGACCGATGTTGATCATATAGCAAGATGCTCTAATTAGTGGTTGGAAATGGCTTTGAGTATGTGAGATTCAAGAATCAGTGAGCTGTGCGCTAGCAGAAATGTATCTGACACGAAGGAAACCAGCGCTGTATCTCCGAGAAGACAGCAGGTAAGAAATCCCCCCCCCCCTTTTTTTTTTAAGCTAAAGGTTACTGAAAAACGTAAAAAAAAAAAAAAAAAAGGCATCAATGACCGTTCTCAGAAGTCCTCTGAGCCTGCATACCCCAGCACTTCTCCATTCATAGGCACCGTGCTATCGGTTCCCACAATAAGACCCCTTTCACACTGCCGGCACCTGGGCGTCAGCAGCGCTATTTTTAGAGCCACTTTACTGTCGTTTTAGGTGCGCGGCTTTAAGCCCCGCTAGTGGTTGAGAAAGGGTTAAAAACCACGCAAAGCGCTGCTACAGCAGTGCTATGCCAGTGGTATAGCTGCGCTGCCCCATTGATTTCAGTGGGTAGGATCAGTGTATACACCGCTTCAAAGATGCTGCTAGCAGGACTTTTTGGAGCGTCCTGTCGGCGCACCGCTCCAGTGTGAAAGTCCTCGGGGCTTTCACATTGGAGAGACAGCAGCGGCTGTTTCAGAGCGCTTTGCATGCATTAATTTTTGCAATGTAGTGCTTGCAAAGCGCCCCAATGTGAAAGGGGTCTAAAAAGCTTTCGATGCCTAGAGGAATGCATGATAAATGAAAGGTTCACTTCCAATTATGGAATGCTTTTCATTGTGGGAACCGATTAGCATGGCTTCTACAAATGGAGGAGCTGCGGAAAGGGATGGTATGCAGTTGCTCATTTTGAACCCCCCCCCCAGCACTAGATGATCACCTCTGGAGGAGTATCCAGAGAAATAAGAAACGTAGCCACCAAAACTCGGGACACGCTTCACTCATGGTAAAAACTAGAGGTGCACCAATACGTGTGTGTGTGTGTGTTTTATTTAAAAAAAAAAAAAAAAAAAAGTGAGTACGATACAGTGAGATTTTTTTTTTGCCCATACAAAATGAATGGGCTCAAATTGCACTGCAAAGAATTGCATGTGATTTGAACAGAAATGCGGTGCAATTTCTTCCAAATTGCATGCGGTTTCTCGCACCACTCCAGGCTTGTCATAGTGACTTCAGCCTGGGTTTACACAGGAGCAGTGCGGGAAATCACATGTGATTCGATTAGGAATCGCACCACATTCCAGTTCAAATTACATGTGATTCTTTGCAGTGCGGTTTGAGCCTATTCATTTTGCATGGGCTAAAATCACACGGCAAAGGTATCGGTTTTAGGTATCGGAGCATTTTGCACAAGTAGAAGTACTCATGCAAATGCTTAATATAGATATTATTATCAGTGCAATCCTAGTGAATACCATCCTTGGTGCTGTTTGTTTTTTTTATTTTTAAGTGTTTCATTAAACTTCAGTTTCAAATCTGATCTACGGCCCCCCCCCCCTCTGTCTGTCTCCCTCTCCCCCCCCCCCTCTGTCTGTCTCCCCCTCTCCCCCCCTCTGTCTGTCTCTCCCCTCTCCCCCCTCTGTCTGTCTCCCCCTCTCCCCCCCTCTGTCTGTCTCCCCCTCTCCCCCCCTCTGTCTGTCTCCCCCTCTCCCCCCCTCTTTCTGTCTCCCTCTCCCCCCCTCTGTCTGTCTCCCTCTCCCCCCCCTCTGTCTGTCTCCCTCTCCCCCCCTCTGTCTGTCTCCCTCTCCCCCCCCTCTGTCTGTCTCCCTCTCCCCCCCCTCTGTCTGTCTCCCTCTCCCCCCCCCCTCTGTCTGTCTCCCTCTCCCCCCCCTCTGTCTGTCTCCCTCTCCCCCCCCCCCTCTGTCTGTCTCCCTCCCCCCCCCCCCTCTGTCTGTCTCCCTCTCCCCCCCCCCTCTGTCTGTCTCCCTCTCCCCCCCCCCTCTGTCTGTCTCCCTCCCCCCCCCCCTCTGTCTGTCTCCCTCTCCCCCCCCTCTGTCTGTCTCCCTCTCCCCCCCCCCTCTGTCTGTCTCCCTCTCCCCCCCCCTCTGTCTGTCTCCCTCTCCCCCCCCCCCTCTGTCTGTCTCCCTCTCCCCCCCCCCTCTGTCTGTCTCCCTCTCCCCCCCCCCTCTGTCTGTCTCCCTCTCCCCCCCCCTCTGTCTGTCTCCCTCTCCCCCCCCCTCTGTCTGTCTCCCTCTCCCCCCCCCCTCTGTCTGTCTCCCTCTCCCCCCCCCCCTCTGTCTGTCTCCCTCTCCCCCCCCCCTCTGTCTGTCTCCCTCTCTCCCCCCCCCTCTGTCTGTCTCCCTCTCCCCCCCCCCTCTGTCTGTCTCCCTCTCCCCCCCCCTCTGTCTGTCTCCCTCTCCCCCCCCCCTCTGTCTGTCTCCCTCTCCCCCCCCCCTCTGTCTGTCTCCCTCTCCCCCCCCTCTGTCTGTCTCCCTCTCCCCCCCCCTCTGTCTGTCTCCCTCTCCCTCTCCTCCCCCCCCTCTGTCTGTCTCCCTCCCCCCCCTCTGTCTGTCTCCCCTCCCCCCCCTCTGTCTGTCTCCCTCTCCTCCCCCCCCCCTCTGTCTGTCTCCCTCTCCTCCCTCCCCCCCCCCTCTGTCTGTCTCCCTCTCCTCCCTCCCCCCCCTCTGTCTGTCTCCCTCTCCTCCCTCCCCCCCCTCTGTCTGTCTCCCTCTCCTCCCCCCCCTCTGTCTGTCTCCCTCCCCCCCCTCTGTCTGTCTCCCTCCCCCCCCTCTGTCTGTCTCCCTCCCCCCCCTCTGTCTGTCTCCCTCTCCTCCCCCCCCCCTCTGTCTGTCTCCCTCTCCTCCCTCCCCCCCCTCTGTCTGTCTCCCTCTCCTCCCTCCCCCCCCCTCTGTCTGTCTCCCTCTCCTCCCTCCCCCCCCCTCTGTCTGTCTCCCCTCTCCTCCCTCCCCCCCCCTCTGTCTGTCTCCCTCTCCTCCCTCCCCCCCCCCTCTGTCTGTCTCCCTCTCCTCCCTCCCCCCCCCTCTGTCTGTCTCCCTCTCCCTCCCTCCCCCCCCCTCTGTCTGTCTCCCTCTCCTCCCTCCCCCCCCCCTCTGTCTGTCTCCCTCTCCTCCCTCCCCCCCCTCTGTCTGTCTCCCTCTCCTCCCTCCCCCCCTCTGTCTGTCTCCCTCTCCTCCCCCCCCCCCTCTGTCTGTCTCCCTCTCCTCCCCCCCCCCCCTCTGTCTGTCTCCCTCTCCTCCCCCCCCTCTGTCTGTCTCCCTCTCCTCCCCCCCCTCTGTCTGTCTCCCTCTCTCCCCCCCCTCTGTCTGTCTCCCTCTCCTCCCCCCCCTCTGTCTGTCTCCCTCTCCTCCCCTCCCCCCTCTGTCTGTCTCCCTCTCCTCCCTCCCCCCCCTCTGTCTGTCTCCCTCTCCTCCCTCCCCCCCCCTCTGTCTGTCTCCCTCTCCTCCCTCTCCTCCCTCCCCCCCCCTCTGTCTGTCTCCCTCTCCTCCCTCCCCCCCCTCTGTCTGTCTCCCTCTCCTCCCTCCCCCCCTCTGTCTGTCTCCCTCCCTCCCCCCCCCCCTCTGTCTGTCTCCCTCTCCTCCCCCCCCCCTCTGTCTGTCTCCCCTCCTCCCCCCCCCCTCTGTCTGTCTCCCTCTCCTCCCCCCCCCCTCTGTCTGTCTCCCTCTCCTCCCCCCCCCCCCTCTGTCTGTCTCCCTCTCCTCCCCCCCCCTCTGTCTGTCTCCCTCTCCTCCCCCCCCTCTGTCTGTCTCCCTCTCCTCCCCCCCCTCTGTCTGTCTCCCCCCGTCTGTCTCCCTCTCCTCCCCCCCCCTCTGTCTGTCTCCCTCTCCCCCCCCCCTCCCTCTCCTCCCCCCCCCTGTCTGTCTCCCTCTCCTCCCCCCCCCCCCCTGTCTGTCTCCCTCTCCTCCTCCCCCCCCTCTGTCTGTCTCCCTCTCCTCCCCCCCCCTCTGTCTGTCTCCCTCTCCTCCCCCCCCCCCTCTGTCTGTCTCCCTCTCCTCCTCCCCCCCCCCTCTGTCTGTCTCCCTCTCCTCCCCCCCCCCCCTCTGTCTGTCTCCCTCTCCTCCCCCCCCCCCTCTGTCTGTCTCCCTCTCCTCCCCCCCCCCCTCTGTCTGTCTCCCTCTCCTCCCCCCCCCCCTCTGTCTGTCTCCCTCTCCTCCCCCCCCCCCCTCTGTCTGTCTCCCTCTCCTCCCCCCCCCTCTGTCTGTCTCCCCTCTCCTCCTCCCCCCCCTCTGTCTGTCTCCCTCTCCTCCTCCCCCCCTCTGTCTGTCTCCCTCTCTCCTCCTCCCCCCCCTCTGTCTGTCTCCCTCTCCTCCTCCCCCCCCTCTGTCTGTCTCCCTCTCCTCCCCCCCCCCCCCCCCCTCTGTCTGTCTCCCTCTCCTCCCCCTCCCCTCTGTCTGTCTCGCTCCCCACTTTGACAGCAGTGGGAACAAATGGTGGGAGAGTCCCTGGCCAACTGAGTCTTTCGTGCACCATTGCTGGATCGAGATGGGGTTTAGATAAGTTTTAGGGGGATGATGGGGGCTGTTGCCCACAGGTTTTTTATCCTAAAGCATAGAATGCATTAGGATAAAAAATACCTTCTGCTTTTAGAAACACTTTATTCTTTTACCTGTAGGCCTGATTTTACATTGTGTACTTACATTAAAGTGTTACTAAACCCACAACAGTATAATCAGCCGGTATATGCAGTAAAGCATGCTTTTTATACTTGCTGTGGAACCTAAAGGGTTAATCTCTGCATTGTATAAAAAGGCTGTTTCCTCCTGCCTTTCTTCCTTCCTTCTTTCTCTGTTCCACCCTTTCTTCCACTGTCCCCAAACCATTTTTTGATATGATAGTACAGAGCATTGGGGATAAGCTGCACGTGCTCAGTTTGGTGTGTATTACTAAAGAGAGTGTGTGTTTTTTTTTTTTTTTTTTTTTTTTTTTTTTTTTTTCCTTCGGAGAGTGCATGTGATCAGCACAGGGCCCAATCAGCACTGTCCAGACAGTCAGGGGTCCTGCAGCCTCCTAGAACAGTCAGAGTAGAATGAAAACTAGACTGTCACAAGACTTCTCTAATTGCTGATGAAAAAAAAAAGTTATTTTAGCAGTTTATTTTTACTAAAACTATTGCATTTCCATGTTCTGTGTAGAGTACTGTGGGAGACCAGATATAGTGCACGTAGGGTCCTGGGTTTAGTAACACTTTTAAGATAGTATATAAATGATCCACATTCAGATGTAACATGCTATGATGTATGAGCTCTAATTCCACGTTTGTGCAGATAGCCTTCTTGTACAGGATTTTTATGGTGAGGTGTTTATTTTTAATAAACTTTTCAAATTATTTCTTTAGGTCTGGCCTTTTTCTTGGGATTCTGCCAAGGAAATGCAGCATCTTCAAACTGTTTCTGACTTGCTTATTACTGGGATTTTTATCTATGCTCTGGTTACAATTCAGTTGCACAGGAGATGTCAAGAAGCATGAAGAGAGATCTCCAAAGCAGCCCTGTCCACCAGTTCTTAGGACTATAAGTGAGGATCCCTCATGGGGTCCACACCGTCTTGCCTTACTTATTCCTTTTAGGGAACGTTTTGAGGAACTCCTAAGCTTTGTACCCCACATGCACCAGTACCTGTCTGAGAAGAAAATCCGCCACCATATATTTATAATAAATCAAGTGGATCATTATAGGTTTGTATATAAATTCAATTCTCTCCCAGTACTCTCTGATGGTACCTTTTTTCTAAAAGTGTATTTCCTCTATTGCAGTCAAGTTTGAGGATACCCAACTATGTTCGTTATGTGCTCCCATGCACATAGCATACCTAAAATATTTTATAAAAAATTCTTACTTTTCTATGTTTCTTTGCAGTAGGCCTTGGGCAGATTGCAAGCGTCTCTTCTCAATTTGAAATGAGAGGAAACTCAGTCTGCCCCATTGACAAAGGAGGATACACTGAGTTTCCCCTATAATGTAGTGTGTGTGTGTGTGTGTGTGTGTGTGTGTGTGTGTGTATATATATTAAAAAGCAAACCAAAAAAAAAAACCCTAAAAAAAACAGGTATGGGCAAGATTCTGCCAAAGTCTTTAAAGGGTGCCCTTTAACCCTCAAAATCCCAAGGTCTCTAATCTGCAGGCTTCAACATTTCCTGATACTGTCTGAATCGCCCACTCAAACGGTTTTCTATAGACCTGTCATTGTGGTAGTCTTACTGGCCTGTGGGAAGGTGTTTGGGGGGGGGGGGGGGGGGGGAGTGGGGGGGCCCAGCCTTTAACAGTATTGGGTAACCTGGAATTGTGCAGAATAGGGTGGTCCCTTTTAGATGTCCGCAGGTACTTCGGGATAGATTTATTAAAGCTGGTGAGTGCAAAATTTTGTGCAGCTCTTCATAGAAACCAATTGGCTTCCAGGTTTTTGTCAAAGCTTAAAGTGGTGTTGCCACCAAAAAATTAAAACTGCTTAAAATTCGTAAAAAAAAAAAAAAAAAAAAAAAATTGGCAAAAAAAATAAAAATTTTTAATCACCTCTAAATACCGGTTGCTAGGGGGTCCCTCGTAATCTGCCTTCTTCATTGCCCGGGCTGGTGACATCACTTCCCCTCGCGCCGCACATTCACCTGGGACCTGTCATGTGTCCCAGGTGACTGTACGGCGTATCACGGCGCCCTGCGCCGCTCGCGCATGCGCAGTGGGTGCCCGGCTGTGAAGTCACAGCCGGGTGCCCACAGTATGCATGACGGCGCCGCGAGCGGAGCGGGGAGCGAGGGGGGGGGGGGGCTTCGTTCCCCCGCATCGCTGGACCCTGGGGCAGGTAAGTGTCCGATTATTAAAAGCCAGCAGCTGCAGTATTTGTAGCTGCTGACTTTTAATTTTTTTTTTTTTTAGGGGGTACCCCACTTTAAGTTAGATACTGATTGGCTACCAGACACAGCTGCACCAGATTCTGAGTGCTCCAGTTTTAGTAAATCCCCCCTTTGTGTTTAAGACTTTAAAATTAGTCTTTTCTTTTTTTTTTTCACTTGTTTTTTTTTCACTGTTTCCATTTAGCACTTTTCCCTATCACATGATTAAAAAAAAAAAACACCTTTGCAGTCTGTCACATTTAGAAGAATACAGAAAAGTAAAACCTGTCTGTAATATACAACATGTTTTGCCATGTCGCTCATGCTGGATTTAGGTTGCTAGTCAGCATAATGTAGTGGAGAGTTGGGGTGCAGCAAATGTCAGGGTGTTCGCTATTCCTACACTATTTCTTAAGGAAAAAAGGCAAATCTAAATTTGGAATGGCTGTTTGGTTTTAAGAACTGTTCCTGGTTTTCCATTAGACTGGAGTTTTTCATTGCCTAATGCCACAGTTTTGCTTTCTTAGATCCTATTGGGGGTTATTTACTAAAGGCAAATCCACCTTTCACTGAAAGGGCAGTTGCTCTAAATCTAAGGGATAGATCTGAAATTAGTGGAAGCACTGCTGATTTTATTATCCAATCATGTGCAAGCTAAAAATGCTGTTTTTTCTGGACAGAAACTGTGGGGGTTATTTATGAAAGGCAAATCCACTTAGCACTACAAGTGCACTTGAAAGTGCATTCGCTGTAAATCTGAGGGGTAGATCTGACATGAGGGGAAGCTCTGCTGATTTTATCATCCAATCATGTGGAAGCTAAAATGCTGTTTTTTACTTTTCTTGCATGTCCCCCCTCGGATCTACAGCGACTTTCCTTCCAAGTGCACTTGTAGTGCAAAGTGTATATTCCTGTAGTAAATAACCCCCTATGTGATACAATTCATAGATTCACTAGTAAAATGTTGGAGAAAGGCATTTTATACCAGAGGGTAGAAGGCAAGTCACAAATTTTATCCAGCCTTTAGCCTTCATAATTTTTTTTTTTTTTTTTTTTTTTTTCCTCCCTTCACACAAGAGAAAAATTCCTTTCGCTAACAAATGATTTTTGTACTTTTTATGTGCCTAAAAACTGGTTTTACAACTACACGGAACTACACATGTTGATTATCAATACAAGCAGGATTATATTTTGCAATAGTATGAACCCAGCCTTAAAGTGTAACTAAAAGCAAACTTTTATGTTTGCCTTCACTTTCTGCCCCATAGCCAAAACAGGAATTAAGAAATCCTTCCAAAGTGAGGGAATCCCAGGGTGTCACCAGGGTCACCATAACTAGTGTGCCCATTGAAAGAGAGTAAATTGGATTTCTGAATGTTATTTCTTGCTGGAGAGATTGCCTTCTGTATAATATAGAACACATTTAGATATATAGATAGATAGATAGATAGATAGATAGATATAGATAGATATTTTTTATTTTATTTTAATCCTACAATGTGGTCATTAAAAACTCTGAAATTACTGGAAGTAAACTATGAATCCATCAGATTGCGTCCAAAACATCACAAACTGTATGGATCACGTTACAAAATCAAAATCCCAACTGGCTTTGCGGAGGCTTCCTATAGGGTCCATTTGCTAGCATTGAAATAATTGTTTGCTGTGTTGCTGATTAGTAAGTAACTATATTGGGTAATAGAGGCAATTAAAACAATAACTCCCAGCATGCAGTTTTCCTGTTGTAACACAATCTGGTGTCATTATTCACTACTCGGATGTAAAATGTAAAGCTGAATTACTGGCAGATATAGAAAGCACTATTTAATCAAGTAATATGGTAATTAAAAAGGTGTGTGTGTGTGTGTGTGTGTTTGTGTTTTTTTTTGCATAAGTACCGACTATACCTAGATGGCCACCATCTGTACAAACTATGATAAAACCTCTTTCTATTATTTTTTTTTTAAATAGAATTTAGTCACCTAAATTTTACTTCTCCGTTCCTTACCGTTGCATGTTTAATTACATTCCAGGTTTAACAGGGCTTCTCTGATAAATGTGGGCTTTTTAGAGAGTGGAAATGAAACAGACTACATTGCTATGCATGATGTTGACCTACTACCTCTTAACCCAGAACTGGATTATGGGTTTCCAGAAAAGGGACCTTTCCATGTGGCTTCCCCAGAACTTCACCCCCTGTACCATTACAAGACCTATGTTGGAGGGATCCTCCTCCTCACCAAACAGCATTATGAACTGGTGAGTATGCTTTACTTTCTCATTCTTAACCATTTGACCTCCGGTAGATTTACCCCTCCCCCCTTCATGACCAGGCCATTTTTCATAATACGACACTGCGTTACTTTAAAGCAATAGTGGAACTTCCGCTTATTTGTCCCCCGGCCCCCTCCTTCCTTCCCCCTACTGTCGGGCCATTAGGAGAGCACAGCCACGCTTCACTCATGCGCAGTAAGGACCCAGTTTAACAGACTTCACTTCCAGGTTCCCAACCGGCAATGGCGGCGATGGAAACATCGCTGGACTCCAGGACAGGTAAGTGTCCTAATATCAGGACCCCTTTTACACTGGGACCACGCACGTGGTAAAGTGCCGTTCATTTTAAGCAATGCTTTTGCAGTGCTTTCAGGCCGCTAGCGGGGCACTTTTAATCCCTGAAAAAAGGGGTTGAAAACTCCTCCAGTTTTTTGGCGCTTTTAACGTGCTTTGAAAGTGCTGCCCACTCATTACAATGGGCAGGGGCAATTTGGGAGCGCTGTATACAGCTCTCCCAACCGGCCCCAAAGAGGCTGTTCGCAGGACTTTTTTTTTTTTTCCTGTCCCTATTATTGTTGTTGTTATTATATATTTTTTTTTACTAGTAATGGCGGCCATCATCATCGGAACTGCGACATTATGGCGGACACATCAGACACATCGGACACTTTTGACACTATTTTTGGACCATTGTCATTTATACAGCGATCAGTGCTATAAATAGCAAAAAATTTTATGTGACCTGTAGTGTAAGCCTTATTTGTTAAGGGGCTATAATGGTGATCCGTAGCAGTCTCTTATATGGTGTCTCCAGTCTGACTGTGCTACTAGCAGGTAAAACTAATAAAAATGCTTGTGTAGACAAGCCTTAAAGAACGCTGATTATAGCGATGCTGTTCTAGGCTCATAATTCAGTGGTGGAGACTTTTATTATAGTGGGTAAAGCTCGGTGTCATGAACTGCAAAAGCCCCTCGAGACATTTTGACGCATGTCAAGAATAAATTATCAGTGTGTGCTTTTATTGTTTTGTAGTCTTTGGCAGACTTCCTATTTTGTGTGCCACATAATGACATGACACTGAGCTAAAGAGCTGATAGGCTAACTAAATGTAAAAGAGGAACAAGATAATTTATTTATAAGCAAAAACCTTTGGGAGAAGAGAGAACCTGTTGAACCATTTTGCCACTGAGAGTCTGCTTGTTTTTGTAGCCCAGGTGGCCCTGGAAATTTATAGCATTTTTCACATGCACCTTTAACACACACTAGGTTGCAAAAATTTAAATACCCTCCTCCAAATAAAAAAAAAAAAAAAAAGATAACTTAAAGTGGAACTTCCGCTGATCGGAACCCTCCCCCCCTCCGGTGTCACAACAGGTATTTACACACACTTCCGGGCATAGACTCCCATGGGAGTCTATGTCATTTCCTGTCCTGCCGCGCTGTCTGCTGGGACACACACGGGTCTCAGAGACAGCGCGGACAATTCCTATTGCGCTGCGCGACTCGCGCATGCGCAGTAGGGAACCGGGAAGTGAAGCCGATTCGCTTCACTTCCTGATTCCCTCACCTAGAATGGTGACGGCAGCAGCCGAGAGCCGAGCGATTGATCGGCCTCGGCTGCCGGCATAGCTGGACCCCGGGACAGGTGAGTGTCCATTTATTAAAAGTCAGCAGCTGTAGTATTTATAGCTGCTGGCTTTTAATTATTTTTTTTTTTTTTTAGGTGGAATCCCTCTTTAAGGTCTCTCATCTCCATAGCATGAAGGGTTTCTTGAAGGTATCCCAAATAAAACATTCTCCATTTGAACATCGACCCTGGTCATGTTGTCATGGATCTGCATGGATTGATAGCCAACCCCCCCCCCCCCGCCTATGAATCCTTACTAGCTCAACCGTTCTGTTTTCTGTACGCTGTAGCAGACACGGGAACTATGATTGTCTCAGGTAATCTTGCAAAGTTCTTTTAAAATAACCCACCCAACCCACCCAACCCACCTTTTCAGGACTATGGAGTATAAACATGGTTGCCGTTATCTGTACTAATTGTTCTACCACTTGTAATGTATTCTGTGCTGTGCTTGTTACTTTTAATATGTTCAATGTTTCTGCTGCAACAAAAAAAATTCTCTTGTTTACCGATCAAAATAGCTCATCTCTAATTTACACATACAACAACATGGCTTGGAGGATTGACTTATCCTCCACTTTCTCCCTCTCTGCCAGCCCCTTTCAGATGGGTCAGAGAGGAAGTTTAATTTCTATAATGTTTGACTGTATACACTGTGACCCAAACTAAATTGACATGTGCCGCTCAAGGCTCCACCGGGTCCTCATATAGAAACTGCTTGGAATGCAGACAAGGCCAGAGCTCGTTCCAGATCTAGACATCTAATGGAAAAGGTCCTGGAATTCGTACATCTCTGCAAAACCCAGTAAGGTGTATGACCTCCTCAGCTCGGTCTCCAACCAGACCATGCCCCCAACATGTTTCATTCCATTCACACAGCTTAGTCATGGGGATCCCCATGATCACTTATAAACTAAAAGAAAAAAGCATGCCTATTTCATAAGGGAATATATCACAATGTACTAAACCAGTGTTTCTCAACTCCAGTCCTCAAGGCGCTCAAACAGGTCATGTTTTCAGACTTCCCATTATTTTGCACAGGTGATTTGATCAGCTTCACTGCCTTAGTAATTACCACAGCCCTTTCATCTTAGGAAAATCCTGAAAACATGGCCTGTTGGGGCGCCTTGAGGACTGGAGTTGAGAAACACTGTACTAAAACAGTAAAACTAAATATAATTTGGTTGCAGTGGATTTCTGCTCTGTGCCCTTTTTTTAGACTTTGCTCTGGGATAGTTGTAGTCTGTCATATTAGTTATGCTGGGGGATAATATGCAACTGTAGGTATAGACTAGCGTACATATTACCAATAATTACATTATTTGTATCCTATTTCATCTCTACAGTGTAATGGAATGTCAAACCGGTTTTGGGGATGGGGTCGTGAAGATGATGAGTTTTACCGAAGAATCAAAGGAGCTGGTCTCCAGGTAAGCCCTAGCATATTCTTTGTTTTTGTGAATTAAATCTTTTAAAACCAAATCTGTATGGAAAGAGGAACTATTAAACAGGTAATTGGATCAGACAGCTAATGTAATAAGCTATCAGCAGGTACCACTTACCTTCGCTCTACAGCACCACCCAGAGCCCTCCAACTGTTTCTACAGTTCCTCTTACCAGTGACCCAATGACACAATGCGCTGCCTGGGGCCATAGTGTTCTATAACCAAACCTGCATATTGCCACATGATGGAAAAATATCTAGATTGGTATTTATACATAATAAATGTATATATAAAAATTTCTGTATGTAGTTTGTGTATGTATTTGCCTTTACCTATGGTAACCATAAGCATGGTTGTACACTGCAGCTGCTCACAATGCTCATCTATGAGCCAACTCATTGAAAATTAATTTTGACATCCTATCTCAGTAGTTGGAAAAAAGAACCTGTTACTAACCTAAAAAATCTGATAAAAATCACAAAAGTATTTTAAATGCTTACTACTTTCCCATAATTTTCTTTCTTTTAATCACTTACAATATGCCTTTGAATGTGCTATAAAAACTGGCTTGTAGCACAGCTCCCTCCCCTCTTCTATAAGTGTCTAACTACCATTGTGCTGACCTAATTCCTCCAGCCCTCCCTTGACCCAACAACATAAACTTGTATCGTACAGTGGAACCTTGGATTATGAGCTTGTAATTCAAAGCTCTCGCATATCAAAGCGAGTTTCCCCATGGAAGTCAATGGAAATGAAGATAATTTGTTCCGCAATAGTGCATGTGGGGGTGGGCGATGCAGAGCCTCAGAAATACTCAGGGACAGCTCCGCTAAACTCGGAAAGCCTCAAACACTCGGGAGCCAAGTTTTTATGAGTGATTCTGCGTAGTTCTAAACAGCTACGAACCGTTCTGAGTGTCACCGGCTCCCCGCACCTCTGGCCAAATGCGGTACTGCACACCCCATTAGCTTGAATTCTGCTCGTGTTGCAAGACAACACTCGCAAACCGAGTCAGAATTTTAAAAAAGTTGCTTGTCTTTTGTTAACCGAGTTACTCGTTAACCAAGGTTCTACTGTATGTGAAATTGCTGCGCTTACCAAACAAGTGTGATGCAGCAGCTAGCACTACAATGTGACAAAAAATGGAAGGATAAGTGCATAAAGTGCAGCGTTGAATAGCAAAAAATATATATCTGTATGACGGATCTAAAATGTATGCTTTATAAACGGAATATTTGGAAACTGGTGCAACAAACCATATAAAGATAGACTGCATGAACATTAAATCATAAATGGCAGTAACATGTAAACAGTGACTCAATGCTATAATTTATAAATATAAACAAATGTGTGCAGACTAAATTCAAAGATGACACAAAAACATTTGTGCAATAATATAAAGTCATTAGGGTGAATCAGGGTAAGTTCAATTTATGACCCCCATGTTTGAATATCCATTGGATGGGACCACTGCATGCCGTGCCAGGACATTCGGTGATTCAAACTGGAGTTCCAGTTTCCTACTTCCAAGCTTGGCCAACTCGCTGCTGCTAGCACGTGGATCCACAGTTTCTGGTAAGAGTACCTATCCCTTACCCCAGATGGAAGACGCACTATCACGGGGAATCTGACATAATTTTTGGTTTACCATTTGCTTGTAGTCCCAGACTTGGGTCCTACTTTATCGGCTTGGCTCACAGTGTGGACTATTCAGCAGACCACGTTGGGTCTCTAATTGAACTTACCCTTATTCACCTTATTGACTTTATATCATTGCACATATGTTTTTGAATTTAGTCTGCACACAATTGTTTATATTTATGCACTATAGCATTGAGTCACGGTTTACATGTTACTGCCATTTATAATTAACTGTTCATGTAGTCTATCTTTATGTGGTTTGTTGCACCAGTTTCTATATATTCAGTTTATATAGCATATATATATATTTTTTTGCTATCCTATTTTGGAGGAGCCATGGGAAACACTTTACAGTGTCTCTTGGGTGACAGCTCTAAGTCTGCAGTGGTTGCTGACATCACAACCAAGATGGCGGTGCCCAGCAACAGTCTCAGGCAGTCTCGGATGTCTACAAGGGAGTTTATTTTTTATTTTTATTTTTTTTAACAGTTAAATTAACATGCACAGAATACAATAATTTCACAAATAATTGTACGGGAAGATTCTGGTTGAAATGAATAGTTTTAAGTAGTCGGCAGAGTCAGTGTAGAAGCTGTGCTTCGTAATTAGATTAGTAATGCCACGCAACAGTTGTGTGGTGTTTTTTGCTATTTACCATTCAAGTCTGAGTTGGCGCTAGCTGTGTGACAACCTTATCTACCAAGCGGTTAAGCCCCGTACACACATGCAGAATGTCGGGAGACATTCCTGTCTTTTGTACAGTGGATATAAAATGTCTACACATCCCTGTTTAAAATGTCAGGTTTCTGTGATTGTAAAAGAAATGAGACAAAGATCAATCAATTCAGAACTCTCTTCACCTTTTTTAATGTGAGCTATAAACTGTACAACTCAATTGAAAAACAAACTGAAATCTTTTAGGCGGGGGGGGGTGTAGCTGTGTTCAGATCTAAGCAATCACATTCAAACTCATGTTAAATAGGAGTCAGTACGCACCTACCATCATTTAGAGTGCCTCTGATTAACCCCAAATAAAGTTCAGCTGTTCTAGTAGGTCTTTCCTGACATTTTCTTAGTCGCATCCTACAGCAAATGCCATGATCCACAGATAGCTTCCAAAGCATCAGAGGGATCTCATTTTGAAAAGGTATCAGTCAGGAGAAGGGTACAAAATAATTTCCAAGGCATTACATATACCATGGAACACAGTGAAGACAGTCATCAAGTGGAGAAAATATGGCACAACAGCAACATGTCCCTTCAAAACTGATGAAGAGCACTGATCAGAGAGGCTGCCAAGAGGCCTACAGCAACATTAAAGGAGTTTTGCCGGAATATCTGGCCAGTACTGGCTGTGTGGTACATGTGACAGAAATCTCCCATTTTCTTCCTATGTCTGGGCTATGGGGTAGAGTGGCAAGACGGAAGCCTTTTCTTGTGTAGAAAAACGTCCAAGCCCGGCTAAATTTTGCAAAAAACACATCGGAAGTCTCCCAAAAGCATGTGGGAAAATGTGTTCTGGTCTGATGAAATCAAAGTTGAACTGGCCATAATTCCAGCACTTTTAAAAATGTAAAATCACAGTAAAATTTACTTTAAAGTGAACCTGTGCTCAGACTATGCGCACTAAAGGATTTACATATTCTGAACAAGTAGTAAAACACTTTAATGGTTCGTTAATGCCACAATCCCTACATTTAGTGTGCATTTCCATGCTCTTTTAATGCATTCCAATGCTTTTTTAACTTGAAAAATGTGTTTATTTGCATTCTGGTGCGAAAAAAAGCATGCTGCTGCACTTTTTTTATTAACAACTGGAACTGAATGTGGTGTAAATTCGGGTGACTGGAAAACATTGATTTATTGTGAATTAATGCATTTTTAAAAAATGTACCTGAAAGGATCTGGCGTTAACAAGCCTAAAAACAGACCCTTATCCCTGTAGGCTTTTATTTACTATGATTTTTGGTAGTGAATAGCTTCACATTGCAAGCTGCTGCAGAAGTCAGGGGCCGGTTAAGAGGTCTTTGGCTGTTAATTCTATGTAAATGGTTTAATGTCCATAGTCTGGGCACAAGTGCACGTTAAGGTAAACTGCAAAAAAATAAATGTACAGTATGTGCTCACTGGACACTATACTAGGTGGACTTCGCAGATCTTCAGATTAATCAGTACACCTTCCCGAAAGGAGCCTGTGTATTGCTATTCCTCAGCACAATGCTCCGTGCTGATGATATGTTAATGGATTGCCTCCCTTTGACGGCTGCCAGGTGAGACTTTGCACGGCTACTTGCTTTCAGACCCAGCTGTGACTTACAGCTTTGTACCCCACTAACAACTGAGAACCAATGATATAGCGAGTGGTATGACATGGCAATCACATGCAGCTTCGACAAAGTTGCAAGATGCAAACCATTTATTAAGAAAAAAAAATGCTTTAGACTTGCAGAGGCCTCTGTAGCCATTAGATTGCAGTGTGCCTCAGTTTAATACTGTAATTGTTTAACACTTCTATTTTTACTTTTAATACTATAAGTGTTAAAACATGGTTTCAGTGGGAAAACTAGTTGTAAAGTTCTAACCAAGTTAACCAATTTATACGGACACAGCTAAACTTGGTCTTCATATTAAATGCTGAGGATGGGTAGATGTCCTTTCATCAGCAACAGTAGAAATTATCCATTAAATTATCATTTACAATAGACATTCAACTGCATGTAATAAGCTCTTAATACTTGAATACTTTCAGCTCTATCGGCCCTCTGGAATAACAACTGGATACCAAACCTTCAGGCACATTCATGACCCTGCATGGAGAAAGAGAGACCAGAAACGGATTGCTTCTCAGAAGCAGGTATACTTATAGCACCAATGAACAGAACCTTTACGCTCTCGCAAAGTTAACTAGCACTGCAATCTACTATATGAAGCATGCACTGAAATGCAGAATTCTGTTCTGTAATCAGACCGCTTTTTATTGAGGCATAGATCAAAATGTTTTCATTTATCTATGGAAAATGGTAAAAAGTCTGACATGTTTTTGTAACCATTGTAAACTCTTGTTACTAATGAAAAGAAACTGAATAATGTTTTGAAATTAGAATATTCTCTGTCATAAATAATATCAAAGATTTTAAGAGTACTTTCTAGGGAAAAACCTCAGCACATCCCATCATTTTAAAGTGGGAGTAAACACCCATGCATGAATTGTACCTATAGGTAAACCTATAATGAGGCTTACATATAGGCACTGTAAATATCTCTTAAACGTGCACCATTTAAGGAGATATTTACTGTACATGCAGCTGGTGACATCGCCGGCACATACACGTTGAAGGAACAGACACCCTGGCCATAAACCTCATTGTGTCTCCAGCCACTCGCACAGCCGAAGTCCACGAACCCGGAAGGAAGACCGGTGACAGCGTGCTGTTGGAGGGCTTAGTTCCAGGGTAAGTTTCACATTAATGTGCTAGTATGGGATGTGCATACTAGCACATTATAACTTTCCTTTTGCAGGTTTTAGAAAATAAAATATAAAATCGTTAGCGGTTTACTAGCGCTTTAAAAGTGCCTGTCTGGAGTAAGCATTTATATAAACCCTACTGAGGTACACCAAACGAATTCTTTTGTATCTTCCTGCTCCAATGTGTAATTTGCATGAAAGGTCTATTTAAAGATCCAGATCCTTCAGTTGGTGTATATGGTAACAGTCTCCTTTTCTTGAAGGGGGAACCTACTTTTTTAATCCCAAATTTTCTTTATTCTGCTGTACATCACTGTTGTGTAAACGAAATGGTAAAATGCCAATTTAATTATAGGCTGTTACACTACAAAATGTGTCCATCATGGGACATGAAAATACGTATACAAGACCCATAGCTGCAGATCATTTCCGTATAAAAAAAAAAAATATCATACTGTGTTTTGGTTTGATGGGATAAGTTTACTATTGTAAGTCAGTTTTACTAAATAATTACATGTTCTCTCTTCTCTTCTGTACATCCCAGGAACAATTTAAAGTAGACCGTGAGGGTGGTTTACACAGTGTCCAGTATCGTGTGGAATCTCGATCAGAATTAACCGTTGGTGGTGCTCCCTGTACAGTGCTGAACATACTGCTGGATTGTGACATGAGTGACACTCCATGGTGTGTTTTTAACTAAATTCATAAAGTATTTTATGACTCAAAGGACTGAGATAGCCTGGATTCCAGGCAGACATGTGAACCTGTAGTTACATTTTGAACGCTAAATTTTTTTATATATTCTAATAAAATTATGGAAAACCTTGTGCTGCGTTGTTACTTGGCCATATACTAGTACATTGTGGCTTTGGTTGCTCCAACATTTACATAAGTGTTGCAGACAGTTAAACCCCATCCTGGCCTCTATTTGGATATGCAGTTGCCTTGGTGCTGCACGTGTGATCAACTATGACACCAGCCATTTGAGGTTGCAAGCCGACATGTTATCACCCGAGAGATTCCTTGAATGTAGCATATGCTGTGCATGCACCAGATGGCAGCATGTAAATTCACACTGCAGAAAACTAGCATTGGTGTGCTTGGTTAAAGTTTTAATAACATTTATTTAGCATTTCTAACTCAAGCCTTCCTTTGGGAAACTTAAATGGGTGGGTTTCATTCTGCTTTATGAAGATTCCTGTAAATATTTATTAATGTGTTTCCTGCTCTCAATTTGTTCATGATTATGCTCCCAACTTTGGTTAGATTTATATAGAGTTAGGCTTGGTTCACACATGTCCGTTGCAGATTTCCCCTCGTGTTTTCACTGTGAATTTTGAAAAGGGGGATTTCAGATATGGTTTTCGTAAAACGTGGAAAGACAGGCCCACCCTTGATAATGGGAGCTGTAATGTAGCGCTAGCTACTCATGGGACCGAGCCCATCCAGATAAAGAAGGTAATAACTTAACCTAATTTAACAAAAAAAGCATTTGGAATAGGTACAGGGGTGTGGTGGAAAATATAAAAAAAATTTGGGAAGATACTCACAGGGGTCGCCTCCCGGGTCAAGGAAAATAGGACTGATTTATCTCAATTCACTCTGGGGTTTGCCTGACTGAGCCAAACTGGTTAATAATTTCCAAGGCCATCACCATAAAATGTCAGGCATCTCGTAGGTATAGGAGGTATTGGCATGCAAGGATACTGTTTCAGTTAAAGGTGGAATCGAAAGACCCTGAACCTCAGAAGAGGCAAGAATCTCACTGTGTGTCTTATAGAATTTGACTGGTAAGCTGTCCTTATCTGGGGTCTTTCCTGTCAGGGAGCCAATCGCCACCTGGAGTTCTTTCAGGGTCTAGTATGGGTTTTAAGGGGAACCCCTTATACCCCCAAAAAACAAAAAAAAACGGCGTGGATCCCCCCTCCACATATGGATTTTGAGGAGAACTTCCACACCAATCATGATGAAAGTCCCTGCCGACTAGGGGAGAAAAAAGGGTCTGCACAAGTTGCTGGCTCCCAACGTCTGTCCGCTCCGCCGACAGTTCTGGGTGGCCCTGCCCCTTAGCAATTTAAGAACTGCCAGACGGTGGAGTGGGCAGACGGCAGGAGCCAGCAACAGGTGGAGATCTGTGTGTGTGTGTGTGTGTTTTTTTTTTTTTCCTTCAGGTGGCAGCGTTTATCGTGATTGACACTGCATCTACATTGGGGGACTTTTTTTTTTTTTTTATAAAAGGAATTGTCAAAAACTGTCTTTATTACTTTATGATATACCCCATACTCATTCACATGGAGTGGGGGGCCACTTGTTAAAGAGGATTTCCAGATTTTCCATACACCCCCTGCCCGAAAATCCCCACAACCACTGGCCCTCAACATGGGGTCAAGGGGTGCTCGCTCGCCCCCCCCCCCCTTCCTTGCCTGCATACTTCGATAAGGCTTATTTTCTACTTTATACTCTGATAAGACTTACATAGAAGGCAATGAGCAATGCTCATAAAATGCGCAGGATTCTTTTTACATTTGCAATAAATTTGCATTGCCGCTGCACTACATATATGTGAACTGGCTCCATTGAAAGCTGGGTTGGTTCACATGTCGTGCGAATCAGACACGGTTTAAAACACATCCAATTTGCATATATGTGAACAGAGCCTAAGACCCTATAAACACTATTAGATTTTCTGCAGATTTTGTCTTCAGATTTACCAAAAACATATAATATGAGGTCAAACCTTCAGCGTTTAAATTTGTATGCAACCAGGCATGCCCTTGCACTACATGGTTTTGGTAAATCTGAAGACAAAAATCTGCTGAATCTCCTGAATTTATTAAACAGGGGGGGGTAGTTTAAACTGGATTTTTGTGCCTATAAAGTGGAGTGATCGGAAAAATGTTAACCCTGGTCTGCAGATTTCCCATGGGCACTTTTCTTTATCGTACATCATGGGACACAGAGCCTTAAGTAATTACTTAATGGGTTATGGGCCACCTTCAGGTGTTGAGACTGGTATACCAAATACAGGAAGTTGACTCCCCTATATAACCCCTCCTCCTTCCAGGAGTACCTCAGTTTTTTTCGCCAGTGTCTAAAGGTGTTGGCACGAGTGAAGATGTGCTCTGCGGAGCTCCAGGAGGGATCTATGCTGGATTTAAAAGCCTCCAACTGGATCCATCCCGCCACTGCGGCTCCAGGGTGGTACCCAGGCCTTGCATAGAAGAACGGGGTATTGCCTGTAATGTTCCTTTTTAGAGGGCTAGACCCTGGGAACCAGGACTCTTAGGTCTTGCTACATTACCTAAAGTTGTCCTAAAGGGGTGCCATACAAGGTCCAAAGGAGTGGAGCCCCTGTTAAAGGGCCCCAGTCTTTGAAAGTTTAACCACGCTGCCCTGCCGTGATGGGTGAAGTTTGGATCTGTCTATTGTACAGCATTATCCTGCATCGAGGAAAAGGTAACAGGAAAGCATAGGAACTGCAAAGTGCACCTATAACTTTTTCATATTACATTGTAATGCCTTAAGAACTAGAGGGAGTTACTGTACCCTTTCAGTTTGTGCTACAAACAGCATGTGTCCTAGCAGCTAAGGGGGTTCTTAAGCTGGATTCACGTATACAGTTTTAGTGCTTTTTAATGATTTGCACTAGAGTCCATTTAACATGGTTTCCTATGGAACAAGTTCTGTAGTGCAAATCTGCAAAATGCACTAAAACTGCATAGGTGTGAATCCAGCCTCAGTCCTCTCCCCCCCAATGTGGGAAACTGATCGGCTGGTACAATTGTGAAGGTACATTAAAACCGCAGTAGGCAGTGTGATAATTCCCAGTAAAAATAGCACTTATGTTTAACTTCACTGCTAAAGAACCACCCCTCATCTCCCACCACATCCCCCCTGGACGTGGCCTGCTGCTCCTGCCACCCCCCCTCCCAACATCGATGGGTGCAGGCCGCCTTTATAGAGACGTTTACTTGTGTTTTTTATTTTTATTTTATTAAAGCTTTGTTTCTCTGATAGGAGCCGCATGGCAGCTGCAGCCTTCTTCCTGGTCTGTGTCAGACCCGTAGCGTGCCGCGCGCACAGGTTATACTTGAAGGAGGATGGGGCGGATCAAGAAAAAAGGGGCGTTGCTATAGCGATCTCAGTGTCCTGTGAAGCACATGCAATCAGGTATTCAACTGAGAAGGGGGGATGATAAAAGAGCTGTCAATTTCCACTTTGTGTGTTTACAGAGCAGCTGAAGGAGAGCTGACACAGGACACAGGAACACTGGAGCATGTGAGAGGTGTACACAGGCATTTTCAGTACAGGAAAAAGACAGTATTTTTTTTAGCATCAGTTTAATCTGTGCTACCATTGATTTTTCTTACTATTGCAGTATTCTTGGAGTGCCTCAGCTTTTGTGCTTTGCACTATGGCTTCCAAGGTTACTACTAAGGCACCAAAAAAATCCACCCCCAGGCACTCCAGTCATGCCTTCACACTGTCATCCGCTCCGGAGATACCTGACATGGCAAGCCAGAGTGAGTAATTGGAAGCAATTGATGGTGCAACTGCTTCTCACACTTCAGCCCCTATATACGTGACTGAAGACGCATTTCCCTCTGCTTTGCAAGGCTTAGAAAGGAAGATTAGGGGCTTTAATAGCATCCTGCATTCAGGGGGATAGGAACCGTGCTAGATCCCTCTCCCACTTCAAACCCTTTACTAAAAACAATGCGGACAGGATGAGGTATTACCCTCAGATGATCGAGAGGAAGAGCAAACCAATCATTCCTCTGCGGAGGAAACAGCAGATGATTCAGCTTCATAATCTGAGGTACAGATCCTTACAGAGATGGTTGGCTCCACTTTCATGCTACCCATAACAGAGCCAGCTGAAAGTTCGGTTTCTTCCTTGGGTTCTTTGAAACCTTCATAACCTGTGAATGCGTTTTCCTGTCCACGCATTACTAGAGAAGCTTATTTATACCAAATGGGATCGTCCAGATAAGCATTTTCTCCCTCCAAAGAGATTCTCAGTTCTCTATCCCATGGAGGAAAAATTCACCAAAAGATGGAACGTTCCAGCAGTTGATGCTGCGATTTCCAGTGTGAATAAAAGTTTGGCTTGTCCAGTTGACAATGCACAAATGCTTAACGATCCAACAGATAAAAAGTTGGAATTCTTGTTAAAAACCTTTTTCCTTGGCAGGAACTGTTAAGCCCCCATACACACTATCAGTTTTTCTGCTGAGTTTTTCCTTCAGATTTACCAAAACCATGTAATATGAGGTCAAACCTTAGGAGTTTCCAATTGTATGCAATCTGGCAGGCCCTTGTACTACATGGTTTTGGTAAACCTGATGGAAAAACTCAGCAGAAAAACTGATAGTGTGTATGGGGCATTACTCAACCTGCAGTTGCCGCAATAGGCATCTGTCAGTCCTTAAAGGACCAGTTTACAGATGCTCTTAAGGAGGTCCCTGCACAACAGGCCTGGGCATGGGCCAAACTACCAAAGGCGTTATGTTTTGCTATAAACGCTATGAAAGATTCTATTCACCAGGAGTCCTGCCTTGCGCTTGTGCTAATACACATGCATAGAACCCTTTGGTTAAAGAATTGGGCAGCCGAAACACCTTGTAAAAAGCTTCTGACTAGTTTCCCGTTTCATGGGGAGCGACTATTTGGCGATGATTTGGATGAATGCATCCAAACAATTACTAGTGGAAAGAGTACTCAAGTATAAACGTCCTTCATTTAAACTGACTTTCTCCTGCGCCAGGGGCATCCACGTCTAGGCAGTGGCGACAGCCTCCGCCATCAGACTCTAGAGGAAAACCTCAGGGTCAGTCTCAGGCACAAAAGACCTGGGGCCTCAAATCTGCAAAGCAGAACACTACGGCCTCATCATGAAGAGGCCCCCCCTCACCAAGGTGGGGGGGAGACTTCTGAAATACTCAGAAGTCTGGCAAAAGGAAATTCAGGATAGATGGGTTCTCTCCATGGTCTCTCTCGGATACAAACTAGAATTCCACAGTCTTGTTTTCTGAGATCAAAGGTTGCCCAAGATCCAGGGAAAAGACTATCTCTGTTTCAGGCACTAGACCGATTATTGGTTTAGGGGTGATCATACAGATTCCCACACAAGAGCAAGGTTTGGGGTTTTATTCAAACCTCTTTAGGTTTGGTTCAGACCCATTTTAGATCTAAGGAATCTAAATCAGTTCCTGAAAATCTGCTCCTTTCGCATGGAGTCAATCAAGTCAATAGTTTCCATCCTACAAGGAGGAGAACTTCTGGTGTCCATCGACATCAGAGATGCATATCTGTATGTCCCTATATTCCCTGATCACCAGAGGTTCCTGCGGTTCATAGTAGAACAGCACTTCCAGTTTGTAGCCTTGCCCTTCGGGCTAGCCACAGCACCCAGGGTATTCACAAAAGTATTGGCCCCACCTCTAGCCAGGCTAAGGGCACAGGGCATAACAGTCTTGGCGTACTTAGACGATCTATTGTTAATAGACCAGTCGGTGGCTCGCTTGGAGCAGAGTGTACGCATTACAACCAGTTACCTGAAAAGTCTGAGTTGGATTCTCAACCTAGAGAAATCTTCCTTAAAACCGCTAAGAAAGCTGGAGAAGTATTTGGGCCTGATCATAGACACAGCCCTTAAAAAGGTGTTTTTGCTTCCTGAAAAGATCAGGTCCATACAAGAGCTGGTATGGATAGTCAGGTAAAAAAAGAAATCCCTCAATTCGCCTTTGCGTGAGGTTGTTAGGAAAGATGGTAGCTTAATTCTAAGCAGTTCCCTATGCACAGTTCCATTCGAGACTATTGCAAAACAGTATCCTATCTGCTTGAAACAAAATGACGCAAGCTTTGGACTTGCCAATGTGACTTTCCCCAAGTGTGTCCCAAAGCCTCAGTTGGTGGTTACTAACCCAGAATCTGTTGAAAGGAAAATCCTATCTGGAAAGTGGTAACGACAGATGCCAACCTCTCAGGCTGGGGAGCAGTACTAGAGAAAACAACTGTCCAGCGACAGTGTTTGAGATCCGTAAGAACCCTGCCCATCAACATCCTAGAGATTTGGGCAGCGTGTCTGGCTTTGAAAACTTAGACCTCCAGGATAAAGAATTGTCCTGTCAGGATCCAATCCGACAATGCCACGACTGTGGCCTATATCAATCACCAAGGGGGCACCAAGAGTCTTTCAGCTTAGAGAGAGGTGAACCATATTCTAACTTGGGCAGAAAAGAATGTCCCATGCCTATCTGCAGTTTTCATCCCGGGAGTAGAGAATTGGCAGGCGGACTACTTAAGTCGCCAGCAGTTATTCCCAGGGGAATGGTCTCTTCATCCCAACATTTTTTGGGCGGTTTGCCAAAGATGGGGGACCCCAGACGTAGATCTACTAGCGTCCAGATTCAACACGAAGTTAGTCAATTTTGTGTCCAGAACAAGGGATCCATTCACATGTGGAACAGATGCGTTGGTGACCCTGTAGGATCAGTTCTCACTTATCTATGCATTTCCTTCTGTTCAGTTGCTGCCATGACTTCTTTGCAGGATCAAGCTGGAAAGAAAGCTGTTAATTCTGGTAGCACCAGCATGGCCCAGAAGGTCACGGTACGCAGAAATCGTAAAGATGGCAGTGGAGGGTCCATGGCCCCTCCCACTAAGGCCAGACCTGCTTTCACAGGGGCCGATATTCCATCCTACTTTACGAACGCTAAATTTAACGGCCTGGCTATTGAAATACACATTCTGAAGAAACGTTGGCTTTCCGGGTCAGTCATTTCAACTTTGATTAATGCAAGAAAGTCAGCTTCCAGAACTATATATTATAGGGTTTGGAAGGCTTATGTTTCCTGGTGTGAATCCAAGGGTTGGCACTCTCAGAGATATATTATAGGCAGAATTCTTGCCTTTCTACAATTAGGCGTAGAGATGAAATTTGCCCTGAGTATTATTGAGGGCCAAGTCTCAGCCTTATCAGTTTTATTTCAAAGGCTGCTTGCTACGCATTGTTTAGTCCAGGGTTTTATGGAAGGGGCAACGCAGATTAATCCACTGGTTAAAACAACCTTGGGCCCTTTTGGACTTAAATTTGGTTTTGTCTATGTTAAAAAAAACAGCCATTCGAACCAAAACTGCATATTCCTCTAGTCCCTTTGACAAGGAAGTTGGTATTTTTGGATACTATATCCTCAGCAAGGATGGTTTCGGAATTGGCTGCTCTTCTTGTAAGGAGCCATATTTGATTATTCATCAGGACAGAGTGGTGTTACGCCCTCGTCCAGGCTGTTTGCCAAAAGTGGTTTCAGGCCTTCAACTGAATGAAGATATTGTCCTACCATTGTTTTTCCCAAAACCATGTTCCAGGGAAGAAAAGTCATTACATTGTCTTAATATAGTGAGAGCAGTGAAAATCTATTTAAAGAGAACTGCTCAGATTCATAAGACTGATGTCTTATTTATTCTGCCAGAGGGTCCTAAGAAAGGACAGGCATCAAAATCCACTGTTGCTAAGTGGATTCGGCAAGTTATAATTCAAACTTATGATTTAAGGGGTAAGATCCCCCCTTTTCAAGTTAAGGCGCACTCTACCAGAGCGGTTAGTGCTTCTTGGGCAGTGCGTCACCAGGCCTCCTTTGCTCAGATCTACAAGGCCGCAACTTGGTCTTCGGTCTATACATTCACAAAATTCTATCAAGTGGATGTAAGAAGGAATGAGGATATCACCTTTGGGCACAGTGTGCTGCAGGCAGCAGTATAAGTCCTCAGGTCTGGGGGTGTCCTACAGGCTGTGTCCCTTTCCGCAAAGAAGCATTGCTATGGGACGTCCCATTAAGTAATTACTTAAAGTGGTTGTAAACCCTCCCCTACAACTTTGTCCCATGTGAATCAGCATAAAAAACCCTAATAAACACTGCTTGTAGATATCTCCTTACTTGCTTAGTATTGTTGTAATCCTTTTTGTTCTTTAGAATGATGTCACTGAGCATGCCTAGATCTCCCCTGATTTACAGCACACTCTCTATGTCTTATCTATCTGTTATCAGGACTTCCTACAGCACAGCACTGAACTCCCAGCAGGCTGCTAATCACTCAGAGATTCCTTCTACACACCATGTGACCTCACATACAGTGTAAACCAGGGAATGGGACAGTAGTACTGCAGTCTTATCAGCTGAAGCTGATAGGACTCATACAGGCAAACACTAGGTAATCAGCACAAGTAAATACTATGAAATAAGCAAGTCAGCTATGAACAGGGAAGCAGGGTTACCATAGAAACGTTGGATTGAGAAGGAGGCTTGATTAACAGTACAGGAAGTGCTCAATGTAAGGGCAGAAATACACTCCACTGTGGACTCAGAAAACAATACTTAAGATGGCGCTGCCTAACCCCTGGAAACAAGTTTTTTAAAGTTTCTTTAAACAGTAAGTAATATGCAATTTGGCCTGGATTACAGTGGCTATAGTTTCATAATTACTTATTATAATGAACTAAATGAAAAGAAGCATCAGAGTGGGAGAGTTTACTTCCTCTTTAAGGCTCTGTGTCCCATGATGTACGATAAAGAAAATAGGATTTTTATAACAGCTTACCTGTAAAACCCTTTTCTTGGGGTAGATCATGGGACACAGAGGTCCCTCTCCTCTTTTTAGGGGTTTAAGTATATTGCTTGGCTACAAAAACCGAGGTACTCCTGGAAGGAGGAGGGGTTATATAGGGGAGTCAACTTCCTGTATTGGGTATACCAGTACCTGAAAGTGGCCCATAACCCATTAAGTAATAACTTAAGGCTCTGTGTCCCATGATGTACTCCAAGAAAACTGAAAATTGTATACTCACCTTTCTGTAATTTTCCTTTCCTGGTGCATCTTCATGGCAGCATATATATGGGTTGTGACTCCGCCCCCACAACCTGATAGGACTGGTTAACTATAATTCAAAGACAGACTCTGCTCACAGCATTCTCTGTAACTCTCACCATTTGGGTGGGCATCTGTATGCTGCCATGAAGATGCACCAGAAAAGGAAAATTACAGAAAGGTGAGTATACATTTTTCCGCTTTCCTGGTGCATCATGGCAGCATACATATGGGGACTAACTTGGCATATGGGAGGGTGCGATAAAAATTTTGTAATCATCAGTAGCGCAAGTATGCACCATGAATTTTCCAAATTTTACTGTTGTGAGCCGGGTTGACCTATAAAAGTGTAATGAAGGTGTCCTGGGAGGACCATATTGCTGACTTGCAAATAACCTCAGACACTCAGCGCTGACCTGTCCACAGAGTTGGCACTGCCCTAGTTAAATGTGCTCTTAAGACCTCCAAAACAGGAAGGCCCTGAAGAGTAGGCTCTTTTAATTGTTTTAACAATCTAGGAGGTGACTGAACGTGTTGATGCTGACTGACCCTGCCTTAAGCCACGCTGGAAGAAAGAACATATTTCAGCTTTCCTGAATGAAAAGGTAGGTGCCAAGCAGGTCACCAGCGTTAGCTCAACATCCAGGGGATGTGGTTCTCTCGCTCAACCAAGAAAGACTGCAAATTGACTTCCTGATTAAATTGGAAGGAGAAAGACTCCCCATGGATAAAAGTAGTCTGGAGTTTTAGGACTATTCTGTTCTGTCCGGGTATAATGTTAAGTGAGGTTCCTTGAGTACAAAGCCTGCAGTTCCGTCATCCTTCTTCACAGAGGTTGTAGCAACCAGAAATACGGTCTTTAGGGTTTGCACAGTGTAGTCAATTCTGTAGGATAGAAATGAGGCCTTGATAGAAACGGGGACCATAAGCAAGTTCCACATAGGGAACAATGGTTTCCAGGGAGGCCTATAACTTCATGCAAGCCTTTTAAGAATTACATCACTAAAGGGTTAAGAACTCCTTAAACCCCTGCAAATGCAGACAAGGCTGAACTTTGAGCTTTAAACATATTTGAACCTAGGACCCTGTTCAGCCCCAGTTGTAAGAACTGTGGAACCTTGGCTGGTTTAGGTGATAAAGAACTACAGGCTTTCGCTGTGTGAGATCTGCATCGTTTTCCCATATTCTTAGGTAAATCTTATTCATGAAGACCTCTCTGGTTTGACACAAGGTAGGCACTACCCGCACTGACTTGGTAGCCACTGCCTCTCAACTTCCATGGCATCAAAAGTAGTCTCTCGGAGTTGGATGGCAAAACTGTCCATGAGGGAGCGAGTCCGTCATCACTGGACCCGACAGTGGTGATTTAATTCTTAAGAGTAGGAGAGAGAGACACTAGAGCCTCCTAAGTCAAAATGTTTTTTTTTGCAATTATTGATACAGGAAGCTCCACTGACAGCCTAAGAATTCTATCCTTCCACTGCTGTCTAGGCACAGTACAAATCTTGCTCCTCTTGCTAAAAGTAGTGAATGACAGAAGTGCTTTGAACACTACTCGGTTCAAGAAAATTCAATACTATTCCTCATAAGCTTAACATCCCATGACCTTAAGCAGCCTGGTCTTTGAAATGAGTCCAACAACCTTTCTAGCTGGCGTCTGATGTGATAATGTTCCATCTGAAAACAATTGGTCAGTTATGAAGAACCAAGGATACTCTGGCACTGTTCTGCTGGAAGAGACTTCACTCCCACAGCACCTTTGGCTTTCTCTATCAGGAGGATGGAAATTCCCTTGTGTAAGTTCTACTGAATTTTTCCCCGTCACTATTGCAGACAGTAAGACCTTTGTGAATGCCCTGGGGGAGATGTACAGACCGAAGGGGAAGAATTCAACTGGCAGAGGATTGATTGGAGGTTTTCCATCTTGCACGAACTTCCTGTGCTGCTTGTCAAATTTTTTCTTTTTTTTTAAATTTAACACCAGGCACAGATTATTTGGTTTTATTTTTTGCTAGGAATAGAGGTGAACCGAATCCTCATATCCTCTGAGTAACTAGAACCTTCACAATTACTCGTTTTAAAAAAAAAAAAATTTAATCCAGCTATAAACTGGAACATAATTTTTACTTTTCCATCAACCCTGGTAGCCTGGCTGACTGGTAGAGATTGAGAGGCGGACTTCCCACCTGTCAATGTTATATGATCGGTATGCTCATTGAATTATGCCCCTGCATGGGTGAGTTTGTCAATATAGCTGATATGGCCCACTGATCCTGAAGGTTTTACATCCAGGTGTGTGCGTAAAGCTTTGCACAGGCATCCCCTGGATTAGTGCTACAGGTAAGCCTAGATTAAGGCTTACCTGTAGGTCCAAGAAATATCTCCCAAACCTATACAGTTTAGGAGATATTTGCCCGAAGACGGGCACCGCTATCTACGGCGCATGCGCCGTCGACAGCGGCGTGCAGGCGCACTGAGCGGGGCATCGTCGATGACGGCAATGCCGCGAGTCTCGGGTCCCGTGCGCATGCGCGGGAATGACGTCATCGCTGCTCCGGCGAATCACAGCGCCGGAGCAGCGAGACCCACGGAGACCCACCAAGAAGATGGACGCTCGGAACTACAGGGGACAGCGGTAACTTCGCTGGCTCCTGTGTCAGGTAAGTGACACATAATGGACTACTATGCGATGCATAGCAGTCCATTATGCTTTGCCATTACAGGGAATGAAAGAGGAAGTAAACTCATCAGGGTTTACTTCCTCTTTAAAAAAGGACTTCTCCTAAGACAGGAGCCTTAGATCTTTAAGGCTTCAATAATGAAGACTGGGTACTTCCCCAGTTAGTTTACTAATCTTTTTCCCAGTTTGTAGGATTTTGCCTCCTGGTGACTACTTGGGAGTCACCATCTGTATGCTGGACCTTTGAATTTTCAGTTTTTTGTCAGATGATATTCACCCTGACCTGCTTATGGTCACCCTTGAGATGGCTGTATCCTGTCTACTCCCAAATAGATTGGATCTGTGTTCTGGTCTCTTGCACCATTATTTTTATTTTTTGGAGGGATCCACCAACCATGGCTTCAGCCAAAATGCACTCCTTGCCATGACCGCGGGAAACACCGCTCTTGAAAAACATCAATTGACGTCTGCCACAGAGTATGCTGCCAATTTCAGCTCTTACAAAGCTGTTAAAACCTTGTCTCGTCACTTCTTCTAAATGGGCTTATTTAAGGGGTTACCCAACTTTTTCTTTTAATCTGTAGGGCTGCAATATTCTGTACAATGCGATGAAACATGACTATGTGGAGGTGCTCTGTACACAGAATGTGTACAGAACACCCCTCTGAAACTTAATTTCCTGTTTGTAGGACTGGTTCACTGATTTTCCCAGAAGTCTGCACCAAGATAAAAGACCGATTTTTTGGCATCCACTGCAATAAAAAATTCTTTTTAGATAAGGTACTCCCAATAGGGAATCACATCTAAAGGGATGCAGACCCTGCCACTTTCCTCAGAGTCCTGCAGGTGCAGCAGCTGGCTGCCAACTATGAAACCACTCCCATTGGACTCATTCAGCACATGAGCTGGTTATTGCTGGTGTGCCAGCACCTGCAGATGCTACAGTATGTAGGAGAACTTCAGAGCTATATCTCATTTCCGGACTAGAGTCTCCTTGAATGTGACATGTCTTGCCAACTACAGTCATGATGCATCCATCATCGGAGACTCCAGCAGGTTGACCTCTAGCTTTTACAGGGTATACAGTTTGACACCCTGTTTATAAGGGCATTTTTCTCTTACCCCTTAAATTCTTCCTGGATTAACTCCTCCAGTTGTTCAGTGAAGGAAATTAGTACTTTCTGACCTTGTGGAGAGTTTCCTCCACTTCAGCCCAGGCAATAGCGTCCTTAGCTGCCCTTGCAAAAAAGTCTCTATAGGGCAATCTTCAAAGCTTGTGGCCCCTTTAATGCGTTCTTCTCATGGCAAGCTTTCCTATTTGGACACCACCTACTGGTTCTGGTTGGAAGTGCTAGGAAATGTATGCACTGTAGCTTGTCAAGCAATGACTTTCCACCACAAATGCAGCAACCATTAGGGCTGATACTCTGTGGTGTTTGTAAACAGGGAGCAAATAAAATGAGAGGTGAGATGATGACATTGATCAATGTTGCCTGTATGTCTGCGCTTTGAACGGTGACGATTCTGGCTTTTAGCAGGCTCTCTTCATCTTGAGGTCCTTGCAGGGCTGTATAGTGTTTATTCCAGGCAGATTTGACATGCTAGCTTGGCAGACAATGACTTTCCACAACAAATGCAACCATTAGGTCTGGTAACCTGTAATGTTTGTAAACGGGGAGCAATGATAATAAGGGATAAGGTGATGAGATTTAAGCAATATTGCCTCGATGTCTGTTCTTAGACGGTGACTTGTCTTGACCATCAGAAGGCTCCCTCCATCTTGTAGTCCTTACAGGACTATAGATATTGGCTCTCTTTTTCTCAATCTTCACTACTTACCTAATCCCTATACCTTAAATGCAATGGGTGGTCTGACTGGACAGTGTTTTCCATAGAAACAGAGCAAAGCACCAGACTGAAATCAAAAACAGCATACTGCTAAGTTTCCACTATTGTGACCAGAAAGTTGCATGATTTTGCCGCAAATTTGATGCGACTTGAAGCAATGCCTGTTGTATTCTTAAGGTCTATGAACACAGATATGAAGGGTACTTATTGGAAATCATGGGGTACGGCTTGTCATGTGACATTTGCAGTGACAAGTCGCACTAGTGGAAACTGAGCCCAACACAGTGATCCCAGAGCAAGCATTGAAAAGGGGATAGGAAGAGCCCAGGTGAATGCCATAAAGAGCATAATGAACCTAGAGCAACACTGAGAAGGAGATGGGGAAAAACACAGGTGAAAGACATAAAAAGGGAAAACATACCTGCAAACAATGACCACATAAGCATCCAGCATGCATGAGTAGAGAACTCCACCATTGTTGCCCAGAAATGCCATAAAATTATTTAAAACTCACATTTGCCATTAGTGATGATATCAGTGCCTGAGCCTGTTCAGATCACCATCCTGGAAAAGCTCTAGCCAGGAAACACAGAGGCCACATCACTTCGTGACTCTCATGCTCAGATTGTGCTTGCACTGTTGCAGCCATCTTGGGAATGGCAAACGCCCATAACACAGAGAAAAGAAGTAAAAAGCATATGGAAAGAAAAAAGGAAACGCTGTCACTTATGTCAAAGCTTGTTTAAAGATTTCTTTGAGAAGCCTGCACCACCAGAATGGGGCTCCAACCATCTAGCTCATTTAGAGGCTGTAAAGGAAGGACTTCCACCAGGAGAGGCTGCAATATGCCCCCAGACCACCAGAATGGGGCTCCAACCATATAGCTCATTTAGAGGCTGTACAGGAAGGACTTCCACCAGGAGAGGCTGAAATATGCCCCACAGACCACCAGAATGGGGCTCCAACCATATAGCTAATTTAGAGGCTGTACAGGAAGGACTTCCACCCAGGAGAGGCTGAACCTGGCTGGGGCGATAAACGGTATGGGATACCTCGCAATTTCAGTCCTGATCAGGTGAGGAAAAAAAGGAGAATGCTGTGAGCCGGGTCTGTCTTTGATTTATAGTTAACCAGTCCTATCAGGTTGTGGGGGCGGAGTTACAACCCATATGTATGCTGCCATGATGCACCAAGAAAAGGTAAGCTGTTATAAAGATACTATTTTTTTCTTTTGATGGTTAAAATTTGATCCAAGTGGTTTCTATTTTTGCTTATTGTTTCTAACTATTAGTATGTTTAGCTTAGAGTAGAAGAACACAATGTATATTATTTCTAATGGGACATGGTTGATTATCATGTATAATATAGTAGAAAACTGTAAAAACACATACATGCTGGTAATGGCCATTGAAAAGGATGCTATGTAAACATATCCACCTTTCAAATCAATTTATACCTAAGTAAAAAAAGAAATAAGGTGCACATGGGCAAATCGGTTCACAGAACAAAACAATGCAAAGAAAAAAATGCTCCGCACACTTATCAGCTAATCTGCACAAAAACAAAATCTAGACAGTTTGAAAATGTATGCAACAAAAACCTGTTTTTAATGTACGTTTTTAAAATCTATTGTGTGTGTATGTCTGAAACCAGACTGCCAAAACAAGGCACCTATGAAAAGTGGTCTGTAACAAAGTCCTTAAGGAGCACCAAGGCCAAATTTATACCTTTTCTAGCCCAAACTGCCAGCTACCTTGTGCCCTCCTCCTTTTCCCCATAAAGCCTACTCCACTGGGTTTGTATGTGTTTCTTGGACTCTTTGTCAAACAGTCCTTGGTGCCACAGATTTGTAACACTACAACCTGGTCTTCTGTACATTTTTCTAGATTTTACAAATTTGATGTCTATTTTTGCAGATGCTAGCCTTTTTTTTTTTTAAATCAACAGGTTTTAATTAGTTTACAGTGCATACATGTTGTAGTGTACAGTTTCAGGCACGGTACATATCATACATGACTTCAAGTAATAGTTGTGTCTACATCTCAGATCTTTATCATCACATCATAACATATCCAGGGAATGCATGGGATAAATAAGAACATGGACATTCAGTATATTGGGACTCGCTTTGTCACCCATGGGCTTGGTAATCTATGAATCATCTACTTTCCCGTGCGCAGTGCAAAGGTCAGGTTATAAGCAAGTGTCGGACTCCCGCAGCCACCTGTCCCAGATTTTATAGTATTTCACAGGACATCCTCTATTAGTGTATATACATTTTTTATATGGGAGGGTATTGTTTATTTCTGCCTTCCAGTCTGCTATGTTCGGGGGGCAAGTCCTCATCCATTTCCTAGCTATTACCTTACGCGCTATGAATAGCGTCTCATGCAGAAATAACTTTGTGTACCTGTCGGTCGAGTCTGGCATGAGTCCTAGGAGGCACATTTTTGGGTCAAGCGTGGCCGGAGAGCCCATATCGTCATGAAGGAATCTCACTGTGTCCAAAGTCCCTGTATTTTGGGGCATGACCATAACAGGTGGATAAACGTGCCCGTCTCCCTCTCACACATTGGATACAAAGTGGACTGAGAGTTTCTCTATCTGGCTACCCTAAGGGGGGTGAGGTACGCCTGATGGATTATATAGGTTTGGGTCAGTCTGTCCGAGAGCCTTGGCGAAACCGTTTTACAAAGTTCCAAGGCTTCCCCCCATTCCTCGTCCTCTAGGGGTCCCACAGCCCTTTCCCAGCGAGGCTTAAGGCCATATGGTAGTTTATTTGTGACAGGAGTGGAGAGCATGTTATAGAATGCCGATATAAGCTTTTGAGGATCCGTATTTTTGACTATCACCATGATTACATTCGGAGTGGGTTGAGGAGGGGATGGTAGAAATTGATTTTGGGTTGCGTGTTTGACTTGTAATTATCTGAAGAACATGTGATCAGGAAGGTTGTATTCTTCTTTGAGTGCGTGAAATGTTTTTAGGGTCCCATGCGCAACTAAATGATGTAGGTAGAAAATTCGGACCAGCAATCCACATCCGGGATTCGCCAGAACTCAAGTAGGGTCCTGTTGTGCCATAATGGGATAAAATCATTATATGGGGAATCCCCAGCTTGGCAGAAGCGATGTCCCATACACGCCTGTATTGTCGCAATAGGGCCTTCTCCCCGCTCCGCAAGCCAGCATTTCTGGGGCCTGTTATCGCATACAATGAATCTTCCGTGTATCTGGCCCACTTGGGGCACATCAGCTGGAGGAACCGCTCTCTCCAGTTTATGTCTGTTAGGACCCCAGACAAATGGTTTAAGGAGGGCTTCTAGAGTCTTAAAATATTTCAAAGGTAGGTATGTTGGGGAGTGCCATATCACATATAAAATTTTGGGAAGTAGAATCATTTTAATTAAGTTTATTCTCCCCCATACTCCCAGTGGCAGGCGAGCCCAAATCCTGAGCTTAGTTTTCACGTATGATATAAGGGGTTCAATATTTAGATGTATGTAGTCTGCCGATATTCTGGACACCTGTACCCCAAGGTATATAATGGTACTAACTCTTTGAAGAGGTAACATGGCTTGTGACTCGGTTGGTGGGAAACTGTCGATCGGTAGTATCTGAGATTTCTCCCAATTAATTTTTAACCCAGAAAAGATCCCAAATTGCTCAATTGTGTGTAATGCCACGCGCAAGGAGGGGCCTGGGTCGGCTAGGTACAGCAAGGTGTCGTCCGCGTACATACTGATTTTCTCAATCAGAGTACCGGAGCCTAGTCCCTTAATTTCCGGATTGTCCCAGATGGATATGGCTAACGGCTCAGCTGCCAGGACGTACAGCAACGGCGAAAGGGGGCAGCCTTGCCTTGTGCCTCTGCTGAGGTCAAACTGCTCGGAGGGCCATCCGTTCGCCGACACCCTGGCTGTGGGTGATTGGTATAGAAGTTGCACCCATTTAATAAATTTGGGGTCAAAGCCATACCCCCTGAGACATTTCCAAAAGTACCCCCACTCCACGGAGTCAAAGGCTTTTGCCGTGTCCAAGGTTACTACTACCCGAGATCCTGCCTCCCTATGCATGGCTTGCAGGTTAATAAACAACTTGCGTAAGTTGCAGGATGTATTACGTCCCGGCATAAATCCCGCCTGGTCAACATGTATTAGAGAAAGGATAATTTTATTCAATCTCAGTGACAGTACTTTAGCAAGGATTTTAATGTCAGTTTGGAGTAGGGATATGGGGCGATATGATTCCGGATATCCCGGATCTTTCCCTGGTTTGGGAATGAGTACTATTACTGCCTCTCTCATGGACGGTGGTAAAGAAAAGGTCTCAAAAAGGTGGTTAAATAGCATGAGTAACTTTGGAGTAAGAAATTCACTGAACCGGGAGTAAACCTCAATTGGGAGGCCGTCTGAGCCAGGGGATTTGGATCTGGCAAAACTGGCAATAGCCGAGGCTATTTAGTCTGTGGTGAGGGGAGCCTCAAGAAGGTCAATCTGGTCAGTCGTCAGTTGGGGAAGGGTGATACCATGAAGGAAAGCTGTTCCCTGGTCAGTGGGGTCTGTTGTAGTTGTGCGGTACAGATCTGTAAAGAAATCTCTAAATCTAGCTGTTACACTACACAGATCCATGATCTGTTGTCCCCCCGGTCCATGCAGGGTGATGACCACTGGGGGTCTATCTTCACTGTGGACCATATATGCCAGCAGCTTACCCGCCTTTTCCCCATGCTCAAAGAATTTTGCTTAGTGAAAAACAGCTTTTGCCTGGCCTTTGTAAACTGAAGTTGGGTAGCTACTCTAGATTGCAATTTGAGTCAGGCTGCTAGCTCCGGGGTAGGGTTGGTGGCATATTCCCATTTTGTTGAGGTGAGTTCCACTACTACCCTATCATAGACATCTGCGGATTTTGCCTTAATTGCATTTATGTGGGAGGCGAGGGTCATGCGTGCGTATATTTTGAGAGAGTCCCAAACCGCTGAAATAGAGGCAGTTTGCTTGTTTTCTGCAAAGTATAGCTTCCATAGATCCAGGAGCTCATCATCGTCCGGGAATAGGGACAGCCAGAATGGGTTTAAGCGCCAAGGCTTTGGGGGCCTACCGACTGGAATACTCAATGAGATCCAATATGGGCTGTGATCAGATAACAGCCTTGGGCAAAAGGCCACTTCTAATAGCCGCAGCGTTAGGGTTTTGGATACAAGAATAAAATCAATGCGGGACATGGAGTTGTGGGAAGGTGAAAAACAAGAGTAAGTCTTTGTAAAGCCCCATACACACTATCAGATTTTCTGCAGATTTTTTCCTTCAGATTTAGCAAAACCATATAATATGAGGTCAAACCTTAGGAGTTTCAATGTGTATGCAATCAGGCAGGCCCTTCCACTACATGGTTTTGGTAAATCTGAAGACAAAAATCAGCAGAAAATCTGATTGTGTGTATGGGGCTTAAGAGGGAATTTGTAGCGCCAAGTGTCTATTAAGTGGAGAGTGGAGATCAGTTTAGAAAATTTTGTCTCCCTGGTATCCGTGGCCATCCTCTGTGAAGTCTGTAATCTATCTAGTGCCGGCCATAGGGTGGTGTTAAAGTCTCCCATCCAGATCGCTGGTATTGCGGGGTGGCGGGTCATAAGGGCAAGTCCCTCCATAATCACAGCCAAACTAAATGGGGGGGGGGTATGTAAAAGGCCAGGAGGAGAAACTTTTCACCATATAGTTTGGCATGGAGAAACACATATCTTCCCTGTGGGTCGGTAATTACTTCACACAGCTCAAAGTGTACTGATTTGGCTATTAAAAGTGAAACACCTCTGGCGTGAGTAGTATGAGTGGAATAATATGCCCACCCCACCCACGGGCATCGGAGGGCCATCTGAAGCCTCCCTTCTATATGCGTCTCCACTAGACACACCGTCAATAAATTTGTTTCGTTCTGTTCCGTTTCGATTCGTAATAAAATGAATTCGTACTTCGTATTTCGTGTCCGAAATTCCGTTCTGTTTCGTACGAAATACGAATTGTCGTTAGGTTTGTTAACGTGTACGAACGTTCTTTACGATGAATTTAAAGGCAAAAACATTGCTCATTATGCTTATTATGACTTGCAAAAGACTTCTGTAATAGAAGTCAATGTAAGTTGCCTGAAGACATCAGTGAAGGACTTTTCTCCTCTCTGGGCAGGCTGCCAAGAAAAGATCAAAGTGATACAATGTTTCTTCTTCAATGGGCTGAACTCTGTGTGTAGAAGTTCTCAGTTTAACCATTTAAAGACTAAATCTTTTCTGACACTTGTTGCTTACAAGTAAAAATCCAGTATTTTCTGCTAGAAAATCACTCAGAAGCCCCAAAAATTATATATATATTTTTAGCAGAGACCCTGGGGAATAAAATAGCGGTTGTTGCAATATTTTATGTGACGTGGTATTTGCGCAGAGGTCTTTCAAACGCAAGTTAGCCCTTTTTTTCGGTCGACCTCTAGAGAGCACTGACATTAGCAGCGTGATATACAGCAATGACACCTGCACCGTGATAGAGTGATCTGACACCAGCACCGGGAAAGAGAGCACTGATATCAGCAGCGTGACATACAGCAATGGCACCTGCACCGTGAGTGATCTGACACCAGCACCGTGATATACAGCACTGACACCTGCACCGTAAGCAGCCCCAGGAGGAAGTCAGCATAGCACAGGGATGGTGGGAGCCCTTCATAATAAGCAGCCCCAGGAGGAAGTCAGCACATCACAGGGATGGTGAACTTTACAAACCTACAGGTCATATTTGCAGCCACAAAATAATTACTAGCTGTGCACACATAGTCCCACCACATGGCCAATGACATAACAAATGTATGAGGTGAATCTGGGATTGACAACTACAAGCATTCTTTTTTTATATGTGAAATTCTGAAAATTCTGAAATCTTGAGACAATGGAGGCGAGGGAAGGTGAGGGTAGGCAAAGAAGAGGGTGCAGGAGATGATCACCAGCACCGTGATATAGAGCACTGACACTTGCACCGTGATAGAGTGATCTGACACCACCACTGTGACATAACACATGTATGAGGTGAATCTGGGATCGAGAACTACAAGCATTCTTTTTTTATATGTGAAATTCTGAAAATTCAGGAATCTTGAGACAATGGAGGCGAGGGTAGGCAAAGAAGAGGGTGCAGGAGATGATCACCAGCACCAGCACCGTGATATAGGGGGGAGGAGTCTGGTAATGGTGTGTGTCATCAGGTGTGCTCCGAGTCTCCCACCGCGCCAGCGATGCCGCCGCCCGTGGCGCCTCTCTAGCCTCACTCTACCCTCGCCGCTTATGTGGTAGGGGTCCCCCCTCCCTCCGTTCTCTCCCCCTCCCTCCGGTCGGGTCATACCGTGAGATAGTAGTCGGACCCCTTGTGGAGGCAGTCGGTCTCTTTTCTTTTTTCTCTGGTGGTGAGCCCAGCGAAGTGAGTGACGAGCGGGGAGGAATGCCGGCGTCGATCGGATGCCGAGACCCCAGGGCGCTCGGAGCTCGGAAATTTTCGGAAAGCAAACGAAAACGCCGGATGCCCTCTGCTGGACAGGGAAGCATGCCGCACCCCGCGGATATCGGAGAAGCAATTTAAAATCAACAAAGAAGGTCAGTAGTAATGCAGGAGAAGCCTGTGCATTAGCAACATCAAAGGGAAACCCAGAGAGAGTGTATGGGGTAGGTAGATTTATATTACATGATTCTACTCAGCACTATAACCTCAGTATAAATAGGACTGTGGAAGACCCCCAACTGACTACAAACAGGAGGCAGGTATCCAAGCCCCGGTGCACAGTATAGCAAACAAGCAAGTTATGAGCTACAGGAGACCCACGTAAAAAAAAGGGGGGGCTTCATATCTTAAGCGAATCCTTTTGAACACTAACGGAAATTGGAGAGAAAAAACGGAGGGGGGAGAACAGAATAACGGCGTATCTTCGTAAGTCTGACTGTGATATTGCGATATTGCGACAGTAAGGTAACATCATAGCACATTTTTGGGGGTCGCAAATATTTCTATATAGCACCCAGAATGAAGAGTCAGCTCTGACACTACTTTGGAAGAGAGACACTTTAAATAGGCCTCAAGGAGGCAATCTACTAAAGAGAGAAGAAAAGAAGAGACCCATATAAACAAAGTAACCAGGGTGGGCCGCTATTTTCTACCAGATAAAGGGAAAGACAGCGAAGACAGGGGCTACCCCAAAATCGCCACGGCGGAGTTTGGTTACTAGCCCTGGCGCAATGAACAAATATGTCACGCAGACAGTGGCAATGGATAAACAACAGGCTGAAAAGCAACAACACACAAGAATCCTACAGGCTGAAATAGAGATAAAAGGGAAAGAGAAAGAGATAAGAAAGATAAAGAGAAAAGAAGGCTCCAAGTGCAAAACATCTCTTCACAAGACCTAGATATACCACATGTTATACCACCTGAGGAAGAGCCTGATCAAATACTTGAACCAGACTGTGTTACAGAAACCATACTAACTCCCCTGACTCAACAAGAGAATCTCCAAGCATTGCCTACTAAAAATGAAATAATATCCATGTTCGCAGCCTTGGAAAACACCATGAAAACCGAAATGGAAAGATTACATAAAAACCTAGGTCATATTTTGGAAAGGGTGGAAGAGGTGGAAAAAAAAGTGGAAAAGGATACGAATACAATCAAGAAATTAGAAGCAGAAATACAATACTTAAAAAAAGTACAGCAAGATCAAGCATATAAAGTTGAAGACCAAGAAAATAGAGACAGAAGAAAAAACGTAAGAATACGTGGAGTGCCAGACGCACCACAACGAGAGGATCTTATAGACATAATCAAGAAGATCTGCAACCCCCTAATGAACAAAGATATAACTAACATAATAAATATAGAAAGGGTGCACCGTATAAGGAAACCTAAGGGTCTCCCACAAGAAAGGTCACGGGATATAATAGTGCGATTTCAAAATGAAGAAGAGAAATATCAAGTATGGAGAAACATAAGATCAAAAGCACCACTAAGATTTGAAGGGAATGACATTCAGATATTCCAAGATCTTTCACAAGAAACCCTAAGAAGAAGAAGAGCCCTAAAACCATTACTGACAGTGTTGACAGAGAATGGTGTGCAATATAACTGGGGCTTCCCTGCATGCTTAATAGGAAAAAAAAATGGTCGGATAGGAAGACTGAGACATATTGAAGAAATAACAGAATTTTGTAGAGAATTAGATATCCCAGTACCGGAGGGGGGGGGGGGCGGGGGACGAGGCGGGGAACTAGTCCCTCCCCCTCTTCCGTGAGGAGGGGGAGTGGATGAGAGTCGGGAAATGTGGACGGGGACATGGTACCCGTTCCTTAGATGTCTTCCCCGGGTCGTCTCCTTTCCGTCCCTCCTCCTCCCTCCCCCTATCTTCTGTTTTCGGGGGGGGGGGGGGGGGGGGTGGTGGGAGACAGGAAGCCCCTGACATGCGGGATCACCAACTCGCAAACAATAGGCGAGATGGAGGATGGCACTGCCAAACAGAATTCCACCCCAAGGCCAAGGGACAAATGGAACAAGGGTGTTCCTGATAAAATGTCCCGGACCAGTGGGTCAATTTTACATCAAAAGAGGGAGCAGGGAGGGGGGAAGGGTGGGAGGGTAAAATCTGTTGGCTTGAATCCTCTAAAGGTAATAAGAAAATATCTAGATTTTTATAATCCTGGAGATTAAAATAGCAACATATAACGTAAGAGGAATTAATTCTCCAAAGAAAAGGTACAACATTCTTGGGGAATTGGAGGGATATTCTGTGGATATTGTTTTTTTGCAAGAAACGCACTTAGCTTTAGATTCCAACATAAGACTATGTACAGCAAAGTTTCCAATGTGGTATTACGCAGACTCCCCGAGCAGGGGATCTAGGGGAGTAGCAATTGGGATCTCTAAAAATGTCAATTGGAAGGTAGAAGAAATGAAAGTGGATCCAGAGGGGAGGTATTTATTCTTAAAAGGTAACATAGCAAAAAAAAGATATACACTAGCGAACATTTATTGCCCCAATAATGGCCCAAAAAAATATACTAGAGAATTATAAACAGGGTCATATGATTCTGGCCGGGGATCTAAATTTTGCTATGGACCCGGCCATAGACAGTACATCACACGGTCTTTCTCAGGAAAATAAACAACATAGAATCCTAAAAAAGAAAATATATACACAGCAACTAATGGATACTTGGAGAATATTTAACCTAGGAAAAAAAGACTATACATATTATTCTTCAGTCCACGATATGTACATGAGACTGGATTATATATATGTAGACCACGAACTGTTAGAAAATATAATAGAGGCCAAGATAGGAACAATAACCTTATCGGACCACGCGCCTGTAATAATAAAACTTAAAGAGCTAGAAATGGAGAGTAGAAAAGGGACATGGAGACTCAATGAGTCTCTACTAGAAAACGTGGAAATAGAGAACATCATAAAAGTAGAGATCGAACAATACTTTAAAATAAATGAAACAGATGAAATCCCTAAAGCTACCCTTTGGGAGGCACATAAAGCTCTAATCCGGGGGAAATTAATTTCCATCGGAGTCGGGAAAAAAAAAGAAAGTGAAATGAAACTCAAAGAACTAAAAAAAGAACTGTACGCATTAGAACAAAAGCATAAGAGCCAATTAGATAAAAACATATATAAAGAGATTACCTATAAACGCACACAACTAAACGACATGATGGAATTAGAAGCAAGAAAAATATATAAAAATGTAGCCAAAGAAAGATATACCCTGTTTCCCCTAAAATAAGACCTAGCGTGATTGTCGGTGATGGATGCGATATAAGCCCTACCCCTCAAATAAGCCCTAGTTAAAGTCCTTGTAGGTCTTATTTTTAGGGTAGGGCTTATTTTCAGGGAAACAGGGTAGGGCTTATTTGGGCGGTAGGGCTTATATTGCAGCCATCACCGACAATCACACTAGGTCTTATTTTAGGGGAAACAGGGTATGTGGGGAAATAAAACAGGGAAACATCTGGCCAGACTAGTAAAGGAAAAAAAGCTTCAAACTATATAGAAAAGATCAAAAACGCGCACAGGAAAATGAAATTTAGAACATCGGAGATAGCAAACGCTTTCAAAACATATTATAGTGCCCTATATTCAATCAGGAACACTGAGAAATAAAAACAGAAAGGGATTAGAAAAACTAAAATCCGAGAATATTTGAGTGAGATAGATTTACCTAAAATAACCCCAGAGATGTCTAAGAGCCTAGAAGACCCGATCACCCCAGATGAAATAGAGAAAGCAATAAAGGAAATGCCGAATGGGAAAAGCCCAGGACCAGATGGTTTTACCATCAGGTATTATAAGAAATTTAAGGAACAGCTTGTCCCAGAGCTATGTAAATTCTGGAACAAATTGGCAGACGAGGAAGTTCTGAGGAAAGAATCACTCTTGGCAAATATCACAGTTATTCCAAAACCCGGTAAAGATAGCTCCATCTGTTCCAACTACCGCCCAATAGCGCTATTGAACACTGATACTAAATTATATGCAAAGGTACTAGCGACAAGAATAAAAAAATCTTCTGCCAGAATTGATCAATGGCGATCAAGTAGGATTTGTACCAGGTAGGGAAGGTCGAGACAATAGCCTGCGGACCCTGTACTTTTAGGGAAAGATAAAGAATCCAATCCCCCAATGATTTTAATTTCAATCGATGCCGAAAAGGCTTTTGATCGAGTTGATTGGTGTTTTATAATGGAAACCCTACAGAACGCAGGCCTCGGCCTAAAAATGTTGAAATGGATAAATAACCTATACACTCACCCATCAGCTAGAGTGGGGGTGAACGGAAGTATGTCGTCCGCATTTGACATGTCAAATGGTACAAGGCAGGGGTGTCCCCTCTCGCCCTTATTATATGTGATTGCTTTGGAGCCACTATTAGCAAAGATTCGTAATAATACTGATATACGAGGAGTTAGAATGGGGGGAGAAGAACATAAAGTGGCGGTATATGCGGATGATATACTCCTATATATGACCAATCCACGACTGTCGTTACCCAGTTTAATAAAAGAAATCAGAGAATATGGTGCCCTCACTAATTTTTAAATAAATCCAATTAAAACAGTTATTCTGAATGTAGGATTAGATAAGTCGGAGGAGAAAAGAATACAACAAGAATTCCCCTTTACATGGGAAAAAAAAGAAATAACATATTTAGGGATTAAAATTACAAAGACACTTAATGGGTTATATCAAGCTAATTATATTCCACTTGTAAATGAAATCAAAACATTGTTGGGGAGCATAAATAAAGGATCAATTACATGGACGGGAAGAATTAATATATTGAAAATGGTGGTTTTACCAAAAATTACATATAAAATTCAAATGCTTCCGATAAATATTCCAAATAGCTTTTTTAAAATAATAAAAACTTTATTCTTAAAATTTATATGGCAAAATAAAAAACCTAGGATAAAATATAATTTACTAACTAGAAAAAAAAAATAGGGGGGGGGGGGAGGGGAATGGCACTACCAGACACACATAGATATTATTTTGCAATTATTTTAGCAAGAATGGTGGAATGGACAAATCCAAGCACTAAAAAGAAATGGGTAAAAATGGAGGAGACACTTATTGGTTCACAATTACAAAAAAACATATGGATTCCACCAAAATTTAGAATAGTTAGTGGTAGGGCACACAAAATTACTTTAATAGCACTTAAGAAATGGGATATAATACATCGGAAAAATAAATGGGTATATAATTCACCATTAATCCCTTTAGAGGGTACAATTTGTTTCACTCCAGGAAATGGCACACGATTAGGGAAACAAATGAAGGATTTACAAATAAAAGATATCGCACGGGATGGGAAACTAATGTCAAAACAAGAATTAATTGGATATAATACATCGGAAAAATAAATGGGTATATAATTCACCATTAATCCCTTTAGAGGGTACAATTTTTTTCACTCCAGGAAATGGCACACGATTAGGGAAACAAATGAAGGATTTACAAATAAAAGATATCGCACGGGATGGGAAACTAATGTCAAAACAAGAATTAATTAAGAAGCATAGTTGGCAAACCTTAAGGGACTGGGAATACCTACAGATTCAACATTTTATTAATTCTATCCCAAAACCAATTAGAAACGAAAATATGCTAACACCAATGGAAAAGCTATGTACAGGGAAAAAAGTAGTAAAACATAGTGTTTCACAGGTATACGATTTTCTCTCCGAAATAGAGGGCCAAGGCACCATACCATCTATAGTTAAATGGGAACAAGACTTGGGCTTCAAAGTAGACGAGACCCAGATGATTAATTCTGTGCATCGCTATGTATCAGACACAAGATCAATAGAGGCCAATTATAAATGCTTGATGAGATGGCATTTAACACCAGATAAATTACACAGAATAGATCCCTCCAAACATATACAATGTTGGAGAGAATGCAAACTACCCGGAACAACATTCCATTTTTGGTGGGAATGTCCGGAGATAAAACAATACTGGCGAAATATAATAGATTACATAGAAATAATAACAGGGGAAAGAATACCTCTAGGCCCCGGGGAGTGTCTGCTCCTAGGGGCAGAAGAAAAAACTAGTAAGCAATTTAAAAAAAGAATAAAAAATACGCTAGTTCCGGTTCTGCTCAATGCGGCAAAAGCCATAATACCCAAAAATTGGCTACAGGTAAAAAAACCTCCCATCAGAGAATGGATACAAAGAATAGAATATATCAATAATATGGAATATCTAAGTAAAATGGAGGAAATAAAATGAAAAAATATTGGGTAATGTGGGAAAAGTGGAGAATATTTAAAAAGACAAAATATTATACACAAGCATTAATAGAATAAAACGCAAAGGATTCAGGGAGGGCCAACAGATTAGGGAGAAGAGGGATGGGGGGAAGGGATAAATAAATAAATAAAAAGAGCTTGGTAAATAAGATAAGGTACTTTAAATTTAATTGTAATAGCATTCAATAAGATATTATTTTTATCTTTATTTCTTGTTTTGTTTTTCGATATGTAATAAAATTTGGATAAATAATGAAAGAATAAAAGAAAAGAAAGGAAAAAAAAAAAGAAAGAAAAAGAACGATTGCCACTATGATGTTAAGTAGAATATGGTGGGATTCTGAGCGATAAGCTGATTAGAGTCCATCAGTACAATGTAACTAACTGAGATGGCAAAAAAAAAACAATATTTCAGGATTGAGAATAAATGGACATATACAGTACAGTAGGGGTCTCCAAACTTTTCAGTACAAAGCTACATTGTATATTTTACAAAACTTTGCGGGCAAAAAAGCAGTATTGGAAATTAACAGATCAAGTTTAAATGAATAAATGCATCTTATTTGGAGTTTTTTTTTAAAAAATCAGTATGATATGATTTACAGCAATATGCCACTGCGGGCATAAAATAATAATCTCCCTAGTTCTGCCCTATCCTGTTAGGAATTTGTCTTTTGTCTCTTGTCATTTGTTTTTTTGCCATAGCTGTTCATAAAAGCTTGTCAACAACAAATCAAGTTAATAAAAAATGGCCCCCTGACTCAGGTGTCAGATAAAATTGATTGGTGGAAAACTGTACCCATGAATAGATTCTGATTTACATGGTCTACACTATATTAGCACATACAGCATTTGACCAGCAGGTGGCACACATGTCATACTTTTTATACTACATATACTGTTGTACATGAATGAGTACATATCATAAAGATAAGAACTGTATTGGGTGCTAAAACAGCCATTGAGGCTGCTTTCCCACCTGAGCAGAGAGATTTTTTAAATGAATTTCCAGGCATTTATTTGGGAATTTTTGAGTGCATATACATAGAAGCATATTTCGAGCTTTGTGCTAAGACATACGCCTGAAAAAAGCATATACTTTTAGGGTTTTCAGGTGTTCTAATTGAAGTCTATGGGACTAAAAATATTCAAATATTCTTGAAAGGTACCCCATGTAGCTTTTAGAGCCTTGGGCATTGGGCTGCAGGTCAGTGTCACCCAGTGCGGAAAAAATTGGTGTCACCCCCCCCCCCTCCACCAACTATAGTTTCCCCTCAGTATAGATCCCCCTCCCTCAGTACAGATCCCCCCTCACTAAGTACAGACCCCCCTCATCAGTATAGCCCCCTTCAGTGCAGACCCTCCCATCTATTATTATGGACCCCCCACTTAGTGTAGACCCCCATCCATCAATATAGACCTTCCTCAGTGCAGACTCCCTCTATCAGTGTAGACCCCCCTCCATTAGTGCAGATCCCCCTCCCTCCTCCATCAGTTCACACACCCCCTCAGTGTAGACCCCCATCTCTATCGGTGCAGAACCCCCCTCAGTGCAGACCCCCCCCTCCTCCATCAGTGCAGAGCCTCCATAAGTGCAGACCCTCCTCCATCAGTGAAGACCCCCCCTTGGTGCAGACCCCTCCTCCCTCCTCCATCAGTACAGAGTCCCCCTTGGTGCAGACCCCCTCCCCCATCAGTGCAGAGTCCCCCTTGGTGCAGACCCCCTCCTCCATCAGTGCAGACCCCCCCATCAGTGCAGACCCCCCTCCATCAGTGCAGAGCCCCCTCCATCAGTGCAGAGCCCCCCTCCCTCCTCCATCAGTGCAAACCCCCCTCTCCCCTCCCATAGTGCCCCCGCAGCACATATCCCTTTGCATTACATTAAAAACTTTACAGACCTCAGAACAGCGCAGGATAGGCACAGCGCCATGTGTCCCTCGGACTCCTTCCTCCTCCACCTTAGATGTAAACAGAGAGTAGGGGAGGCAGCTTCAGTCCACTCAGCTGTGCGCTTTGTAGGGATGAGGACTGTGCGCATGCGGTGTTAGCGAGCAGTGACGCTGCTCACAGGTGTCACCCCTCTGGCAGGCCCCCCTGCCCCCCCCCAGCGACGCCGCTGCTGCAGGTGCCTGAATGCTCATATGTTAACAGCCACCATCTAATTACATGGGATTTTGATTGTTGAATGTTTTTGAGCTTTAACCACTTCAGCCCCAGAAGGATTTACCCCCTTAATGACCAGGCCATTTTTTGCAATATGGCACTGCATCATTTTAACTGACAGTTGCGCAGTCATGGGATGCTGTACACAAACAAAATGTATGTCCTTTTTTCACACAAATAGAGCTTTCTTTTGGTGGTTTTTTTATCACCTCTGTGGTTTTTATTTTTTGCGCTATAAACAAAAAAGTCTGACAATTTTGAAAAAAAAACAATATGTTTTCCCTTTTCTATAATAAATATCCCCCCCTCATCAGTTTAGTCCAATATGTATTCTTCTACATATTTTTGTCCTTACATCATATGTCCCCAGCGGAGTCCCTCCTTACATCAGGTGCCCCCAGCAGAGTCCCTCCTTACATCAGATGGCCCCCAGCGGAGTCCTTCCTTACATCAGGTGCCCCCCATCGGAGTCCCTCCTTACATCAGGTGCCCCCAGCAGAGTCCCTCCTTACATCAGTGTCCCCAGCGGAGCCCCTCCTTACATCTGTTTCCCCACCAGCGGAGTCCCTCCTTACATCAGTGTCCCCAGCGGAGTCCCTCCTTACATCTGTGTCCCCAGCGGAGCCCCTCCTTACATCTGTGTCCCCAGCAGAGTCCCTCCTTACATCTGTGTCCCCAGCTGTGCCCCTCCTCCATACATTTGTGTCCCCAGCTGAGTCCCTCCTTATATCTGTGCCCCTATCAGCGAAGCACCTCCTTACATCTGCACCCAGGACACTGCTTTTGACACTTTTTTGGGACCAGTGACATTATCACAGTGATCAGAGCAAAAATTGCCACTGATCACTGTATAAATGGCACTGGCAGGGAAGGGGTTAACACTAGGGGCCGATCAAGGGGTTAAGTGTTCCCTAGGGAGTTGTTTCCAACTGTGGAAAAAATAAGTGTAGTGCTCAAAGCTATGCCCATATAAATGAGGACAAAATTGAAGTGACAGAAAATATTACTAAATATATAACACTGCATGAACAACAGTGAAATGTGATAGTGATATGACACAAGTGTGAACACTGAAAAATGCAAATCAAACATGATGATATAGGACAAAGTCTGCGTATGGAGTGTATAGAAGAAAAGACAGTTCTAAACTCCGTTGCAGGATGAAATCATTGGTGTAGGGTCCCGATGGGCCGATGAATGTACCCGTGGATACTGCAGAGCAAAAACACGAAAGAGGTGAGTTACTCTTACCAGCTATGCTGGACCCACCTACCATATGGCAGTGGGTCAAATGAACTTGTAATCCTTCTCAAGGTATCGATCGATGATCCCAGGGCCAAACAAAGTCAGCAACCGATAGCCAGATGAGTACAGAACCCGTCCAAGAGGGTAGATGGGAAGATGATCGGCAGTATCAGAGTCTCCTTACAGACTATTGGTTATGACACAGGAAGGAGTTGACCAGCTGCCCTCATTAGCACACAATAGACAAGTATTTGATATACTGGCGATTTTGCAGGTTTTCCTACTTACAAAGCATGTAGAGGTCTGTAATTTTTACCATAGGTACTTTTTAACTGTGAGAGACGAAATCAAAAACAAAAATCCAGAAAATCACATTGTATGATTTTTAAATAATTTAATTAGCATTTTATTGCATGACATAAGTATTTGATCACCTACCAACCAGTAGGAATTCCGGCTCTCACAGACCTGTTATTTTTTCTTTAAGGCCCCTTTCACACCGAGGCGGTTTTCAGGCGCTACAGCGCTAAAAATAGCGCCTGTGTAGCGTGAAATCAATGGGGCAGCGTGGCTATACCGCCGGCTAAGCGCCGCTGCAGCGGCACTTTGCGGGCAGTTTTAACCCTTTTTCGGCCGCTAGTGGGGGTTAAAACCGCCCGCTAGCGGCTGCATACCGCTGCTAAAAAGATGGTAAAGCGCTGTTAAAAATAGCAGCGCTTTACCGCCGTCGCCCCCACACCGTCCCAGTGTGAAAGGGGCCTAAGAAGCCCTTCTGTTCTCCACTCATTACCTGTATTAACTGCCCCTGTTTGAACTCATTACCTGTATAAAAGACACCTGTCCACATATGAATGAATGAATGAATGAAATACTTGTATAGCGCACAATGCGAACTGAATTGCCTCTAGGCGCTGTGGCGAGCTTTGATCATCTGCTAAAAGAGGAAGGTCTTGAGTTTTTTCCTAAAAGCCAGGTGATTTTCTTCCAGGCGGATGTTGATTGGTAGAGCATTCCATAGCCGAGGCCCTTGGACAGCGAATCTCCGATCACCCTTGGATTTATACCGGGCTTTGGGCACGAGGAGGAGGTTTTTGTTGGCTGATCGAAGACTGCGGTTTGGTGTGTAATGATTTATTTTCTCCATTAGGTATTGCGGAGCTTCTCTATGCACGCATTTGTGGGTGAGGCAAAGGGTCTTGAACGTGATCCGATTTTTTACGGTTAGCCAATGTAAGCTCCTCAGTGAAGGAGAAATGGATTCCCAGGGTTTTTTTCCTGTTATCAGCCTTGCCGCCGTGTTTTGGATCAGTTGTAATCGCGCAAGTTGATATTGTGGTAATCCTATGTAAAGCGAGTTTGCGTAGTCCAGTCGTGAATTAATGATCGTTACAACTACCACTGCTTTGTCATTCTTTGGGATAAAAGGGATGAGTCTGCGAAGCATGTGCAGCAGATGGTGAGATCGACTGACTACAGATAATATTTGCGCATTCCATTGACATTTGTGCGTCTAAAATAACCCCGAGACTCTTCGCTTTGGTCTTTGGGGAGATAGTCTGCCCAAAGACGGTTGGTGGAGACCAGGAGGTTTTGGTTGCGGGCTTATGATTTGGGTGTAAGATAAGAAGCTCTGTCTTTGATTGGTTCAGCTGGAGGGAGTTAGTGGTCATCCAGTCCTCTATTGATTTGAGGCAGTTTTCAAGTTGTTGTTGGTGATCTTTTTTTCCATTGATCCGGAAATAAAGTTGCGTGTCTTCAGCGTAAGAGTGGAAGCAGAGATCTGAGCATCTGATGATTTGAAGGAGTGGGCGAATGTAAATGTTGAAGAGAACGGGTGACAACGGAGAGCCTTGAGGGACTCCGCAGGTGACTGCCCGAGTTTCGGAGAGGAATTTTCCTAGTTTCACTGTCTGTGACCGATTTCCTAGGAAGGGCGCGAACCATTGGAGATCTATGTCTTGGACTCCGGCTACTTCTGTGAGGCGGACAAGTAGAGTATTGTGATCTACTGTATCAAACGCTGCACTTAGGTCTAGCAGTACGAGGAGACACGGCTCTCCGTCATCTGCTGCTTCGAGGGCGTCATCCCAAATCTTGAGGAGAGCTGTTTCTGTTCCATGACCCGGGCGGAAGCCTGATTGCAGCGGGTCCAGGAGTTTGTGAGTATCCAGGTGAAGTTGTAGCTGATGTACATCATAACGTCATCATTTCCTTGTTCAAGAAAGGGAAAACCATGCATTTTAAAGCACATTTAAAGAGTGCGTGTATATATATATATATATATATATATTATATATATATATATATATATATATATATATATATAAGCAAATTCCAGTTAAAAGTGGTCAAATTGGTCCATCATCAAGGGGCACCCCAGGAACGTGGGGGGGGCTCTGGTTTCCAGAGACCACCTTCCGCAGAAAGAATGGAGAGGGTTACTGATATAAGGGGGAAACCTTTCTATCAGTGCCCCCTTACATCATTGACCCCCCTCAGACTTGCCTGACAGTACTGTCACTGGCTTCCTCTCAGGTGCACTGTGCAGGGCTCAGTTAGATGGCTCCAGGTTGGTGGCTCTGGTTTTATTCTATAGTCTCCTCTCCACAGTTCCCACACGTCTAACTTCTCCCATGACCCCCATCCTGGCAGCACTCCCACTCTTAACTCCTCTCCAGACTCCCCCTCAGAGACTTCAGACATGATATAAGACAAGAGATGGTGAGAGGTTGCAGACATGGTACAAGAGATGGTTAGAGGTTGAGGACATGATACAGGTGATGTTTAGAGACTGAGAACAGAATACAAGAGATGGCTAGAGACTGAGGACATGATACAAGAGATGGCTAGAGACTGAGAGCATGATACAAGAGATGGTCAGAGGCGGCGCACATGATACAAGAGATGGTAAGAGGTTGCGGACATGATACAAGAGATGATCAGAGGCTGCAGGCATGATACAGGAGGTGTCAGAGGCTGCAGGCATGGTAAAGGAGATGGTTAGAGACTGAGGACATCATACTAAATATGATCAGAGACTGCAGACATAGTACAAGAGATGGCCAGAGACTGCAGACATGAAACAAGAGATCAATGAAGCCTCATCAGTGCAGCTTCACTATGCCCATCAGTGCAGCCTCACTATGCCCATCAAATGCAGCTTTATGGTGCCCATCAATTCAGCCTCTTCGTGCCCATCATTGTAGCCTCACTGTGCCTATCAATGCAGCCTTGCCATGCCCATCAATGCAGCCTCCCCGTGCCCATTATGGCAGCCTCACTGTGCCCATCATTGCAGCCTCTCTGTGCCGGTCATTGCTGCCTCTGTGCTCACCAATTGCAGCCTCTCTGTGCCCACCAATTGTAGCCTCTGTGCCCACCAATTGTAGTCCCTGTGTGTCCACCAACTGCAGCCTCTGTGCCCACTAGTTGTAGCTTCTGTGCCCTTTAATTGCAGCATCTGTGCCCACTAATTGCAGCCTCACCATTTCCAGGATAACACACAGCGTTCCCCTCCCTCTGTCCTCCGGCTCTCGTATGTCGCGGAGCTGGGTCTGTGTGTGCAAGGTCCCGCCCCCCTAGACCGGCTTGTGTGATAGGCGGAACACTGATCCGATCAGTGTTCCATCTAGAAGACTATCACACAAGCTATTCTAGGGGGCCGGGACCTTGCACACACAGACCCAGCTCCGCGACATACGAGAGCCGGAGGACAGAGGGAGGGGATCGCTGCAGCCGCTGCTCAAAATGGCCCCAGGGCAGACGGCCTACCGGGAAATTTCCCTGGTGCCCCGGTAGGCCAGTTCGGCCCTGGTGAGAAGGTATTAACTGTTGGTGCAAGTATTCGAAAATGGAAGATGTTCAAGATGACATAAATGATACGAGATCTGGTGTCACCCCAATATCACCCCATCCTTAATTCAATACATATATACATGGGGTTCGCCCTGGGACTTTAAGTGAGGTGAATATGATCAGTCAAAAAACATGTCATGGAAGTAAAAAAAAATGGATTTATTACAATTGTTGCGCATCTGAAACACAACAGCATTAAATACAGGCCGATAAAATATGCATACAATGTGAACATGAGACAATCCACATACATGGCAAAACAGTATATACCAATATACAAACATCAGAGAAATGTGTAGGCGTGAGCAGTAACCAAGGATGTTTTGCGAGACCGCATTTGGACATTTTCATTTAGGGATGTACTCACTTTTGTTGCCAGTGGTTTAGACATGAATGGCTGTGTGTTGAGTTACTTTGAGGGGACAGCAAATTTACACTGTTATACAAGCTATACACTCACTACTTTACATTGTAGCAAAGTATTATTTCTTCAGTGTTGTCACATGAAAAGATATAATAAAATATTTACAAAAACGCCAACACCTACTGTGACATAGTAAATCAGAGTATGATCCCCTCCCTTTCGGAGACTGGGCCACATGGACATGAAAACGACCCTAAACATACCTCCAAGACGACCACTGCCTTGCTAAAGAAGCTGAGGGTAAAGGTGATGGACTGGTCAAGCATGTCTCCAGACCTAAACCCTATTGAGCATCTGTGGGACATCCTCAAACAGAAGGTGGAGGAGTGCAAGGTCTCTAACATCCACCAGCTCTGCAATGCTGTTATGGAGGAGTGGAAGAGGACTCCAGTGGCAACCTGTGAAGCTCTGGTGAACTCTGTGCCCAAGAGGGTTAAGGCAGCGCTGGAAAATAATGGTGGTCACACAAAATATTGACACTTTGGGCCCAATTTGGACATTTTCACTTAGGGGTGTACTCACTTTTGTTGCCAGCGGTTTAGACATTAATAGCTGTGTGTTGAGTTATTTTGAGGGGACAGCAAATTTACACTGTTATACAAGCTGTACACTCACTACTTTACATTGTAGCAAAGTATCATTTCTTCAGTGTTGTCACATGAAAAGATGTAATAAAATATTTACAAAAATGTGAGGGCTCTACTCACTTTTGTGAGATACTGTATATATACAGTGTTTTGAAAAAGTATTCATAGCCCTTGAAATTTTCCACATTTTTTCATGTTACAACCAAAAATGTAATTTTTTTTTTGATTTTATGTGATAGACCAACACAAGTGGCACATATTAAAAAGTGGAAGAAAAATGATAAATGGTTTTCAATTTTTTTTACACATAAATATCTAAAAAGTGTGGCGTGCGTTTGTATTCATCCCCCTGAGACAATACTTTGTAGAACCACCTTTCACTGCAATTACAGCTGCAAGTCTTTTTGCATATGTCTCTACCAACTTTGCACATCTAGAGAGTGACATTTTTGCCTATTCCTCTTTGCAAAATAGCTCAAGCTCTGTCAGACTGGATGGAGAGCATCTGTGAACAGCAATTTTCAAGTCTTGCCACAGATTTTCCATTGGATTTAGTTCTGGACTTTGACTGGGCCATTCTAACGCATGAATATGCTTTGATCGAAAGCATTCCATTTAACATTTATCTGCCCTCCTATAAATCCCCCTCCCGTCTTACCACCCTCACCCTCCTACTACTCATAATGTCTGGGGACATTGCAGCAAACCTGGCCCTCCCACACCCAATTCCCACCCCCAAAATATGCTGTCTACCTCCTCCAACAGTCGTAACTCCCACCTTCTCATCCCAATTCCCCTGATTCCACAAGTTGGCCCCCCTCTTTCATGTGCCCTCTGGAATGCCCACTCAGTCTTCAACAAACTAGCCTCTATCAATGACCTTTTCCTCTCCAAATCCCTTAATCTATTTGCTATAACTGAAACCTGGTTCCAGGAATTCAACACTACCTCTCCAGCTGTCCTGTTCCACAGTGGCCTCCTTTGGACTCACTCCACCAGACCCAGTGGACGAAAAGGAGGTGGTGTTGGACTTCTCCTTTTCCCACAATGCACCTTTCAGGTACTTCCGACACCTCCCTCTCTTTCCCCCTGCTTTTTCAAAATGCACTGCATTCGTCTTTTCTCTCCAGTTTGTCTGAGGGTCACAGTTATTTATCGACCTCCTAGACCAGTGTCACGCTTTCTGGATAACTTCTCTGCATGGCTACCCTATTTTCTCTCATCTGAAGTGCCTGCCATCATCCTAGGTGACTTTAACATTCCAATCAATGTTAATACTGCTACCACTTCTAAACTACTCAACCTAACCTCCTCTTTTAACCTAACACAAGGGACACAAACCACCACTCACTCCAACGTTAACTCTGGAGGAGCTACAGAGATCCACAGCTCAGGTGGGAGAATCTGTCCACAGGACAACTATTAGTCATGCCCTCCACAAATCTGGTCTTTATGGAAGAGTAGCAAGAAGAAAGCCATTGTTGAAAAAGTGTCATAAGAATATCAATGTAAGGAACATTCTTCTACTGACTACCAATGTAAGGAACATTCTTCCCACTGATCACCAATGTAAGGAACATTCTTCTCACTGATCACCAATGTAAGGAGCATTCTTCTCACTGACCACCAATGTAAGGAACATTCTTCTACTGACTATCAATGTAAGGAACATTCTTCTCACTGATCACCAATGTAAGGAACATTCTTCTCACTGATCACCAATGTAAGGAACATTCTTCTACTGACCACCAATGTAAGGAACATTCTTCTACTGACTATCAATGTAAGGAACATTCTTCTACTGACCACCAATGTAAGGATCATTCTTCTTACTGATCACCAATGTAAGGATCATTCTTCTTACTGATCACCAATGTAAGGAGCATTCTTCTCACTGACCACCAATGTAAGGAACATTCTTCTACTGACTATCAATGTAAGGAACATTCTTCTCACTGATCACCAATGTAAGGAACATTCTTCCCACTGATCACCAATGTAAGGAACATTCTTCTCACTGATCACCAATGTAAGGAGCATTCTTCTCACTGACCACCAATGTAAGGAACATTCTTCTACTGACTATCAATGTAAGGAACATTCTTCTCACTGATCACCAATGTAAGGAACATTCTTCTCACTGATCACCAATGTAAGGAACATTCTTCTACTGACCACCAATGTAAGGAACATTCTTCTACTGACTATCAATGTAAGGAACATTCTTCTACTGACCACCAATGTAAGGATCATTCTTCTTACTGATCACCAATGTAAGGATCATTCTTCTTACTGATCACCAATGTAAGGAGCATTCTTCTCACTGACCACCAATGTAAGGAACATTCTTCTACTGACTATCAATGTAAGGAACATTCTTCTCACTGATCACCAATGTAAGGAACATTCTTCCCACTGATCACCAATGTAAGGAACATTCTTCTCACTGATCACCAATGTAAGGATCATTCTTCTTACTGATCACCAATGTAAGGAGCATTCTTCTCACTGACCACCAATGTAAGGAACATTCTTCTACTGACTATCAATGTAAGGAACATTCTTCTCACTGATCACCAATGTAAGGAACATTCTTCTCACTGATCACCAATGTAAGGAACATTCTTCTACTGACCACCAATGTAAGGAACATTCTTCTACTGACTATCAATGTAAGGAACATTCTTCTACTGACCACCAATGTAAGGAACATTCTTCTACTGACTACCAATGTAAGGAACATTCTTCCCACTGACCACCAATGTAAGGAACATTCTTCAACTGACTATCAATGTAAGGAACATTCTTCTACTGACTACCAATGTAAGGAACATTCTTCCCACTGATCACCAATGTAAGGAACATTCTTCTCACTGATCACCAATGTAAGGATCATTCTTCTTACTGATCACCAATGTAAGGAGCATTCTTCTCACTGACCACCAATGTAAGGAACATTCTTTAACTGACTATCAATGTAAGGAACATTCTTCTCACTGATCACCAATGTAAGGAACATTCTTCCCACTGATCACCAATGTAAGGGGCATTCTTCTCACTGATCACCAATGTAAGGAACATTCTTCTACTGACTATCAATGTAAGGAACATTCTTCTACTGACCACCAATGTAAGGAACATTCTTCCCACTGACCACCAATGTAAGGAACATTCTTCCCACTGATCACCAATGTAAGGAACATTCTTCTACTGACCACCAATGTACGGAACATTCTTCCCACTGATCACCAATGTAAGGAACATTCTTCTACTGACCACCAATGTAAGGAACATTCTTCTCACTGACCACCAATGTAAGGAGCATTCTTCTCACTGACCACCAATGTAAGGAACATTCTTCTCACTGACCACCAATGTAAGGAACATTCTTCTCACTGACCACCAATGTAAGGAACATTCTTCAACTGACTATCAATGTAAGGAACATTCTTCTCACTGATCACCAATGTAAGGAACATTCTTCCCACTGACCACCAATGTAAGGAACATTCTTCTCACTGACCACCAATGTAAGGAACATTCTTTAACTGACTATCAATGTAAGGAACATTCTTCTCACTGACCACCAATGTAAGGAACATTCTTCTCACTGACCACCAATGTAAGGAACATTCTTCCCACTGACCACCAATGTAAGGAACATTCTTCTACTGACTACCAATGTAAAGAACATTCTTCCCACTGATCACCAACGTAAGGAACATTCTTCCCACTGATCACCAATGTAAGGAACATTCTTCTCACTGATCATCAATGTAAGGAACATTCTTCCCACTGATCATCAATGTAAGGAACATTCTTCCCACTGATCACCAATGTAAGGAACATTCTTCTCACTGATCACCAATGTAAGGAACATTCTTCTCACTGATCACCAATGTAAGGAGCATTCTTCTCACTGATCACCAATGTAAGGAACATTCTTCCCACTGACCACCAATGTACGGAACATTCTTCTCACTGATCACCAATGTAAGGAACATTCTTCTCACTGATCACCAATGTAAGGAACATTCTTAGTGTACAGATGGCAGTGTTAGAGCCCTTTCACACTGGGGCGGGCCGGCGGTAAAGTGGTGCTATTTTTAGCACCACTGCACCGTCGTTTTAGCAGCGATATTTGCCCACTAGTGGGGGGTTTTACCCCCCGCTAGTGGCCGAAAAGGTTAAAACCACCACAAAGCGATGCTGGCGGTATAGCTGTGCTGCCCCATTCATTTCAATGGGCAGGAGCGGTGGAGGAGCAGTACATACACTGCTCCTTTACCGCGCCAAAGATGCTGCTAGCTGGACTTTTTTTAGCGTCCAGCCAGTGCACCGCTCCAGTGTGAAAGCCATTGGGGCTTCACACTGGAGTGTGAGGAGCGGCTCTTTCAGGGCACTTTGCAGGTACTATTTTTAGTGTTATAGCGCCTGCAGAGCACACCAGTGTGAAAGGGGTCTTAGGGATAAGCATCCAGTGTATACATTTCAGTGATATATATATATATATATATATGGAATAACACTCACTTAGCCCAAGTTCACACTGACAGCGGGAATGAAAGTGTGCGAGTTCAGCTTAACTCGCACAATTTCAGAACCGCATGTCAGTATGTGTTTGGCAGCGATTTCAAAGACATCTGTGCGGGTTGCTGTACAGATGTCTATGGAAATCGCACCCAGAAGTCGCCCAAAGTAGTACAGAAACTACTTTTGGGAATCAGTGTGACGCTGCAAATGCAGCGTCACACTGATTCAGGTAGTGCCATTGCCAGCAATTTGCCATGCAATTTCACATGTTAAATCGCATGCCAAATTGCTCCAATGTGAACCAAGGCTAAGTGCTATTCCCTATATATAACACTGATATCTATACACTGAGTGGCATTCAGTGTAACAGATATCAGTGTGCACTAGTGAATAGCACCTGGTAAATAGGCACATTGCAAGAGGAAAAGAAAAAGAACACCCATTCATACTACAATAACTGTAACTGCTGTGCTGTCATTATCACACTGACCTGCTGCTGCGCACAAGGCAGGTCAGTGTGTTCCACGAGGAGTTAACTCTGTTCCTGTGGGCTCTCTCCTCTGTGTGCACTCTGCAGGCTCCATATCGACTGTCCCGTGCGGCAGTGATGTGTGTGGCCCCGCCCCCTCTGCTGAATTCCTCGGGGGGAGAGGTGGCCAAAGCGCCTGTCTCTGCAATGATCCCCGCACGGCTGACGTGACAGGGCTCCATGAACATCTATCTCATTCCCGGCCAGCTCGCTCCTCTTCTCTCCTATAGCTCTGCATGAGCAATTGCCAGTGCCAGCAAGGATGTGTGCACTGGTTCCTCTGGGCTATAGTCTTAGTCTCTCTCCAATTATTCATTTTAAGATGCGGGCACCTCAAGGGGCAGACTGAGCCGGGCCCCCCCCACCTCGGGGCCCTCGGTCGGCGACCGAGTGACCAAATGGTCTTTCCGCCCCTGGGAAGGTGTTCTGGTCAGATGAGAACAAAATTGAACTTTTTGGCCTAAAAGCTAAACACTATGTGTGACAGAAAATGAACACTGCACATCACCCTGAACACACCATCCCCACGTGAAACATGGTGGTGGCAGCATCATGTTGTGGGGATGCTTTTCTTCAGCAGGGACAGGGAAGCTGGTCAGAATTGATGGGAAGATGGATGGAGCCAAGTACTGGGCAATCTTAGAAGAAAACTTGTTAGAGTCTGCAAAAGCCTTGAGACTGGGGAATAGGTTCACCTTCCAGCAGGACAACAACCCTAAATATACTGCCAGAGTTATTATTATTATTATTAATATTATTCACAATTTATATAGCACCAACAGTTTACGCATCGCTTTACAATGTATGGGGGGGGGGACAACATAATTATAGTACAATACAAAAGGTACAGGAAGGCCCTGCTCGTAAAGCTTATATTCTAAAGGGAGGGGGTGGTGGTACAAAAGGTAATGGCTGCAGAGAATGATTTGATGGGGGTGGCCTCTGGGACAGTTGTTAGGGGGGTGTGGGATAAGCTTCCCTGAATAAATGAGTTTTCAGGGATCTCCTAAAGGTGGACAGGGTAGGGGCTGATTGGACAGACTGGGGCAGAGAGTTCCAGAGGATGGGAGAGGCTTTGGAGAATTCCTGAAGTTGAGCATGGGAGGAGGTAACAAAGGAGCTAGAGAGCAGGAGGTCCTGGGAGGAGCGGAGGGGACGATTTGGGCGATATCTGCAGATGAGGTTGGTGATGTAGATGGGGGCAATGTTTGATGATGGCTTTGTATGTTATGGTTAACATTTCGAATTTTACATGGTGGGGTAGGGGAAGCCAGTGAAGGGATTGGCAGAGAGGGGCGGCAGTCACGGATCGATTAGTGAGGTGTATTAATCTAGCAGCAGGGTGGATAGCCTGCTTGAGAGAGGAGTGTAATACTGAAATGATGACCCTTTGTGGATTGCAATCATTAAGTCATTCCACAGATTTTCAATTGAATTCATAACACCAAACAGGACACATAGAGAGGGTGATCCCCCTATTGTGGGGACAGACGGCAATAAATCAGATGTTCTACTCTCTCTCCACTCCATCCAAAACAAAACAAGTTTTGCTTTAAGTAATACTTTAAAGGGATTGTAAAGCCAAATTTTTTTTAAAATAACAAACATGTTATACTTACCTGCTCTGTGCAGTTTGTTTTGCACAGTGCAGCCCAGATTCTCCTTCTCAGGTCCCTCTTTGCTGCTCCTAGCCCCTCCCTCCTTTGAGTGCCCCTCAGCCAGCAGCTTGCTACAGGGGGCACCCAAGCGGAGTCCGAGCTCCCAGTATCCATTCAGACATGGAGCCCCTGGCTCTGTCTCTGCCAATCAGTAGGAGTGTCCTTGATGGCTGAGGGAATCGTGGACATTGCTCAAGAGAGAATGGGCACAGGTAGGTAATTAGGGGGGATGCTGGGGGGGCTGCTACACACAGTAGTTTTTTTTATCTTAATGCATAGAATGCATTAAGATAAAAAACCTTCTGCCTTTACAACTCCTTTAAACCTGAAGTTTAGGTTCTGTATAACTTTAGTGACCTAACTCATCTGTAATAAAGTATGGTCCACATTGTACAAGCAGCTGGATCCTGTAGCTGGATCTCCTGTGCAGAGATGCATGTTCTCTTCCCGCTGCTGAACTTCCATCTGAGTCTTCTGTAAAGCTGCAGTGAGCAAGCTCCCTTTGATAGTAAGTTAGGTCACTAAAGCTGTCACCAAAGCTTCAGCAACTATGTCACCTCCATCTACTCTGGCCCATCGCGACAGGACAGGCAAAACGAGCAATTGCTTGGGGCTCCGAGCTGGCCTGGGGCCCCAGCCACGGCTCCGGCCACCGCTTCTTGTAAGCTGCAGTCTGTAGCGTGGCCGAGTGGTACAGGAGATTCAGTTTCCTGTCCCTGGTCAGACTGACAGGAAGTGCACACACTGAGTGCTCACTTCCTTTCAGTCCGGCCGGCCGGGAACAGAAAACGGAATCTCCTGCCATGCGGTACATGGTAGGGAGGGGGGTTAAAAAGAACATGGGGGGGAGTAGTAAGGGGGGGAGGCAGTCATCAAGACCCATTTAGTAATAACAATTGGTAGCTTGCTGACCATAATAAAAACAATTACCATAGCTTTCTTTCCATTTTCTTTCTTCACCATCCCATTTCCATCTTATTGCTTCTTTTTTGAATCAGGTAATATTTATTAAAGCTTTTTGCAAAAATTTACAAAGCAGAGAAAATACTCTACAGTACACTCTACTGTAGAGTCTATTCTCTGCTTTGCAAATTTTTGCAAAAAGCTTTAATACATATTACCTGATTCAAAAAAGAAGCAATAAGATGGAAATGGGATGGTAAAGAAAGAAAATGGAAAGAAAGCTATGGTAATTGTTTCTATGGTAAAGCTAGGGTAAATCTATATTTTTTTCTCTCCTCATTAGATATCGTTAGATATACTGTGTCCACTGTACAAGATGTTATCCATTATCCATAATTTATATGCCCAGCCATATGGGTACTTTAAGACCTCATTGTTTCCTGCCACAATGCTTCCATGTTGGTGTGTACGTAAGACCCCTTTCACACTGGAGCGTATTGCAGGAGCTATAGCGCAATCCGCCCTTAAATTGCTGTCACATTCACTCCAGTGTGAAAGCTCGAGGGCTTTCACATTGGAGCGTTGTGCTAGCAGGATGGTAAAAAAAGTCCTGCTAGCCGCATCTTTGGAGCAGAGAAGCAGCGGTGTGTTTACTGCTCCTTCACCGCTGCTGCCCATTGAAATCAATGGGACAGTGCAGCTATACATTATATGCAACAGCAGTATTTACTATAAACCTTTTTTATTTATATAAAACATTGGTGAACTTAAACTGTATCACTATGCTGTGATTCCTGTAGGCTTTGTGTGCATGCGGGAGGGCCTCCATGTCCATTTTGCTTGGGGCCCCCAAATTCCTACAAACGGCCTTGCGTCTACTGCCTATTGCAGCTTAAAGGGGGTGGTTGGTGAGCAGAAAAATGTGTCTCAAATGCAAATTTTTGTTTCCCCCCAACTGCATATCTAAGTGAAGCCTTAGTGAGTTCTTATCTGGGTCCTAAAGCCCAGAGACAGTGTAGTGCTTTGTGAGGAACAAAGCCTGCATCTTACTTGTTAGCCAGAACTCATTACCAGTTACAGTTATCCACAGGCCTTTTTATTTGTGAGTGAAATGATTCTCAGGGCTCTCTCTCTCTCTCTCTCTCTCTCTCTCTCTCTCCCACTACTGCTGGGTAAAAAGGCTGAGTGCTGACAAAAACTAAAAAGGTAAAAGAATTGCATGTTTGTTGAACCCTTTAGGGGGCATTCTGTTGGTCATGAACTGTCCTAGGTTTTATTAATAGCTTGGATATGCAGAGGTTTGATTTGTTTTATCCTATTGCCTTAAGGGTTGCAAAACCCTCCTGCATTGAACTTATTTTTTTTTTACTACCTTGCTGATTCAACATGGGTAGGCAATTCATAATGGCACCCAAAGTAGTTGCATGAATCAAGAGCTCTGAGCCAAAGTGTTGCTTCCCAATATCCTCATGGAAAAAACACCCCTGGGGGGGTTTGTAAGCCAAAGTTTTGGTTCTCAGTATCCTCATGGAAAAAAACATCCCCAAAGTGTTGCGTCTCAGTATCCTCATGGAAAAAAACACCCCCGGGTGTAATAATATGGTTATTTTTATAAACTCCCCTCTGTTAGATAACAATATGTGCCACACTGTATGTGCTATATAAAAAGATTTCTACCTTATTTTAGAGCGCCATTTGGCGCTCATGTGACCACTCCATCTCTCTCCTCCTCTTCTCCTGACTGATTGAGAGGGAATTCTCCGCCCTTCCAGCTGTAGTTGTCAGCCTGGGAGAGGGGAGCAGCGAGCAGTCACGTAAGTGCTGGGAGGCACTCTGAAGTAAAGTAGAAATCGGCATATTTTTTATACAGCACATACAGTGGGGCACATAACATTATCTAACAGATGGGAATGTATGCTCATGACAAAGTGGCTTTACAACCACTTTAAATTGATCTTTTTTGGCAGCAGCAGATAGTAGAACTGCACTATGTACACATCAAAGCCTGACTTCATTTTCAGAGCCCAGAATTGGCAGCAATTGGAAAAGCGGAAGGTAGCAGAGGAGCAGAAGGACTGGATGTGCTACACACGTTCTGTGTACTGTGATGACTTTATTTGGGTGTGTGTAGCACATCCTGTGTCCTCAGCTGGTAAAGCACACTTTCACTCACTTCTGCATGTTACATGTTCATCGTATCCCTCCTTCCCACCTTTCAGCAAATAAAAAAAAAGAAGGGGCACCAATATCCTTTTCTGCAGAATGCAGCCTGTGCTTTTGCCTAAGTGAGAAGGATGACCCCCCCCCCCCAACCGTTCTGCCTGAAGCCTACTGGTGTGCCCACGTCACTTGTCCCACAAGGCTTTTGGGCTATGTAGAACACACTGCACATGCAAAGTGAAGATGGTGGTGCGACCAGGCGGATGCCATGCCTGATGCTATCGAATCCTATATTAGGCAAGATTGAAAAACTCCTCTCCCAAAACTCCAGCAACTGTTCTCCTGAGTACCCACATGTTTACAGTGTTGTTAAAAGAAGAGGGGATGCTACATCGCAGTAAACATGGCCCAACTTTTTTGAGACATGATGCTGACATCGATTTCAAAATGACCTTATTTCCTTCCTAAAATTATACATTTTCTCAATTTAAACATTTAATATGTTTTCGGTTTTCTATTGTGAATAAAATATGGGTAGATGAGACTTGAAAATATTTGCATTCTGTTTTTACGTAGGCAGAGCATCCCAACTTTTTGGAACTGGAGTTGTAAACCTGCATTGGCAAGGCACTATTTTACTGTAAGGTAGGGTCAAGCATTATGAAAAAAAAAAAACCTATGACATCAGGCTGCAAGTTCATACAACAGAGTGGTTTTCAGAGCAGAGCCAAGCCTCATGTACAATTAGAAATGTATGAACATGTCAGAGCCTGTTAACCTTATTAACTATAAAGGTAACTGAATGCTAATTACCACTGAAATAGCTTAGTTACTACCGGAAGTATGAATAATGAAATAATTTATAATAACTCACTTCTCACAGTTTTAGCCACTGAAAGCCATTTACCACAGGTAAAGCAAAACTGTCACTGGGTAAGATAGGGGCAACTTGCCAAGCCCATGCTATAACACATGGTTGTTCACTCCAGGAGCTTGAGGTAGGATCGACATTGTTCTGTTCAAAACAACTCAATTGTAATTGTTAGAGCCACTGGAAGCCAATTACCACAAGAAAAGGAAAATCACATAGGGTATTCACCACATCACCTTGAAGTAAGATCCTGCCAAAGTGGCCAAAAAATTGGTGGCGTGGTTGACTTTGTCTGCATCATCTATTTTATAATTTGGCCAAACATCAGGTGTAGCCACTGTTAGGCATTCTGATATCTGAGGATGTCAGATGTAAGAATATATTAGCCAGCATTGCAGATTTGTCCATCCACACTGATTAATGTGTATAGCTTGCTTTAGACAGTTCTCACTGCGGTATGTTTTCACATCAACAAGGACTTCATTCGCAACAAAATCCTCATTTATATTTGGAGGAGGGTGTGGTTTCTTTAGAAGAAAAAATATATATTTTTAGAGAATTTTTGAACCAGGCTGGTTTGTTGCTTGGTCTTACTTGAGTTAAATGGTTTTTAACTGAAACATTTACAGAATACTCCAGCAGGGTACTGCATTTGGTATAAATGATTCCACATATGTAGTTAGGTTTGGAATCAAATCTTTAAGCATCACAATTTGGTCTTTGGCAATTGCATACATTTTCCATGCCTGTAAAATGTCTAATATGTTTTGCAGATACTCTGAAAGTGGACTAACAATAATCAAAGATTTTCATAAAAAGCAGTGAGGTACGCAAAGTTTATTTTGTGTTCAAGCATGAAGGAGATGTGTGGCCTTGTTTACAGCTTTATGCTAAAATCTAGGTGATTTAGGAATGTATTCTAAGCAGTACAGTAGTAAGGTATACAATTTTTTTGAGTGATCATCAGTAGAACTAGATATGGTATGCAGTGCTCCTGACTTGCTCCACCATCTACTATCAATAATGTTCTTAAGTCTAGAGAGCTGTTCATACCCTGGATCCTGACAGGAGACCTGTTCAGTTCAAACAGAAGAGCATTTATATAATTTTGAGAAAAAGCTGTTTTTTTTCTATAGCCCAAAGAATTATTTCTATACATGTAACAAACTGTCACTCCAGGTGTATATAGTGCTGCATGACATTATTTTGACGTGGGCTTGCACTTCAGCACATATAGTGTAGAGAAGCCTTTTTCAAAAAGTGTCTTCTGGGTTTTTAAGAGTTACATTGGCAAAATGCCTAAAAATGTCAACAAGCCAGTGGGTGGATCAAGCCTGCCTTTTATGCTGCACAAAGCAATGTAAGAAACCTAGGGGCCACACATCCTCTACCTGAACTTCAGGGTAGCCCTGAAGATCCACACCCTACAATCCAAGTGAAAAAAACACATGTATACATGCAATGTGGCATACACATGAGAAAAAGAAATGCTGGTGCAATGGCTAGGCCTTGAGACCCAGTAACAAAAAATAATGCCCCGGTCTCGGCCAAAAGACCTAGCTCATGAGGCACTGTGCAGAAAAAAACCTTAGGTGGCGTACCCATATTAGTACCCATATTGCTACTCTGGCATCTCAGGATGCCACTCTCAGGGTATGCTTTACACAGCAGGCCCTCTGCCTTCCTAAACCAAGCAAGGTAGCATAGTTGGAATCAGGAGGCTCTGAGACCATTGGAATCCTCCACCAGGGAATTATTCCTGACCATCATCTCACCCAGTGGGTGCATCGGTTTCTGTTCCCACAGGGTTGATCCTTCAGGATCCCATCATACCAGCATGTATACTATACAGCTGGCCATCCCAACCAAAAGGTCAGAATGATAGCAGAGCAACCCTACTGGACACTGATAAGAACAGATGCTACACTTGATCTTAGCTGAGAAGCGAGAGCTCTGAGTTCAGCTCAAATCCTTGTTTGGACTGAATTTTGCTTGTTTGGAGGTTCGACCAACAGCTAAACTAGGTGGGTGTTCAGCCAAGCCAAATCTCTGGCTGCACTAGGAAGTGAAACATTTAGCAGAGGTATTACTATCACTGCTAAGGGCCGGTTCACACTGCGGGCGATGCGAGGCGACACCGACTTGCCTCGCCGCGACCTGCCGCGACCTCAGCGGCGATTTGCAAATGACTTCTGTATAGAAGTCAATGCAAGTCGCCCCGAGGTCGCCCAAAAGTAGTACAGGAACCTTTTTTCTGAGTCGGTGCGACTCGAGTCGCTCCTCTCAGAACGGTTCCATTGTACAGAACGGGGGAGACTTGTCAGATCGCGGCGAGGCAAGTCGTGTCGCCTCGCATCGCCCGCAGTGTGAACCGGCCCTAAATGTGACAGCTTCCCACTCAGATTGATTGTTAGGAAGCTAGCAGCCACTGGTGTTCCAACAACTAGTAACATTTCCCTGCCTGGCCCATTCAGCCCGATGGTCTGTAGCCTCTCATATGTATTGCTACCCCCATAGGAGCCGCAGGAATATTGTCCAGCCTTCCCAAAACTTCTGCCCCACAGCCAGACACACGACAGGCTCATTCACTCTTTCTTCATGGACCAGTCTAGGGGATGTTGTTTTTGCTGTTTTTATTTTTTGAGAACTTGGATAGGGTTGAGGGAAGTGGTTGGGCACGACAAAGATAAGAACTATGTACAACTTAAAGACTTGGTATGCCTTTCTGAGCAAGCTACAATGAAGTCCGGGCTTTAAACAAACAGTAGACTTCAGCTAGTTAGAGCCACACGAGCAAAGTCCCTTTAAGTAGGAGATTATCTGGACAGAGCTCTTCAGGACACCAGCCGGTGTCCCATTTAACAGACTCACAGCTGACTATAGGGCACCAGAGACGTAGCTAGAGCACAAGGTCCCCAAGATCTCTCAGTGTCTGTACTCATAAGGCCCAAGAACAGATGGTAGCATCCTTCCAATCTTCCAAACAATGCCCTGCAGTGATACCAGACAGATCTTTGACAGACAGTTCCCCCCTCGGCTATCCTCCCCTCAGGTAGCCCATATGAGGCCTCAGCAACAGCAGCTTCTCCCTGGGAGGACAACATGCCCTCCAGAAAGGAGAAATCCAGACCCAGAGCTCTGTGTGCTCCCAGAATAAATACAGTCTTCCAGCATGCCAATAGAGCCTACCTCTCTAGAATAGGCTGGGGCTGCATCTATGTTCATGCTGCCATCTCTATACCTCCACACCTATCATCCAGACACTTCTCAAGTTACCTGGATACAGAGGGAGCTATCCAGCAGACTCGCAGTAGCAGAGCACACAGAGTACAGTAAACCAAACTGTGCTTTTCCCTTATCCAAAATTACAGCCACGTTTTTACAGCCATTGACTACAGTGTGGCAACTAAATTCACCTAATTAAAAACACACACCACCAGCACTTACCTAACTATCCTAGCACCTACCTAGGAGGGTGCTACACATAGTATACAGTGCCAAACATCCCTTTGGTTGCAGTCAAATCCCAGTGCCTGTGTTTTGGTCATACTGCACAGCTGAGCTAGGGATAGAAACGTTCCAATCTCTGGATGAATTTGGAGTTTGTGATTCCCACCATGCTTCTCTCTCAAAGAAACATTGCAGCCATGTGTTGCTCTACTCTACTGTGCACACAGGCAACAATTCCTCTGCAACAGCAGAAGAAACCCTTTCATCACCAGAAAAGGAAAAAAATATTGACACAGGTTAAGCGAAACGCTCCCAAACTAAAAGAGTCCTTCCACAAACTGCATAGTACAATGACACATGCAGAGCGCTTGCCGGTTCTCCTAGCGAGGGGGAGGTGGGCGGCCGTTGCCGGCTCCCCTTCCCCCCCTCACAGGTGCAGAGTCCCAGCCGGTTCTCCTGGTGGGGGGGTGGGGGAGGTGATCGGCCGCCGTCGGCTCCGCCTCTCCCCTCACACGTGTTCCAGCCTGGCAGGGGTTGAAAGAGAAAGTTTTGTGTGAATAACCTCAAGTACTGTGCTTGTCATCATCTTGGTGCTACTGCAGCTCATGCAAAGACAGGCAATTATCTCCGTTTGTCATTTTCAGGAAACATCTCTGTCCTTCTATGGCCAACCCTAGTACCACACCTGTGAAGTTCATCTGGATGTGTCTTCTGTGTACTCCATATGCTCTTCCCCTCAGCTCTGCTGTTGGAGAATACCCATTTAAGTTTACATTGACAGATACCTAATGTAGACAGGTATTAGACATGATATGGTGGTGTAGTGGATAAAGGAACATCACAGAATTGAATTGAGCTCCACGAGTGGCTGCCGGGGAGCCGCTTCTCCCGTCCGCCCCCTTCTCCCGGTATTCCGCCAGGGGAAGGACGCGTTAGCCTGCCGGGTGGCTGTGGGGGAACCATTTCTCCCGCCCGCCTCCTTCTCCCTGTGTTCCACCGGGGGGAGGACGCATCATGGATTTCAGCCCCCCCCCCGCCTGGGCTCCTCGTGGTGATCCCCCCCGCCTGAGCTCCTCGTGGCAGGCCTCCCCCCCACCTGAGCTCCTCGTGGCGTGCCCAACCCCCGCCTGAGCTCCTCGTGGCGTGCCCAACCCCCGCCTGAGCTCCTCGTGGCGTGCCCAACCCCGCCTCAGCTCCACGTGGCGTGCCCAGCCCCCGCCTGAGCTCCACGTGGCGTGCCCAACCCCCGCCTGAGCTCCACGTGGCGTGCCCAACCCCCGCCTGAGCTCCACGTGGCGTACCCAACCCCCGCCTGAGCTCCACGTGGCGTGCCCCCTGCCTGAGCTCCGCGTGGCGTGCCCCCCGCCTGAGCTCCACGTGGCGTGCCCCCCGCCTGAGCTCCACGTGGCGTGCCCCCCCGCCTGAGCTCCACGTACTATGTGCTGGTTGCGTTCTTGGGCAGTTTGCGTTTTTGTGCTATCAATATTCTCGTGCCATTCATGTTTCTCATGCTATTTACGGTTTTCTCATGCAATTTTACGTTCTTGTGCATTTTATGGCGGTCTCAGGCGATTTCGGTCTCAGGCGATTTCACTCTCAGGCGATTTCGGTCTTAGGCCATTCACGTTCTTACACGATTGTGTTCTCAAAGCGATTACGTTTTCGTGTATTTGCGTGTTTCATGTGTTTTACGTTTCATGCATTTTGCATTTCATGCATTTTGCGTTTCATGGATTTTGCGTTTCATGCTTTTGCATTCTCATGAAGTTATGTCCTCGTTTCGTTTTACGTTCTCAAACACTCATGTTCTCGTTTCGTTTTACGTTCTCATGCACTCATGTTCTCGTTTCGTTTTACGTTCTCATGCACTCATGTTCTCGTTTCGTTTACGTTCTCATGCAATCATGTTCTCGTTTCATTTTTCGTTCTCATGCATTTTATGTTCTCGTTTCGTTTTACGTTCTCATGCAATTATGTTCTCATTCGATTTGACGTTCTCATGCTTTGTTTTCACGCACGGTTCTCACTCGTTTTACGGTTTCACATGCAATTGCCGTTTCTCATGCAATTCACAGTTTATGCAATTCACGGTTTCCATGCAGTTGGTGTTTCATGAAGTTACGGTTCTTACGCATTTTTGTTTTTTTTCATGCGATTTAGGTCTCTCATGTGATTTACTTATGAAGTTGGTGTTTCTCATACATTTGATGGTTTTCCATGCAATTTTACGGTTTCTCATACAAATTGCGTTCTCGTGCGTTTTGCTGGCAGTTGACGGTTTTTGAACGACTTACAGTTCTCTTACGCTTTTATGGTTCTCATGAATTTATGGTTATCAGGCTTTTTCACGTTTCTCATGCAATTCGCGTATCAGATGTAATGTTCGTGGTGGTTATTTACGTGATGCAACTTCTTGCGTTTCCCTTGTTTCTGACGTTTCCCTGTGTTTTTCTAGCATTTTCTGACGTATTTCCATGGTTTTGACGTATTCACATGTTTCCTTACGTGTTGTCCTGTGTTACCTTCCGTATTTCCCATGTCCCGCACGTTTCATGTCTAATGCCTTTCATGTCATTACTCTTGTGTAATTTCATGATTCTCAGGCATTTTACGTTCCTCATGCCTGTTAGTGTCAGATGTATGGTACGTGTCTGATGCTATTTACGTGTCTCATGCATCTTCTCGCGTTTCCCATGTTTCTTTTGTTTCTCGTGTTTTCTTGCCTTTTCTCGTGTTTCTTACATATTCCTATATGCCGCACATTTCGTGTCTTGTGCTTTTCTTTTCTCTTGTGTACCCCCCAGGGTTTTCTCTTGTGTACCCCCCAGGGTTTTCTCTTGTGTACCCCCCAGGGTTTTCTCTTTTGTGTTTTTCATGGATTTGCGTTTCTCGTGCAACCTGCATTTCCTAGGCAGGTCATGTTTTCTAGCAGCCACGGTTCTTATGCCGCTCACGGTGATCAGATCACGCTACTCATATTTTCGTTTAGTCACGTTTTCTTATCGCAGGTTTCGTTCTTGTCGCAGGTATTCTTTGTCTGATCACGATTCTCTCGCTAGTTGTGTTCCTGATCAGTTGGGTGCCATTCCTCACTATTTTTTAAATTTCCTAGCTGCGTCCGGCCAGGAGTTGCCCTGGGGTATAGAACGCTTGGTTAGTCAGTCTTTCGTTGATCCGCAGTTTCTACTGGCTCAGGGGCTTTCGTGGATCACGGGGCCCGGGCCAGTATCTGTAGGCTCGGGTCTCAGAAACAGGTTCCAGTGACACACTTTCTTTTCAGTTCCAGTTGTGGTAGATTGGTTTTCCATTTGGTTGGCACTGCAGCCTTGATCATTGGGTTTTGTTTTAAATTCCAGGAAGGCCCATGACACTGCTTGGCATGTTTCCAGGTTAGGTTTCCAGTCCTGATGGTGAAACATCTAGTTCCTTTTTTTTTTTGCTTTTCTGTTTTGTTTTGTTTTAGTTTCCTTTTTTGCCTCCTCCAGCTTATATCAGCCCTCAGCATTTCATGCTGAATGATCTGTCAGGTTGTTTATTTTCTGCATTTTCGTTTGAAGCCATCCAGGTTTCCAGCGGTGGACTCCCTGCTGTGCTCAGCTGACTTTCCATTGTGGGTTTTATTTTATGACGTTCACGTACTCTCAGGTTTTATCTTGCGTTGGTCACTGGGTTGGGGCTCAAGGGGGTGCTATAGCTGGCTTTGTGGTTCCTGAAGCCAGGGGAGTGGCTACTGCCTTTCCTAGCGTTTCCTTCTCTGCGGCAAATGCATAACTCATTTGCCGCCACTCCAGGTTAGACGTTATTCACTGTGTCATCTGGTTGTTGAGCTTTCTTCCTACTGTGTTATTTTTTGCCCCCTTTTAGGCATACTGACCCTGGCACACTTCAGGTCTTTATTTCCTTGTTGCTCTTTGTTCCTTTCCTCACTATCCACAGAGTGACTCTGAGTACAAGTGTTAGGCTGACCGCAGGTCAAGCCTGTATTTGTAGGAGGAGTCAGGCTGCATAAAGCCTGCCCTCCTCTGCCTCCTCCTCGTGGACGTCGGGTCTCGTGTCCCACCCACCCATTCCCTTTTTCTTTTAATTTCATTCTTTACATTTCATACTTGGGTATGCCCCCTTTTAGGCATACTGACCACGTGACCCTGGCACACTTCAGGTCTTTGTTTCCTTGTTGCTCTTTGTTCCTTTCCTCACTATCCACAGAGTGACTCTGAGTACAAATGTCTGTATCCATTTTATTGACGTGTTGTGTATAAATAAAGAGAATTTTTTTGTACTTTTATAATAACACGTTGTAGTGTATATCTGAAATATGGTCCTGGGATTCAGTCAGGCTTCTCCGCCCACCCACCACTTGGGAGAGAAGACACGGGATGTCTGAGGACATCAGGGACCCCACACCTCCCAAAGAAGGGGAAATACCAACATCAGAAGCAGAGGAGGAGGAGGAAGGAGAGATTGTTGAAATTGGCAAAATTGGGTGAGTGTCGGAGACCACAGCTTCAGGTAAGCTAATCAATGTATGCCTGCATATTTATAATACATGGTGTGTTTTTTTAGGTTTCTTTTTAGGTGATGTGGATGTTGTGGAAGAAGAATCGCATTTTACCAGTGAAAGTGCCCAGATCCTCATTGGGGAGATAATGGGGTGCAATTGCTATTTAGAGAATATACAGAAAAACATCAATGATGTTCAACAAAAAATGAAGAACATCATTGAGGTTTTGGGGAGAGTCTGAAACACCCCAAACTAGCTAGCATGGTTTTTAAATTTTCAAAAACACTTTTATATTTAAAAAAAAGCCAAATTTGGAAGATGAACACAGTGTGTCAACATGTGCTATCTCCCATCATGGGGGATCAATGTACGTGTTTTGTGGGTGCAACCCCTTCCTTGCTACTAAAGTGTCTGAGAAGAATGGGTTGCACCCCCAAAACATGTACATTGATACCCCATGATGGGAGATAGCACATGTTGACATTAGGCATGGGATCAGGAGGAAACTGGCCACTTTTTGATTCTCAATTTTTCTGCATCTTCCAAATTTGGCTTTTCCAGGGGTGACACCCCATCCGATGAAGGCAATATCAGCACAGTTTGTACATACTCATGTCTGATATTGTCTTCACTTTTCAAAGTTGAACTTTGTAAGTTCCTGTGTTCTGTATGTTATGCTTTGATACATGCCTGTTTACACCAAAATGCCAAGTTCTAAAAATGTTACCCAAAATAATGTTTTCTATACACCAAATATGTTGGTTTGTTGTAAAACCATTTTCTAAACGCACATGTGAATGTGCTTTGAGTAAAAAGTTAAATTATCAACAATGTGTGACTTCCTTTTTCAATGCGCAAAAGCAGTATTTGTAGTAAAGTTGTTGTTTTCTGTGGCAATGGGTGTTATTTACTAAAGGCAAATCCACTTTGTACTCCAAGTGCAGTTTCAGGTGTACTTTTTCAGTGCACTTGTAGTGCATAGTGGATTTGCCTTTAGTAAATAACACCCACAGTGATGTTTACATTTTCCCAATCATGCCATTTTCATGACCCCACATATTTCTGCCATGATGCTGAAAATGAGCAATATTTTTGTCAGTAATGCACTACATACATTATCAACAAAAACAAGGTGTGTGTGTAGCAGACCCACAACATAATAAGATTATCTGAAGAAGAGACTGTCACCTCATCTTGCTCTGAACTTGGGTTTAGAAAAAGGCCCAAAAAAAACAGCAAAAATACCTAGGAGACACCTAAAACACAGCCAAGCAGTAAATGAAAACAAAGATTATTGTTTCAAAGAAAAATGTATCAAAAAAATGCCTCTCAGACATTGTCTGGCATATCAATGGCCCCCCTACAAACCTAGTACTCCATGTATTGGTTTCTGACCTCGCGGGTGCTTTGGGGGGGGGGGGGCAAGCCAGGATGAGCAGCTTCAAGGCCGCGAGGTTCACATTTTCTGGCAAGTCTGCATCAGAGGCCACATAGTTTGATGAATGTTTTTTCAAAAAATTGTGCAGAATGCAACAGGCAAGCACAATGTGATTTAGTTTATATTCCGCCATGTGGATTTGCGTCAAAAATAGGCAGAACCGGCTAGCCATTATCCCGAAAGTGTTCTCCACGACTCTTCTGGCTCTGGCCAGCCGGAAATTAAAGATCCTCTGATCCGGGGTGAGGGTCCTCATCGGGAAAGGCCGCATCAGATGGTTTGCCAGAGCAAACGCCTCATCCGTGACGAAAATGAACGGGAGTCCTTCGAGATTCTCTTCTGGAGGTGGCAGGCCCAGACTGCCACTCTGGAGACGCCAGTAGAATTCCGTCTGTGCGAACACTCCACCATCCGACATCTGGCCATTTTGCCCCACGTCCACATACAGGAAGTCATAGGTCGCTGACACCACCGCCAACATCACGATACTATTAAACCCCTTGTAATTATAATAGTAGGACCCCGATTGGGATGGGATGATGCAGACGTGTTTCCCATCAATTGCACCTCCACAATTGGGAAAGTCCCAACGGTTAGCAAAGTGGGAGGCCACAGTCTGCCATTCTTGTGGCGTTGAAGGAAACTGTGGAGTCAAACAAGAATTTTTTTTTGTAATTTTGCACATCAACATTGAAAGCAGATTAGACAAAAACATTTTTGGACAATATCAGTATAACATTTTGGGAAATTAGTATTTAAAGCCTAAAGTATAAGGTCCCCTTATCAGATTCATCTCCTCCCCATCCCCTCCATCTGATGGGCCATTGCAAAAAATGAGGGGGGGGGGGGGGTGTTTTGGACAGGTAACCCTCTCCACTTCATTGAGAGCTGAATGCATAAATGATGTGTAATACTTTGGCCAGCCCCTCCTTACTTACACTATTGGCAGCCCACCGGACAGGTAAGAAGTGTCATAATACAAAAAAAAGGAACAAATGGAAGCACATTTTGACATTCTGCTATTACCTATCAAGATAATAATAGGAGCAAAAAAAACCTTTAAACTGTAGCATTTGAAAGTATTGAGGCAGGCCCTTGCACTACATGCTTTGGTGAATTCATCCATAAATCTGACCAGAAAAAAGGTAGGTATAGTGTGTTTTGGGTTTGGCAAAGTCAGCAGATAGAGGATTGCTATCAGCTGACCTAGCAGTTGGGGGGAGTGGGGTTCCTAATGAGTTTGGCCCAACCAAAAAAAAAAAAAATTCGGGCACTCTGCATGAATTTAAGCACACACATAACATTTGTACACATTTTAGGGGGTGTTTAGGGCAAAGCAATACTATGGAGCTGACAAAATACATTGCTAAGTGACTAGACTATAGGTTTAAGGCCCCAGAAGAGCATGCTGGGAAAGTTAGTGAAGGCAAATATGCATGAAGGACAAAAAAGGAACTTGATAAGCTTCCAGCATGCATGAGGACAAAGGGGCACAGCATATCACTTACATCATATTGCAATCATGGTAATTAGGGAATGAGGAAAGAAATACAAGGCATTAGCAAACATTAAATACATAGAATGTGATGTTAAAGGAGAAAACATACCTTCATATAGTCCTTCTGCAGGACCTGAATGATGGCAGAACAGGTCTCTGGAATAATGATTCCCAGAGCCTGGGGGGAGATGCCTGTGGAGAACTTAAGGTCCTGAAGGCTTCTCCCTGTCGCCAAGTAGCGCAACGTGGCGATGAGCCTCTGCTTCGGAGTGATGGCTTGCCACATGCAGGTATCCTGCCTGCTGATATAAGGGGACAGCAAAGCCAGCAGACGGTGAAAAACGGGGTCCATCTTCCGGAGATAATTCCTGAAATCATCAGGATTATTCTCCCGGATCTCGCGAAGCAAAGGCATGGCACAACCAATTCTTGGTCCACGAACTCCTCCTTGCCCTGTTCATGGACGGGGCTTGTGTCAAAGCTAAAAGCCCAACACCAAGCCCCTGCACAGCACAAACTCTACGATGAGTACGTACACGAAACATGGCTTGAAAACGGTCGGCTGGTCAGAACGGACAAAAGAAAGCACCGATAAACAGCAAGGCCTGAAAGAACGGCCTGAAAACCAGAAAGGAGCAGACAATAAGCAATGAAAATCAAAGCGTGCTATACCAAGATATAGTCCACAATGAGCAACAAATGCTAACTGACTACACGCACTGATAAGCAGATAAGCACCGACAAGCACAAATTGAAGAGCAGTAACAATCTGAAGCACAAATCTGAAAAGCGCGAATCGTCTCTAACCAAACTTCTACTAGCACGCGATAAACACGAGATCAGCAGAAGGAGCCCAAAGGGTGTCCCGGACGTGGAGCTGAACTTCCCTTTTCTTGTCCTGTCATACACGGCTTACGTCACCGTGTTCTTTCCAACTGGAAATTCCGACAACTTAGTCCGACCGTGTGTATGCAACACCACTTCCGGACCATTTCCGGGCTAAATCCGTCTGAATTTATCTGACGGATTTGGTTGTCGGAATGTCCGACCGTGTGTACAAGAGCTTAGATTTGATGTATAATATATAGAAGGCATATCAGAACATGAGCTGTAGAAAACCTATCCAAAGATAAAGAAACTGATTCTGAATTTACAGGAAAAAATATATCTGTCCACAAAAATTGAGACTGCATATAGGAAGGTGTTGCAACTGATGAGCAGTAGAATCTCTCTGGTGAGTGACAGCATAAGTTCATGGCTTGCCCAGCCCACATGTAGAAAAGATGTGGAAAACACATCTTGGAATGAAATTACAGACATTGCAGAAGGCATACCAGAACAAACCATTACAGTAGATGTAGGCGCAGTGCTTGAATAAGGCTTGTCTGCACATAAGATAACACATTCTAAAGTGGGTGAAGGCATATCTAAACATACAGTAGGCTCAGTGCACTTGAAATTGTCACACTCTATTCCTTGTGTCACCACCTCAACTTTGCTCTGGACATGCCTGTTCAGTCATCTGGTCATTTACAGACAAACAGATTATGCAGAGGAAGAAACAGTAGAGCGATTTTTCAGGTATTTTTAGCCCTTTTGAGCAGCTTGTAATGTCTTTTGTGAACCAATTTTATATATTTATTCTCTTTTCCTTCCTTCCTTCTTTCCTACCTTCCTATCTTTCTTCTGTTCGTTTCTTTCTTTCTTCCTTCCTTTGTTCTCACTTCTGCATGATCTGCTTTTAGGAGATACTATTAATTCCAATGCCAATGCAAAATTTTATAAGCATTCTCCAAATTTTGTCACAGAGAGCTGCAGGGATAGCCCTGTCTTCAACGACACACCTGTCTCCATCTACATCTAACTACCAATTACCTGTTCTATTATCAATCTCTTAAAAAAAAAAAAAAAAATACTTCACATTACAAATTACAGATAAAATTCTATGTGAACCCTAACGCTGGCCAAACGTGGATTTAAATTTGACTGGTTCAGCAAGGAATGGACAAATTTGATCTACCGATTAATGTCTGTACAACCACCCTGTCAGGTTTTCCCTGCTCAATCAGGACCGTGGGCACCCCAGGCTATTCACATAGAATGTCATGGTGGGGAGGATTCCCCCATCCACCTAGAATATGTGGATGGCGGTATCAAGTCAGTTTTTATTGTTCAACCCACAGGTTAAACAAAAAAACAAAACTGACTAATCTATGGGCTGCTTAAGTCTATTTTTTAATATGGTTGGCATGATTGTGGACTGTACACAGATTTCTTAATATATATATATATATATATATATATATATATATATATATATATATATATACAGTGGTGTGAAAAAGTGTTTGCCCCCTTCCTCATTTCCTGTTCCTTTGCATGTTTGTCACACTTAAGTGTTTCGGAACATCAAACCAATTTAAACAATAGTCAAGGACAACACAAGTAAACACAAAATGCAATTTGTAAATGAAGGTGTTTATTATTAAAGGTGAAAAAAAATCCAAACCATCATGGCCCTGTGTGAAAAAGTGATTGCCCCCCTTGTTAAAACATACTATAACTGTGGTTGTCCACACCTGAGTTCAATTTCTCTAGCCACACCCAGGCCTGATTATTGCCACACCTGTTCACAATCAAGGCATCACTTAAATAGGAGCTGCTTGACACAGTAAGGTCCACCAGAAGATCCTTAAAAGCTACACATCATGCCGAGACCCAAAGAAATTCAGGAACAATTGAGAAAGAAAGTAATTGAGATCTATCAGTCTGGAAAGGGTTATAAAGCCATTTCCAAAGCTTTGGGAATCCAGCGAACCACAGTGAGAGCCATTATCCACAAATGGCGAAGACATGGAACAGTGGTGAACCTTCCCAGGAGTGGCCGGCCGCCCAAAATTACCCCAAGAGCGCAGCGACGACTCATCCAAGAGGTCACAAAAGACCCCACAACAACGTCCAAGGAACTGCAGGCCTCACTTGCCTCAGTTAAGGTCAGCGTTCATGCCTCCACCATCAGAAAAGGACTGGGCAAAAATGGCCTGCATGGCAGAGTTCCAAGGGGAAAACCACTGCTGAACAAAAAGAACATCAAAGCTCGTCTCAATTTCTCCACAACACATCTTGATGATCCCCAAGACTTTTGGGACAACATTCTGTGGACCGAGACAAAAGTGGAACTCTTTGGAAGGTGTGTGTCCAAGTATATCTGGCATAGAAGGAACACTGCATTTCATAAAAAGAACATTATACCAACAGTAAAATATGGTGGTGGTAGTGTGATGGTCTGGGGCTGTTTTGCTGCTTCAGGACCTGGAAGACTTGCCGTGATAAAAGGAACTATGAATTCTGCTGTCTACCAAGAGATCCTGAAGGAGAATGTCCGACCATCTGTTCGTGTACTCAAGCTGAAACGAACTTGGGTTCTGCAGCAGGACAATGATCCTAAACACACCAGCAAGTCCACCACCGAATGGCTGAAGAAAAACAAAATGAAGACTTTGGAGTGGCCTAGCCAAAGTCCTGACCTGAATCCTATTGAGATGTTGTGGTGTGACCTTAAAAAGGCCGTTCATGCTCAAAAACCCTCTAATGTAACTGAATTAGGACAATTCTGCAAAGATGAGTGGGCCAAAATTCCTCCAGGACGCTGTAAAAGCCTCATTGCACGTTATCGCAAACGCTTGGTTGCAGTTGTTGCTGCTAAGGGTGGCCCAACCAGTTATTAGGTTTAGGGGGCAATCACTTTTTCATACAGGGCCATGATGGTTTGGATTTTTTTTCACCTTTAATAATAAACACCTTCATTTACAAATTGCATTTTGTGTTTACTTGTGTTGCCCTTGACTATTGTTTAAATTGGTTTGATGTTCCGAAACACTTAAGTGTGACAAACATGCAAAGGAACAGGAAATGAGGAAGGGGGCAAACACTTTTTCACACCACTGTATATATATATATATATATATATATATATATATATATATATATATATATATATATATATATATATATATACAGTGGGGACGGAAAGTATTCAGACCCCCTTACATTTTTCACTCTTTGTTATATTGCAGCCATTTGCTAAAATCATTTAAGTCATTAATGTACACACAGCACCCCATATTGACAGAAAAACACAGAAATGTTGACATTTTTGCAGATTTATTAAAAAAGAAAAGCATAAATATCACATGGTCCAAAATATTTAGACCCTTTGCTGTGACACTAATATATTTATTTATATATCCTTCAGATGGTTCTACACCTTCATTTGAGTCCAGCTGTGTTTGATTATACTGATTGGACTTGATTAGGAAAGCCACACACCTGTCTATATAAGACCTTACAACTCACAGTGCATGTCAGAGCAAATGAGAATCAAGTCAAAGGAACTGCCTGAAGAGCTCAGAGACAGAATTGTGGCAAGGCACAGATCTGGCCAAGGTTACAAAAAAAAAAATCTGCTGCACTTAAGGTTCCTAAAAATACAGTGGCCTCCATAATCCTTAAATGGAAGATGTTTTCGGACGACCAGAACCCTTCTGGGAGCTGGCCGTCCGGCCAAACTGAGCTATCAGGGGAGAAGAGCGTTGGTGAGAGAGATAAAGAAGAACCCAAAGATCACTATGGCTGAGCTCCAGAGATGCAGTCGAGAGATGGGAGAAAGTTGTATAAAATCAACCATCACTGCAGCCCTCCACCAGTCGGGGCTTTATGGCAGAGTGGCTTGACAGGAGCCTCTCCTCAGTGCAAGACACATGAAAGCCCGCATGGAGTTTGCTAAAAAAAAAACACCTGAAGGACTCCAAGATGGTGAGAAATAAAATTCTCTGGTCTGATGATACCAAGATAGAATTTTTTGGCCTTAATTCTAAATGGTATGTGTGGAGAAAACCAGGCACTGCTCATCACCTGTCCAATACAGTCCCAACAGTGAAGCATGGTGGTGGCAGCATCATGCTGTGGGAGTGTTTTTCAGCTGCAGGGACAGGACGACTGGTTGCAATCGAGGGAAAAATGAATGCAGCCAAGTACTAATATGGGGTGCTGTGTGTACATTAATGAGGAAAAAAATGAACCTAAATGATTTTAGCAAATGGCTGCAATATAACAAATAGGGATGAGCCGATCACCCCCCGGTTCGGTTCGCACCAGAATTTGCGAACGGACCGAAAATTTGTGCGCACTTTAGAACCCCATTAAAGTCTATGGGACTCGAACGTTCAAAATCAAAAGTGCTCATTTTAATGGCTAATATGCAAGATATTGTCATAAAAGGGTTTGGGTACTCGGCTCCTGCCCCAGGGGACATGGATCAATGGCAATTTTTTTTTTTTAAACGGCCATTTTTTCGGGAGCACTGATTTGAATGACGATTAAAGTGAAAAAAAAGTGAAATATTCCTTTAAATATCGTGCCTGGGGGGTGTCTATAATATGCCTGTGAAGTGGCACGTGTTTCCCGTGTTTAGAACAGTCCCTGCACAAAATGACATTTAACGGAAAAAAGTCATTTAAAGCTGCTTGCGGTTTTAATGTAATGTCTGGTACTGGCAATACGGATGAAAACCATTACCAGCCTCTTTGGGTCTTGTACAGATATTAAGGGGAACCCCGTACCCAAATTAAAAAAAGTAAAGGCGTGGGGCCCCCAGGCCCTATATACTCAGAACAGCAGTATACAGGCAGTGCAAACAAGACAGGGACTGTGTAGGTTTGTTGTGTTAAGTAGAATCTGTTTGTAATTTTGAACTGGTACATTTTTAAAGTGTAGCTCCAGTCAAAAAATCTATTTTTAAGATTTTTGGAAAACATAAGGGAAGGGTTATCACCCCTGTATAATTTTTTTTGCCGTCCGTCTTTTTTCATCTCCCTACCTGTTGTCTCCTTCTGTTTGCAAGTAAGAGACGTTTGTAAGTTGGATGTTTGAAAGTAGGGGCCTGCCATATATGCTCTGCAGAAATGTGGGCCTAAGGTGTTGGTGTTGCCACAACACTGTAAGCCCTCAAAGTGACTCTTGGTGGGCGCTGGAGCGCCCTGCTGTGAATGATTATATCAAGAATTACATACCATTGTTAAACAGTGGTAGAAAAATTGGGCCTTTGGTGGTTGTGGTGGTGGTGCTGGTGCCACAACACTATAAGTCCTCATAGTTACTCTCGGTGGGTGCAGGAACGGGCCCTGCTGTGAAATATTATATCAAGAATTGTAATTACATGCCCCTGTTAAACAGGGGCTGAAAAATTGGGCCTTAGGCACTAGTGCTGGTGCCGCAACACTGCAACCTCTCCCAGATACTCTAGTTGGAGTGCAGGAATGAGCCCTGCTGCAAAGCATTGCATCAAAAATGTTAATTACATGCCCCTGTTAAACAGGGGCTGAAAATTTGGCCTTAGGCACTGGTGCTGGTGCCACGACACTGTAACCTCCCTCAGATACTCTAGTTGGAGTGCAGGAATGAGCCCTGCTGCAAAGCATTGCATCAAAAATTTTAATTACACGCCCCTGTTAAACAGGGGCTGAAAAATTGGGCCTTAGGCGCTGGTGCCGCGACACTGCAACCTCTCCCAGACACTCTAGTTGGAGTGCAGGAATGAGCCCTGCTGCAAAGCATTGCATCAAAAATTGTAATTACATGCCCCTGTTAAACAGGGGCTGAAAAATTGGGCCTCAGGCACTGGGGGCGTCACCCAGAACCAAAAATGTTCTTCCAAGCTATCAGCAGGATCATTGAGGAGGAAGAGGATATTCAGTCAACATAACAGGACAGTCACTCAGCATCAACATAGGCAGTCTTGAAGGGATGTGATATTTCAAAAAAAATTATTCGGTTACATCAGCTTCAGGTGCTTGGTAGCTGGTTGGGATCCAAGACTGATTCATCTTTATGAAGGTCAGTCAGTCAACCGAGTCGGTGGACAGGCACACCCTGTGATCAGTAACAAAGCCTCCAGCAGTACTGAAGGTGCGTTCCAAAAGAACGCTGGATGCAGGACAGGACAGTAGCTCAATTGCATACTGTGCAAGCTCTGGTCAGTGGTCCATCCTCAAGATCCAGTAAGTCCGAGGATTTTCGGTGGGAAAGGTGTCAAAGTCTGACCTTACCCCTAGGTATTCCTACACCATGTAAATCAGACGCTGGCGATGGTTGCTGGAACCCATCATACTTTGGGGCTGTGGAGTATAAAATTGTCTGAATGCATCAGTCAGACGGCCACCTTCTCCACCGCTCCTTCTGTGACTGACCGAAGCCTCAGAAACACATTGTCCAGGACCAGGAGTTTGTAACCTCCCAGTCTCTGGGAATGCATTGCAGAGACCTTTCTGCAAGGCCTCCCAGAGATGTCTCATCCTTTGCTCCCTCTGCAACAGCAAGATAAGGTCCGCAACCTTACTCTTGTACCGTGGCTCAAGGAGAGTGGCCAGCCAGTAATGGTCCCTCTCCTTGATCCGAAGAATACGATGATCCTTCCGCAGGCTTTGCAGGATTAGGGAGGCCATGCAGTGTAGGTTAGCTGAGGCATTCTGTCCGGAGTCCTCTGGGTTACTAAGGACAACATGATCTGCAGCCACCTCCTCCCAGCCACATGCAAGTCCAGGGGTTTCTTGGGACTGTAAATCATCCCTAAAAGATTGCTGATGCTGAGTGCCAGGCTCCACCTCCATGCTGACACAATCCTCCTCCTCGTCCTCTTCCTGTGTGATGGGTGGGACAACAGGAACACTGTCTGGATAAAGGGCGCCTTGAGAGGCAAGGAAGTCCTCCTTTAACTGCCTCTGTTCTGCCTCAAGTGCCCTGTCCATTATTCCATGCAGCGTATGCTACAACAGGTGGACAAGAGGTACAGTGCCACTGATGCATGCACTGTCACTGCTCACCATCCTTGTGGCCTCCTCAAATGGTGACAGGAAAGTGCATGCATCCCTGATCATGCCCCACTGGTGTGGTGAAAAAAAACAGAGCTCCCCTGACCCTGTCCTGGTGCTGTAGTCACACAGTTACTCATTGATGGCCCTCTGCTGCATGAGCAGCCGCTGCAGCATGGCCAACATTGAGTTCCACCTGGTGGGCATGTCACATATAAGGCGGTTCTTGGGCAGGTTCAACTCTTTTTGGAACTCAGCCAGCCCAGCACTGGCATTATATGATCGACAGAAATGCACACAGACTTTCCTGGCCTGCCTCAGAACATCCTGTAAGCCCAGGTACCTGCCCAAAAAACCGCTGCACCACCAGGTTAAGGATGTGAGCCACACAGGGCACATGGGTCAGTTGTCCCTGTCGGAGGGCAGAGAGGAGGTTGGTGCCATTGTCGCAAACCACCATTCTTGGCTTAAGCTGACAAAATATCTGCCCCAGTATGGCTCCTGTCCCCCAAACAAACCAGCGCAAGCACGGCATGGCATCTTTTTGCCTGCGTACTTGCGTAGCCCGCTGGTTCCTAGGACAAAGCACTGGAAGAGGCCATGGAGGAAGAAGAAGAGGAGGGGGTGGAGGAGAGAGGTGTGTCACAACCAGTAGTAGCATTTTGGAGGTGTGGTGGCGGAACAACCTCCAACACTACTGCACCTTGTCCTGCATCCTTCTCAGCTGCTAGAAGAGTGACCCAATGGGCCGTGAAAGATAGGTAACGTCCCTGTCCATGCCTACTGGACCATGAATCAAAAGTAATATGCACCTTACTGCTGACCGCCCTGTCCAGCGAGGCAGGGACCTTCCACATGCTGGTAGAGAGCCAGAATCGCCTTCCGTGATAAAAAGTGGCGCTTGGGAACCTGCCACTGTGGAACCGCACATTGCACAAACTCACAGAAGGGGGCCGAGTCTACCAAATGAAAAGGTAGCAGTTGAAGTGCTAGCAATTTAGCCAAGCTAGCATTTAACCGCTGGGCATGTGGATGGCTGGGAGTGAACTTCTTTCGACGGTCCAGCAGCTGGGGCAGGGAAATTTGCCTGCTACAATCGGATGTCGGTGTACTGCTAGCAGAGTGCCCGTAAGTACTTGGCTGTGACACACCTAATTCTACACCTTAATTCTTCTCAGTGTAAGTTTCAGAGAAGACTGAAGTCTAGTAGGGTTGGAGATCCCAGCTGATGAGGAGCAAGCAGAGGTCCGCTTTGTTCTTTGATGTGGGTCTTCAAGGTACACTTGCCAACGAGCTGCATGGCAGGTCAACATATGTCTGGTCAAGCATGTGGTGCCCAAGCAGCTGATGTTTTGGCCACGCGAGATACGCTTGAGACATATTTTGCAAATAGCAGCGGTGCGATCTGATGTACTGGTCTCAAAAAAGGCCCACACCAAAGAACTTTTGGAATAACGTGCAGAGGCAACTCCCTGCACAGGCGGAGCACTGCGGTGTGATTCAGTCGGTGTGCTGCCCTTAAGCTGGCCCCCAGACGGCATCCTGCCTCGTAGTAGATGTGCCTCCTCCTCTCTCCTATCAGGCACCCACGTGGAATCAGTGACCTCATCATCCCCTCCCTCTTCATCACTGGAGCAAACCTGGCAGTATGCTGCAGCTGATGGAACATGACTGCCAGATTGCGCTCCTTTTTGAGCACCCCCTCTCTCCGCGCTCACGCTACTACCTTCCTCTAGCTGGGTATCATCATCAGAGCCTTCAAAACGCTGGGCATCCTCCTGGAGCATGTACCCAACACTGTGCTCAAACAGTTCGGGGGACTAACCAAAACCTTCTCCACATTCCCAAATCCCGTTACAAATCAAAGGGAGAACAGAGATTCGCAGTCCAAGGACCACGGTATGGAACGCCCTACCGACTCACATCCAGATGGAAAAAAACCATCTGCTTTTCAGGAAAAAAGACCCACCTCTTCTCAGATGCTTGACAACACAGGATGAATCCAGCACCTTGAGGCGATTTAGTTTGCATTTATTAGCGCTTTACAAGTTATTCATTCATTCGTTCATTCAGGAGGACATGGTGGGTCTAGGGAAGGAGTGACTAATGACATTGAGACGAGGGAAGAGGACGCATTGGCAGCTGCTTTGCTAGTACCCTGAGCCTGGGTGAGAGAGGATGAGGAAAATGAGGAGGACTTGGTCATCCACTCTACCAAGTCTTCGGCATGATGCAGCTCAACACGTCCAGCTGCCGAAAATAAGGACAAGCGTGTCCCATGGCCACGTGCTGATGACAATGCACCGCGTCCATGACCAGCACTGTTGTCTCTAGACACAGAGCCTGCTTGCCCTCTTTTATTGGCTCATGACTGTCTGCCTCTCCTTGTTGGCCTTCCAGACATAGTAATGGCCTGCAGGGAGATGGGAAAACCAGCAATTGGGTAGCTTTAGGTGCACACTGAGCAGATAACACAGTACACCGACTGTAATTACTGCAGCTGACTAACAAAAAGAAAGGTGGGCTGCGCTAAAAAATGTGTAGATACCCAATCAGTGAAAAATTAAATAAATACAAAAAATAATAGATAATTCAACCAATCCTATAAAGGGATATGTGCAAAAAATAAAAAATACCAAGTTCATATATATATATATATATATAAACAAATAACAATCTCTCCAATGTGTTGAAAAAATTACACATATAAAATAATTTATATATCAAATAGTGTTAACTGTAAAAATAAATAGCTAGTATTGAAAAACAAGTGCCAAAAAAGACAAGAAACACAAAAATAAATAATAAATGAACGATCGCCTTAATGGCTTAATTGATCCATAATCATACTAAAAAGTCCATAGAAAAAAGTCCCAAGAAAAAATAATGACTCCCACAGTGATGAAACGGTGAAAAGATCCAAAATTGTGTAGACTGTGACACCTCCACCACAATTCACGCTGCAGCTTACCAGATGTTAGTGGTTCTTTATTATAGAGAACCACAAAACACAGATGGCTATTTTCCCCAGCCTAGGATCTTTGGACAGATGAGATGGTACAGTCAGCCTCTCCCAGTTCAGACCCAAAAGAGATCCAAAACGTCAGCAAATATATAAAAAATAAAGCTTGCAATAGTGTAAAACCATAGCGTTTAATAAAACAAATAAAAAACAGATTGCGTACTTACATAGCATCGATAAATAAACAGCTTCAATCAATCGAGCCAGCCAGACTCGAAAAAACGCCCAATACTTCCGGGACAATCACGTGTATCAGTGAATTCAGTGCGTCGCTCCTCCTCCCTACGCGTTTCATCACTAACAGGACATCGTCACGGGGTACGGGCGGCGATCTGACGCACCTCTTAAATAATAGCACACAACCAAGCCTCAGTTTGACCTCCGGAAATGAAACGGAAACCACTATATTGGTTGGGGGAAACGGACAATAAGGGTATTATCCCGATAAATACATCAGAATAAAACCACAAAAAAAGAATTATAATCAGTATTCAATTTAAGCACATACAATATGGATAGAAAACATGCCGAATATAGATAATAAATTCAAGAATTGAATAAGTAGATGGTCTGTGTGGCAATTCTACATAGTTTAGTGGAGAGGATCAACAGAAAATCAACCCCACATCACACACACACAGTACTTTAAACCTCAACTCATCCAAAAATACTTTAGGATGATTCAAAAGTATATAAAACAAGATAATGAGAAATAGCTAAAATTTCTCAAAAGTATAAGTCTGCTCTCAGACTAAAAAAAACAGACCAAGTGGTCCATAACCTGCCAGAGATCAAACTGATAGGTCAAAAATATACATGAAAAATCTAATTTTAACACATATAAAATACACGAAAACAAAGTCACTAGGAATTTTCTATAAAGCAATTAACATCTACATCGATGTTCAAACCAAAGGGGACATAACTCTTTAGTTTGTACACCCAGGCCCTCTCTAGCCTGGAAATGCTCCTAACCAAACAGCTACCCCTCCAATTTGGCCTGAACTTGTCGATTCCTAAAAAAATAGTGTTAGAGGGGTCTCTATTGTGAACAGCTAGATAGTGTTTAGAAACAGAATGTTTCGTAAACCCTCTTCGAATGTTGTTTATATGCTCATTGAGACGGACCTGTAAAGGTCTCTTAGTCCGGCCCACATACTGCAGGCCACATGGACACTGGAGCATATAGACAACCCCAACAGTTGAACATGTAATGAAGGGTTCGATAGAGAACGTTTTTGAAGTACAGGTAGAGGAGAAGTTAGCAGTCCTTCTCGTTGTGCATCGATTTAACTGACAAACCTGGCACCTTCTGCACTGATAATAGCCTGTAAGTTCAGAGAAAAAGTTTTAATACAAACGTTTTTATTGGGTAAGAAACAGAATACACAGTAGTGCACATATACACAACTTGCAGTAGCATTGTACAGAGTTACATTAACGCTCCGATGAAATAATGAGGAACAATATCCAGAGAAAACATACAAAAAAAAATAGAACAGGGCTATAGAGCCAGTTAATCGTAAACTGTCATCAGAGAGGTCGTATGTAACTGTTCTAGAAGTACCATGCTAAGACCTTTAGGGTGACTGTGTAGGTTAAGGTAAAAACACATTGAATATACCATAATAACAACAACTGACCGTAGCAGAGAAAAGAAAAAAAAAATCTCTTCTTTCATAGACTTCAGCCCCATAACGACTGGTATGGGATCAATCTCAGAAAATAGAAAATGTGCGGAGATTTGGTGGACTAGGTAACCAGAACAGGGTCCTTAAAACTGCTATGTCCCAAAAGCAAGGCCCAGTGTTATCTCATCTCAGGGATCCACCTGCGGGGGAAGGGGAGGAAGTACCAACCCCTCCGCCCCCAAACCGAGCGGCCAAGTTGCCCACTTGGCAGTGTGAATGTGCATAGAGTCCAGTAGCGTATGGTGGATCCGTTCCATAAGACGGATAGATTCCATCCTTCGAATTACCTGAGCCCAGGGAACCGAGGGTGAGCGCCAATGTAGCGCCACCGCCCATTGAATGGTGCTAAATAGGGTATTAATCAAACTCTGGGAGGATCTGGTAGTCCCCGGGAGGGATGCAAAAAGTAGACAGTGTGCTGCCGTCAGTTCAACTTTAGCCCCCACTATGGTGGTGACTAATGTCGAGGCTCGATCCCAGACAGGTCGAAGTAGGGGACAGCTCCAGAATATATGGAGTAGTGTGCCAGGCTCCAGGCAACCCCTAAAGCACACGTCAGAGACCGAGGGAAAAAATGTATGTACCTTCACTGGGGTGAGGTACCAACGTGTGTGTAATTTCACTACCGTGTCCTTAATAGCCATGGAACGGGAACATCTATGCATATTCCGGAGCATGTCCTGCCAATCCTCTTGAGAGAATTCGGTGGACAGGTCTGCTTCCCACGATCCCATGGCTCTAGATTTCTCAGGTAGTTGAGCTTCTAATAGGAGCTTATATATCATAGAGATAGTGCCTCTATCTCTGGAATGTCGATAACATAGTGATTCAAATTGCACCCTAGAGGGGTCACTAGCTACACAATAGTGCGATTGTAAAAAATGGCGAATTTGCAGGTATTTATAGAATTCCCCCCTCGGAATCTCATGGCTCCTCTGGAGCTGCAAAAAGGATGTAAAGCGTGGGCTATCATTGCAGAGAGCTCGGAGGGTAACCAGCGACTTCCGAATCCACCAGCTGAAAGAGCCGGGGGACTCGAATGCCAGGGGAAATCTCCTATCGCCCAGAAAGGAGGCCAACCGGGGTCTGCTAGGTAGCAATCTAAATTTAGAGTGATAGAGTGACCACAGATAAAGGGAGCGGCTAACTATAGTGTTCAGGGGGGCTAGAACCCCTGGTCTCATCTCCCCCTGCCACAGGATGCCCGGGAGAAAATACGGGCGTATGGACTGGGTTTCAAAAATCAGCCATGGCACCCCACAATTAGTAGCGTGCCATTGGGCCATTTGGGCCAACCTTGCTGCCAGGTAATATAACCAGATATCTGGTAAACCCAGTCCCCCCTGGGGCAGGGGTCGATGTAACAGAAGTTTCCCAAACCTGGGCCTCTTATTCTGCCATATAAAAGCATTAATGTCGCGTTGCAACAATGCGAGAGCTCGGCATGGGACATACAGGGGGAGGGCCCTAAAAAAATAAAGTAATTTGGGCAGAATAGACATCTTAACCGCGACCACTCTCCCCATCAAGGGGATATTTCAGAGAAAAAGTTTAATCTCTCCATAGGGGTGTTCAAAACATTGGGTGCCAGCTTATCTCTAAGGGTAGGCACCCCCCTAAAGACCACCTGAGGTCTATCAAGCAAAATGGCATTCAAAACCCTATCATTTTGAAGGATATGCCAGTGTTTGTTCATAATATGCTTCACACTAAAATGTTGACATGAGAAGCTAGTAACAAAGGGACACCTATAAGAATTCTCAATACCATTATTAGCACCTCTGTCCCTCAATAGGTCATCACGGTCAATATTGGTAACCTGGCCTAATGTGTTACTGAGGGATTCGGAGCTGCAGCCTTTGGCCACAAACCGTTTGGTGAGAACTTGACCTAGGAAGGTATCATTATCAGAACAGTTGCGCTTTATCCTAAGAAATTGGCTCTTAGGTACCAATTTAAGCCAGGATCTATGGTGACAACTATCAAGGGGTATGTAAGAATTTCTGTCGGTGGGTTTGAAATAAGTGGAGGTAATAAACCTCTCCACACCAACAGAGATCGTAAGATCCAAAAAATGGATCTGTTCTAAACTGGCTTCATAATTCAAATGTATGCCCCTATTATTAGTGTTCAAAAAATTAATGTAGTCCGATAAATCGGACTCACTCCCATCCCAAAGGAGGAGGACATCGTCTATATAGCGAACCCAGAGGATGATCTCTGACCTTGGTTCAGCATAGACGACGTCCTCCTCCCATTTGGCCATAAACAGGTTCGCTAAGCTGGGGGCATATTTAGCCCTCATAGCAACCCCTCTATCCTGGCAGTAATAGTGAAAGTGTATACTGTGCAGGAGTCACACAACACCCACTGTAAATGCTGAAGATGCCTACAGTGCCTTGCGAAAGTATTCGGCCCCCTTGAACTTTTCAACCTTTTGCCACATTTCAGGCTTCAAACATAAAGATATAAAATTTTAATTTTTTGTGAAGAATCACCAACAAGTGGGTCACAATTGTGAAGTGGAACGAAATCTATTGGATTTTTGAAACTTTTTTAACTAATAAAAAAATGAAAAGTGGGGCATACAAAATTATTCGGCCCCCTTGCGTTAATACTTTGTAGAGCCACCTTTTGCTGCGATTACAGCTGCAAGTCGCTTGGGGTAGGTCTCTATCAGTTTTTCACATCGAGAGACTGAAATTCTTGCCCATTCTTCCTTGCAAAACAGCTCGAGCTCAGTGAGGTTGGATGGAGAGCGTTTGTGAACATCAGTTTTCAGCTCTTTCCACATTTTATATCTTTATGTTTGAAGCCTGAAATGTGGCAAAAGGTTGAAAAGTTCAAGGGGGCCGAATACTTTTCGCAAGGCACTGTATATTACAGAAACAGAACACCAGTAATAAATGGAAGCTTCAGGTGTATACTGTGCAGGAGGCACACAACACCCACTGAACAAGCGCTAGGTTCCCAAGCAGTAAAGACACTGCCCCTGCCTATCGTACTCTTTCCCTGACCGCCGCAACACACTACATAAGGCTGACGTGCTGGCGGCCTTATATATTGTGGGGCGTGTACTAAACCCCCCTGAGCTATAATTGGCCACAGGCATCCTGCCTGTGGCCAATTATGGCTCTCCTCACTGCCGGCGCTGTGATTGGCCAAGCATGCGGGGTCACAGTGCATGCTTGGCCAATCATGCGCCATCGCAGTGCATTGTGGGCTGTGAGCGCCACACGAATTTGGCGCGAACGGCCTATAACGTTCGGAATTCGCCGAACGGGCGAACAGCCAGTGTTCGAGTCGAACATGCGTCCGACTTGAACACCAAGCTCATCCCTAATAACAAAGAGTGAAAAATTTAAGGGGGTCTGAATACTTTCTGTCCCCACTGTATATATGTATATATATATATATATATATATATATATATATATATATATATATATATATATATATTTACAGTATCTCACAAACGTGAGTACACCCCTCACATTTTGTAAATATTTTAGTATATCTTTTCATGTGACAACACTGAAAAAAATGCACTTTACTACAATGTGAAGTAATGCATATACAGCTTGTGTAACAGTGTAAATTTGCTGTTCCCTCAAAATAACTCAACACACAGCCGTCAGTGTCTAAACGGCTGGCAACAAATGTGAGTACACGCCTAAGTGAAAATGTCCAAATTTGTCCCAAAGTGTCAATATTTTGTGTGGCCACCATTATTTTCCAGCACTGCCTTACCCTCTTTGGCATGGAGTTCACCAGAACTTCACAGGTTGCAACTGGAGTCCTCTTCCACTCCTCCATGATGACATCACGCAGCTGGTGGATGTTAGAGACCTTGCGCTCGCCCGCTCCTCCACCTTCCATTTGAGGATGCCCCGCAGATGCTGATGTAGAGACGTGGACTATGATCATAACATGGTAAATTCCCCATCATTCTTTACCTATAGGGATATCCCTCTAGTGCTGGGTGCCAGTGATGTTCATCACATCTGTGAGCTGTCTGCAGGGTGTAAGCTGGTCTGGTCATTTGTGAGAGGGCAATAGCCCATCCTTTGCAACCCTTCTTTGCTACTATATCCAAACACTGTGTACAGACACCTTTACCTTGGGAACACTTTATTGCATTACTATTTGGAATACTGTACATCGACACCTTTACTTAAAACCATTCAAGGACTATCACTAGCTTGTTTAAGCCCCGTTGCTATTACAACACCACTGTGCCTTATTGGATACAATCTAATGAGCTCCAACTGCTGGTGAAGACTATCAGGCTTGCATCTTGCACACTGCTGGTATTACCATATAAACCCAGCCGAATGCTGCTCACGCTTTGCCATCTGGTAAGCGGATTCATATCCTGGTGGTCAGGCACTTTCTGTCTATGTGTGGAGTCACCGAGGTGTTAATGGATGATTAATCATTGCGGACTTAATTATACTCATTTTTGCTGATAATGATTTTTTATATACAACCAATATTTTTTATTAATGATTAAGTGTTTCACACTGGCGCAGCTCCATATATGTATTTTCTGTTATTGTGTGTGTAGCCCACATTTGATCTGCTGCCTATAGATTTTTTTATTTTTTATTTATTTATTCAATGAATACATTTTTTAGGTCTAGCGCAGTTTTCTTTTTTCTTTGCCATAAGGTACCGTGTTGAACTTCCAGTGACCAGTATGAGAGAGTGAGAGCGATAACACCAAATTTACGCACCTAGTCCCCATTCAAACCTGAGACCTTGTAACACTAATGAATCACATGACATTGGGGAAGGAAAATGGCTAATGCCCAATCTGGACATTTTCACTTAGGGGTGTACTCACTTTTGCTGCCAGGGGTTTAGACATTAATGGCTGTGTGTTGAGTTATTTTGAGGGGACAGCAAATTTACACTGTTATACAAGCTGTACACTCACTATTTTACATTGTAGAAAAGTGTCATTTCTTCAGTGTTATGACATGAAAAGATATAATAAAATATTTACAAAAATGTGAGGGGTGTACTCACTTTTGTGAAATACTGTACATATAAAATATAATAGAACCTGTTCCAAAGTTTCTTATCTGTAGTTTCTGCTGTTAATAACATTTTTTTAACTGACAATAATAAATCACTACAGCAGCATTGACAACCTAGACAGGGGCTGGCAACCCGTCAATCGCGATCTACCTGTTTACTGCAGGTGACAGGTAGATCACAATCTTGTCCCTGCCTTTCCAACCCCCAGCTTACATAGCTAATCCTAACTGGAAAAGGCATTCCCCGCCCCGCAGAACATCCTTTGCTTAAATGCTAAGCAAGAACTGCCTCTGCCGCCTGTGACAGCTGCAGGATAGCTCGGCAGGTTCAGGCTCTTGTTCGAACATGCCTGAGCTCCTCCCAGGAGTGTACCAGGCTTATCCCAGTCGGCCCTCCTCTTCAGCCCATCCAGGCACTGGTGGATTACAGTGACATTAGTTTTAATATATTTTTCTAAATCTTCTCTATTTATTGGGTTAACTGGGTTTATTGGCTATTGCTAGTTAACTCCTTAAAAAAATTGCGCCGCACTCCGGTGATCCTTGATCTCTACAATGCTGTCCAGGTAGAACTCTCAAAGGTTGCCTACCCCTACCTAGAAACATCGAAAAGTAACTGCAGAAAAAAAAAAAAAAAGTGGTTCATTGAGTCCGCCCCATTTATTATTTTTTTAAAATTTATTTTAGTTTTTTGTCTAGAGTATACTGTAGATCTATGTTTTTTCCAAACATGTCTGAATCCACTTACTGTTGACTGATTTGCTACTTCTGCTGGAAGTCTATTCTAAGCAACAACTTCTCTTTTGGTAAAATAGTACTTTCTAAGATCAGTTTTAATCTCTCATCTTGCTAGTTTGCAGTCCTGTCCCTGTGTTCTTAATCTTAGCTTAATTTACTTTAATGCAATCCCCTTCATTACAATAAAAAATGTCTCACTGCTTGTTGTGCCCCCTGCCTAAACACTTACCTGACTGCTCCACCGATCCGGGGCTGTCCCATCTGCAGCAGTGCTGCTCACTCTTCCTGGTCTCACAGGAAGCCCTGAGAGCAGCGGGAGCCATAGGTCACTAGAGGTCTAGAGGTGTCCATGCCTTGTCATAGCTGTTTTGACTGCAAAAGGGGGACCTACTCAATATTAGGTGGGTGGCCATAAAGTTATGGCTACTCAAAAGTAGTAAATGCACTAATATATGTTTTGCGATATTTATCTCTTAAAGGAAATCTATGGCCATAGTAATCACTTTCACTTGATAACATCAACATTGTAATAGCAATAGCTATTTTGTCAATCCAGTATAAGATTTCCTTTCATGTTATGATTGCTGCCTGTCTTATGGCCCTCTCTTTCCGCATCTTCTTAGATTCCCTGTGTGCTTTGCAACTTCTCCACTGCTGTTTTCTTCCCATTTTTAAGGACTATATATCTCATGGAAACTTGCTGCCTCCAAGCTGTGTCTCCTGTACTGACCCCACCTCCCGAAACTCCTCTTCTCAGCACCTCTGTAGATCAGAAAGCAGACTCTATGAAATGTGCGACACAGCAGTGCTTACTTCAATATTGTTCACATTAATAAGAGTAGGCTAGAAATAACTGAAACACAACTTGGAAATTAAAATATGATCAGGGCTGGTGCAAGGATATTTGACACCCTAGGCGAAACCTAATTTTGCCACCCCCCCCCCCCCCCCCCGAATGCGGTGTGGGAAATGCTCATGGATGGTGGTTTTCCTGCACTGCGTTCTAGTGTGAACTGGGGCTAAAAGTCTGGTGTGTGAGGGCCAGCTCTGTATATGCCATCAATCACCAGGCGGTATTGACAGGACAGATCCCTGGACACCTCATCTTTGTGTACTCCAGGCCTGGGCAGTGATCAGGGATGATAGATCAGATCAGAGATGGCTGAACAGTGATTTGTACAATTATGGAGGATTTCCCCCTCCAAAATACCAAAAATTTAGCAGCAATAAAGAATAGCTGCTGCTAATAAAATAAGTTACCTTGTGAGATGTAGCATGAAATAAAATCCATCTAAAAAGCAATGTGGCACAATGACTAAAAAGAATAAATATTAAATATCAAATATTCTACACCGCCACTCAAGACAATGTTGTTTTAACACACAATCAGCCACTAAAAAACACACTTATTGTATGTAGGCTGGGGGAGTCACATCTGTATAGACTACCCACCTAACCTTACAATCACTGGGATGTCCAATTTTATTTATACTTTCTGGAAGGAATTTTAAGTGGATGCAGTGGATCCATGATCTGTCTGTGTTTGGCAGCAAAACGGACAAAGCAAAGTTGAAAGCAGTGTAAAGCACACATAAATACAAGAGGCAGCAAGCAGCATAGGTCTGTCAACCAGTGCAGGACATAATACTATATTTGACACATGTGTAGAGTGCAGTTCAGTCAGTATTATATGATGTTATGAGCAATACTACCATCACTCTGGTTGTGTCTCACCCAACCTGTGTGCATCTGCATACCTGTTGGGGCGCTGAAGCAGTGACAGGACATCCTTCCCAAAGCCATAGTCTGCTGCTCAATCCCACTACACACTGAGGATTCTGTATGTGCAGTTGCCCAGCCACCCCTGGTGTCCTGTTTCCTGGCTCAGACCCTATACAGTACACATGGTTTGCCTGGTGACATATTTTTCAGCTACCTTCTTCTAACTGGGCTGCAGCATCATGCAGGACATGTGCCTGTTCTCCAGGCTCCACTACATGTGACCACAGCCTCACTGGGAGGAAATCAGAGCTGAGAAGAAACAGCAGCAGAGATCATGAAGTCTCTTACCAGGAGAGGGGATGTTGGCAGTGTTGTGTCGGTGGGAGAGCGCTCTGATCCTGCAGAGTGCCCGCGCAGTAGAGGCTAAAAGCATCGAGCCCTGGACAATGGACATTGCTGGAAAGGCTGAGGAGAGGGGAAGAAGCGGAGTTGTGTGGGGAGAACGGACCATGCAGCATATGGGAACTGGGCAGAGAGAGAGGCAGAGCTGGCTGTAGTGGAACATGATCAGAGACTGGTGGTGACGGTGAAACACAGACAGACAGGTTACTAGCAGTCTGGCACTGTGATGATCAGAGGCGCAGGGGATGACACAGTTCTCCTCCGCCGCTGCGACTCTGACACTGTACAGAGGGACTCGGGAGCGGCTGCCTGTTGGGTTGAGACTGACTTAGTTACTGGCTGCAGAGAAAGGGAAGAGGGTCACCAGTGGCCGGGCGCCCTAGGCGGCAGTGCGCCCTAGGCAGCTGCCTAGTCCGCCTAGTGGTAGCACCGGCCCTGAATATGATTTTACATTTTGACCATTTGATATGCTTTAAATGTTGTGTTATTTCTTGCTTTCACAACGCTGCACCAGAAGGAGATTTTCTATGAATGAAGATACACAAGAATATTGTGAAACTATGAAAACATTCTTAGCGTGACTTTATTCATAGAACAATCTCCCTCTATTGCAATTTTACAAATTAGTTACATTCCTGAGCTAAGAGCATAACATTTCTACACCAATACATTGTTTCCTTTGAAATTACTGGCCAGCGAATAGTTCTCCTCATTGCTATTTTGTACATTCCTAAAATACTGACTGATTACACCATGAGATAATTAACAAATGTGTGTGTTTTTTGTTGTTCTTAACCACTTTCAGACCGGACCGTTTTGCTGGCTTAAGACCAGACCACTTTTTGCGATTCGGCACTGTGTCGCTTTAACTGACAATTGCGCGGTCGTGCAACATGGCTCCCAAACAAAATTGACGTCCTTTTTTTCCCACAAATAGAGCTTTCTTTGGTATTTGATCACCCATGCGGTTTTTATTTTTTGCGCTATAAATAAAAATAGAGCAACAATTTTGAAAAAAACGCATTATTTTTTACTTTTTGTTTTAACAAATATCCCCCAAAAAATATATCTAAAAAAATGTTTCCCCTCAGTTTAGGCCGATACGTATTCTTCTACAGCGATTTTTATTGTGACTGCGACATTATGGCGGACACATCGGACATTTTTGACACATTTTTGGGACCATTGTCATTTATACAGCAATCACTGCTATACAAATGCAGTGATGCCTGTGTAAATGACACTGGCAGTGAAGGGGTTAACCAGGGGTGGCAGTGTAGGGGTTAAGTTTTCCTAGGGGTGTGTTACTAACTGTGGAGGGCTGGGCTTTGTTTTAGTGAACACTGATCTCTGCTCCAATCACATGGAGCAGAGATCAGCATCACTTGTTGCTAGGCAGAACGGGGAGATGCTGTTTACAATGGCATCTCCCCGTTCAGCCGCCCCATGAGACGATTGCGGGTATCCCCGGGGCAATCGAGTCTACAGGACCCGTGACCGGACTCACGGGGGTCCCGACCGACACATGCGCGTGCAGCCAGCGGCGCGCACGCGATGGCAGGGCAGTATTTAAAAATGGACGTGAGCCGTTCAGGAACTGGTTAATTGACTTTATTGACTTCAATTTTTTTGTGGTATTTACCTCACATATTTACAGAATTTTCAAGTTTTGTACCCAGTTTTCATTTTTGTGATCCCATGGTATTTTCTTTTCTGTACCTATAAAAAGGTCTTGTTTCCCTTTCTTAATTGATTTAGACATTTCCTCATATTTCTTTGCTTTCGCAGCACTGATAATGTGTTGGCCTCCCTTTGTCTGTTTTAAAACAAACATAATTCCACCGCCAGTCTCTGAAGGAAGAGCCCCGTTACAATATTCCTGACAACACCTTGTGCCTAATGCTGCGTACACACGACTGGACTTTTCGAGGGACTAGGTCCGACATTTTAATGAGTGGCCACGGGTCTTGCTAAACTCCCTTCTGCGAAAAAGTTTTATCCCTATTGTGGGGTCACCAGTATGGTATTTGTATATTGAAATCATATCCCCTCTCAAGGGTCTCTTCTCCAGAGAGAATAAGTTCAGTGTTCGCAAGCTTTCCTCATAACTAATATCCTCCAGACCCTTTATTAGCTTTGTTGCCCTTCTTTGTACTTGCTCCATTTCCAGTACATCCTTCCTCAGGACTGGTGGCCAGAACTGGACAGCATACTCTAGGTGTGGCCAGACCAGAGTCTTGTAGAGCGAGAGAATTATTGTTTTATCTCTGGAGTTGATCCCCTTTTTAATGCATGCCAATATTCTGTTTGCTTTGTTAGCAGCAGCTTGGCATTGCATGGCATTGCTCACCCTATCATCAGGACCCTCAGGTCCTTTTCCATCCTAGATTCCCCCCAGATGTTCTCCCCCCATTGTATAGATTGCATTTATATTTTTGCCACTCAAATGCATTATTTTAAATTTTTCTACATTGAACCTCATTTACCATATAGTTGCCCACCCCATTAATTTGTTCAGATCTTTTTGCAAGGTTTCCACATCCTGCAGAGAAGTTAGTGCCCTGCTTAGCTTAGTATTGTCTGCAAATACAGAGATTGAATTGTTTACCCCATCCTCCAGGTCGTTAATGAAAAAATTAAAAATGGGAGTACCCCACTACTCACCGCTGACCATGACCTGCGTAGCCCAACAGTCCCCCTCTCAATAATGTCCCATACCACCCCTTACATATATCTATATAATAATGAGACCACACCTTCTCTTTGGAGTAAAATGGCCACAACAGCCTTTTATTAAAACATAACCAAAATATTTTACTCCCTCCAAAATATGTATATAAATATATAAATATATAAATATATATCTACAACTGTAAACAAAAACATTGAACAACTTTATCAACTCCAGTCTGGTGATCCCTGACGGTGACCCACTTTAATTCCAAAACACCAACCTCACTGCTTTACCTTTTTTACCATACCAGGCCTCACGCTGTGACCGCTCAGAGACAACCAATTCCTGCAGTGAAAAACCTCCCAGTATTCCGTCCACCGTTCGGGAATACACCTGAGGGGCCCATAATACCAATGAGCCCCCCACCCTTTTATATCACCTCTGTTTACCGCCACCGTCAAAGACCACCAGAAATCTCACGCTGCAGCCCCCCAAAGGGCCGACTTCACTGTTGTGACGAATAGCCCACTGCACCTGAAAGAAAGAAAACAAAAACACAACGACAACACCAGCAATCAAACCAATAACTCACACCCAAACATGCTATCCAGTAGGGAGGGAGGGTGGGAAAGCTGCCTCCTCTGATGTCTTCCCCTCGAGACTGGTCCCGTTCCGGCTCCGCCCCCTTTAAATATGGCTCCTCCCCCTTGCACATTTCTCTTCCTCCACCTATCCTATGCTGAGGTGTCTCTAGGCACCCGGTCATGCCCGCCCCTCCATTACCCCTCCCCTTCAGTTCGTCTCATTCCAGGGCTCCCTTGACCTGCGTAGCCCAACAGTCCCCCTCTCAATAATGTCCCATACCACCCCTTACATATATCTATATAATAATGAGACCACACCTTCTCTTTGGAGTAAAATGGCCACAACAGCCTTTTATTAAAACATAACCAAAATATTTTACTCCCTCCAAAATATGTATATAAATATATAAATATATATCTACAACTGTAAACAAAAACATTGAACAACTTTATCAACTCCAGTCTGGTGATCCCTGACGGTGACCCACTTTAATTCCAAAACACCAACCTCACTGCTTTACCTTTTTTACCATACCAGGCCTCACGCTGTGACCGCTCAGAGACAACCAATTTATGCAGTGAAAAACCTCCCAGTATTCCGTCCACCGTTCGGGAATACACCTGAGGGGCCCATAATACCAATGAGCCCCCCACCCTTTTATATCACCTCTGTTTACCGCCACCGTCAAAGACCACCAGAAATCTCACGCCACAGCCTGAAAGGGTGACCACCTTACCCTTGAGGGCAACCCCACACCCTCAAAGCTTGCTGGATCCCCCCCTGTAAACCCAAAGACCACAGGTCAATCCCGACATCCGTGAGATGCACCCCATCCCTCCTCAGGTACAGACCCACATTGGACTCCAGCTCCCTGTGCCTGATCACCAGCCCACCATTCTGAATCACGAATCTCCCCACCACCTTATTCACACGGATTCTCGTCTTCTGAATGCTGGCCACTGACCTCGCCCATCTCCACTGCGTCCGGGCGACAATATCCGACCACAGCAGGATCGTACTGGGAAACCTAGCACGCAGTTTAAGAAAATCCGCTTTAATGTCAGTCAGTAAATCCCTGACTTTCCGGGCTCCCAGGTCATTCCCCCCAGCATGCAGAACCAACACATCCGGGGGCCCATGCAGCCACACGAACCTTTCCACCACACTCACCACCCTCTCCCACTGCATTCCTGGTATCCCCAACCATCGCAATTCCGCTTCGGCCCTGGAAATCCCCAGCTGCCTCCCCGCAGGTCTCATGTCTCCTCTCCTGGCCCCCCAACAAACGTAGGAGTGGCCCACGATCCAAACGAGGTGCGGTGAACCTCCATCTGAAACGAGAAACCAAAACCTGCTGATCCCCGAAAACACTAACCCCAACGAAAAAACACCAACCACTGCCCTTACCACCCCACGGAGATCCCAACCCTATCCCCGTGGAAAAAACTCCATTAGTCCAGTAAACTGTTCCCGCATCGCATTCTGAGTTACCAACCAACCAGGAATACAACTAAGGGCAATCCCACTCCCTGAACCGCCCAACCGCCAACTGAGGTCGAACGTACGACCGAAACTTACGCGACTCCCAACGACCGATCCTGCGCACCGCCGCCTCATCCAACCCACACCGGGCCGCTTCCGTGGCCGCCCCGATGCGGAAGGAGTGTGAAGCATATTCCGACCCCACCAAACCACTAAGCGTCAAGCATCGCCGGAAAACCGCCACGAACTGGAATCTGGATAGGAAAGACCCGTCCGCGTGGACAAGGAATGGACCCGGACTCCCCGGCCTAACCTCCCGGTAGCTCCGAACCGATTCTACCGGGCAAACCTGTGACCCTGCCAAACTGAACAAGAAAATTTTCACACCCCTACCCCGTTGGTCCGTCTTCGAACGCCTAAGAGTTATATCCACCTCTGATCCTGCCACCCGCACATCCTGATCCCACAGCCCTCCCGGAACTTTCCGGGACGGGCTGACCAACTCCCCAATCCGAAAAGCCCCGTAAAAAGCCAACGAAAAGGCCGCCGTGAACAACCGCACCTCGAACGGAGACGTGCAAACCGAGCCCAATTTACCACAAATGGCCACCAAGACCCCAAACGTCACCGGACGTCTCGTGTCCCCCCTTTTCGACTGTTTTCGAAAACCCTTCAGCATCTGACGTATCCAAAAACCCTTCGACCAATCCTCCGACCCCAACAACTTAAAAAGGAATGACAAGCCCGCCATTTTCCGATCGATCGCTGCCGCCGAGCGCCCACTCTCCACGTTCCTGACCACGAAATAAATTGCCAGCAGGCGCCAGTCCCCGGCTCCCCCAGCTCCGTCCACCTCACGCACCAACTCCTGCCATTCCCGCCATACCTTCACGTATGCCGTCCAGGTAGCCCCACTTACAGACCTGCGTATCCAACCCGCGGCAACTCCAAGGGCAGCGCCCAAATCCACCCCGGGCACGGAATCCCGACTGCAGCCGCGCCAGGTGCCAGTTCCCGGAACTTGTCCCACTGGAAACGAGACAGGGAGTCAGCCAAGGAATTCTCCACCCCAGGTATGTGAACAGCATACAGAAACACATTCAAACACAGGCACCTAAGGACCAATTGGCGCAACAGTCTGATAACCGGTGGGGATGAAGCCGACATGCGATTCACCACCTGCACCACACCCATGTTGTCACAGTTGATGCGCAGCTTCAAATTCCTGCAACTCTCCCCCCACAGCTCCAAAGCCAACACAATCGGAAAGAGTTCCAGCAACACCAGGTTGCCCAGGAAACCCGCTTCCTTCCACGAGCGCGGCCAAGGTTCCGCACTCCACCTGCCCTGAAAAAATGCACCATAGCCCGTAGACCCGGCTGCGTCGGTGACCAATTCGACATCGAAGTTGCTCACCGGCCCCGACATCCAAACCGCCCTGCCGTTATAGGAGGACAAGAAGTCATGCCACACCCCCAAGTCGTCCCGGTGCTCCTCCGTCAACCGAATGAAGTGCGTAGGTGCCCGCACCCCCGCCGTCGCCGCCGACAGCCGCCGGCAGAACACCCGGCCCATCGGAATGATGCGGCACGCAAAGTTCAGTTTTCCCAGCAAGGACTGCAAGGTCGCCAGCTGAACCTTCCGACGGCCCTGAATCTCCCGAATCGCCCGCTGCAAATCCGCCAACTTGTCATCCGGCAACCTGCACTCCATAGCCGCCGAATCTATCACTATACCCAAGAAGCTCAACACCCCCACCGGGCCCTCTGTCTTTTCGGCCGCCAATGGCACCCCAAAAACGCCTGCGATGTGCTGCAACGTGGACAAGAGAATCGCACACACAGCGGAGGCCTGGGGGCCGATGCAGAGAAAATCGTCCAGGTAGTGAATGATTGACTCAATGCCAGAGACATCCCGCACCACCCACTCCAGGAACGAACTAAACTGCTCGAAAACGGAGCAAGAAACGGAGCAGCCCATAGGCAAACACTTGTCCACGTAGAACTGCTCCCGCCAGTGACAACCCAACAATCGAAAACTGTCCGGGTGCACCGGCAACAACCGGAAAGCCGACTCAATGTCCGCCTTGGCCATGAGCGCTCCCCGGCCGTAGCGCCGCACCCACCGTACAGCCGCGTCAAATGAGGTATACGACACCGCACATACATCCGGGTCTATGAAATCATTGACCGAACCCCCCTTCGGAAACGACAAGTGGTGTATAAGCCGAAATTTGCCCGGCTCCTTTTTGGGGACCACCCCCAAGGGAGACACCACCAGCGTGTCCCACGGCTTACCCGCAAACGGCCCCCCCATCCGACCCAGAGCCACCTCCTTCCCCAACTTTTCGTCCACTACCGTAGGGTGTTGCAAGGCCGACCTGAGGTTTCGCGCCACCGGCGGCACCACCTTCAAGTCACAGGGAATCCGGAAACCATCCCGGAACCCCTCGGCCAGCAGCCGTGCGGCCACCCTGTTCGGATACCTATTTAGGAAAGGAAGCATCCTTTCCACCCTCACCGGCGTCTTCCCTCTTGTTAGCAGTGTCGCCGGGACGCTTTCCCCTTTTAAAGCAGCGAGACAGGGCGTGAGCCCCCCCGCAGCCGGAACACTCGTGCTTGAACCGGCACGCACTTCCAAACTTGCAGACGCCCTCGTTAAAAGACCAGCACACCCCCCACTTCTTTCCGGCCGACGGTCTCTAGGAGGGTGTACCCCCGGCCCCCCCCCTGAAAAAACTGAGGCGTGGCCCGGGCGGAGGACATCAGCCTCATCCAGAGGCTGATGTCCTTGTGATCCCACCTCAACTCCTGACGCACCGCCTTCCTCTGCCGGAACTGTTCGTCGTACCGGAGCCACGCCACCCCCCCGTACACCCGGTGCGCCTCTCCAATGGCGTCCATATAGCAAAACAACGCCGAGCAGTGCTCGGGGTTCTTTTCGCCGATGACGCTCGCCAAAATCGCGAACGCCTGCAACCAATTCGCAAACGTCCGCGGTATCAGCCTGTAACGCCTCTTCTCCTCATCGTCTTTTTTCGTGTCATTGGGCTTGACCCGATCCAAATTGAATTTCTCCAGAGGGAGCAGCGAGAATATCTCGACATACTCACCTTTGGCAATTTTTTCCCGCACCTCCGGCTTCAGGTGCGCCCCGAGCGGTCCCTCGAAGCAGACGTACACCTCACAACGCGCCGCATCCCCAATCCGAACCACCTCAGTCCGGCTGGGCGTCGCGGCCGCCTCCTCCCCACTGGGCCCCCCGCTCACCACCGGAACCACCGTTGCGGACGCCGCGGGTTCCCCACCCGCAGTCGGCGGGACCCCCGCCGCCCCAGCTACCGCACCCGCCCCCCAAGGCGCCGTCAGGGCAGGAGATCCCCCATCCCCCCCAAACCTGTCCACCAAAGCCCGCAACCCCTCCAACAAACCCTGCATAGTCGGCGCGGGCCCCGGGTCCACCCGACCCGACCCCGCCACCTTCACCCCACCCAGCGGCGCCTCCGGCGCTGCTGAACCAGCCGCCCCCTGCACCACCCCCAGCAACCCCTGCAAAACATCAGAGAAAACAGTAGGTACTGACTTACCGGGCCGACCAGGAACACGTCCCACAGCCGCGTTGCCGCTCTCCACCGCCGGGGGCACCACTTCTTCTTCAGCGGACAGTTCTCCCTCCGACCGGTCCTCCTCCGCCCTCTCCGCAGGAGCCAGAAGCCCCCTGGGCGACCCGCTCCCAGAGGCCGCAGCAAACAGGTGGCTGGGAAGATTCGTCACCACAGGGGCCTTGCTCCCAGACCGGCGCAGCGAACCAGACCTGGGGCGCCCCCCCGCACCACCCCTGGGCGTCAGTCCTCCATTCTGTCCATCGAGCAAGCCTGCATCCGCCTGGCGCCCCCCACCCCCCGCCCCCCTGTAGGTCGACTCTGGTCGCCGTGCAGTCCCCTCCGAACCGCTGGCTGTCCCCCTGCTCGTGCTGGGCCCCCCGCAGGGGTCCCCCACGCGAACGGTTGCCGGGCTGGACGGCGGGGAGCCGGCGCCATCGCGGCCCGTGGCCCTGCCCCCCGGGGTAGGCCGGCGGCGTGCCGACCGCCCAAGGCCCCGATTGTCCTGCTGTCTCCGCTTTGCGGGGGGGACCGACCTGTCCGCCCCCGGGCTCCGCCGATCACGAGGTGGCCGAGGGGCGGGGCCCGGCGAAAAGCGCGCCGGAGGCCGAGACCTCCGGGCCCGCAGCACCGGCTCCCCGCTACTCGTGCCTGCATCTGTCTCACCCATCCAGCGCTCCACCTGCTCGGTTAGCCACGCCGAACCCCGCACCTCCGCCTGAGCCCGCAGCCGCTCCAACACGTGGTCGATCGCCGCCATCTTGCCGGAGAGGAGCAGCGCTGCAAAGCTGCCTCCTCTGATGTCTTCCCCTCGAGACTGGTCCCGTTCCGGCTCCGCCCCCTTTAAATATGGCTCCTCCCCCTTGCACATTTCTCTTCCTCCACCTATCCTATGCTGAGGTGTCTCTAGGCACCCAGTCATGCCCGCCCCTCCATTACCCCTCCCCTTCAGTTCGTCTCATTCCAGGGCTCCCTTTCTGAGTACTCCCCATTTATCACCACCCTTTGAACTTACCCTTGTATGCAGTTTTCGATCCATGTACTCACCCTATGGTCCATGCCAATGGACCTTATTTTGTACAGTAAACGTTTATGGGGAACTGTGTCAAATGCTTTTGCAAAATCCAGATACACCATGTCTGAGGGCCTTCCTTTATCTAGATGGCAGCTCACCTCCTCATAGAAGATTAATAGATTGGTTTGCCAAGAACGATTCTTCATGAATCCATGCTGATTACTGCTAATGATACCGTTCTCGTCACTAAAATCTTCGATATAGTCCCTTGTCATCGCTTCCAAGAGCTTACATACTATTGATGTTAGGCTAACTGGTCTGTAATTCTCAGGGATGTATTTTGGGCCATTTTTAAATATTGGTGCTACATTGGCTTTTCTCCAATCAGCTAAAACAATTCCAGTCAGTAGACTGTTAGTAAAAATTAGGAACAATGGTCTGGCAATTACTTGCATGAGTTCCCTAAGTACCCTTGGGTGCAAGCAATCTGGTCCCGGTGATTTATTAATGTTAAGTTTCCCAAGTCTCATTTTAATTCTGTCCTCTTTTAACCATGGAGGTTCTTCCTGTGATGTGTCATGAGGATAAACACTGCAGTTTTGGTTACTGAAGCTCCCCGACTCCCTTGTGAAGACTGAGGAGAAGAATAAATTCAATACCATCACCATCTCCCCATCCTTTGTAACCAGATGTCCGTCCTCATTCTTTATGGGGCTAATATGGTCTGTCCTACCTTTTTTACTGTTTACATACTTAAAGAATTTCTTGGGATTTTGTTTGCTCTCCTCCGCTATGTGTCTTTCATGTTCTATCTTAGCCATCCTTATTGCACCCTTACATTTCTTGTTGCATTCTTTATAAAATCTGAATATCGATGATGATCCCTCAACCATGTATTTTTTGAAGGCCTTCTCCTTTGCTTTTATATGCATTTTTACATCCAGGACTTTTGTTCGCTGTTTTAAATTAATTACCCATAGGAATGCATTGGCTAATGCCCTTATTTAATATGCTCTTAAAGCAAACCCATCTCTCCTCCGTGTTCTTTGTTCCTAAAATTTTCTCCCAATTTATGCCTTCTAGCAAGTCTCGTAGTTTAGGGTAGTCTTTGTATTCCCCTTATGTTTCCTATTTGTGTGATTTATACTGAAGCCAATTGACCTGTGATCGCTGTTACCTAAATTGCCCCGTATTTCCACATCTGTGATCAGGTCTGTATTGTTGGTAATCAGTAGATCCAGTAACACTTTATTTCTAGTTGGTCCGTCTACCATCTGACCTATAAAATTGTCCTGCAAGACATTTAGGAACTGGCGAGCCTTAGATGAATGCATGGTTCCCTCCACCCAGTCTATGTCTGGATAGTTAAAATCCCCCATTATGATAACACTTCCTATCCTTGCTGCTAATCCAAATTGTGACAGGAGATCTGTCTCCCCTTCCTCCTTCAGGTTAGGGGGCCTATAGCATACTCCCAGTATTATTTTCCCCTTAGCTTCATCCCTTTGGAGCTCTATCCATAAGGATTCCACCTCCTCCCTAGCTCCCTTAGTGATGTCATCTCTCACATTCACTTGTACATTATTCTTGATATATAGGCATATCCCTCCCCCTTTTTTACCCTCTCTGTCCTTGTGATAAAGGGTATAACCTTATAACCTTGAATGTTTGCCAGCCAATCATGAGAGCTGTTGAACCAGGTCTCTGAAATTCCCACAAAATCCAAATCCTCCTCGCACAACAGTATCTCTAGTTCACCCATCTTGTCCGCCAGGCTCCTGGCATTGGTGAACATGCCACGTAGTTTAGACCGGTCACATATTATCCTCTTATTGGGTGTTCCGAGATTGCAGCTAGGACTTGCTACTATAATTACCTTGGTTTTATGTGCTTTGGTCAACCTACCACTAATGCCCCCAATACTACCCGCTGGAATATGTTCTGCGCTGACTATCTCTACCCCTGGACCCCCCCTCCACCCATCGCCTAGTTTAAAAACCCCTCTAACTTTTTGGACATCTTCATTCCCAGCTGATCTGTACCCTCCTCATTTTGGTGCAGTCCGTCCCTTTTATTGTACCAGTTTTCAACTGAGAAGTCGGCCCAGTCCTCCAGGAACCCGAACCCCTCCTTACTACACCAGCTCTTCAGCCATTTGCTTACTTCCCTAATCTCCCTCTGCCTTTCTGGTGTAGCTCAATGTACCAGTAGTATTCCTGAGAATACTACCTTGGAGGTCCTTTTCCTCAATTTAGCTCCTAAGTCCCTAATATCGTTCTTTAGGACACTCCATCTGCCTCTGACTTTGTCATTGGTGCCAACATGCACCATGGCAGCTGGGTCTTCTCCAGCCCCTCCCAATAATCTGTCCACCAAATCCATGATGTGCTGAACCCAAGCACCCGGTAGACAACATACTGTTCAGCGCTTCAGGTCTTTGTTACAGATTGGCCTCTCTGTCCTTCTAAGAATTGAGTCCCCTACCACCAGAATCTGTCTTTTCTTTCCCTTCGCTTCCCCCCACTCTCAATGGAAAAGTTCTTCCCCCGGCAGCTTGGAGAGTCCCTCAGCTCCAGCAGTGCTGGTCCCTGACTGGTTTCACCAATGTTACTCAATGGAGCGTACTTATTGGGATGCTCCATCCCTGAATTGGCCAACCTGGCACTTCCCCCTCTACCCTTCCTGACTGTCACCCATCTACTCTTTGCGAGTGTCTGCACCTCTTTGTCTCCACCCACCTCTGTGCTGGCCCCAGCCGGCACCTGCCGTGTCTGTTCCTGGCTCTCCTTTAGTATGGAGGGACTTCTCAGTGACAGTTGCTTCCCCAGATTCAGAACTTGGACTTCCAGGGAAACAATGCGCTTACATTTTGCACAGCAATATTCAACCTCGATCGGATGATCAAGGAACACATACATGCCAGGGGAACAATCCGAAGTGAATGACACAGTGCTGCTGGAGGAACCGTCCGGGCTGCAGATAGAGTGGGACGCAGTAAGTGCACAAAATCTCCCCTTCCCTGCACCTTCCTTATCTAATGGGGATAGGCAAGAGCCCACGCTGAGAGACATCATGGCGGCGGTCACTGCCTACAACACCTCCATAACCGTCCAGACAGCTGAAATAAAAGGGGTCAAAGTGGATATCTCTTTTATTAGGCATGACCTTCAAAAGCTGAGGGAAAGAACATCAGTCCCAGAGGGATGGGTCAGTAATGTGGAGGATGACATGGAGATCTTGCTAAGAGATGTCAAACAGAATGGGATGATGACTGCCCAACATGCTACCCAGCTGAATGATTTAAAAAATAGGATGAGGCACAATAATGTACAGACCATGCGTAAATCAGAGAGGGCTTAGGGGAAAAACCCCATTGCTTTTATTGAAGGCTGGCTGCTCAAAATGTTTTGCAAGGAGTCATTTACTCCCATGTTTTCAGTGGAAAGGGCTTATAGAGTGCCCATGCGACCTCTACCTCCAGGCCATCCACCTTGTACCTTCCTGTTCAAACTGCTCAATTATAAAGACAGAGTTGCGATCCTGGCTAAGGCAAGAAACATGACTTAAAAAATGTCCTTATTTCCAGATTACTCTTCGGAAGTGCAGAAGCACAGAGCAAAATTTACAGATGTAAAACTGCATCTCAGAACCCTTACATCTACAATACGCCATGCTCTTCCCAGCGAAACTGAGAGTAGTGGCCAACGGGGAGGCACGTTTCTTTGAGAAACCTAATGCTGTGACACAATGGCTCGACAGGGAAGAAAGATCACTGCGAGCACGTATGCCTCCAAGGCCTGCCAGGTCATGATGCGCTGTGGGTGCTCTTTACTGCTTTTGAATAAAAAGTGAGGTCGCCTGCCACCATTTGGAGGGTAAGCGGAATACAAATGGCAATCTTTTTCTTAATAATATTTCATTTAAATATTCTGCTGCTGGAGAGGTTTAACATTACAACTTTGAACTTCCACTGTTCCCCTCATAGACGTCTCAAGCAGACAGTTGGATTGGAAAGAATTGTTGGGGTGGACCCGGCTGTACTGCATAGAGTACATTATAGTTTACTTCTTTTTCTTTATTTTTTTCTTATTTTTTATGTTACTCTCTCTATGGATGTCCTATAGATATATAAACATCTGCCTGGATGCATTTACCTCTAATAGTATGCATAATAATATAAGTTGTCCTCATCCCTGGATGATGGTGGGGCACACTACGGCACCACAAGTTGGTCTGGTAACTGCTCATTGTTCATTTTTGCTTTTTCTAATGGCTAACACCATATGAATCTTGTCCTGGAATGTTTGTGGACTTGGTACCTCTGGGAAACACTTAGCTGTTTTTCGAAATGTAAAAAGGCTGAGGGCAGATATTATATGCCTGCAAGAAACTCATTTGTCACCTGCTACACCTCATAGTCTGTCACCATGAATGTTTGCCTATCAATATCATGCCACCTACTCTACCTATTCTAGGGGTGTGTGCATATTTGTGCGACAGGGAACCCAATTTGCATGCAAACAAGTGCTCACTGATTCAAATGGTCGGTATGTGATTATTTTACGTACATTGTTTGGAGTTTATTGTATAATTGCAGGGCTGTACATATCTCCACAGTTTTCAGCTGACGTTCTCAAAACACTGGTGAGTTTTATAGCCCACTTCCCTGACACACCGGTGATAGCGGTGGGAGACTATAATTATTTGTTAGACCCTCTCTGGGATAAAATGTCCTCTAAAATGCCCTCTAATCCCCACAATTTATCTACCTCTGGAAAATTTTCTCCCTTTTCTCGCCTATGATCCCTGACACATCTATGATCCCTGCTTGGACGTGTGGAGGTTAAGACACCCTACTACTAAGATGTTTTTATACCATTCGGCTGCATATAATGGATTATCTGGGATAGACTTGGGCCTAGGTAAGTTTTGTTCTAGCTCTATTGACAGATTCCCACTATGAACCCAGGCATATTTAAGACCATTCCACCTTTTGGGTGGAACTAACATTCCCTACAACTCCAAGACATTTTGTTGGAAATTAAACCCATTCTGGTTAATTCTATTCCCTGAACCAGACCCCATCCCTGAGTTGTTAACATTCTTCTTTCGCTTTAACATTGACTAAGCAGACATTGGGGTGGTGTGGGATACAGCTAAGGCATTCTTGATGGGTCAATTGATATACACTATTCAGTGTATTAAAACATTAACCAAAGAGTGAGAGACACATATTTTAAGGGAAGCGGCGAGAATGGAGGAGGCCTATGTAGGCAATCCTACGGATAACACTTCAAAATCCTGGCTGGCCTCACAGTCAATGGCAAGGCAGGTAGAACTCCAACTAGCTGAAAATATAAGTTTCTTCTTACAACAAAAGCACTATGAGGAAGGAGAAAACATGCGACACATGCTAGCGATGAAGTAATAAACAGTGTTCATCGCACATAGATACAATACAAGACTCACAGGGCTGTCCTAAGATCTCCGCACAAGACATTTTGCAGGTGTTTCGTATCATACTATAGTGATCTGTATTCTTTGAAAGTACACCCCACTGGGAGTGACATAAATCACTTCTTGGCTGACTGCTCACTGCCATCCCTTTCAGCTCAGGACACATAATTGCTCAATGACCCAATTACTGAGGAGGAACTTCTACTGGCATTAAAAAAAAGCTCCCAGTGGGAAATCTCTAGGCTCAGATGGACTCTCATCTGAGGTGTATGGGTGATATGCGAAACGAATGATGCCTACATTGCGTAAAGTGTATAATAGGACACTGGAGTCAGAGAAGCTGCTTCAATCCATGAATGAGGCAATTATCGTTCTTCTAAAACCTGGTAAGAATGTCACGCTGGCGGACTCTTACAGGCTCATCTCCCTGCAAACTTTAGACGTCAAATTATTGGCCAATGTGTTGGCGTCAAGATTGTCAAAAGTCATACCAATGATTGTCCACAGGAACCAATGTGGCTTCATCTCTGCTTGTTCCACAACACAGAACCTTAGGCGTCTCTTCCTAAACTTACAACTGCCTGTGTTTAACACGGTTAAAAGGGCCATTTTCTCCCTGGACACTGCCAAGGCCTTTAACAGGGTAGAATGGCCCTATCTGTGGGAGGTCTTGGAGTGGCTCGGGGTGGGCACGACATTTATGAACTGGATAAAGGTGCTTTATGCTGCCCCTCAGCTCACATTAGAGTAAATGGGAAATTGTCAGAACCGTTCAAGGGGTACTAGGCAGGGATGCTCATTGTCGCCTCTGCTATTTGCCCTGGCACTGGAGCCTTTGGCTGCTCGTATCTGAGCTTCGTCTGAGATAGTAGGGTTTAAAAGTGAACAGAGATCGAAAGTTATCTCATTGTATATGGATGACACCCTGCTGTATCTCGGTGATAAGATGGCTTTAATGCAGGCAGTGTTGACACTTTTTGACAAATGTGGAAAACTGTCAAGATTATCCATAAAATGGGATAAGTCGGTGTTAATGCCATTGGACCTCCTTCCTTGTCCTTTGCCGGAGTGTGCAAGGGCAGTGGAGGTGGTTCACAATTTTAGATACCTGGGAATACAACTGATTATATTTGCCTGAATTTATTACTGATACTTGCAAAGTTTCGGTAGAAATGCTCTCTTTGGTGTAAACTTCCTTTCTCAGTGGCAAGGAGGATTAACTTAGTTAAAATGGTATGGGCCCCCCAGTTGCTGTACGTCTTTAATAACTCCCCGATATGGATTCCGCAAAAGTGGTTCCTACAAATAGACAGTTCTGGGAGTTGAAGATAAAAAAGATAGCTTGCATTAGATTAACTACCCTTCAAATGGGGAAGGATCAGGGAGACTAAGGCCGCGTACACACGGGCGGACTGTTCGCCCAACTTTGTCCGCTGAACAGTGTTTGGGCGGACAGTCCGCTCGTGTGTGGGCTTTCAGCGGACAGTTTCAGCGGACAGTTTGACGAACAAGGTTTTTCGGAATTTCCGAAAAACTATCCGCTGAAACCTTGTTTCAGCGAACAGTCCGCTCGTGTGTAGGCTTGTTCGTCAAACAAAGTTGCGTGCATGCTCAGAAAGGATTTTCACGCCGAAAGTTATAATGCAGTGTATAGGACGTCGTATTTTTCGTCCCGTCGTACGTGCCGTTCACGTCATCGCGCACGGTTTCAGCAAACTGTTCGTCCGTCGTGTGTGGCCATGTCCGTCCATGCTAATTTTGAGCGGACTGTTTGCCGAAACTGTTTGACGGACAAAGTTGGGCGAACAGTCCCCGCGTGTGTACGCGGCCTTAGCTGTCCCACATTCTAGAGCCCACTATATAGCATCTAATTTTCAACAATTAGGAGGGTGGGGGCTATTCGATTCCTTGGATTTGGTTAGAAATATGCTTATCCCAGAAGACTCAGAATACTCTGCCCTTGCTCATCTGCCTTCGCACATACCATCAATCAATCTACTGAACACGCTATGGAAATATACTAAGTCGCTTTTAAATGTGACTGACTTTTTGTCGTGTACCCCACTGTGGCGCAACACCCAATACCGGGAAATATTGAAACTGGAAGGATTTAATGCTTGGGAAAAGGCTGGGAATAAATATATTTCTCAGATATATCATGGGAATGTACTTAAAAACTTCCTAGACATACAACAAGACTTTAGTATACCTACAAAACAATTTTACAAATACTTACAACTGAGACACACCTTGACTGCTCAAACAAAGACCACAGATCTATCATTAACAAATCATACTTTTATAGAAGACAAAAAGGACATGGTATCCATTGTCTATTCCATACTCCTGATTTAAAACATTTATATATATATATATATATATATATATATATATATATATATATATATATATATATATATATATATGAACCAATTCATGACATTTATAAAAATTGAATATTTGACTGCTTATTTGAATAACATCCTCCCAAGATTCAATAAGATTTGGCATCCCTGGCCTATATTGGAACCACAAGCATATCCTTAAAAATCTATTTAGGGTGGTCTACCCACGTAGGGTTTTATAAGGGTGCCTGGTGAGGTGAAGTATACCATCTCTTGCTTCTTTTATCTTTCCTGTAGTCTTCTCCTCTCTTTATTCTTTTCTTTCTTGTTGTTACCAAGCTGATGGTACCAGTTTCTCTACCATGGATCTTGTCTGCTGTTCATAGTAATAGGCCATTATGGTTCAATATTTTTCTAACCATGATTATGCCCATTGATATACTGGAGGTTATTTATGAAAGGCAAATCCACTTTGCACTACAAATGCACTGAAATGTGCACTGAAAGTGCAGTTGGAAGTGCATTCGCTGTAGATCTGAGGGGGACATGCAAGGAAAACAAAAAACTGCATTTTGCACATGATTGAATGATACAATCAGCAGAGCTTCCCCTCATTTCAGATCTGCCCCTCAGATCTACAGCAAGTGCACTTTCAGTGCACTTGTAGTGCAAAGTGGATTTGTGTTTCGTAAATAACCCCCATTGTTGGCACGTACTTGAGATGTATATTTAGCCTGGTTAACTCATTCTTTTTTGGAACATGCTCAGGCCTTATGTAAATCTCCTTTGAACATTGTTATCCATTGTGTATTGTTTTCCTGGTATATGCATATGCTACTTTATTCTTTTCTTTTTTTTTATGTTGTACTTTATTATTTTCTGTGTATGATATACAACGTCAATAAAAAAAGTTACAAAAAAGAGAAAATCAACAGGCTTACTGGTTGGATGAAAATGAAGTCCCCTTTCATAGAAAATGTACATACTTGCACATTATGAAGAGCATATACTTTGTCATGAGTTATGCAGCTGATCAGATGGCCTCTACGCTTCCATACATAAAAATGATGTGATACTACAATTTTCAGTTCTCATTAGGTTTATATGAAGATTGAATCTGAAAACACAACCAGCACACAACTGCCATAAAAATACACAGCTGTGTGATAATTGGTCTTAATTAGGCTGTTTTCTCTGGAACACACTGTACCTTTCTTTACCAAACTGGCTTTACCAGTGCTCCCCTTACAGCATAACACTGCAATTATTGTATCAAAACTTAAAATAAAATAAAAAGAAAGTATAAATGTAATCATCTAAAATGCCAAGTCTGGCTTTGGAAGGACCAACCAAGAACTTAACGCTCTCAGCTGGCAATCCTTTACTCATGGGGGCAAAGTGGGAGCCATCATGTGTGCCGAGAGAACACAACAGGCAGGGAGTGTGAGCAAATGTACTTGAACATGTCCTTGATGGATGCATCTTTATTGGTTCTTAAATGGGACCTATAAATATTATTCTAGTGTATGAACTGAAAGCACCTGCAAGATACTTTTTGTGCATTTTTGTGTACTGACGTGAGGCCAGAATATACACAGGAATATTTTTGGTAGTAAACATATAAAATTATTATTGAATTAAAATTCAGAAACCATTTTTAAATTATGAATTTAATGCTTTTTTCCTAAGTGCATAGGTATATACTTAAATGTATTTCGGAGTTAACTTTTAATTATGTCTGATGAAAACAGCTTCACAAAGTACTGCAAAAAAATTGTTATTCCGAATATAGTGGTAGTAGTTTTTATATCATTAAAATTATAGCATGGATGAAATAACTATCATTAAACTATTGCATTTGTACTCTTTTTAATGATTCATTTATTAGCCTAGAAGCTTAATCTGAAATTAGAAACACAAATTTTAATTGTCACTAATAAAAGTATTGCAAAAAATGTAGTCCTAAAATTCTTAACAGCTTACTCTATGATAGGGTAATGGATGCTCAATGAAAGGTGATCTATAGTCACAGCATATACTGTAGTAATTTTAGAACATCAGTATTGTAATAACAAAACAAACAATATTTATTTTGACAATCCAATAAGCTTTCTTGAAAAAAATCTCTTTTCATGTTGTGAGGTCTGTCTGATGGTCATCTCTTTCCACAACTTTCTGTATTCCCTGCATGCTTTGCAGCTTTTCCCCTGCTCATTCCTTTGGAATTCTTTTGATTTTTAAGGACTACATATCCCATGGTACCCAGCCTGTAAGCTCATTCCTTTGGAATTCTTTTGATTTCTAAGGACTACATATCCCATGGTACCCAGCCTGTAAGCTGTGGTTTCTGTGCTGACCCCACCTCCTGAAAGTCCTCCTCTCAGCACCTTTGTAGTTCAAAAAGCAGGCTCTGTAAAATGTGTGACAGAGCAGTGCCTGCTCACAGGACATAGTGAATAGGAGTTACAGAATTCAAGGAGGTAAATGTTTAGGATCCTTTACAAAGTAAGTTATTAAACTTCAAAACAGTTCAGATTAATATGAGTAAGCTAACTAAATTACAATGTGGAAATGAAATTATGAATTTAAAGTGATTCTAAAGGAATGTGTTTTTTTTGTATACTTACCTGCTCTGTGCAATGGTTTTGCACAGAGCAGCCCAGATCCTCCTCTTTTTGGGTCCCACGCCAGCGGTCCGGGTTCCTCCCCACTGCCGAGTGCCCCCAATAGCAAGTCTGTTGGTATGGGAACACTTGAGCCGGCTTGCTCACAAGCTGTGCTCCGTGTGTCCATTCACACAGAGCCCGGCTATGCCCTGTCCCCTGCTCTCTCCTCAATGACTCACTGGCTGTGATTGACAGCATCAGGAGCCAATTTTGCATCTGTACCTATCTGATGGAAGCACATCAGAAATTAACTAAAGGCAAATCTTTTTTTTCAGTTTTGGATTGGAGTGGAGAGGGATTAGAACACCTGTCAGTTTTTATTCTGTCTGTGCCCCCATTAAGGAGTTTCACCCTGTTTATTTGTCCTGTTTACTATAATCATTGAAGATGAATGTAAAAGAAAATCCCAAATTTTGGGTTGTCCCCAGAAAAGTAATAGAGGGGAAATTGTTCTAATGGGGACGCTAGTTTGTGTGAGTTTCCTCAAGGAATTCCCTTAATTTGTAGGGATTTCCTCTCACTTCCTGCTAGGCTATGGGACAGGAAGTGGAGGTAAATCTCTGCAATGGGATACATATAGCGAAAAAAAATCTGAAAAAATAAATAAAAGTTTTGCCTATAGTTCTACTTAATTGACTACAGGCATACCCCACTTTTAAGAACACAATGGTAGCTCAAATACAGTATGTGGTGGTGGTACACTGGATACGATGTATCATGTGATGGAACATTGCTTACTAGATGGTCTGCAGATATTTGGTGCAACGTGCATCAATGTTTAACTTGGTCAACTTTAATAAAGGATGTCAACATGGACTCAAATAAGTAGAACATTTGCTTAAAGACCTAAAGTGGGTTCACTTTGGTTTATGAAGATTTTTTACAACTTTTTAAATGTGTACCGTACCGCACCGTACCATAATTTTTTTAATATATTAAAAGATCTCAGTGGAGACATATGAAAGCAGCGTGAAGTCTGCTGCACAGCCAGAAGTTCCTGTTTTAAAATACTTGTTAGTACAATGTATGTACTTTTGGTGAGCCAAGCAAGTAGTATCTGTACAGGTAAGCCATAATTACATGCAGCTAATACATTGCCCCCTACACTGCTGGTAACCTGAGGCTCTAACCCAGACTAGTAGTCTTTTTATAATCCCTGCAGGGACCTGCATGCATGAACAATCCCTTTCTCCAGCCCAGACGTTAATGAGATGGTGTAAGATAATTTCATGCCCTGTTACCCTTTTTCCTACTGCCTCCAGTGTTACATTGCTTTTCTCTTAGCTGTCATTTACTCATCACAAAAGACAGGAACTTCTTTTATCTCGCACCTTAGCAGTCATTTTTTGTTCTTTTTTTGGGGGTTTTGTTTTTTTTGCCATTCAGTTGTAAGTTTGAAACGTATGTTAAGTTATCCATATTCCTGGCTGTGCTTTAATCTTCTCTCTAGATTGGGTGATGATGAAGGATGAGTAGGGTTATTTTGTCAGAACCGATTTTGCTGTGTGTATTATAGATTTCGCCATTGACAACTTTTCTTTGAAACAAAAACTGTTAATGATCTCCAATGAACTGCTTAAAAGAAATTGTCTGGCAAATAAAATTTTATTTTTTAAAAAGATAATTTAAAGGGTGTTTTTTTTCTTTGGGGAGGGGATGTATTTAGGGTAGTTTAATTGATGGGAGCGGATGTATTTAGGGTAGTTTAACTGAGGGGGGGGGGGGGTATTTAAGGTAGTTTAATTGATGGGAGGGGTATATTTAGGGTAGTATAACTGATGGGAGGGGGTGTATTTAGGGTAGTTTAATTGATAGGACGGGGTGTATATAGGGTAGTTTAACTGATGGGGGGGTGTATTTAAGGTAGTTTAATTGATGGGAGGGGGGTATATTTAGTGTAGTATAACTGATGGGAGGGGGTGTATTTATGGTAGTTTAATTGATGGGAGGGGGTGTATATAGGGTAGTTTAAGTGATGGGAGGGGGTGTATTTAGGGTAGTTTAATTGATGGGAGGGGATTTATTTAGGGTAGTTTAACTGATGGGAGGGGGTGTATTTAAGGTAGTTTAATTGATGGGAGGAGGTATATTTAGGGTAGGTTAACTGATGGGAGGGGGTGTATTTAGGGTAGTATAACTGATGGGAGGGGGTGTATTTAGGGTTGTTTAACTGATGGGAGGGGTGTATTTAGGGTAGTTTAATTGATGGGAGGGGATTTATTTAGGGTAGTTTAACTGATGGGAGGGGGTGTATTTAAGGTAGTTTAATTGATGGGAGGAGGTATATTTAGGGTAGGTTAACTGATGGGAGGGGGTGTATTTAGGGTAGTATAACTGATGGGAGGGGGTGTATTTAGGGTTGTTTAACTGATGGGAGGGGTGTATTTAGGGTAGTTTAATTGATGGGAGGGGGTGTATATAGGGTAGTTTAAGTGATGGGAGGGGGTATATTTAGGGCAGTTTAATTGATGGGAGGGGATGTATTTAGGGTAGTTTAACTGATGGGAGGGGGTGTATTTAAGGTAGTTTAATTGATGGGAGGGGGTATATTTAGGGTAGTTTAACTGATGGGAAGAGGTGTATTTAGGGTAGTTTAATTAATGGGAGGGGGTGTATTTAGGGTAGTTTTTTTTATGCAGTGCTCTTTGCATTGTTCTTTTTTTCCCCATATTTGATCTTTATTTGTGTACTGTTGGCTTTTTTTCCACTGGCTGTTTATTTTTATTTGTTTCAGGTATCTATATTATGATGACCAATTAGGCAGTGCTTTACATATACTGTACATTCACATTAGTTTATTTTCTTCAAGGAGCTCACAATCTAAAATTCCTAACTCCCACTTATACATCCAGATATTAGGATCAATGTAGATAGGAACCAGTTAAAATGATTGTTAAGATTCTGTTTAAAAAAAAAAAAAACGAAATAAACATGTTATACTATACTTACTCAGGCCCTGACCCTCCTCTTCTGGGCTCCCCCACTGGCACCCCAAGCTCATCCACGTCTCAGTGTGCCTCCATAGTAAGTCGCTCCCTATGGAGGCACACCTGTGGGCTCACTCCTGAGCCAGGCTGTTTGCCTCTATAGGCACACACAGCATAGCTCCGTCCCCTCTCTGCTCACAGAATTGCCAGTGGCTCCCACTGCTGCCTCTCTGTCATGTTAGGAGAGCAGGAGATAAGTGCTGCTGCAGATGGGCAGTCAATTTATAAGTACATTTGAATTTGCTTGCACTTGTAACATTCCCCTCTCCCCAAACTGACAATGCTGCTGTCCAAATCTGCCCCCTATCCTCATTCATTTAGATTGGGGGCACTGTAATAAAGGAGGTGTGTTGCTGGCCAAATCACCATGTGGAAACAGAGAGGAAAAAGCCTGAAAAGTAAAAACAAATGCAGCCAGCACATCAGATGATTGGCATGTTGCAATATATCACATTTTTGGTTTTGGTTTTAATATTGTATCAATTTTTCTATGATGGGCTTGTGAATATTATCAATATTTGGCAGTGATAAATATTATAATGCTTCTATAGCTTGTAATTTACACTTTTCTGATGGCTAGAGTTAACAGTGTGTGCTTGTACATGCATATATGATCTGATTGCCTTCAGCATCTTAAAGCCTAAAGCCCCTTTCACAAGGCTGTTCCGATCAGGTCCATCTGTTCGTTTTTCAGGTGGACCTGATCGGATGGTCCATTTACCTCTATGGACCGCCAGGTGTAAACGGACACCCGCCTACCTCCAATCTAATCCGCTCTGCTAAAATAAATAAATAAATAAAAACGGCTCGTTTAGCAAAAAAGAAAAAATCAAACACTCCCAAACCTGCTAGAAAAATGGAATAACAGACAAGAACACAGAAAGTCAATAAAGGTAGTTCAGAGGCTGTGCTAAAGAGACTCTGTAATGAGCCTTGATGAGCAAAGTGATGCTATTTACTGATCAAATTAAAGCCCAACTCCAACTCGGCTCTTGCATTCATCTCGATTGAACAGACGTGCCCACTGGAGTACAAGCACCAGCAGGAATCTGAATGTAAACGCACCTAGCACTGTGGAGAGCCAGGAAGTGTAAATCAGGACCACACTACATATGAAGTCTGATTTTTTTATATAATTGATATGGGGAGGGTTTCTCACAAAATGCATACCTGTATATTAAAATTATGCAGAGCAGGTGAACAGAGCAATATTTATGAAGACTCTCCACAACACTGGTCATCAACCCTGTCCTCGAGGCCCACTAACAGGACAGGTTTGCAAGATAACTTAAATACATCACAGGTGATATCATTTGGTGCTCAGTGATTGCAGTATTCTGGTCTGCATCTCCCCAAGCTAATGCATAAAACCTGGCCTGTTAGTGGGCTCTGAGGAGAGTGGCCACTGCTCCACAACATACAAAGAACCTGTTGATGGCTGCCCATTGCATTTGGTGATGTGACATTACAGATCACTTAACCAAGCATGGAAGACACTTGGGGTGGTGTCACTGTGTCAGTCATCGGAAACCTTTGTGTCATGGAGAATCTTCTGTACACATGTCTCTGCTGTAATGCTCTATGTAATTGTAGGTTTCTCTACTTTTGTAGCACAGGTCAGTAAAGTACAAGGGATGGAAGGGAATAACATTGTAATCCCTTGAAGCTGTGGCTCAGCTGCAGCAGTTTCTGGCATCCCTGTGTAGTGCTAGTATTTTCAATACCGATGCTAGTATTTTTGTAAATTTAAGTTTTTCTGAAGCTGCAGTTTGGTTCAGACTAATTATGCTAAAGTTCTGGCTTCTGTACCAGTTTGGCTGGGTTGTGCTAATTTCCACTTGGCCGTGGGTGACGCTGTCACCACCGGTAAGTGTTGGAAATGCAACAAGCTAAATGTATTGGGTACCCCTTTTACTCAGAAACAGTCTGGTGGGAGTGGTCTACCCGCTGTGCATTCTGGGTAAGGGTACTTAAGGTACCAACGCCATGTGGGTTGGTTCGTTTTCCCCAACCTCATGGCCCTCCTGGCCTGAGGTGTGTGCTGCCTGATTCAATGTCTCGGGGCCGGCTGGCCTGAGGCTTCGCAACTGAAACGTAGGCCCAGAGGCTCTGGAGCCTACTGATCCAGAGATGATCCTGTGCTGTCTTGCCTGCGGGGAGAAGCCAAGCAACTGGAGGATCCAGGGGAGGACTTTTCTGAGGAGGACCAAGCAATAAGGCTGGTGCCTCATGGAGAAGCCTGGAAACTCAGATGGAGGATGCATTCTGGGTTGTCTACCACATAGAATCGCCGGGTCGGCTGAAAGAATCAGATACTGTGGGGAACCTCTTTAATTTTGCAACAAGACGTTTATTGTGCCTTCCTGTGGCAGAGGATTGCATAACAAGATCGCTAAACTTATCAAGTCTGTGGCAGAGACTTTGTTCGAGCATCTCACCGGCTGCTAGGTCAGTGAGAGAGGCTTATCTGGTGATTGCTAGATCCAGCTTGTGGGAATCGTTTGTCCTCTGGATCAAGGGAATACCTTCCACCCGCAAAACTACAAAGGTACCTGAATTCCCCTTATCCTCTACCCCTCTATTGCAAAAGTGCATGTTTTTGTTAAATAAACACCCAGAAAAAGGACTAAGTGTCGGAGCTAATATTCTTTAATCCACTCTACAACGGGACCCCTAAGACGGACACAGTGAGCAGGTTAGGTAACAGTAAGCCCAACAAAAACCAGCAGCTCCTTCGGGGATGAGTGCCACATCTGTACCAGTGTTTCTCAACCTCAGTCCTCAAGGTGCCCCAACAGGTCATGTTTTCAGGATTTCCCTCAGATGAAACAGCTGTGGTAACTACTAAGGCAGTGAAACTGATCAAATCACCTGTGCAAAATAATGGGAAGTCTGAAAAAAAGACCTGTTGAGTTGCCTTGAGGACTGGCGTTGAGAAACACTGCCTTATACCAATGGAACTGAAAACAAGAAACAGCAGGCACATATTAATGTAAACGTTATACAGAAATTGACTGACTGTTGTAATCCTTTAAATATGTGCTCACTAAGATGGCACTACACCTTTTACTTAAAGTGGTGCATTCTCTGCAGTAAGATAAAAAATGCCCCACCACCTGTCCTTTACATACCTAACTCCTCTCACTGCTCCAGTGCTGTCCCTGCCTCCAGCATGGCTCCCATCACTTCCTAGTGTCACAGGAGAAACTGGGGGCAGCAAAGCCATTGGCTCCGGCTTCTGTCAGTAAGACTGCTGAGATTATGGAGCAGGCCATGGCTTACAGGCACTGTGTTTGTCTATGGATACACACAGCCCAGTGAGGGAGCACGCACGCATGGGTGCCTCCTCAGCACCTGAAGGTGGGAGAAGCTGACAGTGCTGGCAGGAGGCTGCCCGAAGAGAAGGAAATCGAGCATTCTGAGCAATATCATGACACAGAGCAAGTAAGTATAACAATTATTTATTTAAAAGAAATACCTTTAGTATCACTTGAACTCCCTGCTGCTGCCATCTGGGGACAGATGCAGGCTTTTCGATTATGTGACTTCTGTAGTTGGCTGTCACACAGATTCACATGATCAGAAGCTCCCGATCATAAACAATGATCGGGAACTATCTGTGACAGCTAGTTAACTGTGGAAGTGATCTTTCAGCGCAGAATGATGGTTCTCCATAGACGCATGTGTGCGGCAGCTAGGCATTAAAGTGAAAATAAAGTTTCCAAAAACCATTACATTCAAGGCATACTTTGAATGATAACTGTAAGCCCTTGTACACACGGTCGGAGATTCCAACGGAATGTGTCCGATCGGACCGTTTTGTCAGATAATCCGACTGTGTGTGGTCTTCATCGGACTGTTTCCGTCGGAGTATCCGACGGACAAAGTTTTCCAACTTGTCGGTAAAATTTTCCGACAACATGATCCGATCGGACCTTGTCCGATCATGTGTAGAGAATTCCGATCGGACAAAGTGCCACGCATGCTCAGATCAAATTCCTACACCAAAGCTATTGGCTACTAGCCTGAACGTAGTCCAGTCGTAACGAAATAACGTCATCACATTCTGAACGATCGGATTTTCCGACAACTTTGTCCGACCGTGTGTATGCAACGGTTTTGGACAAAATCCGACGGATTTGGTTGTCGGAATGTCCGACCGTGTGTACAAGGGCTCACAGTTACTTGTGCTCTCATCTGAACTGCCAAGCCGTCAAATGGCTGGTGTCACAAGTGCTCACATGTGCAGTACAATGGCAACTGCATATTACCACTTAAGAACCTTAAAATTTTTCCCCTTAATGACCAGGCCATTTTTTTTTGCAATACGACACTGTGTCGCTTTAACTGACAATTGTGTGGTCGTGCGACAATGTACCCAAACAAAATTGACACTATTTTTTCCCACAAATAGAGCTTTCTTTTGGTGGTATTTGAGCACCTCTATGGTTTTTATTTTATGCGCTATGAACAAAAAAATACTGACAATTTTGAAAAAAAATAACAATTTTTTCTACTTTTTGCTATAATAAATATCCCCCCCAAAAAAGTAAAAAAACTAATTTCTTCCTCAGTTTAGGCCAATATGTTATCTTCTACATATTTTAGAAAAAATAAATCCCCAATTAGTGTATATTGATTGGTTTACGCAAAAGTTATCACATTTTACTAGTAATGGCGGTGATCTTCAATTTTTAGCAGGACTGCAATATTGTGGCAGACAGATCAGACACATTGGACACTTTTTTGGGACTAGTAGCATCTATAAAGCGATCAGTGCTATAAAAATGCACTGATTACTGTATAAATGACACTGGCAGGGAAGGGGTTAACATCAGGGGTGATCAAAGGGTTAAATGTTCCCCAGGGAGGTGCTTTCTAATTGTGGGGGACTGACAGGAAGTAGAGAGAGATTGCTGTTCCTGATCACTAGGAACAAACAATCTCACTCTACTCTCCTAACAGAACAGGGATCTGTTTTTTTAAACTGGCAGATCCCCCATTCTGCCTCTCTGTGGAGCAATCGAAGGTGGCAATGGGCATCGGGTTCACCAGACATTGAGTTCGCCGGACATCGAGTCCGCCAGACACGCTGATTGGCTCCCCCACAAGTGAATGCCCACAGATCGCCGCGTACGTGCCCGACATACAATAACGGTGATTTGCGCAGGAGTGTCAACCTACCGCAGTACAACTGTGGTGGCTGGTTGTTAAGTAGTTAGACAGAGGTCAAGATGGCAGCTTTCCGATCTGTAAAGCGAAAGAGGGTTTAGTTCCACTTTAAGACCCACCTGTACTGCTGCCACATTTTTGCGTATAGCTGGTGGGAACAGGTTAAAGTAAACCTAAATCCAAAACTTATTTTTTACAATTTACATAGAGTAGAGAATGGCTTTAACTTATGCAGATTTTATTGCTTTGTTTTTGTCCTTGTTGGGGGAGATTCACCTAGTAAATGTTGTCACCCGCAGTTTAGTACCACTTTTAATTGAACAAGCTGAAGTTAGAGCCGGTTCACACTGCTGCATAGTGCGAGATCGCATGTGATTTGAACAGCACTGCAGTGCAAATCACATGCGATGTCCGCGCGATGCAAATTCAGCCATGCAGATAGTATGGCTGAATTCGCATTACATTCACACCAAACTCGCACAGGACCCCTTTTTTTGGTCCGCAGCAGAATCGGATCCCATGGGTGTTCACACCCATGGGATCATATTTCTGTCTGAATTTGCAGATCTAACTGCGATATGCAAACTGATTTGCAGGTGTCATTAACTTTTAATTGACACTGCCAGCAGTTGACATAGGGCAGTATGAACTGCCACCGGGAGACATGTGATGCAGGAACCCACAGTGGATTTGTAGGTTCCCGCATCTCTGCAGCGTGAACCAAGTCCTAGGCCCGGTTCTCACTATTGCGATGCGAGAAACCTGCGAATCAACTGCGGGCTTCCCGCATCGTGCCCGGCACGCACAGCAGTTCACACTGCCATATGCGAACTGCTGGCGAGTGTCATTATATGTTAACAACACCCCCATTTCAGCTTGCATATCACAATGCGAACTGACAGTTCGGACATGAATCGGATCGCATATGTGTGAACACACATGCGATCCGATTCTGGTCCGAACAGAAAAAAATGTCTTGTGCGTGTTTGCAGCGAATGCTATCTGTATGGCTGACATTGCACCCGCACAGACATCTCATGTAATGTGAACAGCAGTGCGCTGCGCATTACATGCAATATCTGCCATCGCAATAGTGTGAACTGGCCCTTAGAAGCTGATTGGCTACCATGCACAGCTGCTCTAGATTTTGCACTCTCCAGTTTTAGTAAATCAACCCCTTTAGATTGTAAGCTTCTTGAGTGCATGGACTGATGTGAATGTACACTATATGTAAAGGGCTGCATACAATTGATGGTACTATAATAAATAGGTTTGGGCTATACATCATTTTAGTTTGCAATTATGCTACAATTTTTTTAAACAAATATAGGTTTATTCAAATAATGCACAGATGCAATGCTGATTTACAAAGGTATACAAATAAAAATTGAACAGATAAGGAAAACCTTATAAAGCAATGCTACAATTAAGAGCAAATGTCACAGTGGGTACAGACATGCTGTACCATTATTAACTATGCCAACTTCTCCTGTGTCTCAGAAGTCTGCTAGGTTTAAAAAAAAAAGGGGCTAATTTTCCACTTCTGATTACTCAGCATTGGCAGGAAAACAGAAATATAAATGTGATTTCTAAAATGGCTGGGTCCATGACACTGACACCTTATGTAACTAGAAACACATTGGCTTGGATTGCTATGTATTAAAACCTGAGAAAATATGATAGGGAATAAAGAACAGTGACCGTTCTGATGAAACGTGTTCTAATAAATGGGCAACATCTCCACTTTCCTTCTTTTATCACTTTTTTTTTTAATTCATTGTTTTATTTAAATATAATCTTTATTCTATTGAATAATGTAAAATGTAACAAGAAGTTTTTTTCTATATCACACATCGTCCCCTCCAGATTAGAACTATAGAAAGCGAATTGTTAGCGCTGGTTAAGCACTGAGCACAGCGCAGAGCGCACCATCAGTCCTGCGATAAATCTGCTGGTTATTTCGTTGTTATAAATTTTATAATGTGACCGATGGGCAATATTCACAATGTCAGATCAGAATTGAATGTAAAAGTAACTGCAAAGCAAAAACAATAAATATCGGATTTGGCAGAATGACTCTTTGCCTAGAAGTGGAGATAGCAGTCTTCTTTCATTTCCCTTTCTTTACCTTTTTTTTTATTTTTTTATTTTTTTAATATAGGGATAGTCCTCAAGCATCACACATATACAGTGCAAGGTCTGTCTGTCATTTTGGGGGTATGATTACTACTGGAATAATAATAGGGTGGTATCACAATGCTGTCAGCCGGACATGGGCTGTCTGATTCGTCTCTCCTACCTGACTCGAATTAAACGTTCTTAAAAAAAGAAAAAAAAAAGAAAAAAAATACATAAATAAATCTCCTGAACCAGATTGGATAATTAAAGTACACCCACGAGCAAATGAATTGTTAAATGTTTTCAATTTCCTCATTGGCTACATTTTCCTAAAGTGGAAAAGTAAAAACTCGGTTTTGCTCATTGAGCTGCCTAGGCGAATTTTACTTTTATAAAGAAAAAGAAAAACTATTTTATTAGTGTGTTTATCCTTGCATTTGCTATTTATTTATTTTTTCAGTGCCAACATTTTGTGTGTAGAGGTAAGAGCAACACTTTGGATAAGGCCAGGAAAGAAATCGTCTTGGATGGCTAACCTGTGGATATGTTTTTACATCTTTTTGTATTTGTTTGTTGATTTTTCTAATAAAAGTGTTATATTTTTATATATAAAGGTCGTCTCTAGGCATTACACCCAAGGAGGTACATTTAAATTCCCATATAACTTTTGTATTTTAAATATATATCGTTTTTTATTATTATTATTATTATTATTATTAGTGTCTATTCCATTGCTATTTGTGTTGTGTCTTTACAGTGTCTTTACGTGTATTTCAAATATATATCTTTTTTTTATTATTAGTGTCTATTCCATTGTTATTTGTGTTGTGTGTCTTTGCAGTGTCTTTACATGTATTGCAAATATATACCGTTTTTATTTTATTAGTGTCTATTCCATTGCTATTGTGTTGTGTCTTTACAGTGTCTTTACATGTAATTTAAATATATATATATATATATATATATATATATATATATATTATTACTGTCTATTCCATTGCTATTTGTGTTGTGTCTTTACATGTAATTTAAAAAAAAAAAAATATATATATATATATATATATATATATATATATATATATATATATATATATATATCTTTTTTTTTTTTATTATTATTATTAGTGTCTATTCCATTGCTGATTGTGTTGTGTCGGTTTACATTTTTTATTTGACCTCTTTTGCTGTTTTTTTTTTCTATGAAAACAATATCAAATAATCAGGGATTATTTGGCATTATATTATTATTAAAATATCAAATAATCAGGGATTGCTTGGCAGGAGAACAGGTTCAGGATAGTTGATCGGATCTTTTGGAATCCTAAGATCACATCCATTCGCACTAGAAATCAACTAAAACCATTTGAATTTCGTCAGTTGATATGCAAATATGGAATTTTGTATTTCTTTTTTTTTTTGCCTTTTGCTTTTTTACCAAATTTCTTGATTCTACTGAAAAGGTGGGGAAATAAAAAATAAAACTTTCACTATTACTCACTCTTCATACTGGGGGTAAATAAAATACTGCCTAAGCCTGGATTCACACCTATGCATTTTTAGTGCTTTTTGCATTTTGCAGATTTTCGCTACAGAATGTGTTCCATAGGAAACCAGGTTCTATGGACTGTAGTGCAAATCTGCAAAATGCAATAAAAATCCATAGGTGTGAATCCAGCCTAAATATCCATGTAATATTATATCATAAGTGACAGTGTAGACAGTAGCATATTAATCAATGTATGTTCAATAACACTACAAAACATTAATAGGAAGATCACCATAAACAATACTGATATTATTCATGAATTATGACTAGCTGGGGGTCATGTAACAATCAGATAGCACCAATGTTACCTGATTGTTACATGACCCCCAGCTAGTCATTGTCAATTGTTTCAGGTCCATTTGTATCACCTTGGAAGATCATTATGAAGAGATCAATTGCAGAAAAGCAGTAATTATCCATAACAATTAGCTAATGATGTTCTAGTGACTTCTCAGTTGAGGCTGCAGAATGATTTTGTCAGTGTAAACATGTGGATGATTTCTGTGATTTCTGTGACTGTAAGGTTGCTGCTGATGGAGATAACATCTCACATGTGAGTGATTGTTGGAAGGAGCTGTGTTGTGTCCTGATGGGATCTGACATGGGGAATGCACAGGGGAGGGGGGGTGACCTGCTGCTATGATGTGGGCTGATGAGGATTACATTTTAGAATGAGGTTACAGGTCCTGCAGGTAGAAGAAGGGGAAACCACATCTCAGTGTGAGTTTGACATGTGGGCGTGGCTTTTTGGGCCAGTGCTTCTTCTATTGGTGGAGGTGTGCTGGAGGGGGAGCTTGTACACATGTACTGCAGTGCTAGGTGCTATGCCTTACCCCAGCACAGTCTATGCTCTCTCTCCCCCCATTGCTGTATGCCTGGCACTGCCACCTGAGCCTCATCTCAGCTCCAAATCTGCATAGAGAGGGAGAAGTGTGTACAAGCTTGCTTCTTGTCACCTAAGGAGGTGATAACCGTTACAGCCATCTGGGGGCATCGGAAGATCCGGAGCAATCAGTGTTGAGAGGAGGGATGAGGACTGGCACACAGTGACTCCTATGTTATGGTAATTGGCCCCAGGGGCAGCACCATGTTCCTGCCTCCAGCCAGAAAAGGATTCTCTATAGAAGCATTGGTGGGTCCGGACAGAAGCCCAGAGGAGCCTCTTAGACCCACAGCTATAAAGTACCCTGAAGCTGGCCATGGACTGGCCCCTGGCCCCCTCCGTCCTGGGATCCGCCTGTTTGGGCCCCCAGATCTGGTATTCCCGGAGCACGCTGCTAACCCATATGGGCATGGACTGGGCATCCCCCAACATCGCTTACTTCACAGGGACCCGCTCAGCTTCTGCCCATGGATCCTGAGACATCGGCTGCCTGGTGAGTAGACAGGGGGCTCCTGGGGGCCCTGCACAGCATCTGAGATCCACTGATCCTACAAGAAAATATCTAAAGGCATTTATAACTCTGTACTGTATGTCACTTTTCTTATATAGTTTGTCATTGGGCTAGAAGTGACAGCAAGGTGTATCTATCCACTGGTCAGACCAGCAATACCACCCATAAATCTGGCCATACAGTATACAAGTTTCTTGTAAACTTGCCTTTAGATTTACCGAAAACCATGCAATATGAGGTTAAACCTAAACACTTTTATTTAATGTACTTAATCAGGCTGCCCCTTGTACTACATAGGTGAAGGTAAATCTACAGAAAAATTGTGTAATGTATGGCCAACGTAAGGATCCCATTGCTGAGTAGAGGATTGCATGTGCATTGCACTTTTTCTGAAAGGCCTGTATTAATTGTCAGTTTAGGCTGGAGTCCAACTAACAAGGAAATGTGTCCCTCCCTCTATTATATCACCTTTCTTTTTGATCAGATCAGCAGATCTTTATTAACATGTTGTGTAGAGGAGCTACATCACTTTTCCTATGATGTCTTCATATAGTTATATACAGTATAGTTATATACAGGCATACCCCACTTTTAAGTACACAATGGGGTTTATTTACTAAAGCTGGAAAGTGCAAAATCAGGCTCACTTCTGCAAAGAAATCAATGAGCTTCCAGGTTTTATTACCAAAGCTTAATTGAACAAACTGGGGTTAGAAGCTAATTGGTTTCTATTCAGAAGGGAGCCTGATTTTGCACTTTCCAGCTTTAGTAAATAAACCTCATTGTGTACTTAAAAGTGGGGTATGCCTGTAGTTATCTAGTTAGTCTGGTTGAAAAAAAGACACAAGTCCATCTAGTTCAACCAATTCATTTATTTTTATTTATTTTATTTTTTATTTTTAACAATACATTTTTATTTATGCATAGTAAGTAACAATACAAATAGAAATGTCAACCAATTCATTTCTGATCAGCAGTCTGATCACTGGACATAACGGGGTATTCAAATTGGTATCATAGATTGGCATCACCCACCACAACGCCTTATTCCCCTTTCTCACAAATTTGAACACAGGAAGCATAAGTGAACCCAGAAGCTTACACTTCACACCTTGTATATTGCCCAAGTGTAGGACATAGCACACATAAACTGGAAGGCATGCAGGTGGGTCTTCATTCCTGAAAGGCTGCAGCAGGAAAACATTCAAATAAGCAGAAATTCAGTAGAAATCGAAGTTTGTCTGTCAAAGGCTGCAATCTGCTACACAGTGCCAGACAGCTTGTGGCTCACTGGTATGGAACTACAAGTACCAGCAGACCAAGCTTCTGACATTTCAGTTTTATGTGGGTGCAGTATGTCATTTAAAATTATATCTATAGTATGATTCATCTAGATAAGTTTGTAAGTTAGATAAGTTAATGTTACTAGTAATATTGCTATGAGTAATATCATTACTAATATTACTCATAATATTAGTAATGATTGATATTAGTAAATAAGGAAATTGACACATTCTGACAAGGATTTCCCCAATCTATTCGCAGCAGAAAGCTAAAATAAGGAAGCCACAAAATCATAGACATCAAAGCTGTCAGGAAAATAAGATACCATGCATTGATTTCAATCGGACAATCGTTTGATCATAAAATAGGTGTAGGATCAGACATAGATGCACAAGAGGATGCCAACTTCTCTGTAGTGATACAATTATTTCCTAGTGATTGGATTCCACATTGCACTTTAAGACATGGCACATCGACTACATCTGAGCTGTATCACAACACATCACTCACATCTGTCACAATTCCCCTATATTATAACAAGAGAAATAGACTCATGCTGATTGAGGGCTATCCAACAAACTACAGGGAGTATGCCAAATAATACATATACATTGGTGAATGCACAAGCTGCACATGTGCTAAAAATCGGATTCATAACAATTTCCTGCAGCTTATCCCCCCCCCCCCCAAAAAAAAATGTTATACATATATATATATATTTGAATAGAATGTGTAATAAATACGTGCGTATAAAGGGATGATTGACGAGTGACCTTTAATAAAGTGTCATTTAGACTCTCATATAAATCAGAAGATGAAATGAAACACAGGGCGATGAATGGGCCCGTACATACACCGCGTTCTCTGGATGTTCTGCATTTCTTTATACACAACCACACCTAAATCTCAAGAGTATTTCTAAATCGCTAGAATGCATCTGTAACGTAGGTTGCATTTTTATACATTTTTTTTTATATTTATATTTTGTATGCATTAGTATAAGCACTAGCGCTTATATCAATAGTTATATATACCTGGTAGTAAAGTGCAAGTCTTCTGATTGTTTATGGCAGTGTTGTCTATCCAGGGGAAGTGTATCTGCTGCAGAAAAGCCCAAATTAAACCTGCAGTATGTCAGAAACATTCATTTACTAATTCCTTGGTTAGCCTTAATTTTGCATCCAGAAATGTTCTTCAGTATATTATGTCCTTGAAACAATTCTTATTTATAATTATTCTTCTAATTATTGTTATTGATAGCTATGTTTTTACATACATTTCGTATTTTCTAATGAAAAAAAAACTATATCTATCTATCTACAGGTATACCCCGCTTTTAAGTACACAATGGGGTTTATTTACTAAAGCTGGAAAGTGCAAAATCAGGCTTACTTCTGCATAGAAACCAAGGAGCTTCCAGGTTTTATTACCAAAGCTTAATTGAACAAGCTGGAGTTAGAAGATCATTGGTTTCTATGCAGAAGTGAGCCTGATTTTGCACTTTCCAGCTTTAGTAAATTAAACCCATTGTGTACTTAAAAGCGGGGTATGCATCTATCTATCTATCTATCTATCTATCTATCTATCTATCTATCTATCTATCTATCTATCTATCTATCTATCTATCTATCTATCTATCTATCTATCTATCTATCTATCTAGTGGAGGTGGCTAATGGCAATATATCTAGGAATAATGGTCTTTGTTCAGCAGCCATCTGAAAATAGCTCATACTGTAAACACCAGCCAGATATATATATATTTTGCCATCTTAAAATATATAGGTAAGCTACCACTTTTATGCTTGCTACTTATTTTCATACTGAGGGTAAATATAAAATAAAAAAATGATAAATGATCTATCTATCTAGATATATCTATCTATCGATCTGTCTATCTATCTATATTATTATGTCTATATTATAGACATAATATTTATGTCTATAAAAACTAAATCTAGAACCATGGTGGAATGTAGTGGGATTGTCTTCATCCCAATATCAATATAAAATGCAATACCCTCCAAAAAAGGAACAGGGGACAAAATGAACTCCAAAAATGTGTGTGTGTGTGTATATATATATATATTCTACATATATAAAGAATTGTTTAAATATAGTAGGTTTTAGAAAAATAGCTTTCCCAATGGTGAATAGGTATAATTACAAAGTTTTAATTTTATATATATATATATATATATATATATATATATATATATATATATATATATATATATATATGCATGTGTGTGTAAATATATATAAATTATATAAAGATAGAATGATAGATAGGTATATAGGGTGTTTTTGTGCATTATCTTTTTAATTTATTGCAACCTCCTAACACTTTATTTAGTTGGTCTATGACAAAAAAAAAATACAGTTTTAAACACTATTGGACTATTTACAAATGCATTCAAACAGAAGTGTGTCTATTATTGTCGCACCACTACAGTATATATATATATATATATTATTGCCTGGTGCTTCTACCTGACAGCCCCTAATAATAAATATATCTTTTATCTACTAATTATTTTGATATGACTGACTAAACGGTGCAAAGGTATACCAAAGGTATATCATTTTATATATATATATATCATATATACAAAATGAATAACTTGTAATTTTTTCTGCTTTGTATAACAAAGGAGAAGAATGCTTCATTGTCACTTTGATGCACATGATATAGCAACAAAAGCAGAAAATTTATCTTTTTCATGTTTCTTTATTTAGGATCTTTGTAGTTAAGATTTATAAATGACAAATGATAGTTTGTTCAAGAAAACAAAAACTATCTAAACCATTGTCATTTTGCCAGTTTAGGAAGTGCTTAAGAATTCTATATTTTTCATCATCAGTCTAGATGTGCAGACATGCTGGTAATCATCCATCTACTGGGGTAAGATGGCGGCTAGACTTGATGTCTAAATTATTTATTTTTGAAAAGATATGTGCAGCAGAACCACACTTGTACTGCAGAAAAACAATAACAATTGACAGGGAATATCTAACCTGACCAATTGGCTCTCAGACTTCCAAAAATTCTCAGTCAGTGGTATCTAGTATGATCTGAAGATACCCATATACCTTACAATCCTCTCCCAATCTAGTTGCACTGAAGCCCCCTACACACGATCATATTTTCTGCTGATTTTTTCCTTCAGATTTACCAAAACCATGTAGTGCAAGGGCCTTCCTGATTGCATACACATTGAAAATCCTAAGGTTTGACCACATATTGTATGGTTTTGGTAAATCTGATGGAAAAAATCAGCAGAAAATCTGATAGTGTGTATGGGGCTTAACAGTAAACTCCCAATCTGGTTATGATCACATCTATAGGCAATTGCACCATGGTAATAAAGATGATGAGGATTCGTCACCATAATAATTATCATTTACCCTATAACAAACTGCAATATTTATATAATTATTCACAAAGAAAGGCACACCTCTTCCTTCAAGCTTTATTTCATGAAACGCAAGTGAAATTCATATTTTATATTTTGTACAAATCATATCTGTATTATAGAGTAGCATTTTAGCATTTTGTCCCTACCTTAGCAATATTTCATGAACTGAGCATTAGAACCGGTCTTAAATGTATTTGGCTTTTCATTATAAATTATGTCTTGACTGCAATTACATGCTGGCGGTGGCTACTGGTTATTTACAATGGGCCTTAGGTCTAGGCAAGACAGTTTGGGGTAGGCCACAGTCCATCACTTACATAATAAAAATAAAAACAGTAAATCATGGGAAAATATCTTTTCGCTGATTTTACTTAATGCAAATCTTAATTAATTGCTGTTGGTTATTGCACTTTGTACGTCATTGATGCTGTTATTCAGTGGGGTGTGTGCTTCCTATGACTAGGGATTCCGGGAATGAGTAGAAAACATTAAGGCCACCTTCATGCTTATATGTTGCAATAGCATGCGGTAAAATGTGCACAGTAAAGCGTGGCACTTTGGGGTTGATTTACTAAAACTGGAGAGTGAAAAATCTGGCGCAGCAACAGAAAACAATCAGCTTCCAGAAATTTTTGTCAAAGCTTAATTGAAAAAGTTAAAGTTAGAATCTGATTGGTTACCCATGCACAGCTGCAATAGATTGTGCATTCTCCAGTTTTAGTAAATCAACCCATTTGTGTTCATTTAAAATGGCATCTCAATACATATGGGCAGTAGGTGCCAGTGGGCCGGGGCATCAGTGTGTGCTCTGTGGTGCACTGCATTATAAAATGCTACAGTTCTATTTTTTTTTTTATTTGTTTTGTTCTTTTTCGTGCGTCAGCAATCCTTTCAAAATTAATGGGCTGCTTTGATGCAATCCATGATAACCTTTCTGCATTAACGCACCACAACAGAATGCAGAAGTGTGAATGAGGCCTGATAAAATGCATCAATTTCTATGTAAAACTTATATATTTTAACTAGCAGTTGTCATGTAGATGCATGCAGCCTATTGTCTAATGTCATCTGTCATTTCAGACTTGGGAGAGGCTGGAGAAAATTGATTACTGAATTCTTTAGTAAGATTCTCTAAGAGAAAGTTAACTTTGTGCGGATATCTCTGTGCATAGTCATAATTATGGGTGACATTCCAGAAAATATCTCTAAACTGCATTGTGCGTAATTACTCTTGCTTAAAGATGTATTGATATGTTGTGTTATGAGTCAGCCTAGCTATACAAAACTTTACGCAAAAGTCTTTTTTATTTTTTATATTTTTTTATGCAAGGCTAGGCACCATAAGTTAAACAAAACCATAGAAAATTCTTAGCTCAACTTACCGACCAGCCTGCAATCAACCAAAGTATCCTGTCCAACAGTGCGCGCAAAAAACAGTATTATCCCCCAGTATTATCTGCAGTCCTAACTCTAAATTTTGAGAGCCTCCACAGTGGAAGCACATGTTCATGGGCGGACTGACCATTGGGTCACTCGGGCACCATCAGGGTTGCCACCCTCAGTAAAACCAGGGAAAGTATTTAAAAATCCGTGTTTTTTTTTTGTTTTTTGTTTTTTTACATCTGTCTCTGAAATGTCCCTTACCGACATCCTTTTGGTCTAAAAATCCCGAGATTATAGCTGCCCCACCTCTCCAGTACCTTCTCAGCCAATAGAAACATGTCTGTGTATACTGTGTGATTGTATACTGTGTGTGTGTGTTTGTGTATACAGTGTGGCCCGATAATGTCTGATTGCCTGGGGGCCCCACAATCCCATGAGTTGTCAGTCCGCCCCTGCACATGTTCTTTGATTTTGTTTGACATGCATCATCCTTCCATGTAGTCCTTGCTGCAAAAGCCAGTTATAGGTACGGGCAGTGGCCATTTGTTTGTACTGTTAGGACCAGTTCACACTAGATGCAGTGCGAATTCACAGCGAATTCGCGCCACATCTAAATGGCAAACCTGTTCATGCAAGCTAAGACATCACGTGTGATCTACACAGTAATGCGGTGCGAATCACATGCGATGTCTGGCATCGCACTAGTGTGAGCCAGCCCTCAGGCACCATAAATTGGTAGTCCCCATACCTCACTTCCAAAATCCTATGGCAGGGCCCCCAGATGGTTCCCAAAACCTAGATGCCCACAACATGCATATTCAAATTTCTGCCTTATCCACAGCCTGCAATGCAATGCATCTTAGCAAACTATTGAGATGACTACCACACCAAAATATTTAATGGGAGTGCTACTCAGTGCTGACTGAAAGTTGCCAACTGCAGACACCCCAAAAATCATAAAACCCACAGATCATAACCCATTGGCACCCAGACAATGGGGTTGATTTACTGAAGGCAAATAGACTGTGCACTTTGCAAAGTGTAGTTGCCCTCTGCAAGTGCAGTTGCTCCAGAGCTTAGTAAATGAGGTAAGGCTTCACGTTGCAAAGAGTACCCACATGCAAGGAAAATAAAAAAAAAACAGCATTTTTGGATTGATTGGACGATGAAAGTCAGCATTAGCTTCTGCTAATTTACTAAGCTCTGGAGCAAAGTGCAATTGCACTTTGCAAAGTGCACAGTCTATTTGGCTTTAGTAAATCAACCCCATTGTCTTTCTAATATATGCAGTATAATACTATACAATTACCATCATTTAACAGTTCATATATATATATATTTTTTTTATGCACTGCAGTTACTATGGGGGTTATTTACTAAAGGCAAATCCACTTTGCACTACAAGTGCAAAGTGAGCTTGAAATTGCAATGAAAGTGCACTTGGAAGTAAAGTCACTGTAGATCCGAGGGGGACATGCAAAGAGAATAAAAAACAGCATTTTAGCTTGTACATGATTGGACAATAAAACCAGCAGAGCTTCCCCTCATTTCAGAACTACCCCTCAGATTTACTACTACTGTACTTCCAAGTGTACTTTCAGTGCAATTTCAAGTGCACTTTGCACTTGTAGTTTGCACTTGTAGTGCAAAGTGGATTTGCCTTTCATAAATAACCCCCTTGTATCATATATTTGTGACCTCCTCAAATCACACTTTTTATTCTCTAAATAATTATAAAAAGGGGAGAGAAGAAAACAACAGCGAATAAAATAAAATAAATGGAATAAATAAAATGAAACCTTCTTTCCTTGCCTTTTCTTTAAAACTGAAAATCTCGACATTCCTATTTTAGCCGAAAAACTGTAAATGGATTCAGCCATTTATAAACAGATCCTGAGGCAATTGGGCATCCCTACCGTGTCCTTTGGTACACATTGAAATATTGTATACATTGGAGCTGGAAGTAAACAAAAAGATGTAATTAAATGTGTTATTGAAAATCTTATTAACATGTTACATGAATTATTAGAGAGAATTTTGTGGCAAGGGTGAAAAGAGATATATTACAGCTAAATTCAAAGTGACATATATCAGTGGCATGCTGGCATGTCGCTTCTTGTTGATTTACTATGAAGCCATAACATTTTTGTGTGTGTATGTATCTCCCTCTCGGGCTCTAAAGAGGTCAATGCAGACATTTGTGAATCAAGTAGGAGAATTGGGATGTTTTCTCTTTGTTTAATAAGGTATCCATGACATTATGTGCCTCGGGTTTATCAAACAGTGTCACGTGAGGCATGGTGGGTACATAAAAATTACATATTCTAATATAATTGTTTACAAAAGTCAGCACAAAATTGAACTGATTATGCGGCAGAGCACTCATAGCTAACATTGCATGCGATGCAGTCATGAATATAATCATTTTTATTTGCTCTTATCAAATAAAGCTGCTAACACATGAATTTTCTCAACTATTAAGGCTGCTCTCAAAAAAACTGTAACAGATGACTTTTTTTTTAGGCTTCCAGGCAATTGCAGAGTTGTGGTTATTAGTCACAGTTCTTTTGCAGTTATATCACTAGTGGTTCTGTAAATAAGTCTGGAAAACTTGGTGACCACAAGGACAGGTTTGGGTGACACCGTCTTAAAGAGTTTTTGCAACCAAGCCACTGTTAAAAAAAAAATTACAGTGTCACAGCGGGGTTGTTGCAGAGGGTATAATTATGATGTTCCTGAGCCTAATAGGAACACTTGATGTAATTGTAGGGTTGATTTACTAAAACCAGAGAGTGAAAAACGTGGTGCAGCTCTGCTTAGAAACCAGTTATCTTCTCTTTTTTTTTTGTCAAAACTTAATTGAACAAGCTAGGAGCTGATTGGCTACCATGGATAGCTGCACCAGATGTTACACTCTCCAGATTTAGTAAATCAACCCCTGTCTGTTACTACAAAAGGCAGTTCTCTCTTCTTATTATTTATTTAGGTACTTATATAGTGCCGTCAATTTTATGCAGCTCATTACCTATATATTGTACATTCACATCCGTTCCTGCCCTCAAGAAGCTTACAATCTAAGGTCCCTAACTGATATACATATATTAGGGCCAATTTACACAGGAGCCACTTAACCTACCATCATGTCTTTGGCGTGTGGGAGGAAACTCACACAAGCACAGGGAAAACAATACAAACTCCAATCTGGTAGTGCCATGGTTGGGATTTAAACTGGCATCCCTAGTGCTGCTAGGCAGAAGTTTTAACCACTTGCCACTATACTGCCTCCGTACGACTTGAAATAAATGCTTCTCAGTTTAGCTACCCAATTCTACTGTTTATGGCAGTCTCAGTGTGGCAGCCTCATTTGACTCCTTTTAGGCAGTGGCGTAACTAGAACCTTCAGGGCCCCGATGCAAGAAACCATGAAGGGCCCCCCTGAACCCCAGCCAGGGCCCTTCCCTTTGAGTCCGGCGGTAGAACTCCAGGGCGTGGTCACAGGTATGACCTTTGTGAGCCCTGTAGTTCCACCACTGGTATCAGTAGTTTTTTTTTATTCTTTTATTTTTTATTTTTAGGTGCCCCATTGGGGGACTGTCCCTAGGCAGGATGGGGTCTCCGCCCCCAGAAGAGATTAGGTCCTTTTCTCCAGGGCAGATGAAGTTACTGCCCCCAGGTGAGAAGGGGTCCCTGTCCCCACGTAAGAAGGGGTCCCTGTCCCCAGGGGGAGATGGAGGGGGTATGTAATGGTGTGTGAGGAATGGGGTCCTCTCACTCACCATGGCCAAGCTGCAGGCCGCGCACTCATCCATGTTGGCCTGGGCTCCATCCAGTGAGCTGGACGGGCGATCAGCATATCTCCGAGAAAGACCTTTCATCATCTGTGTATGACGGGGGAGGAGGGGGCTGGCAGACAAGCCTGCCGTGTCTCATAGAGCTTCACTGCATCTGTGTGCTTAAAGTTTGTTTACCCGGGAGAAGTATGCAGTGCAGTGTGGGCAGGACTCAGGGGGGGCGGAACTCTGGCTGGGGAGAACAGACATCGGACTGAGCGGCAATGCATGGAGCAGGAGAGGGGTACTCTGCGGAGCCGGCCCAGGACACAGGTCATGCGGGGAATGCACAACTAAAGAGCAGCCAGTGCAATAGTCGAGCATGGAGCTCTGCTAGCCACCCTCCACCTCCAGCCACCCGTGTGCATGGTGCACTGGTACCCCTAGCTGCCTATGCTGCTACCGGCCATATGTAGAGGGGGCTGCATGGGCCCCCTGCATCACAGGGCCCAGTTGCGGTCGCGACTGCTGCACCCCCTATAGTTACGCCCCTGCTTTTAGGGGAATGTTTTTTTGAAAATTTTGTCCAATTACTGTTACTACTGTAGCACTGACCCCCGAAGGAGCTTCTGGTTTTATTGGGCTTACCGTTACCTTCATGAGTGCTTCTCCGTCTAGGAATTCCCGTGGTAGATGGCCCAAAGAACTGTGGAAACTGACACTGAATCTTCTTTTGGGTTATTTATTTGAAGCAGAAAGAGAGTCTCACAGGTTAGGGTAGAGGGGTAGGAATAAGTTGTACTTTGGACTGCAAAAAATAGAAAGTCTCTTTTAGAAAAAATCCAGAGAATAGCAACCGTTTCACAGCTGGATTTTACAACCCCCGGATAGACCTCCTCTCACTAGGCCTAGCAGCCGGCAGGGTGCTAAGGAAAGTCTCTGCCACAGACTTGAGCGTAGAATACTTGAGTAACTGAAGGACATAGACAAATTTACAGGATCAGGATCATCACAGGATGGTACTGCAGGGATCTTAAAGATAGAGCAGTGCCATGTCCTATAGAACAATTTTAGATCAAAAAGCACATAAGGAGAAAAAATGGACTTTATAGGCACCAATTATAAAAATAACATAATAGTTTATTAAACACAAGATACAAAAGGGAATTTTCATTATTTTGCAAAGTCAATACATGCAAAACAACACAGTTTTGCATGTATTGACTTTGCAAAATAATGTTTTAATGAAAATTCCCTTTTGTATCTTGTGTTTAACCCCCCTGACGGTATTCCCGAGTCTGACTCGGGGTGGATTTTTTATACCAAGAGCGGTATCCCCGAGTCAGACTCGGGACTGCATCGCTGGATCCAGGAGGAGGTTTACTTACCTTCTCCCTCGGATCCAGCGTTGTCTCCCCGCTGTACGAGCGAGCCGTGTCTCGCTCGATGCATTACATCGCCGATCTCCGTGCCCTGCGAGCGTTGCGACGCACGGGCACGGAGATCGGCGCCAAATTCAAAAAGTGAAACAAACAGTAAACATACAGTATAATGTAATCTTACAGATTACATTGCTGTATGTAAATATTTCACATCCCCGTTGTCCCTAGTGGTCTGCCCAGTGTCCTGCATGCAGTTTTATATAATAAAAACTGTCCTTTATGCCTGGAAACTGGAGATTGCCCATAGCAACCAAAACTGTCACTGTACATCAAAAATGATTTTAGACCAGCTAGAAAACAGCGATAATAAATGATGAGAATGAGAATCACTCGCAGAATTGAGCGATAGCGATTTGTGGGGAGATCCGTCATCAAATACTGAAAAGTAATGACAGTGACAATTCTGCAACTGAGCAAATTTCAGTGTTTTTGATTTGATTACATTATTGAATAATTTTTATTATTGTTATATTATTATTTGGTACAATTATTTATAATTATTTATTATATTATAATTTATGATTTAATTTTTCAAACTTTATCATACCCGGGATGTCTGCTAGACTCTGGTTTGGACAGATTTAAGAGAGTTATTCCTAAGAATTGCAGGACTACAATATAAAACGCCAAATTTTCATGCAAAATAATGGTACCGCTTTTAGCACCTAAAATCCGAAATAATCGTACCGCCAGGGAGGTTAATAAACGATTATGTTATTTTTATAATTGGTGCCTATAAAGTCAATTTTTTCTCCTTATGTGCTTTTTGATCTAAAATTTAAAGAGCTGTCATACAATACCAGTATCTCTCAGCCGATCCGGCGATACCATATGAGTGTAGATCCATGTAGTGTCCTTCAACTGAGCCTCCAGGCTCCTTCAGAGAAGCCAGCCTTGCGCACGGCCTTCTCCTGAAGAGTCCTCCCCTGGGGTTTCTCCAGTTGCTGGGCCTCTCCCTTAGATGAGACGGCACCGTACCACCTTTGAATCAATAGGCCCTGAGATCCATTCAGGCCTGTCCCTTCAGCTGTGCTGCCTCGGGCTAGCCAGCCCCAAGACTTGGAAATGCTTGGTCCCGCACCCCAGGCCAGAAGGGCCATGGGGCTGGTCAGGAGGACCAAAACCAAACAGACAGAAAATATTCTCCGGAACCCCAAAGCACGTGATGTTGGTACCTTAAATACCACCTCCCAGAATGCACAGCGGGAGAACACTCCCATTGGGCTTGTTCCGCAAGAAACATGGCATTCAATATGCCCAACTAGACTGCGTTCTTACCCTTGCTGGCGGTGACAGCGACACCTGCGGCCAAGGAGAAACCCAGTGCAACCCAGCTGGACTGGTACTGAAACCATTAATTTAGTAAATTAGCCCCAAAACCAAACTGTGGCTTCAGGAAAGTTAACTGAAAAAAACATAGCGCCTGCTTGCAGGAGCCAGCGCTACCCTACCATACAGGATGGCATTAGTTAGGCTCAGCTCCCTCCTCTCACAATGCACCTAAATATGTATATCTAGATGAGCTGAGCATTCTTCTTCACAGATGGCACAGATGACTGGCCACTAGACAGCTCATGCCTACTTGAGCGCCCCCCCCCCCCCCTTAAATCTACAGCCACCTTAAATTCAGCTCATCGTTGTTGTTTTTAAACAGGGCCAATGCTTTGTATTGCATGTTATTAAAGCAGTTATTCAATGAATAGCAGCAAGATGACTCCAGTATTTCCTGGTTCAGTTTGGCAGCCTCTAGTGTCACCACCTGTCTCCAGTCTACTCATTGGACAGTAAATCAGCATCATCGTACTGCTTATTCAGTGTCTATGCAGCAGGCAGACGGCATGAATCATTGAACAAGTAAACCAGTTCACATATATGTACTGCAGCGGTGTACTTAGCATCCTACTTGTAATTCTTCTTTAATCACTTCAGCCCAGGAAGGATTTACCCCCTTCCTGAGCAGAGCACTTTTTTTGCGATAGGGCACTGCGTTGCTTTAACTGACTATTGCACAATCGTACCCAAACAAAATTGACATCCTTTCTTTTTTCCCACAAATAAAGCTTTTGGTGGTCTTTGATCACCTCTGCGTTTTTTTTTTTTTGTGCTATAAACAAAAAAAAAATTGACAATTTTGAAAAAAAAGCAATATTCTTTTACTTTTTGCTATAATAAATATTCCCCAAAAATATATATAAAAAACAAATTTCTTTCTCAATTTAGGCTGATATGTATTCTTCTACATATTTTTGATAAAAAAAAAAAGTGTATATATATATATATATATATATATATATATATAGATTTATGGCATTTTTATTATAATTTTTTTTTTACTAGTAATGGTGGCGATCTGCGACATTATGGCATTGTCATTTATACAGCGATCAGTGCTATAAAAATCCACTGATTACTGTGTAAATGACACTGGCAGGGAAGGGGTTAAACACTAGGAGGTGATCAAGGGGTTAAGTGTGTCCTAGGGAGTGACTCTAACTATGGGTGGGGGGTGGGTCTACCACTGACATGACAGCGATCACTGCTCCCGATGAAAGGGAGCAGTAGCTCCCTGTCATCTCACTAGGCCTTGTTTATATAGGCATCTCCCTGTTCTGTCACTCCATGACACAAACGCGGGCCCCCCCGGGGGACATCGAGTCAGCGGGACCCGCGGGCATGGTCACGGAGTACATGGTGGGTCCACAATTCCGCAATTTAAAGGGGACGTACCTGTATGCCCATTTGCCCAGCCGTGCCATTGTGCTAATGTACATCGTCGTGCGCTGGTCAGCATGTGGTTAAAGTGGTTGTAAACCCTTAAAAACCACTTTGACTTACAGGTAAGCCTAGATTAAGACTTACCTGTAGGTCCAAGAAATATCTCCTAAACCTACACGGTTTAGGAGGTGTTTGCTAAAAGACAGTCACCACTGTCTACGGTGCATGCGCAGGCGCACTATCGCCCTTAGCAACATGGCGTTGCTAACAGCGATATGCCGTTAGTGGCGGCTCCTGTGTGCATGCGTGGGAGTGATGTCACAGTGCTGGAGCAGCGATAAGAATCGGAAGAAGATGGAAGCTCGGTACTACAGGGGACAGCGGTGACAACGCTGTGTCAGGTAAGTGACACATAATGGGCTACTATGTGATGCATACCCTGTTTCCCCTAAAATAAGACCTAGTGTGATTGTCGGTGATAGCTGCAATAAAAGCCCTACCCCCCAAATAAGCCCTAGTTAAAGTCCTTGTAGGTCTTCTTTTCAGGGTGGGGCTTATTTTTGAGGAAACAGAGTAGGGCTTATTTGGGTGGTAGGGCTTATATTGCAGCCAACACCGACAATCACGCTAGGTCTTATTTTAGGGGAAACAGGGTAGTAGCCCATTATGCTTTACCTTTGCAGGGAGACAAAGAAGAAGTAACACCCATCCTCTTTAAGTAATATTTCATGAACCATTAATGCACAAAGCACCAAAAGAAAAGCATTTGCTATTATTATACAGTATTTAGCCATGAAATTATCCCATTTGAGTTTACTTGGCTTTGGACCAGATGACCCCCCTGACAATATGAGAAAATTCATATGCATTATATTCAGTCCATAAACATTTCTGGAGAAATTAGATAGATCGCTAATTCAGGTAAGTAAAATAATCCACCAAAAAGGAAGGGCTGGGTGTTAGCTCTAAACATGTAGACCAAAATTAGCTGCACACCCTTTGGTCCATGATCCATTGTTTTAGTCCTGGTGGCAATTTTTCAATAAACCCGTTGGATGGATGTTGGTGTGCAGCTAACTTTTCTCGCTTGGTCTACATAAAAATGTCTGGCTATTGGTCTTTGAGAGATCATTTCAATGTAGCAGGAACAGTGGTGTGTCAGAAAACATGCTTATGCAATGAAGTGCTCCATTGTTTGGCTCAATCTATGCACTTGCAAGCAATATACACATGTTTAAGAAAACAGCTTAATATAGTATAAAATCTTGGCTGTTAAATAATAAAAACAATCAAAAAACCTAGGGACAAGGTCTGCATTCCTCAATGTTCAGTGTAGTAACGCTGAGCCATGTGAGTCTTTAAAAGAGATATGGCCTAGTTGTGGTTTTGCTGTATATATATTTAGATTTCCTTTTTGTCACATTTGCAATCTTAGATTGTAGGGTTGATTTACTAATACTGGAGAGTGCAAAACCTGGTGCAGCTCTGCATAGAAACCAATCGGCTTCCATTTTTTTTTTTTGTCAAAGCTTAATTGAACAAGCCAAACTTAGAAACTTAGATTGGCTACCATGCACTGCTGCACCAGTTTTAGTAAATCAACTCCTGTGTGACTGACAGCATATACATTTTGGTATTTAAAAAAAAAACTTATTTTTTCATATCAGTTATCTGTGCCAATCAAATAGAATATATACAGCTATTCTAAAGTGTAACTAATAAACTGTTACTCTGAGGTTGTCTATGCAGAGTTTTAGCTTTCTTGTAGAGAACCAATGGAGCTCTGAAACTTGGGACTTTCTGTTATGCTTATACCAATTTCAGCCAGGAGGTCAGAACTTTGGCACGTCTTTTTAACTCCTGCTACCCACTTTTGGCTGTCACTGATTGGCTGCATTTATGAACAATAGTCTCAGGCTTGGTTCACATCAGTGTGTTACATTGTATGTGATTGACACCGCACTGCTGTGCAAATCACATGCGATGTCTGTGCGATGCGAATTCAGCCATACAGATTGTATTGCTGAATATGCATCGCATTCAGATCAAAGTCGTGCAGGACCCTTTTTTTGGTCTGCACCAGAATTAGATTGCATGGGTGTCTGAATTCATGTCCGAATTGACAGTTCGCACTGCGATATGCAAACCGATCTGGGGGTGTCATTAGGATTGTAAAGTGAATTTTTTTTTTTTAAATAACAAACATGTTATACTTACCTCCACTGTGCAGCTCGTTTTGCACAGAGTGGCCCCGAACCTGCTCTTCTGGAGTCCCTCGACGGCTGTCTCGGCTTCCTCTCGCAGGTGCTTCTCACGTTCATGCGAGCTCCCTCGCATGGTGAGAAGCATCTGCGGGCGCGCTCCCGTGATACAGCCGGCGGCTATAGCCACTCGCTGTATCACACGGCCCCGCCCCCCGGCGCTCCGCATCAGTGGATGTGATTGACAGCAGCACGAGCCAATGGCTGCGCTGCTTTCCATCCATCCACTCCAGCCAATCAGCGGCCAGGCTGAACGGTGTAAAGGACGTCGGGGGACGAGCGCGGGACTTTCGAGGGGTGAGGTAAGTAAAATGGGGGGACTGGGGGTGCAGGCACTGTCGGATGTTTTTTCACCTTAATGCATAGAATGCATTAAGGTGAAAAAACATTTACCTTTACAACCCCTTTAACTTTCTATTGACACTCCCAGCAATTCACATAAGGCAGTGTGAACTGCCTTGCGAGTCAGATGCGATGCAGGAACCCACAGTGGATTCAAAAACAAAAGAGCTTTTCCCTTCAAACATGTTTGTGCTTCTACTGTAGATTAAATAAATATATTACATGCTGCAACCATGTATGTTAGTGTCATTACCAGCTTGTTCTGGCTCCTAATTTTGATAATGATCTTGATATATTGTTGGTGCTATTGCTAAAAAGTGGAATAACCTGAATAATACAGTTCCTTTGCAGCGCCGTTGACTATTGTATCACAGCCTTTCATTCTTATCCAGCACACAGCTCTCTAAGGTGTCCGTTTATGAAGCAGTGAACAGTAGTGATCCAGAGAATCCAGAGCAGGGGTGACCAACCAGTGGCCCGGGGGCCACATGTGGCCCGCGGAGCACTCTGATGTGGCCTGCGACATCCTGCTCTGGGATGGAATAGAATAGAATACTTTTATTAAAACTCAGTTTTTTACTAAAATCACAGTGTATATATGGGCATATCTGTTCTGCGGGGTTACCTGCACTGAGCCATAGACTCAGTGTGAAAGCAGCCTTGGGCCTCTATTCACACGGTCAGTCTGACCCAATTGGACCCTCCATTCACCTCTAAGGAGTGGCAGATGTAAACCGATTTGTGTCCTACCTCCAATTCCGATCCACTATAAAAAAAGAGTTTAGTGGGCTGTGTCTATGCAGAGCGGACACGGACCTGCCATCTGCCTGCTCTGCTCATTGTGGCCCGCGACCATTTACCAAGTCGCTTAAGTGGCCCTCATGCTTCAAAAGGTTGGGCGCCCCTGATCACAGTCCATAAACCGTTTATTAACCAGAGATAATTGGGGGAGAACGTGTTTGAACATGATTTGTCACTGCTTAATAAATGGACATCTCTGTGTTACTGTGAACTTCTGGTACTGTAATCATGTAAAGTCTCCCAAGATTCCAGCATTAGGGGCCGTTCTCCACTGTTTGAAGCGTTTGTAGGTCACTTCACTCCTCCAAAGGAGAAGCGATCTACACCGTTTCATAAACTGGCATCCAGAGGAGAACAATCTCCTCTGAGAATGCCAGAGAATGAAGCAGCGACATTTTTTCACTGCTTCATAAACGGACATCTTAAGCAGTGGTGGTCAACTTTTTTGATATGGGGGCCTCAAGTGCAGCCCTTATTATCACCATAGAACCACGCATAAAATTTCTGAATATCTAGTCTCAGAGATAGACACACGTCAAAATATAGTCAAAGATTATGGTCATTATACAAGAGATTGTCAGTGCCTATGGACATAAAACAGGAGAAGATCAGAGACTGCAGACAGAATACAAGAGACTGTCACAGAACGCGGACAAGATACAAGACAGAGACTGGATATAATTCAGGGAATGGTCAGAGACCGTGGCCATGGTAGAGGAGATGTTTAGAGACTGTGGACATGATACAAGAGATGGCCAGAGACTGCAGTCATGATAGACAAGATGGTCAGAGACTGCGGACATGATACAAGAGATGGTAAGAAGCCACAGATATGATACAAGAGATGGTCAAAGACTGCAGACATGATGCAAGAGATGGTCAAAGACTGCAAACATGATACAAGAAATGGTCAAAGACCGCAGACATGGTAGAAGAGATGGTAACAGACTGAGGACATGCTATGATAGAAGAGATGGTCAGAGACTGCAGACACGATAGAAGAGATGGTCAGAGACTGCAGAGACGATTTAAGAGATGGTCAGAAGCCACAGATATGATACAAGAAATGGTCAAAGACCGCAGACATGATACAAGAAATGGTCAAAGACCGCAGTCATCGTAGAAGAGATGGTCACAGACTGCGGCCATAATGGGATAGAAGAGATGGTCAGAGACTGCAGACATGATAGAAGAGATGGTCAGAGACTGCGGACATGATTTAAGAGATGGTCAGAAGTCACAGATATGATACAAGAAATGGTCAAAGACCGCAGACATGATACAAGAAATGGTCAAAGACCGCAGTCATCGTAGAAGAGATGGTCACAGACTGCGGCCATAATGGGATAGAAGAGATGGTCAGAGACTGCAGACATGATAGAAGAGATGGTCAGAGACTGCGGACATGATTTAAGAGATGGTCAGAAGTCACAGATATGATACAAGAGATGGTCAGAGACTGCAGGCATGCTGCAGGAGATGGTCAAAGACTGTTATAGGAGTTGTTGGCGAATGGGGAACATGCATCAGGAAACATTCATAGACTAGAGAAATATTACATGGATGCAATTACTGCTATAACATGGAAATAAGGAACACACAAATTAGTGTCTGCAGGGACCCCAAGGAACGAAGGTTAGACACCAGGGCTCTAAAGCATTAGTGACCACAGTGACCTCTAAAGATAGTCTCAAAAAACTGGCTTCATCTGTAGTGATGTTCCTCCTCCACAGAATGCTGTCATGCCTCTCCTGGCTCCCCTCTTTGGCACTGAGTCCACTCTTTGTGCATTATTCTGCCCCTGTCCCTGGAACCGTCTGGCTTTTCATGCTCTTCTCTTACTAGCAGATTGGGCTGGCCTGACCTATCTGTGCATAGCTCCTGACGGTGGTGTAGTAGAACCAGTTTCCAGTGGGATGGTACCCTCTGAACCAGTTTACGGATACTTATAAGTAAGACTTATCTCTTTGTAAGACAGTGAGGTCCGTTCTCTTTATTAGCCATCTGTATAACCTTCACTGTATCCTGAAGAAGCCTAACGGTGAAATGTGTAGATATACAAGGGCTCACTGCACACAATGTATTAGTAAACATGATTTTAATTTTTTTTGTACTGTTCTATTCATGTTGTGTATTTTTCAATAAATAATGTTTATTTTCATACCTATTCGTTGTTTCCTATGCCTTGAAAGTCCGGCCTAGGTTTACTGTTATAGTACACCTTTTTTTGGTTTATTTCCTTAATTTAAGGATGTGGCTATGTGAGTGCCCTCTTTTTTGTTCATTACATATAAAACAATACTCTAAGGCTCGGTTCACACAGGGGGCGACACGAGGCGACGCGACTTGCCGTGCCGCGACCTGACAAGTCGCCCCCGTTCTGTACTACGGAACCGTTCTAAGAGGAGCGACTCGAGTCGCTCCGACTTAGAAAAAAGGTTCCTGTACTACTTTTGGGCGACCTCGGGCGACTTGCATTGACTTCTATACAGAAGTCATTTGCAAGTCGCCGCTGAGGTCGCTGCAGGTCACGGCGCGGCAAGTCGTGTCGCCTCTTGTCGCCCCCTGTGTGAACCGAGCCTAAGGTGAACGTTGACAAAATATAGTACACTACCTAATTAAAATGATAAATTTTTGGTACTTGAATAAACATCAAACTTGAATGTCAAATGCAGTGAACTGCAGATTACTAAACAATGGCATGTGCAAAAGTTATTTTGGTTCATTCAATTGAGTGGAATTTCCTGCTGTAGTAAAGGTATATCTATATCTATAATATTTGTATAGGCTGCTTTTTTTAATCTAGCAGCACATCTATTTTACCAAATCAGCAAACCTCTGTTGACCTTTGAAATTAACTTTAACCACTTAAGGATAAAGCCTATTTTTTTTGAGATTTGGTATTTACAGGTTAAAATCAGATTTTTTTGCTAGAATTGACTTAGAACCCCCAAACATCATATATATATATATATATATTTCTAACACCCTAGAGAAAAAATGTCGATCACTGCAATACTTACACCGTATTTGTGACAGTAAAGTTAGCCCAATTTCTTTTTATATTGTGAAAGATGTTATGCCTAGTAAATTTATACCCAACATGTCATGCTTCAAAATTGCGCCCATTCGTGGAATGGCGACAAACTTTTACCCGTAAAAATCGATTGAAAAAAATTCTACAGGTTGCATGTTTTGAGTTACAGAGGAGGTATAGGGCTATAATTATTGCTCTCACTCTAACAATTGTGGTGATACCTCACATGTGTGATTTGAACACCGTTTACATATGCAGGTGCTACTGACGTATGCGTTCGATTCTGCGCGCGAGCTTGGCGGGAGGGGGCGCATTAAAAAAAAAATCTTATTTATTTTAATTTTGATTTTTTCACTGTTGTTTTAAAAACAAAAAATGTGTCACTTTTATTCCTATTACAAGGAATGTAAACATCCTTTGAATTAGGAAAAAAGCATGACAGTACCTCTTAAATATGAGATCTGGGGTCAAAATGACCTCAGATGTGATATTTACACTAAAATGCAATAATAAAAAAAAACTTTGTTGAAAAAAAAAGAAAAAGAAAAAAAGAATGTCGCCTTAAGGGCTATGGAGACATTTTGACGTCGCTTCTGCCCTGCAATAGTATGGAGCCAGGTGGGGGCCATCTTCCCCTCACTCAACTTCATACCACAGAGGTAACAGGATCCGATTGCCTCCGCTGTTGATGGTGCCTCTGGTAAGCGGTGTAGGGCACCGGAGCAAGTCCAGAGGGGGGCCCTCTCCCACTACCGATAAAAGTGATCTTGCAGCGAATCCACAGCCGAGGCCACTTTTATCTGAAAGCCGACAGCCCACTGAAGAAGTGGATATGGGGTTATGGCAGTTAGCTGCAGCCACAACAGCGATATTTACCCCCTTAATGACCAGGCCATTTTTTGAGATATGGCACTGTGTTATTTTAACTGACAACTGCGCGGCCATGCAATGCTGTACCCAAATAAAATAATTTTTTCCCCACGAATAGAGCTTTCTTTTGGTGGTATTTGATCACCTCTACGTTCTTTATATTTTGCGCTATAAACAAAATAAGACCGACAATTTTGAAAAAAAAAAGATTTTTTACTTTCTGCTATAATACATATCCCCCCCCAAAAAAATGTAAAAAAACATACTTCTTCATCAGTTTAGGCCAATATGTATTCTGCAGCATATTTTTTGGCAAAAAAATCACAGCGAGCGTATACTGATTGGTTTGTGCAAAGGTTATAGCAATTACAAACTACGGGATAAATTTATGGACTTTTACATTTTTTTATTGTTTTCCTGGTAATTATGGTAAACAGTGATTTCTAGCAGGACTGCAACATTGCGGCGGACAAATCTGACCCTAAATGACACTTTTTTGGGGACCAGTGACACCTATACAGTGACCAGTGCAAAGGAAATGCCCTGATCACTGTATAAATGATACTGGCAAGCAAGGGGTTAACTACAGTGTGTTTCTAACTGTGTGGGGGAAGTACTGACAGGAAGAACACAGAAATCGCTATTCCTGATTATGAGGAACAGCAGATCTCCATGTTCTACTCTGTCAGAAAGGGGATCTGCCTTGCTTACATAGGCAGATCCCCGTTCTGCCTCTCTGTGAAGCGATTGCGAGTGGCCGGCGTACATCGGGTCTGTCGAACACTCGCATCAGCTCCTCCTCCATGCAGCACGCGCCCGCACTATCTATTGCATGAAACAACGTACAGGTTCACTGTTTCGCGCAATAGAGCCCCCCTGCCGCAGTATATATGTGGTGGGCGGTCCTTAACCACTTGACCACTGGGCACTTAAACACCCTTAATAACCAGACTAATTTTCAGCTTTCGGTGCTCTCACATTTTGAATGACAATTACTCAGTCATGCAACACTGGACCTATATGAAATTTTTGTCCTTTTTTTCACACAAATGGAGCTTTCTTTTGGTGGTATTTAATCACCGCTGGGTTTTTTATTTTTTGTGCTATAAAAGAAAAAATACAGAAAATTCTGTAAAAAAATGAATTTTTCTTCATTTCTGTTATAAAATTTAGCAGATTAGTAATTTTTTCTTCATAAATTTTGGCCAAAATTTATACCACTACATATCTTTGGTAAAAATAAGTACAAATTGGTGGATATTATTTGGTCTTTGTGAAAGTTATAGAGTCCACAAGCTATGGTGCCAATATCTGAAAATTGATCACACCTGAAGTACTGACGGCCTATTTCAATTCTTGAGACCCTAACATGCCAGGAAAGTACAAATACCCCCCAAATGACCCCTTTTTGGAAAGAAGACATTCCAAGGTATTTAGTAAGAGGCATGATGAGTTTTTTGAAGTTGTCATTTTTTCCCACAATTCTTTGCAAAATCAAGATTTTTTTTACTTTTTTTTCACAAAATTGTCATATTATCAGTTTATTTCTCACACAGCATATGCATACCACAAATTACACCCCAAAACACATTCTGCTATTACTCCCGAGTACGGCGATACCACATGTGTGAGACTTTTACACAGTGCGGCCACATACAGAGGCCCAACATGCAGGGAGCGCCATCAGGCGTTCTGGAGCACCCAGGACAATTCTGACATTTCTCTCCTACATGTAAAAATCATCATTTATTTGCTAGAAAATTACATCGAATCCCAAAACATTATATATGTTTTTTTAGCAAACACCCTGGAGAATACAATGGTGGTCGTTGCAACTTTTTATCTCGCACGGTATTTGCGCAGCAATTTTTCGAATGCTTTTTTTTTTTTTAAAAACTGTTTTGTGCTTAAAAAAAAAAAAAAAACACAGTAAAGTTAGCCCAATTTTTGCATAATGTGAAAGATGAAGTTACTCCGAGTAAATCGATACCTAACATGTCACTCTTCAAAATTGCACAGGCTGGTGGAATGGCGCCAAACGTCGCTACTTAAAAATCCCCATAGGCGATGATTTAATTTTTTTTTTTACTGGTTATATGTTTTGAGTTACAGAGGAGGTCTAGGGCTAGAATTATTGCTCTCGCTCTAACGTACGCAGTGATACCTCACATGTGTGGTTTGAACACCGTTTTCATATGTGGGCGGGACTTACGTATGCGTTCGCTTCTGCATGCGAGCACAAGGGGACAGGGGCGCTTTAAAAAAAAAATAAAAAATGTTATTGTTCATTTTACTTTATTTATTTTAGTTTGACATTTTTTTTCCCCAAAAATATTTTTTTTTATCACTTTTATTCCTATTACAAGGAATATAAACATCCCTTGTAATAGGAATATGGCATGACAGGTCCTCTTTACAGTGAGATGTGGGGTCAATAAGACCCCGCATCTCACCTCTAAGCTGGGAAGCCTGAAAAAAAAAAAAAAAAAAAAAGATTCTGGATTTGATAGTATTGGCGAGTCGGTAGAAGCACCGGAGGGCGGCGGGAGGGGGGGGGTGTGGCTGGGTATTGCAGGGTATCACCGACTATGGCTGGGTATGGCTGGGTATATCAGAGTATGGCTGGGTATCTCAGAGTATGGCGTTGCAGAGCATTGCAGGATATTGGAGGGTGTTGCAGAGCATTGCAGAGTGTTGCACGGTATTGGCGGGTGCTGCAGAGTGTTGCAGGGTATTGGCGGGTGTTGCAGAGCATTGCAGAGTGTTGCAGGGTATTGGTGGGTGTTGCAGAGCATTGCAGAGTGTTGCAGAGCATTGCAGAGTGTTGCAGGGCATTGGCGGGTGTTGCAGAGCGTTGCAGAGCATTGCAGGATATTGGAGGGTGTTGCAGAGCATTGCAGAGTGTTGCACGGTATTGGCGGGTGTTGCAGAGCATTGCAGAGTGTTGCAGGGTATTGGTGGGTGTTGCAGAGCATTGCAGAGCATTGCAGAGTGTTGCAGGGTATTGCAGGGTATTGCAGAGTAATGCAGAGTAATGGCAGGGTATTGCAGAGTATTGCAGTGTAATGCAGACTATTGCAGAGTAATGCAGGGTATTGCAGAGTAATGCAGGGTATTGCAGAGTAATGCAGGGTGTTGCAGGGTATTGCAGAGTAATGCAGAGTAATGCAGGGTATTGCAGAGTAATGCAGGGTATTGCAGAGTAATGCAGGGTATTGCAGAGTAATGCAGAGTAATGCAGGGTATTGCAGAGTAATGCAGGGTATTGCAGAGTAATGCAGAGTAATGGCAGGGTATTGCAGAGTATTTGCAGGGAATTGAGGGGTTAATTTTCGGTGAGCAGCGATGTGGGCACTGCAGATGCAGCCCACATCGCTGCTGACACCGATCTCCTCCCCCTCCGCTGTTCCGATCGGTACAGAGAGGGGGAGGGAGGAACCGGTGTCATAACATGACGCCGGTTTGTTTACAAGTGATCACTCCGTCATTTGATGGAGCGATCACGTGGTAAACGGCCGCGACGAGCGGCCGTTTACCGCGATCCGTGACGCTCTCGAGTGCGCGCCCCAGGGGGCGCGCGAGAGCGGAATTCTGGGAGGACGTCATATGACGGCCTCCCACAGTTAAGAAACCGCCCTAAAGCCGTCATTCGGCTATAGGGCGGTTATTAAGTGGTTAAGTGGTTAAGGAATAGCAGTTTTGCTTCGTATCTCATTGTTTAAAACAAGCACAGTTTATCTAATAAAAACAGAAATAGAAAATTATCCCAATAATATATATTGGCTGGAAAATGTTCTTGTGTCTATCAGTATATGGTTAATATATGCATTGATAGCATTGTATATAGCAATCCATTTTTAAATGTTATATTTACATGCTAACGAAGCTGATCAGCCAACGTGGCAGTGACAGGGATTGGACTGGCGCAAACTATACCAATGCCACAGATGCTTACAATAGTTACATTTTGTTCACATAGGCTAATCCTTTATTTAACCACTTGCTTACTGGGCACTTAAACCCCCCTCAGTCCCAGACCAATTTTCAGCTTTCAGCGCTGATGCACTTTGAATGACAATTGCGCGGGCATACAACACTGTACCCAAATTACATTTTTAGCATTTTTTTCCCACAAATAGAGCTTTCTTTTGGTGGTATTTAATCACAGCTGGGAGTTTTATTTTTTGCTAAACAAACAAAAAAAGATGCAAAAAAATAAAAAATAAAAATCATGTTTAATAGTTTGTTATAAAATTTTGCAAACAGGTCATTTTTCTCCTTCATTGAAGTGCGCTGATGAGGCGGCACTGATAGGCTGCACTGGTGGGCACTGATAGGCTGCACTGGTGGGCACTGATAGGCTGCATTGGTGGGCACTGATAGGCTGCACTGGTGGGCACTGATAGGCATAGTTAAGGCGGCACTAATAGGCACAGATAAGGCGGCACCGATGGGCACAGATAAGGCGGCACTGATGGGCAAAGACGGGCACAGATAAGATGGCACGGATGGGTGGCACAGATGGGTGGCACGGATGGGTGGCACTAAGGGGCACTGATAGGTACCACTGATAGATGGGACTGCTGGGCACTGATAGGTGGCTCTGATAGGTGGCACTGCTGGGCACTGATGGGCGGCACTGCTGGGCACTGATGGGCGGCACTGCTGGGCACGGATATGTGGCACTGGGGTGCAGCACCTTTGTTTAGGCAGACTGTGGGCACTGCTGGGTGGCACTGTGGGCACTGCTGGGTGGCACTGTGGGCACTGCTGGGTGGCACTATGGGCACTGATGGGTGGCACTATGGGCACTGCTGGGTGGCACTGACAGGGGGGACACATTTTTTATTTAGGCAGGCAAAGCAGGGGGCAGGTGGGCACTGGCAGGGGGCAGGTGGGCACTGGCAGGGCTGGCCGTGATCGGGACTGATGTCCGTGATCGGCTTTTTTTTTTTCTCCTCGCGCTGTCAGCGCGAGGAGGAATAATAGCCGATTACCGGCTCCGTTATATATCACATGATCAGCTGTCATTGGCTGACAGCTGATCACGTGATAAGGGGTCGGGATCGACCCCTTGCACGGATCGGTGATCAGGCGACTCGCCGATCACAGAGCGCGCCGCGCGTGCCCCTCAGGGGGCGCGCAGGCCGCTCGTGCACGGGACTACATCAATAGACGTAGTCCCGGAAAAGGAGATCCGCGCTGTAGCCGTCATTCGGCTATAGCGTGGGTCTCAAGTGGTTAAAAATGCTGAAGCAGTACTAATGTTTGTCTGAACACCTTTCCCTGTCACATTTACTAGACAGCTTGGTCAGCAGTTGAGCTGGCATTAGAAACTGACCTGGTGGGAGGGCATTATATCTTTAATGAGTGGGCACCCTTACTATGGAAGAATCATAAGATGATGCCCTATGAAGAATGTTTAGGGGGCAGGACAAAAATGATAGCTTAAGACATTTGAAGAGAAAAGAGAAATTCATATACTAAAAACTATCATTGCATGTTTTGAAACCATGGGTTCATAGGTGTGCACAGCCTATTGCAATTAGGGTGTGCACCCCAAAGCTTAAACACACATGCGTGTGTGTATGTATAGGTATATACAGTATATACACTTATACACACACACAGAGAACCAGTGTGGATGACCCTTATTTTTGTTATATTTTTGTTTTAATTATTTTTAAATTGTTGTTATTTTTTTTTTTTTTTACATTTTTCACAATGCTTTTTCAGAGCGGAGGGGTTACTAATTCTAACGCTCACAAGCTGATTAGGGTGTGCCCAGGCACACCCAGCATACGTCTTGCGCATGCCTATGCATAAGTTATCAGCAATCAATAATTTTGCCATGGTGGTCATTTAAAGCGGTTGTATACACATTTTTTTTTATTTTGACCTACAGGTAAGCCTATAATAAAGTTTACCTGTAGGTAAAAAGAATATCTCCTAAACCTGTACGGTTTAGGAGATATTCCCCTTGCATGCATCCGCTGACTTCAGCGACGCATGCACTCTGAATTTCCCAGCTGAAAGGTTCGGCAGACGCCAGACCTTGCCGGAAAGAAGTCTCCCGTGCGCACGCGTGGGAGTGATGACATCGCAGCTCCGGCCACTCACAGCGCCAGAGCCGCAATACCTTGAAGACACGCCGAGGGAAAACGTCAGCTCCCTCGGCATGAACCGAGATCACCTGCCGATGCCTCATTCTAAGGTATTTCATAATGAGCTAGTATGTGGTGCATACTAGCTCATTATGCCTTTTGCCTTACAGGTTTAAAAAAAAAAATTTGAGGGTTTACTACCGCTTTGAGTATATACATTAAATATTATTTTGTTAGCAGCTTGTTCATGCTGTCAATTTGCCGTCTTGTCCAATACATTTTAGAGTCTGGCATGCCTGTTCAAGGCAGTTACAAAATTAAAGGAGGTTTTATTAAAATACAGTAGAGGTAATGTAGTAATATCAATAATGAATTCTAGAATTTACTGTACCTTTCACATTGGAGTTTGTTCACTAAAGCTGGAGAGTGCAAAATCAGGCTCACTTCTGCACATTAACCAATTAGCTTCCAGGTTTTATTGCCAAAGCTTAATTGATCAAGCTGAGGTTAGATTCTGATTGGTAGTGATGGCCGAACGGTTCGCCCGGCGGTCGTTTCGCGGCGAATTTCCGACATTCGCGGTCCGCACGTTCGAACGCCTTTTTCCGTCGTTCGCCGCGGCGGACTTACGTGTTTAATGTATACAAGAACTTTAACCTTTGGTGACACGTTTATCATGTGATACAGGACAGCCAATTGAGACATGACAGCACATGGACACTTGTACATTCCCCCTAACCTATAAATACACCCGATCCGGTGGCCATTTTACATTCTTTCTTCTGTTAAGATAGGGACAGGTTCCTGTGTGGAGTAGGGAGAGATAAACCACTAGCTATTTGGTACACAAAAGTTCTTTTCAGGACTGGTATAGGTGTTAGGTGTTGATAGGTTTGCTGTGCTGCTGATTCTTGCAGCAGCCTGAGTGTCTTTTGTTAGTTTAGAGAAAGGGAAAGGACGGTGTATGCTACAGGGACAGCCAGATTAGTCTTTCATCATCATCATCATCATCATCATCATTAGCTGTTACTATCAAGGTCCACAAAAGAGCTGTTCCAGTAACCACTAATCGTTCTCTTTTTTTGCCAATTTGTATAGGGACAGGAAGGAAGCAGTGTTGTCAGGCAGTGAGGGTAATTTTAAAGACTTGCTGTTATTATTAGTTCCACAAAGGTTCTTTTCAGGACTGGTATCAGTGGTACAGTAATAGGCTTGTACATGTATAATATTCTTTCTTCCAAATATAGAAAGGATATTATACTTGACTGCTGCCCTTCTGCTGCAGTCTGCTAAACATTCACAACTCACTTGTTCCACAAAAGTTCTTATAAGGACTGGTAACTTGGTATAGGGTGCTACGGTACATAGGCTTGAGTGCGGTACAGTCTGCTGTTCTGTAAGGACCGCTATCGGTCCACAATAGATAGGGTTGACGTGCACCACTGCTGACCGCTGCCCTATACTGCAGCAGTCCTTCAGCGGTATAGGGACTGACGTACAGTCTGCTAATCACTAACACACAACCTGCTTGTTCCACAAAAGTTCTTATAAGGACTGGTAACTTGGTATAGGGTGCTACGGTACATAGGCTTGAGTGCGGTACAGTCTGCTGTTCTGTAAGGACCGCTATCGGTCCACAATAGATAGGGTTGACGTGCACCACTGCTGACCGCTGCCCTATACTGCAGCAGTCCTTCAGCGGTATAGGGACTGACGTACAGTCTGCTAAACACTAATACACAACCTGCTTGGTCCACAAAAGTTCTTATAAGGACTGGTAACTTGGTATAGGGTGCTACGGTACATAGGCTTGAGTGCGGTACAGTCTGCTGTTCTGTAAGGACCGCTATCGGTCCACAATAGATAGGGTTGACGTGCACCACTGCTGACCGCTGCCCTATACTGCAGCAGTCCTTCAGCGGTATAGGGACTGACGTACAGTCTGCTAAACACTAATACACAACCTGCTTGGTCCACAAAAGTTCTTATAAGGACTGGTAACTTGGTATAGGGTGCTACGGTACATAGGCTTGAGTGCGGTACAGTCTGCTGTTCTGTAAGGACCGCTATCGGTCCACAATAGATAGGGTTGACGTGCACCACTGCTGACCGCTCACCTATACTGCAGCAGTCCTTCAGCGGTATAGGGACTGACGTACAGTCTGCTAATCACTAACACACAACCTGCTTGTTCCACAAAAGTTCTTATAAGGACTGGTAACTTGGTATAGGGTGCTACGGTACATAGGCTTGAGTGCGGTACAGTCTGCTGTTCTGTAAGGACCGCTATCGGTCCACAATAGATAGGGTTGACGTGCACCACTGCTGACCGCTGCCCTATACTGCAGCAGTCCTTCAGCGGTATAGGGACTGACGTACAGTCTGCTAATCACTAACACACAACCTGCTTGTTCCACAAAAGTTCTTATAAGGACTGGTAACTTGGTATAGGGTGCTACGGTACATAGGCTTGAGTGCGGTACAGTCTGCTGTTCTGTAAGGACCGCTATCGGTCCACAATAGATAGGGTTGACGTGCACCACTGCTGACCGCTGCCCTATACTGCAGCAGTCCTTCAGCGGTATAGGGACTGACGTACAGTCTGCTAAACACTAATACACAACCTGCTTGGTCCACAAAAGTTCTTATAAGGACTGGTAACTTGGTATAGGGTGCTACGGTACATAGGCTTGAGTGCGGTACAGTCTGCTGTTCTGTAAGGACCGCTATCGGTCCACAATAGATAGGGTTGACGTGCACCACTGCTGACCGCTCACCTATACTGCAGCAGTCCTTCAGCGGTATAGGGACTGACGTACAGTCTGCTAATCACTAACACACAACCTGCTTGTTCCACAAAAGTTCTTATAAGGACTGGTAACTTGGTATAGGGTGCTACGGTACATAGGCTTGAGTGCGGTACAGTCTGCTGTTCTGTAAGGACCGCTATCGGTCCACAATAGATAGGGTTGACGTGCACCACTGCTGACCGCTGCCCTATACTGCAGCAGTCCTTCAGCGGTATAGGGACTGACGTACAGTCTGCTAATCACTAACACACAACCTGCTTGTTCCACAAAAGTTCTTATAAGGACTGGTAACTTGGTATAGGGTGCTACGGTACATAGGCTTGAGTGCGGTACAGTCTGCTGTTCTGTAAGGACCGCTATCGGTCCACAATAGATAGGGTTGACGTGCACCACTGCTGACCGCTGCCCTATACTGCAGCAGTCCTTCAGCGGTATAGGGACTGACGTACAGTCTGCTAAACACTAATACACAACCTGCTTGGTCCACAAAAGTTCTTATAAGGACTGGTAACTTGGTATAGGGTGCTACGGTACATAGGCTTGAGTGCGGTACAGTCTGCTGTTCTGTAAGGACCGCTATCGGTCCACAATAGATAGGGTTGACGTGCACCACTGCTGACCGCTCACCTATACTGCAGCAGTCCTTCAGCGGTATAGGGACTGACGTACAGTCTGCTAATCACTAACACACAACCTGCTTGTTCCACAAAAGTTCTTATAAGGACTGGTAACTTGGTATAGGGTGCTACGGTACATAGGCTTGAGTGCGGTACAGTCTGCTGTTCTGTAAGGACCGCTATCGGTCCACAATAGATAGGGTTGACGTGCACCACTGCTGACCGCTGCCCTATACTGCAGCAGTCCTTCAGCGGTATAGGGACTGACGTACAGTCTGCTAATCACTAACACACAACCTGCTTGTTCCACAAAAGTTCTTATAAGGACTGGTAACTTGGTATAGGGTGCTACGGTACATAGGCTTGAGTGCGGTACAGTCTGCTGTTCTGTAAGGACCGCTATCGGTCCACAATAGATAGGGTTGACGTGCACCACTGCTGACCGCTGCCCTATACTGCAGCAGTCCTTCAGCGGTATAGGGACTGACGTACAGTCTGCTAAACACTAATACACAACCTGCTTGGTCCACAAAAGTTCTTATAAGGACTGGTAACTTGGTATAGGGTGCTACGGTACATAGGCTTGAGTGCGGTACAGTCTGCTGTTCTGTAAGGACCGCTATCGGTCCACAATAGATAGGGTTGACGTGCACCACTGCTGACCGCTCACCTATACTGCAGCAGTCCTTCAGCGGTATAGGGACTGACGTACAGTCTGCTAATCACTAACACACAACCTGCTTGTTCCACAAAAGTTCTTATAAGGACTGGTAACTTGGTATAGGGTGCTACGGTACATAGGCTTGAGTGCGGTACAGTCTGCTGTTCTGTAAGGACCGCTATCGGTCCACAATAGATAGGGTTGACGTGCACCACTGCTGACCGCTCACCTATACTGCAGCAGTCCTTCAGCGGTATAGGGACTGACGTACAGTCTGCTAATCACTAACACACAACCTGCTTGTTCCACAAAAGTTCTTATAAGGACTGGTAACTTGGTATAGGGTGCTACGGTACATAGGCTTGAGTGCGGTACAGTCTGCTGTTCTGTAAGGACCGCTATCGGTCCACAATAGATAGGGTTGACGTGCACCACTGCTGACCGCTGCCCTATACTGCAGCAGTCCTTCAGCGGTATAGGGACTGACGTACAGTCTGCTAATCACTAACACACAACCTGCTTGTTCCACAAAAGTTCTTATAAGGACTGGTAACTTGGTATAGGGTGCTACGGTACATAGGCTTGAGTGCGGTACAGTCTGCTGTTCTGTAAGGACCGCTATCGGTCCACAATAGATAGGGTTGACGTGCACCACTGCTGACCGCTCACCTATACTGCAGCAGTCCTTCAGCGGTATAGGGACTGACGTACAGTCTGCTAATCACTAACACACAACCTGCTTGTTCCACAAAAGTTCTTATAAGGACTGGTAACTTGGTATAGGGTGCTACGGTACATAGGCTTGAGTGCGGTACAGTCTGCTGTTCTGTAAGGACCGCTATCGGTCCACAATAGATAGGGTTGACGTGCACCACTGCTGACCGCTGCCCTATACTGCAGCAGTCCTTCAGCGGTATAGGGACTGACGTACAGTCTGCTAAACACTAATACACAACCTGCTTGGTCCACAAAAGTTCTTATAAGGACTGGTAACTTGGTATAGGGTGCTACGGTACATAGGCTTGAGTGCGGTACAGTCTGCTGTTCTGTAAGGACCGCTATCGGTCCACAATAGATAGGGTTGACGTGCACCACTGCTGACCGCTGCCCTATACTGCAGCAGTCCTTCAGCGGTATAGGGACTGACGTACAGTCTGCTAAACACTAATACACAACCTGCTTGGTCCACAAAAGTTCTTATAAGGACTGGTAACTTGGTATAGGGTGCTACGGTACATAGGCTTGAGTGCGGTACAGTCTGCTGTTCTGTAAGGACCGCTATAGGTCCACAATAGATAGGGTTGACGTGCACCACTGCTGACCGCTCACCTATACTGCAGCAGTCCTTCAGCGGTATAGGGACTAAGAGTTTTGTCACAGGGTCATTTAAAAAATGACATGCAGAGGAAGAGGCAGGCCCTTCCGCAGGGGTGGTAGGGGTAGGGCAGGAGCAACAGGCTTGAGCCAAAGTGGGAAGTTGCAGAAGGTGCGTTCAATTACTTTAAAGGATGCACCAGACTTGGTTGAGTGGCTCGCTCAGCCTTACTCTTCTGCACCCTCCTCATCCTCTCGATCTGCACCCTCTTCTTCACTCTCTGCTATGTGCACCCCCAAAGACACTACCACCAACAACACGACCACCACCACCACCACCACATACCTTCCGCTTGAGTCACTGGAATTATTTTCCGATCCATATCAAGAGGACATTTCTGATGCGCAGCCACTCTTGGTATTGGATCAGGAAGAGGAGGTAGCAACAAGCGCTACTCAGCAGTCTGACGCCAGTACCCAGATCAGCCCAAGGAGGAGGTTGGTCCCCGGTGTTGCTGCCTACTCTACTTATAGCGGTGGGGAAGGTGACGTTGATGATGACGTGTCTAGTGATGTCACGTGGGTGCCCACAAGAGAGGAAGAGGAGGGGAGTTCAGAGGGAGATATGGACCAGCAGATAGGGAGGAGAAGCAGCAATGACTTACATTGCACAGCAGGGACAAAGCAGACTGCAAATGTATCAGGAGCGAGTCATCGACCATGTACGGTCACATCTGGCGCTCCCAGGACACCGGCACATGGCTCCGCAGTGTGGGCTTTTTTTAACGTGTCCGCTGCTGACAATAGCGTTGCCATCTGCAATCTTTGCAGTCAACGCGTTAGTCGCGGTAAGCCCAATACTCACCTAGGGACGACCGCCTTAAGAAGGCACATGAGCAGCCATCACCGAGCCCAGTGGGAGCAACGGAACACACAAAGCCACACTGCAGGCTCTCACCGTCCAGCCTCGTCTTCTACTTCTCCTTCTCCTCTCTCCTCACAATTGTCCTCCACTCCACCTTCCATCACGCCAAGCTCACATTTTTCTGCAAAAAGGCAGGCTTCCGTGGGCCTAATGTTTGAGCGTAAAAAAATGATGACGCCGGATAACCCTCTTGCCCAACGGTTGGCGGCTGGCTTGTCAGAACTCATAGCCCGCCAACTACTGCCATATAAACTGGTGGACTCGGAGGCCTTTCGCAAATTTGTGGCCATTGGAACACCACAATGGAAGGTCCCAGGAAGGAAGTATTTCTCAGAGAAGGGCATCCCAGAGCTATATGGCCATGTTCAGCGGCAAGTGAATGTATCTCTGGCACACAGTGTCGGTGCCAAGATACATCTGACCACAGACACGTGGTCTAGCAAACACGGGCAGGGAAGGTATATCAGTTTTACTGCCCACTGGGTGAACCTTCTGACGGCCGTCAAGCATGTAACCCGTGGCACCCGTGTAGATTTGGTTTTACCGCCACGGATTGCATGCAGGCCTGACTCTTCTTCTCCTCCTCCTACTCCATCCTCCTCCCTCTCCTCCTCAGCTGCCTCCTCCTTTTCCGCTGCTAGCGTCTCTTCCACTGCACCGCCCAAGCTCCCCAGAACCTATTCCACATGCCAGGTGAGACGTTGCCATGCCGTGCTGCGTCTGTTGTGCCTGGAAGCAAAGAGCCACACTGGCCCGGCACTCCTTTCAGCTTTGCGTTCACAGGCAGATGAGTGGCTAACACCGCTCAATTTGACAGTTGGTAAAGTGGTGTGTGACAACGGTGCCAATCTGCTTAGCGCATTGAAACAGGGCAAAATCACGCACGTGCCGTGCATGGCACACGTCTTAAACTTGGTCGTGCAGCGATTCCTTGTCAAATACCCTGGGGTCCAGGACATCTTGCGGCAGGCAAGGAAAATCTCGGCCCATTTCAGAAGATCTTACACGGCCATGGCTCGCCTTGCTGACATTCAGCGGCGACACCATCTGCCGGTCAGACGTCTTATTTGCGATTGCCCGACGCGATGGAACTCAACCTTCTATATGCTTGATAGGCTGCTCCAGCAGAAACGTGCAGTTAACGTCTACCTGTATGAACTCTGCGAAAGAAACGGTTCTGGGGAGCTGGGTTTTTTTTCACCGCGCCAGTGGCTGCTCATGCGCGACACATGCAGACTTCTGCGGCCATTTGAGGAGATCACCAAACTGGTCAGTCGCAGCCATGGCGCCATCAGTGACATGGTACCTTATGCCTTCTTTCTGGAGCGTGCATTGCGTCGTGTCATTGATCAGGCTGTGGAGGAGCAGGAGCGGGAAGATGAGGAAGTCGCAATGCTGGATGAATTCCCAGGGGGGGCTACTCTATCTGAGACAAGTCAACAACAGGAGTCTGATGAGGAGTCAGAGGAGGATGGTGCCGGGGCGGATGAGCAGGAGCAAGAAGAGCATGCTTTAAACCTTTCTGGGATCCCTGTTGTGCGAGGATGGGGAGAGGAGAATGAAGAGGACGACATTATCCTGGATGATGAGCAGGAGCCAGGCCACCACACCGCTTCCACTTTAGTGCAAATGGGGGCCTTCATGCTCCAGTGTTTTAATAGGGACCCCCGTATAAAAAGCATGAGGGTCAAGGACCAGTACTGGGTGGCAACGTACTTAGACCCCCGGTACAAACACAAAATGGCGGAAATGTTACCGCCGTCGCAGAGGGCTGTCAGAATGCAGCACTTCCAGGCCTTGCTTCGAGAAATGCTGCATTCTGCTTTTGCGTGCGCTGGCAGAGGAGCAATTCCCACTCCCAGAGAAGGATTTGCGGGTACCAATCCAACAGCGCCTGCAAGAAGAGGCCGGTTTGAAGATGTGTTGGTGACTTCGGATATGAGGTCATTCTTTCAGCCGACCCATCGACAGGTGTCATCCGGATCCAGCATCAGGGAACGCCTAGACCGTCAGGTGTCCGACTACATTGGGTTAACGGCCGATGTGGACGCTCTGAGGAGTGATGAACCCCTAGACTACTGGGTGGGCAGGCTTGACCTCTGGCCAGAGCTTGCCCAATTTGCAATCGAACTGTTGGCTTGCCCCTCATCCAGTGTCCTGTCCGAAAGGACGTTCAGCGCAGCAGGGGGGATTGTGACCGATAAGCGTACTCGCCTAGCTCACCACAGTGTTAACTACCTCACATTTCTAAAAATGAATGAGGCATGGATCTCGGAGGAATTCAACACATGTGATCAGTAGACCATGTATATGTCTATAAACAATTTTTGGAATCAAGCACACAGACCTTCTTAATTCATTTGGCTCACTTCCCTGACCCAAAAAAGCACACCGTACTATATGCCCCTACCCTCCTCTTTGAAGAGGTTGAGCGGTGTCATATTTCTACTGGGGCTGCTTATTATGAGGGGTTCCCACCATCCCTGTGCTGTGCTGACTTCCTCCTGGGTGTTCTTATTATGAGGGGCTCCCACCATCCCTGTGCTGTGCTGACTTCCTCCTGGGGGTTCTTATTATGAGGGGATCACACCATCCCTGTGCTGTGCTGACTTCCTCCTGGGGCTGCTTACGGTGCTGCTGTCAGCGCTGTATGTCACGGAGCTGCTGTCAGCGCTGTATGTCACGGAGCTGCTGTCAGCGCTGTATGTCACGGAGCTGCTGTCAGCGCTGTATGTCACGGAGCTGCTGTCAGCGCTGTATGTCACGGAGCTGCTGTCAGCGCTGTATGTCACGGAGCTGCTGTCAGCGCTGTATGTCACGGAGCTGCTGTCAGCGCTGTATGTCACGGAGCTGCTGTCAGCGCTGTATGTCACGGAGCTGCTGTCAGCGCTGTATGTCACGGAGCTGCTGTCAGCGCTGTATGTCACGGAGCTGCTGTCAGCGCTGTATGTCACGGTGCTGCTGTCAGCGCTGTATGTCACGGAGCTGCTGTCAGCGCTGTATGTCACGGAGCTGCTGTCAGTGCTGTATGTCACGGAGCTGCTGTCAGCGCTGTATGTCACGGAGCTGCTGTCAGCGCTGTATGTCACGGAGCTGCTGTCAGCGCTGTATGTCACGGTGCTGCTGTCAGCGCTGTATGTCACGGAGCTGCTGTCAGCGCTGTATGTCACGGAGCTGCTGTCAGCGCTGTATGTCACGGAGCTGCTGTCAGCGCTGTATGTCACGGAGCTGCTGTCAGCGCTGTATGTCACGGAGCTGCTGTCAGCGCTGTATGTCACGGTGCTGATGTCAGTGCTCTGTATTACGGTGCTGCTGTCAGTGCTCTGTATCTCCTGCACCCTCTTGTTTGCCTACCCTGGTCCCTGACCTTCCCTCTCCTCCATTGCCTTCATTAGCTCCATAGTCCTGAATTGTCAGAACAATTTCCCAAATAAAAAAAAAATGCTTGTAGTTATCGATCCCAAATTCACCTCATACATGTATTATGCTATTGTCCAGGTGGTGGGACTACGTGCTACCCCCTAATAATTACCCCGTGGCCGCAAATTCGACCTAAAGGTTTGCGAAATTCGCCTCCCATTGAAGTCAATGGAGCCCGCGGCGAACGGTCGTTTTCGCGAACGTTTGTGTCCGTTCGCGTTTCGCGTTCGCGAAACGTCCCGTCGGAAGTTCGTCCATCACTACTGATTGGTTTCTATGCAGAACTGAGTCTGATTCTCCGGCGATACTCTCTGGCTTTAGTAAGTCAGATCCACTGTTTGGCTAACAATTTTCCACCCAACTATCACAACAAAAGTCATTTAAATAGTCTAATTTCCTCAAGCCTGATGACGTTGATAGTGGCATCTGAAATTCTGACCAATTCAGCAAGAATCAATCAGAATTTTGGCTATGTATGGCATTGGCAGCCTTAATTTTTGTTTGTTTCTGGCCAAAAAAATTTTTTTTTAAATTGGACCCTAATATAAACCATGTGCTGCATGATATAGAGGCGATATATGGTTTCTCTGTCTCTTTGTGTTTATTTACAATTAAGTGCATGATCACAGTGGGAAGGTATAACACAATCCTTTATTCTGCCAATAAAGCTGTTCCTTTTTCATATACCCATTACAAACAAATCAAATACTATTCTCACTTGGAATAGTGGAATACATATGACACTGTACAAGGAGTTATATTTGCTGTGAATGTCTGAGGACAGAGCTGTTAGATTTCCTTTCTTGCACTAAAATGAACCTAGTTCTATATTGTTTGCACAATATTACAAACACTTTCTGGAGATATATATAGTGTTACAATTTGGAATATGCCCTTTAGCATTATACGTTTATTATTATTATTATTATTATACAAGTTTTATATAGCGCCAACAGTTTGCTCAGCGCTTTACAACATGAGGGCAGACTTTACATTTACATTACAATTTGGTACAGGAGGAATCAGAGGGCCCTGCTCGTTAGAGCTTACAATCTAAAACGTTTATGTTGGGAGGTGTGGTAGGAGTATGGAATAAAAACGAGTTTCTATATAATTTGCACGTTTATAGAAAACGAAGAAATAGGTGGAGCTGAAAGATTTCATAGAACAATGTATTAGCGTTGTGATATACCTTACTGAGTAAACCCTTTATATGCAGCTTAGCTTTGTGGGCTTGGCACCCCAATATGTAGAAACAGCATTGAGCAGGGAAAACCAGACAGCTTATAGTGAGGAGGACCAAAAGGAACCAGAAAGCTAGCCACTTAAAGTGGTTGTAAACCCTAGGACAAAGAAAAAAACCCCAGCAAGACAAAGGCATAATGAGCTAGTATGCATAACATACTAGCTCATTATGAATTACTTACCTGAGATCGAAGCCCCTGCAGCCGTCCTTGTACACTGCTCCGGCAGCCGACATCGCTACTTGCGGGTATTGTGGACTCCAGTGCTATGATTGGCCGGAGCCCCGTTGATGTCACTCCCCTGCACGGGAGCCGCCTGTAATGGCCCACTCACTGAAGCAACGGCACGTACATGCCGTTGCTTCAGTTTGCTTCAGTGCGCATGTGCCAACATCACTGAAAGCACTGAAGCAAACTGAAGCAATGGCATGTACGTGCTGTTGCTTCAGTGAGTGGGCCGTTACGGGCGGCAAATACAGAGGATATCTCCTAAACCGTTCAGGTTTAGGAGATATCTGGGGTAGCTATTATAGGCTTACCTGTAGCAAAAGTGTGTTGTAAGGGTTTACAACCACTTTAACTGGTGCAAAGCACATTCTAACTTTCTTAAGGCTTCGATCACACTGGCTTAAAAATACTACTACACTACTACTACTACTACAGGAGGTTTGTGTTTTGCCTGTAGAAGCAGCTCAATGTTATTTCATGTGTCCATGCACAATAGGATGATTACAGGCATATTTTAGGCTTAACAGACAGGAAAAAAAAAACCTTCTGATTTGCGTTTCTGATTGGCAGAAAAAACGTAAAATTCTAAACTTACCTAAACGATTGTACACAGCGCACTCTGTATGAGCATTTTTCTCTGCCAGGGGAACTGGAGTTTTTTTAAGCCCAGTGTGAAAGAAAAAATTATGTACACATCTCATTGCCATCACAAATCCCCCAAACAAGGAGTTTATTCTTTATTGTAAGATAGAAGGCAGAGCATGCAAATCATTCTTTTATTGGCCAACAGTATATCCAGCTACAACTTGTTGACAGAAGTAAATATCTATTGATTATTATTTAGTTTGCCTCATCTATGTACATGACAAATAACAACGGATAGTAATGCAGCTTGTCCTGTTTTCCTCATTCATTGTCCATTATATCCTCTGTGTGTGGATGCAAATACCGTCCATATAGCCAGTATGTTATTTTTCTCCTGCTGCATTGTGGTCTGCATGGTAAACGCTGATAGCACTTCAAAAGCTTATGCATACCCATAAAAAAAAACTCATAGACAATAACCACATAAAGCCATATTAGTGATTTCTAATTGACTTGTAGGGGTTAGTCCATGAAGGAAATATATTGCAGTATTTGGTCTTGCACATAATTAGATGATTGAAGTAAAGAGCTCTGCTTTTTTTTCAACTATCTTTTTATTAAATCAGTCTCATGGGAGTCGCTTTCCTCTCCAGTTTGTAAGATCTTTGGTGATCTAAGGGAGGATTTATCTTCTCTAACTGAGGGTACAATCAAGTAATTCATACATATCTTGACACTAACATTGTCACAAGTATGGCTCATACAAAGTGGGACACTGATTCAGAATGTACTCCATCTTATGTAGATAAAAGGTGTTAATTAAATACAGATATGTTCTAAATCTCAGGTTTGTGCATTTCTTTGTGGATTGTCCAATTATGAGGTTATTTTAGTCTGAAGTTACCACTTTTCTTTTACGAGGTTTTTTTTCTCCGGTTTGTCAGTGCTTCACAAACATGCATCTTAAGTATACATGTAGCCCCACCTGGGGTGAATGTAAGCTCGCTCACTGTATCTGGAAGTATCTCTTTGCTCCCAGTAGACCGGGGGGGGGGGGGGGGGGGTTACATACACAAAGTGATTTCCACAAACAATACCTAAAATTGTTTATGCCTCTGACATTTATCTATGCTAGAAAACTTACTAATGCAAATTACCCCAACTCACTGGGAATGTTCAACAATTTTTCAAATTGGTGTGCCCTAAAACTGCCCAGACAGGTTGGATAAGGTATATTTATTAACTTTTCACTGTCACGAAAGGCAATTCTTCCAAACTGGGCATGTATTCACGCAGTTGTGAGGTTATAACTGTTGTGTTTTCAGTAAAGAGTTATAATTATTATACACAATGTATATAGCGATGACATTATATGCAGCGTTATACAACAGAAGGGCAGACAGTCCAATTACAATAAAATTGAATACAGTAGGAATCAGAGAGCCCGCTCGTTAGAGCTTACAATCTAAGAGTTTTTACTTCATAAAGATTAAGTCTTAAAGCATATGTAAAGCAAAACTTTCTTCTTTTGGTTTTAAATAGAGTGAGAACCTCTGCCAGTTTTTACTGCTGTCTGTATCTCTGCTCAGGAAATGCATTCCATCCATGTGTTCTACTGATCACTGTCACTGAGGCGAAAAGTGAGGGAGAATTAACATTTTTGAGTTGTCACTGATATAGGAATAGAGGAGAAATTTTCTAATTCCACCCGGGTGGTGTTTCGGGTGGAATAATTCAAATCAATTCGTGATCGTCATCGCATGTGGATACATCCTTTTAGTTCATAAATACAAGGGTAATTAGATCACTATTATTAACTCATTACTATATTTTGTGTGTCCCCACAATGCCCTATATAGGCTATATTTTACCGTGTACCTCTGCGTCATTTTCTCAGTCTGTCCAGACTTATATATGAAAAAATTCTGTAACTTTGTAATAATAATCCTTATTGTATCTTATAATCAATTAATGTCTGTGGTTTTTTTTTCCTTGCTTTTAAGAATTCATCATTTGAGCCCCAGAGGAAGCGTTGTTTATTACGCGAAACTTGTCAGGCACAAAGTCAGTATCAGCACTGTACCATCTTTGATGTTTTACCATCTTATTGTCTACAATATAAAACCGAGGCTATCTAGTTAAGAAAGATATTATTTTGTCATAGTTCATTGAATGACCATAGAAATAATGGTAACATCTTGTGCTGACAAATGTTGGAGTAGAAAATGACTTTTTCCACCTCTGTTTTTAATTACATGTCTATGTAACATATGTTTTTTGTAAATAAAATTATACCTTTTTAATCAACCCAATTAGTCTCTTGTACCAGTGCCTATAAATTCCAAAAGTCCTATTTTCTTCTTTTGTAGCATTGTTTGTAATTTAGGACACTGCACTTTCCATTAAAAATCTTTCTAAGGTATATCCACCATACCACTAGGTGTATTGATATACCCATTTTATACTCTCCCCTTTGTTTTTCTCTAAACTTCGGGGTAACCGATGCGGGATCGTAGGCACAAGAGCCAGAACAGGTACGTGTAAACACACAAATCCCTGTTCTGTGAGGAGAGGAGAGACAGATCGTGTGTTCCTACTAACTAGGAACAACAATCTGTCTTCTCATCTAGTCAGTTCCTTCCCCCTACAGTTAGAACACACACTGAGGGAACACAGTTAACCTCTTGTTCGCCCCCTAGTGTTAACCCCTTCCCTACCAGTGACATTTACACAGTAATCAGTGCATTTTTATAGCACTGATTGCTGTATATATGTCAATGGTCCCAAAAATGTGTCAAAAGAATCCAATCTGTCTGCCACAATGTTGCAGTCCCACTAAAAATCGCAGATCACTGCCATTATATTAATAATGAAAATGCCATAAAAATGCCATAAATCTTTGCCATAGTTTGTAACGATATAACTTTTGCGCAAACCAATCAATATACACTTTTTGTAAATTTTTATTACCAGAAATATGTAGAAGAATATATATTGACTAAAACTGTTGAAGAAATTTGATTTTTAAAAACATTTTTGGAGATATTTATTACAGCAAAAAGTAAAAAAAATATTTTTTTTCCAAAATTGTCGCTCTTTTTTTGTTTATAGCACAAAACATAAAAACGCAGAGGTGATCAAATACCACCAAAAGAAAGCTCTGTTTGTGGGAAAAAAAGGATTTTGTTTGGGTACAGCGTCGCACAACCGTGCAATTGTCACTTAAAGCAACGCAGTGCCATATCGCAAAGAATGGCCTGGTCAGGAAGGGGGTAAATTCTTCGAGGGCTGAAGTGGTTAAAGTGATTCTAAAGGAAATCATTTTAACTTTAAATTAAAATAACAAACATGTTATATTTACCTGCTCTGTGCAATAGTTTTACACTAAGCAGCGCCGATCCTCCTCTTTTGAGGTCCCCTGTTGGTGGTCCTGGCTCCTCCCCCTGCCGAGTGCCTCCAAGAGGAATCTTCTTGCTATGGGGCACTCAGAACCATGCTCTGTTTGTCCATTCACACTAAGAGCATGTCTCATTCCCCCGAAAAACCCACTCTCTTCCTATTGGTTCACTGGCAGTGATTGACAGCAGCAGGAGCCAATACCAATATTGCTGTGAGGGCCAATGGGGAGAGAGAGATTCAGGGGACATTGCTGGTTCTAGATGGGGCTCAGGTAAGTATTAGGGGGGCTGAGGGGTGCTGCTTCACCCAGAAAGTTTTTTTACCTTAATGCATAAAAATTTAACTTGAGCCTTTAAAATCATTTTAATTGAACACACTGAAGTTAGAGGCTGATTAGTTACCATGAACAGCTGCACCAGATTTTGCACTCTCAAGTTTTAGTAACTCAACCTCTTTGTGTGCAGAGACAATTAGAATTCAGTTTGCTAAAGTCAGAACAGAATAAGTTGAATTCTGATTCCGTTAAGAATCTATCACCAATTGTTTCAACTTTTTATTGAGAAAAATCAATAATAAGTTTATTTTAAAAAAAAAGGGGGGGGGGGGATCTGTATGTTTAAAACTTTGTATAGGACTACATGGAAGATTTTTAATCTCAGAAAAAAAATCCCTTAGTACACAAATCACCATCTTGGGCTACTGTAGGATGAGAGTAAATGTATAGGGCATATTTGAATGGGAAAAATCACCCAATAATCTCCTAAATGAGCAATTGTAAACAATTAAATGTCTGCTCCTGTTTAAAAAGAGAAAATAGGAGATTGATCTCAAACAGATTATGGTGTAGGATTCAATTGCAGTATTTTGCGATTGCGAAAGACTAATCATTCAATTGAGATACAAAATAACTGTATGTGTATCAACACACATTAAAAATAATGTAATACGGTCAGTCTCAGGTTTTAGTAGCATGTTAAAAATTGTCCTTTTCGTCTGGGCATTAGACTTCTGACTTGCATATTGCTTTTGTGTCCCCTGTTCATTTTTTTATTTTTTTTATAGGCGGGTGAGAGACTAAAAAAAGGATGCGGAGGGGGGTAGGACTGTTAAGTGAGCAGTTGTCCATACATAGGTCGATTTTTAGTGCATATGAGACCTGAATATCAGAATCGATCTATGCAGATAAAACAACTCTACTCTTCTCTTAATCAGTCTCCCAACTCTCAATCTCTATTTTTTTTAAACGTAGCACTGGAGAAGTTAGATGAATAATATCTATTAGAAAAAGCCATAAGTATGTTACTCATTAACAGGAGGAAGAGGGATGAGTTGTAAGTCCAAAAATTCCTCTTTGCTGAAAACCTAACAAGCTAACAATAGACATTTACTTTTTGTATTGTTTTTTCACGTATAACGTATATACACATATTCAACCGATATAGGGGTCACCCGATAATTGTATACAAGTTTGTTATTTTTGTGTAGAGGTCTATGTTTGCACAGTCATCATTATATTATTTTATTTAGCGCGGCACTTTCTCTTACAATTAACAATAGACATTAGCCGAGAGTAGGCTGTTAAAAAATATTTTGTGCAGATTTTTGCACCCGATGTACACATTCACTGTCTTACCTTATCAGCATTCATAGTTCATCAAGGACAGAACTGCTTTAATATTTTTACAAAATAAAAAAAAATCTAACTTCAAAACATCACTTTAACTGAAATAATATATGCTGCACCTATTGCGCCATGTAGGTGATTATCTAGAATTGATCATAGTATCATAGAATTTAGGGCCCATTTGCATCCTGTGTTTGCTGTGGTGTTACACAATTTTATAAGGCAAGTAAACAAATTGTAGGCTTTTAAAAATATTGTTCTACTTTACAAAGCAGTAAACATAACCCACAAACTATATAAACGTATGCTAGTTTACTAAATGAGCTGAGAACCTTCACTCAATAAATTGAGTGAAGTTTCACTTAAAATACCCAATCATGTGAAAAGTAAATTCCTTTTTATTGATTTCATCTGCCCATGATTGGGTATGCAAAGTTGACACAGCTACAATTTATTGAGTGAAAATTCTCAACTCCTTTAGTAAATTACCCCAAACATACATTACTGGGGCCCATAGTAATGAATAGTTACTCATGATCACGCAGATAAATGAAAGTTGAGTTATGCATCATATGTCTTTAACGTATAGGTAAGATTCATAAATCCAGTGAAATAGCGCATACAAAAATGTTGTTATAAAAATTGAGTTTGCGACTCTTGTGACTGTTAAGGTGTGCTGAATTAATGTAAAATATTTATTTAAACCTATTAAGGGAAAAATAGAATATCCCCTTATCTTTTTTATTATATAGGTAGTTGTCATATAACAATCTATATTAAGCTCATATAATACTTTTTATTATTACCGCAACATGACATTAATAAAAATATTTGTCATTGGATGTAAAGGCTGAACACAAATTTAACAGCTACTTTAACTCTTTGTCTCCTACTAGGCCACTGTCCTATTTTATAGCAATCTCTCTATATTGTTACCGTCTATATAGCAGAGACAAAATATGAAAATATAAAATTATTTATAAAATTATACAAAATTATTATGACAATATAAAATTATCTACACGGGCCTCTTCTATGTGTTGAGTTAAAAAAAAAAACATAGTAATTGGTGAGGATGAAAAGTACACATAATTGATATTTTAGATATGTTCAGTTGTGAGCTTACTTCTTATAGCTGGAAGGTAAGCTTTGAAGACCAATCACAGGACTCCTGAGGGCTCTCTAAATATTTGCTGGACAGTTCTAAATTGATTGTCATTTAGCCCAGTGAACAATTACCGCTTTTGACAAACGATGAGTGAGCTAACTCTTTTTTTATTCTTAGAAGTAGGAACACTTTCATGAATTAATGCTTTGGTTTCAGTAGATTTTAGAGATAAAGCCACAGTTATTTGTATCCTTAACAACAGTAATCTGCTGGTATTCTAGAACTAGAGCAGGCTTTTTCCTGCCTCATTCTATTAATGCAACATAGGTACCTGATTTACTAAAGGAGTATATTTAATATTGGTCTTTGTTTACTTCACCTACCCAATCAGGCTAAGGAGAGACAAATAAAAAAAATTGCAATCTATTCTGATCTGTTTACGTGAAGTAAAGCCCTGTACACAAGATCAGAAAATCATACAAAAAATACAGATTGAGAAGTGATTGTATGATAATCTGCTCATTAGTACACAGCTTTCGTCTGAAATTATCGGAAGGGACAAACACGAAAACTTTTCCCATACAAAACCAGATCGTAGGATTTTCGTTTAATCTGTACAGTTTTTACCCAAAAATACATTACAATACACTACAACACATTACATCACTTTAAATTGTTATTTTGTCGTACGAGGATTTTCGTATTTCAGTGACCTCTTCATTTTCTATATGGAGACTAGCATGCAAGAAAAAACAAAAAAACGGACAATCATTGGTCAGATAATCTTATTGTGTGTACAAGGCTTTAAACGCTTGGTGGTGAAAACATTTCTCTACCATTAAATTAGCCCTAGATCTTTTTTAAGGAGTAAAAGCATATTTTGTCCAGGCTGAAGCTCTTCAGGGCATTGTATTCAAATCAGTTTGTGCGCTTCTCTCTAACTTACCTCCATTACGTTGCTAATACCACGCAAAAAGAACTGCAGAGCTGGCGTTAAATACATATATAAAGGCAACTACTAAAAATGCACATCATTTGTTGACAAACTGACTCAATTTATAGCTTTTTATGTTTCCTAAAAAAGCATGTAATTCTCCAAACTGTCTTTATTACTTTTTAAATGAATGCACGGGGAAACTAAACAAACAAGGCCTACGTTTTGTATACATTGTTTACAACTAATGACATAGGTAGTCAACGTAATTTCAGATTTGCTGATATAGTATTACATTTTTGTCTTTTAGTATTATTTATTTTTATGTATTTTTTTAGAAAACATCAAGTAGAAAAATAAAGATGTGAACAATTCCTATACATAATTTAGTACTGATATAGATATTTAGAATTAAGTGGCTTAAAATTATGTAACAAGAGATGTGACTCATATGATAGGGATATACAGAGGACCAGGATGTTGATGATATTTTTTTTTTTAAATAAAAGTCTACTTTTATCAAGGACAAAACCAACAAAAAACAAATAAGGGCTCAATGTAGCTATTAAAAAAACAAGACTCAAAACTGCTTTCAAGGTCCATAGTAAAATGTGTAGCTTTCTTCTTGAACAAAACCAGGAGTTCAAGTTAAAAAAGGAAAATCAAGAAGTTGTAAACCAGGTATGAGGAATTTTAAAGCCTAAAGAAGGCGAATTAGGTCAAGCAATTGAGTTAGCTAAGAATTAGAGCATTTAGTTGTCCAACCAGCAGATCCAGTTGGATACAGGTTTGTCTAATTTTACTCTCCTTAAAGCGCTAACATTTTAAATAAATTTTTTAAATAAGAGGGTATTACCTGAATTACAATAACTACACATGTATAAAAGTGTATAGTCAAAACCTTTTTTATTTTAGTTTGGGATGGAGTGGGGAAGGGCTAGACCATCTGTCAAGTTTTTATTGGTGTTTATGTCCCCATTTCAGATATTCTCTCCTCTGTTTATATCGGTAACTATCGTCACAAGAAATAAAAATTAGGGTAAAAAATTTAAAATTTTATAGCTGTCCCCAGAATAAGAGGTAAAGGGAAATCCTCCAATAGGGGACAACTGTGTAAGAGAGGAATTTCCTTCACTTTGACAGATTTCCTCTTACTTGCTGTTGCGTCTCAGGGGCAGGAAGTGAAGGGAAATTTCCCCAATGTTATGTGGGTAACATAAAATACACTAGAAGCTGTTTTAAATCTACTCTATCCAAAAAAAAAAAATAGTATACATATACTTCATTGTGCAAGTTTAGCTAGATCATCTCTGTTATAAACATGTTGGTAACTTCTGAGGTGAAAGAGACGACAACAAAGCCTGATAACATTTTCCAACCATACAATATAAGAAACAATCTGGCAATACCATTGTAAAGATGTTGTATATTTAGTTGGCCAATCTAAATTGTGTGAAATGTCTCCTAAAAAATATTCTCTGAGATAGTGCCCTGTGGTCAAAGCAATGAGATGATTTATACGACCCACATGATTGCGGCTAACCACTGAGAATACGATTTTTCAGAATCAACTCTAATTTTTTTTAATCAAGAAAGTTTAGTAAGGGATGTTATAGCAGAAAGTAAAAAGTATAAAACAGTTCTTACCCAGTTTCAAATAAAATCATAATAGGATGCAAACATGAATATGGTGGTGTATTGAAATGAATGTAATTCTGTTATAAGGATGTTTATGAAAGTCTTTATTTGACAAGTTGGAATTAGTGGAAGGTTTTTCTTTATAGTTCAAGTAGTGCAATACAAGTGCTAAGGTTACGTCAGACATTTTCAGCTCTAATAATTCAATATAAATAGATTAAAGAAGACTTTTTCTGCAGTACTGACAATGTGAAAAGTTTGGACTGGATTGTATTTTGAGCGAGGAGGAGGGTAATCAAGTAATACTAATTTAGGATAGTGCACAGAAAAAAAAGATATTTGGTTTGAACATATCAACTTGGTTTACATTAGTTTTATCATTTTTTTTAAATTGTATGCATACATATACACACATATGTACAATACATTCTACAGGTCTGTGTATATTTTTTTCCTTGCCTTATACAGTAATTAACTTTAAACCCATAAAACAGCAAGGAGGAGTGCATAAAGAGACTAGAGATATGTAATACTATTAGAGTGTTTAACATTTTATATGTGGCCATTCTTTGTTTTTGAGATCCTAGATCTGTTAAATTCCTTTGGATATTCAGTAATATACATAGAAAAAATTAAGAGGCATGCCAGAATTGGATAATTGTAGTAAACACAGCCTTATTCACTAAGCGGAACATTTCACACAATGAGAACTCTCTTACCTTTATAAGAAATCAGTCCTTAAACTGCTTAGACTAGATTTACTAAAATGAGTGGTAAAGTGAAGTGAGGGGAAGTGATCCTAGACCTGATTTACTAAAGTGAAACACGAGGTGAAGCAAGTCTGTGTGCACATGAAGTCATGCGCAAGTAAATTTGAAATAACACAGCTTATTTTCTGCTTTATTGGATGTTGGAAGTGAACACCCGTCCTTGTCATATTACTTTGCATTTCCCGTTATTAACTTTACCTTTTTTTTAAGAATTTTTTTAACTGTAGATTATCAATGACAGAGAACAGTGGGGAATAGAATGCAAACTTCCAATTTAAGATCCTTATAATTATGTACTAGAATAATGTTTTGCAGTAGTTTACACCAGTTTTTCTATACTTTGTAAGGTACCTTTAGTCAATTATTATAGCCAAATTAAACAATAAAAGAAACAAAAAAGATTACCCCCCATTCTTTCACCTTGCTGGTTTCCAGTTGTAACGAACAATTTGATGAAGCGGTACAGTGGCCACAATATTGGGATGGGAAGTGGTTGCTGTTAGAGGTATTTGTATTTTGTGTGGTTGTGTGAAAATTGAATCACATGTTGGCTTTTTATACATGTTGGGTTTTTAAGGGATGTGAAATAATTGGGTCCCCAAAAAATAGAGAAACTACCATTATGGCATTGTGGGGAGGACAGCGACACAAACTACTACATGAGAATTTCAGTAAGAGATACAAGACATTGACAGATTGGGCATCTCCCTACTGCCTACCCTAAACCATAATACCAGTTCAGGCTAAAGTTGGACTAGTTGGGGTTTAAAATACTACAAGACTTTTTTTTGACAGCCAAACTTTTCTCTTGTTTTACATTTTTGCATTTTAATCTGAACAGTGTACAGTAAGCTCTACTGCACACCATCTTTGCTATGTTTGTGTAAATTGACATAATTGTCATATTTTACATTTCATTGTTGCTAAGTTGCAATTTTATAACCTCACCATTCATGTGGATTTAATAATGGCTTTTATTGGTGGGCCTCTTTGCTTCACTTTTATTTTTTTACTTTGTGTATTTGAGTTTTGATGATAATGGCATATATATATATATATATATATATATATATATACTACAAGCTACTTTACTTTTTATGATTTTATGATTTATTGGCAGTACACAAATAAATTTCACTTGTGCAAATAAGAGAACTTTTGGAAAGCCCCTTCTTAAAGGACCCAATAAATGTGCACTGATTTGTTAAAAAAAAGTTGTTTTTCAAACTCTTTGGGGTGGCAAAAAGTTCATTTATTCCAGTTTTTACAGTGGTATAAAAATATTGATCATAGTGACCAATTACGTTTCTATTTTGGTAATGCTGTTTGATTTACTGAGTTTTTATCACATCTAAACTGCTGGTTTATTGCCAAAAAATTCTGAAACTGAATAATTAGGTTATTGAATTCAAAGGGCATATCATTTTTTGGAGGGAGTGGGTAAGTTAACCTATCCTTGAGGCAGCATAACAAGTAATAACCGAGGACAAATGACCAGGTATGACTGGAACATGTGTACCCCTGGAAAATGTCTTTTCTATTCCTGTTCCAGGGACAGTGGTAAAATGTTGTAATTCCCATCACTTTCTGTATGGAGACTGTGGTCACCAGTACAAAATGAGGGGGTCAATTGCCACAGCAGGGTCACAGACAGAATTGGATATTTAAAGCTATAGATATACTTTACATTTCCTCATAACATACTTTGATGCATGATGCAAACCCTGTTTTTGTGGCCAGGTGACTCTTACTTTTAACAGTGTAAAATATTTGATTTTTATTCTTAAATAATATATTATATATGTTGTATTTCCAAAGGTGAGGAGAATACTCCAGAAAACTATTTGCTTCAGGGACCTTTTTCAAGGAAACCTAAACGAATACGAACTGCTTTTTCTCCCTCGCAACTGCTACGCCTTGAAGGAGCATTTGAAAAGAACCATTATGTAGTCGGAACAGAAAGGAAACAGCTTGCAAACAGTCTGTGCCTCACAGAGACCCAGGTATACACTACAGAAATGTAAATTTTTTTTCCCAGAGCCTGAGGGCATACTGAAAATCATACAAACCTATTTAATTTACACATTGAATCCCACATACATGTAAAGCGCTTAAAGGCTTTCATTAAAATTCAGGTTAGTGATAATATGTGGTGATTACACATAATATACAGTAAGTGCTCTTGGGGCTTGTGCGCTTTTACAGAATTTTTCTATTCAGGACAGTTTTATTTTTCTGACAAGCTAATATTGTTATTACTAATGTAGATCTTTGTGCACATTTAAGGGGCTGTCTAGGTGATCATCTGGGACCAAGTAAGGGTAGGCCTGTAAGGGTGCACAGGGTTTTTGTTACAGAGAGCTTCAGTATTTACCTGACTGAGAAGCTTTTATATATATCGCAGTCCCTCGGGTCATATACTATAGTTTTATTTCTGCATATGGTAGTTTAGTCAGAAATTAGGCTAAACAGATCGTTTACTGATCGAGAACCACTGTGAAGCATGGGATCAGAAAATAGCATAAAAATATACAATTAAAATAATGGAAATGTATAATATTCTGGTATACAATTATTTTTGGAAAGTATCCAGTTAGATGCTTGAGTCCTGGTTTTAATTTTTTTTGTTAGGGTTGGGTTATACGTTTTTGAGTTCTACATATGGAACATTTAAAAAGTTGTATATATACTGCAGCAATGCCCGCTACTTTGAGTGATGGCAAAGACAAGAAATATAATAATATTGGTTCATTGTTGTTTTAAATTAGCTTTCAACTTTATTTCATTTTATTTTTTCTTTCTGTAAGAAAAAATTCAAATACTGTAACAATAAAATACACAAAATAAATTAAGGAGAAAAACACAAATACAAAGAACAATTTTCTTAGCAACATGGGAGTGTTTACTTATAGCAGAATTAAACTGCCAGATGTTTACTGTGGGAATAATTACATACGCTATATTACCAAAGGTATTGGTACGTCCGCCTTTACACGCACATGAACTTTAATGGCATCCTAGTCTTAGTACGTAGGGTTCAAGATTGAGTTGGCCGACCCTTTGCAGATATAACAGCTTCAACTCTTGTGGAAAGGTTGTCCACAAGGTTTAGGAGAGTGTCCATGGGAATGTTTGACCATTATTGCATTTTTGAGGGCAGCCACTGATGTGGACAAGAAAACCTGGCTCGCAGTCTCTGCTCTAATTCATCCCAAAGGTGTTCTATTGGGTTGAGGTCAGTACTCTGTGCAGGCCAGTCAAGTTCCTCCACCCCCAAACTCGCTCATCCATGTCTTTATGGACCTTGCTTTGTGCACTGGTCCAAATCTTTTGTTGGGGGGATTATGGTGTGGGGTTGTTTTTTTTCCCTAGTTCCAGTAGAGGGAACTCTTAATTAAGACATAGATAAGTGAGTTTGGGTTGGAGGAACTTGTCTGACCTGCACAGAGTCCTGACCTCAACCCGATAGTACACCTTAGGGATGAATTAGAGTGGAGACTGCGATCCACGCCTTCTCGTCCAACAGAGGTGCCTGACCTCACAAAGGCACTTCTGGAAGAATGGTCAAACATTCCCATAGACACACTCCTAAACCTTGTGGACTGCCTTCCCAGAAGAGTGGAAGCTGTTATAGCTGCAAAGGGTGGGCCAACTCAATATTGAACGTTACAGACTAAGACTGTGATGTCATTAAACTTCATGTACGTGTAAAGGCAGGCGTGCCAATACTTTTGACAATATAGTGTATTATGTTAGACTTACCTTCCACTTTATCCTTCCCCAGCACTGACAGCTCTGAGTTCTCCCTCAGTGCTCCAGTGCTTCTTTCTTTGGCTATTGATTGGCCACCAATGTTACTCCTTTGCATGCTTGCTAGAATTACATAATTCCGGAACACAGCTTCACTCTCAGCATCTTAGCCCTTGTACACACGGTCGGACATTCCGGCAACAAAATCCGTCTGCTTTTGTCCGACGGATTTTGTCCGAAACTGGTGTTGCATATACGCGGTCGATCGGAAAAAATCCGATCGTACATAATGTGATGACGTTATTTCGTTACGACGGGACTACGATCAGGCTAGTAGCCAATAGCTTTGGTCTAGGAATTTGATCTGAGCATGCATGGCACTTTGTCCGATCGGAATTCTCTACACACAATCGGACAAAGTCCGATCGGATCATGTTGTCGGAAAGTTTTATAGCCCAGCTCTAAAACTTTGTCCGTCAGATATTCCGACGGAAACAGTCCGATGGAGCCCACACACAGGCAGATTATCCGACAACACGGTCCGATCGGACATTTTCCGTCGGAATGTCCGACCGTGTGTACAAGGGCTTACAGTTGTCAGGAGTTTACACGACATTGGGTATGCACAACAGGCAGCGTAGGCGAAAGGGGAAGGAGTTTTTTTTGTCAGAAAAACACACACGGGGTGACTGATTTACTAAAGGAGATATAAACTGAATGAGTATTCACTTAAATTAAAAAATTCTAATTCCTGTTTACTTATTTTAATTTGATGTCACATTATTGCATAATGTAATTAAATATTCACACATTTTATTAGTATTGATTGTCGCTTCCTATAGTAAATCAGCCCAATAGTCTCTTCTGCCAAGAACCCAACTTCCTAGAATGTTTTCAAGCAGATTTCACCTAAGCAGAAAACATGACAACCCTATTAGCTGACTCAATAGGAAAATCAATAATTTTGTGGTTAAATCAATGTGGCAAAAATTGCTCTACTCATCCCTACTGAATACTGAAAATCTCACTCTTTTTGTAGGTAAAGGTATGGTTTCAGAACAGAAGAACGAAACACAAACGTCAAAAGTTAGAAGAGGAATGTCCAGATGCACAGCAAAAAAGAAAAAGCACTCAGCATGTCAGCAGATGGAGAATGGCAACCTGTCAGGACAGTCCCAAGGACATTGATGTTACCTCAGATGAATGACATCACAGGACATACAAAAGGCACATTATACATGCAGACTATCATGTCAGGTGACTATATGCCAAATACAGGAGACAAAGTTGAAAGATACTCCATGAACATTGGGTCTGCAACTTCAGTACTTTCACCGGCAATAAACAGGGTCTTCTAGATATCTGTTTGTCCTGCAAATCATTTGGCAAAATACCATAGCACGAGCCAAGCATAGTGAAACGCTCTACACTTGAATGCAATATAAACTGAATCCAATGGATCAAGAACTCTCAGTCAAAAGATAACAGAACAGCAAAACTTGTACCTCAGGAATCCCCATTGTGTACTAGATAGAGTTGATGTAAATATATATTTAAACATGAATATGTGGCAATAGGGGGGAACTTATTAAATATGTACAAATATGCTATTATTGTTATTTATTGTCCTCAGGGCACATGAATGTTAATTTAGATAATGGGAATGGACACTATGTCGCTCATTTAAAGCTGAACTCCACAAATTCATCTCAGCAAATAATGTCTAAATACAAGAGGCATGTGTATTCTTGCTTTGAATCTTGGTGTAATTGTGTATTTCTTCCAGATCTGTGTAATAATCCAGCATGAAACTTTGCCTCTGTGCCTCTTCTTTTAATAAAGACCATTCACTGCTGCTCTTTCTCCTTGTGCAGGGTGAATAGTCTTGTATCTACCCCCTCCTGTAGTTTTGTGCAGGTGTTGTGTCAAATAGTGTCCCCCTCATCGGATAGTGTCCGCCCTGTACTGCGCTTGCACTGTACGGAGGACAAGGAGACACTGAAGGTCTCCGAAAATGGAGTCCAGGTTCAAGCCCCACCATCCAAGTAGACATAGAATTAGAACAAAAAATTGCAGAGCGAAGCAAGGCCATGCCCGAAGCGTGGCGAGCGAAGCGAGCCCGCGAGGGGCACTGTTACTAAGTGCTACCGTATGTCCACTTGGATGGTGGGGCAGGCGCCGTTCATCTTCGGAGACTTTCGTAGTCTCCTTGTCCTCCGTACTGCGTAAACACTGCGTAAACACTGCACCTGCGCAGTACAGGGAGGACACTATCCGATGGGGGGCAGTTTTTGGGAGAACACAGGCAGCCTATAGGGGAAGACCTGCTGGACCCCCCCCCCCAAACTGCTCCTTTCACTGCACGTGTGATGACGTCACTGCTAATTTTACAAGGGAATAACTAGATTTACAAAGGCATTTGTAGATCACAAAGTGGATTTAAATTCTTTGTTACTAATGAGGAATATATTTCAACAAAGGTTTTTTTTTGTCTGGAGTTCAGCTTTTATTAGTGTGCTATCTATTTACACAAATACATTAACCCAAAGAATCCATTTAAATTTCAGTTTTCTTTTATCAAGTAAGCAGGTGAATTCTGGTTGTTTTAGGTTACTGCAGACTGTACATAGTCATTGCAATTTTAGCTGCCTTATTATTTGAGACTATTGACTTCATATTTCTATGGTGCCTTAAGAATCATCGCATATAACCTGTTAAGTTTAACTGGCCTGCAGACTAAACAGAGTTTAGATTCATGTGTACTTTGGTACCTCCGGTGACCCTCAGATGTGGCCCGTGACCATCCGCTCTGGGATGGCGGGTCAGCAAGCTCAGAACGTGGGTTGCTGACCCACCATCCCAGAGCATCAGTGCTGTGAATGGAGTCAGCGGTAGAGGAAGCAAGTGGCTGCAGAGCAGAGCCTCATAATCCAACGCTTTCTGTATGGCACCGTCCCTGTCACATGCAGAGTGATACCAAGTGCACTGAGACAGAAACAGCTGGCGATACCTGAATTAATAACATTAAGGACAGTTTTGTACTAAAATCACAGTGTATATATGGGCATATATATTCTGCGGTGGTTACTGGGCTGCTTTCACACTGATCCGCAGGTGAAGCGTAGTGCACCTGTGGGTTACCTGTACTGAGCCATAGACCTCTGTTGTTATCTGCAGATTTAGTGCGCTTTCTGAAAGCACATAAAAACTCCTGAACGCAGGAGTTTTGGTGCAACACCCAAAAGTGCACCACACTTGCAGGATATAATAGAAGTCTATGGCAAATTGCAGCTAACCTTTAGGACCCTTGCACATGATTGATCCAATTGTGTCTACCTTTCTGTTTTTCAGTGGGAATCATCGGAACCTCCATTCATCTCTATGGAGCGGCAGATGTAAACAGACTTGTGTCCATTTATACCTGCCTACCTCCAATCCAATCCACAAAAAAAAAAAAAGAAATCAGGGGATCCGTACCCTTATTTCTGGGTGGATCAGATCCGAGGGCCCATAGAGTGAGCTGTGTCTGTATGCGCTCTGCATACGCAAAGTGGACACAGACCTGTCATCCACCTGCCCTGCAGTGTGAAAGGGGTCTGAATGTCACTAGACACACGCCATTAGAGGTCAGTAACCTGGAAAGCAGCTAAGGATCTATTATTTTTAGAAGAAAGTTAGCAATGGCAGTTTACATATTTCTCTAAATACAGTTTCGTTTTAGACATTTGCATGCCTCTGCCATTTAAGGTATCCAACAAAAAGAACATTTCCAATCCCAACTGATGACACACATATACAACTAAATTGTGTATTCTGAGGTTTTACATCTCAGGTAGCAGAATTATGGGAAGCATTAATGGAATAGGAGGAGAAGATCAACAAGCATGAAATGTAACAGAATAGGGAGCGCCAAAAGAATGTTTACTTGTACACACCAACTCCAAAATGGAGAGCAAGGCTTACATTCCTAATGCTTTTACCTGGGTCTTATGTCCAAGAGATGGATTGAGGTGAATGGCTCATTACACACAATCATGACAACTTAGAATTTGTTTGCTCTGCAGTGAGTTGAATTTAATACTACAGCCTGTGCAGTCCATAATGACTCCCCATGTGGACTCCACAACCAGGGAGAGTGTTAGAGCTTGCATTATTGCTGCTGGGTGTTGACCATTACATATACTCAGTGTTAGTAACACTTTTATAGCATTAGGAAAATATAAGCTTTTTAAGAGCTTATACATTGTTATTAATGCTGTACAAAAGCTATAAGAATATGGCGTTACATTTCTCTAAAGGGAATTTGTTACTAGTGTAAATAGCATTTATGAACCTCTGATCAAAATATCCACTCATCTACTAGAGCAGCCCTGCCATTTACAATATTGCAGAATAGATTCAGCTTCTTTACTAGATTACAAAGTTTTGTCGTTTCCTTTTTCAGATTGTTCTTTACTACCCCAAATATACAGTGCATCTGGAAAGTATTCACAGCTCTTAACTTTTTCCACATTTTGTTATGTTGAAGCCTTATTCCAAAATAGATTAAATGTATTATTTTCCTCAAAATTCTACAAACAATACCCCATAATGACAACGTGAAAGAAATTTGTTTGAAATCTTTGCAAATTTATTAAAAATAAAACAAAAAAAAAATCACATGTACTAAGTATTCACAGCCTTTTCTCATTACTTTGTTGAAGCACCTTTGGCACCATTTTAAGGCCCAAAAGTATTTTTGAGTATAAAGCTACAAGCTTGGTACACCTGTTTTTGGTCAGTTTCTCCCATTCTTCTTTGCAGGACCTCTCAAGCTCCATCAGGTTGGATTGGGTGCATCGGTGCACAGCCATTTTCAGATCTCTCCAGAGATGTGCAGTCGGGTTCAAGTCTGGGCTCTGGCTGGACCACTAAAGGACATTCACAGAGATGTCCTGTAGCCACTCATTTGTTAACTTGGCTGTGTGCTTAGGGTCATTGTCCTCTTGGAAGATGAACCTTCACCCCAGTCTGAGGTCTAGAGCGCTCTTGAGCAGGTTTTCATCAAGGATGTCTCTGTACATGGCTGAATTCATCTTTCCCTAAATCCTGACTAGTCTCCCAATTCCCGCTGCTGAAAAAAAAACCTACAGCATGATGCTGCCACCAACATGCTTCAATGTAGGGATGGTATTGGCCAGGTGATGAACGGTGCCTTCTTTCCTCCAGACATGATGCTTGCCATTGAGGCCAAAGAGTTCAATCTTTATTTTATCAGACCAGAGAATTTTGTTTCTCATGGCCTGGAAGTCCTTCGGGTGCCTTTTGGCAAGCTCCAGGCAGGCTGTCATGTGACTTTTACTAAGGAGTATCTTCCATCTGGCCACGCTACCATACAGGCCTGATTGGTGGAGTGCTGCAGAGATGGTTGTTCTTCTGGAAGGTTCTCCTCTCTCCACAGAAAAATGCTGAAGCTCTGTCAGAGTGACCATCGCGTTCTTAGCCACTTCCCTGACTAAGGACCTTCTCCCCCGATTGCTCAGTTTGGCTGGGAGGCCTGATCTAGGAAGAGTCCTGGTCAGTGACAGCTGGTGCTCAAAATTTTTGAGGGGGCACAAGCAAACTGAAAAATACTGAAAAAAAAACATCAATTGCAGCCTCCCTGTGCCCATAAATTGCAGACACTGTGTCCATCAATTGCATCCACTGTGTCTATCAATTGCAGCTACTGTGCCCATCAATTGCACCACTTCCCTGACTAAGGACCTTCTTCCCCGATTGCTCAGTTTGGCTGGGAGGCACTGACCATACTCCCAGAGCACACAGCAGTGAGCTGGGAAACTGGAAGTGGTGCCACAAAAAGCACCAACCACCGTCCTCCGGTACCAACCAATAAAAAGATAGCAAAGGAGGCCAGAGACAAATGACAGTAGAGTGGGGAGTGTTTGGGGCGCATCGCTTGCTCCCCTAATACCCTAAACACGAGAAAATCAGCTTCACAGCCTGCAATCAGCTGATTGCAAGCTGGGAGGCTTCCCACCATAGACAGCCATGTGTCCGGTGCCTGGACACTCTCAAAGGGCTTCTTTTTTAATGGTTTGGGGGGGGGGGGTGACACCTGTGTGCCCCCTATGGACAGGCCACCACTGGTCTTGGTGGTTCCAAATGTCTTCCATTTACGGATGATGGAGGCCACTGTGCTCATTGGGACCTTCAATGCTGCAGAAAATTTTCTGTACCCTTCCCCAGATCTGTGCCCCAATACAATCCTTTCTCTGAGATCTGCAGACAATTCCTTGGACTTTATGATCTGGTTTGTGCTCTGACATGCACTGTTAACTGTGGGACCTTATATAGACAGGTGTGTGCCTTTCCAAATCATGTCCAATTAACTGCATTTACCACAGGTGGACTTTAATTGAGTTGTAGAAACATCTCAAGAATGATCAGTGGAAACAGGATACACCTGAGCTCAATTTCGAGTGTCATGGCAAAGGTTGTGAATACTTATGCAAAGGTGATTTTTTATTTTTTTTATATATATACATTTGCAAAGATTTCAAACAAACTTCTTTCACATTGTAATTATGGGGTATTGTTTGTAGAATTCTCAGGAAAATAATGAATTTAATCCATTTTGGAATAAGGATATAACATAAAATGTGGAAAAAGTGAAGCACTCTAAATACTTTCCGGCTGCACTGTAGGTAACAATACTCATAAAAGATTAGCTTATATCTGTGTTTATTTTTGATTGTGTGATGAGATCTGATAAACATGAACTGTAAGTGATCCCTGAAAACTGCTTTGAGAAACTTGTCCTGTATAGTTTACAGATTTCCAGTTGCAGATCACAGCGGAGCTCAGGGGCGGACTGACAACTCATGGGGCCCCCGGGCAATAGGAGATTATGGGGTCCCCAGGTAATAGATTATGGGGCCACACAGTATACAGACACACACACAAACACATACAGTATAAACACACAGACGCACTATATACACACACAGTATACATACACAGAATACAAATACACACACTGAAAAGGTACTGGAGAGCTGGGGCAGCTATAATTTTGGGATTTTTCTAAAAAACACAGATTTTTACATACTGTCCCTGGTTTTATTGAAGCTGGCAACCCTGATGGGGCCCCTTGGTGGCATGGGGCCTTCGGGCAGTGCCTGAGTGTCCGAATGGTCAGTCCGCCCCTGGCTGTGCTGTTTGCAGCTTGTGTGGAAAGTCTAATTACCCTGACAGAAGGACAACATACAGCAGTGCTGTATTTTAATAAACAGAGTATGAGAGAAGATAGAGGTTGGCCATAGCAATATAGCCTTTATTCTAAAAAAAAATAAAGAAAATTATAGTTTATGTGGAACACTAGATCTGATGAGATTTGATGGCCTTAGCATTTATTCGTATCCCTTGTGTCTGGTGGTTGTAAATGTGATATTTGTTAAATTTTTATAATTATTCAAGTTGTTTATACAAATGTAGTAAATTACATTTTGGCAATACTCTACTACTAGATTTTTTTTAAAAAGCTCATAAACAATTAGTTGCACTTGGACAGGATAGTTACCACCGTGGTGGTTGGTGCTTAAAGCGGAGTTTCACCCAAAAATGGAACTTCCACTTTAAGCGCAGGTGACCCCCTGACATGCCACATTTGGCATGTAATTTTTTTTTGGGGGGGGAGCGGATACCCTCTTTTTAGATGCATCCATCTCCCACTTCCTCCTGGGGCTCTGTGGCAGCGGAAAGAAGATCACCTCTCCCCCTCTCTCCCTGCAATCTTCTGGGACACGTCACAGGTCCCAGAAGATTGCCCGGCCATTCACAGCAAGCAGCGCGGCTCATGCATGTGAAGTGCATTCCCGGCTGTGAAGCCACAGCTGGGCTCCCACAGTAAGAATGCGGAGAGGAGGGGGAGAGGAGCGGGGCTTCGTATGCCCACTTTGCTGGACTATGGGACAGGTGAGTGTCCGATTACTAAAAATCAGTAGCTACACTTTTTGTAGCTGCTGACTTTTAATATTTTTTTTTCGGCGGAACTCTACTTTAATATTTGGGGGAGGCAGCAAACAAACCTCCCCCTTTCACTCACAAGCCCCCCCCCCCTTACTCGCACCGTCACGCCACCCAGTCCTTCCTCACTCGCACTGCCGGGAGACGGACACGAAGGCAGGCTTTACCTAATGAGACAGATGACTACGATCAGGGGCAGGGCCGCTGCTCGAGCATGCCGAGGTAAGAGCAGGGGCTTCTCCTCCTGACCAAACAGGAAGTGAGTCCTAAGACTCCTTGGCCAATCGGAGTCTCAGGACCAGCTTCCTGATTAGCTGGGAGGAGAATCAGGAAGACATTAGCAAATATTAATTTGCTATTGTCACACAACTGGGGGGGCTCAGGGCACAGTTCTCTGCGCCCTGAGCCCACCCTTTTTTGAAGCCAATTATTGCCAATTATTGCCTCAGGCTCTACTCACATGCTTAAAAAAAAACAAAACATTGGAATCCATGCATCCAGCACCCTGCATGGAGATTAGGGGCTGGGTACATGGATTAGGGGGGTGGCAACTCTGCGCCCCTTATGGAGAGACCGCCACTGGTTACCACCAATATGGGGTAGGTTTACTAAAACTGGGGAATGCAAAATCAGGTGCAGCTGTGCATGGTAGGTAATCAGCTTCCAGTTTTGTTTTGCCTAAGCTTAACCGAACAACCTAAAGTTAGAAGCTGATTGGCTACCATGCACAGCTGTACCCGATTTTACACTCTCCAGTTTTGGAAAATCAACCCTAATGCGTCCTTTGACTCTGATGGGCAGAAGTAGCACAAATGTAGGTTGTGTGGCAACAGGCTCCCAGTATAAGCAAAATTACCATGATCCCGAAAAGTAAACATAGGTTAGATACTGCTAAAACTGAAGCTGGTAGCCTATGTTGCTGGAGGAGTCATAGAATGTTCCCTGTTTCCCACCTGTGCAATTTTCTCATTTACTTAGGACTTTTAAGCCAGCACAATAAAGGCAATGACTCTGCAAGAAAAAGCAACAATTTCTTTCCATTTAAAGTCAAGCAAGGCATACTCTGTAGGCACTCAAAGAGGTTGATTTACTAAAACTGGAGAGCGCTAAATCTGGTGCAGCTCTGCATAGAAACCAATCAGCTTCCATTTTTTTTTTGTCAAAGCTTTATTGAACAATCTGAAGTTAGAAGCTGATTGTCTACCATGTACAGCTGCACCAGACTTTGCGCTCTCCAGTTTTAGTAAATCAACCCCACAGTTTTATATTTTTTGAAGTGGACATCCATTTTAATATGCAGAGATACTGGTCAAGAGAACATCAACCCCTCAAATTATATCCTACAACACTTTATGTTGTAGAAATATTGGTTGAGACTCTATAAATAAAAGTTAACTCTGCAATTGCAGGAACAGTTTCACAGGACGCAATCATGGTGTTTATAATGTCCGTTCTGACAAAATGTATTATTATATGTTTTTTTATACATAGATAAGAAAGGGATGGTGTGCAATGTTATTAAAAACTAAAAAAACCTACTTTAGGTTTTCCTATTTCAATTCAGCTATATAAAGTCTGGAAAAGCACCTTGAGGCAAACAAGTGCAACATCCCCTTTTCAAAAAAGTTATGCTTTAAACAGGATCTGACATATTTAAAAAAAATTAAGGATGGCCCCCCAAATGGAAAACAGTGTAGTAGATGCTGAGAAAACTTCATAAATTGGCAGCAAGGTTTGGAGTTTGTCCAGATGGGTCTTCTACTACCCAAACTGCATGATCTGTCTGTTTCTTAATACAGTAAAACCGTGGAGCATAGTTTGTTACGGACGCATACTTGTATACTTGTATTTACATACTTGTATTCCAAAGCACTCGTATATCAAAGCAAATTTCCCCATAAGAAATAATGCAAACTCAAATGATTTGTTCCACAACAATTTATTCATAAGTCCAGTTTATAGTACAAATAAAAGATTATAGCAATGTGATTTGTTGTGTAACCATAAAATGTCCATCCACAAATGGAAGCCTCCACAAGGAAATTAGAGGCAAAATCCAGCAGGACCTACAGAGTATAAAAGAGAAGAGAGGAGCCTCTAAGTGTAGCAATATGATTACATTTAATGAAGGTACAACATTTAGCAACTCACATGGTTGATGATTAAAACAGGCACATCCAAGTATGCAGGTATCTGGGGGAAAGCTGTCCACATAGACCATCCTCCGCATCGCCGGCTCTCACCTCTGTCAGTCTGCAATCGCGACCGGAGAGACTACCCTGTAGTAGAGCGATCTGAAAGCGAGGCTTGAACCGCTTGTGGAGCACAGCATGGAAGGGTCGACGTCAATGGCGATGAGGAGGATGGTCTATGGTGACAGCTTTACCCGGATGCCTGCATACTTAGATGTGTCTGTTTTAATCATCAACATGTGAGTTTTTAAATACTGTACCTTAATTAAATGTAACTGTATTCAGGGCCATCTTTAATATTGATTGGACCCTGGGCGAAAATTTTCTTGGGGCCCCCCCATGCAATTTCACTCTCCACCTGCTCTGAGACATACAATAAATAGCAGCTAGTCTTAAAATTGGTTTACTGTATCAGATCAGGCAGAAATTGTGACTGGTTGCCAGCAGTTACAGCATATCATTACTGCTCACTGATTTGTTGCTAGAGGTTACAGCACATCATCTCCTCAATGCAGGTGAGCATGATATACATATGAATGCTGCCTTTATTTACATATCAATGCTATCAATATCAATGCTGCCAACTGCAGCTATTTACTTAGTAATGCCACCGCTATTTACATATGAATGCCGGTTATTTACATGTAAACACAGGGTCTGCAGGTGAGTCATCTGTACACAACAATAGGGCAGAGCTGGGTAGCATTAGTACCAGCACTTCACACTGAGATATTGGGACACAGCAAGGGACTAAAACTTCAATGGACAAGGGAATTTAAACTGGGATAGTTGGTAAGTATGAGGCAGCTGCTTTGGGCCCCACAACAATGACAGGGCTCAGGGCAGCTGCCCCTTTTGCCCTGCCTTAAAGACGGTCCTGACTGTATTGCTACACTTAGAGGCGCCTTTCTTCTCTTTTATAACTCAGTTGTGACATGACACTACTTGTATATCAAGACATTGCTTGTATTTCAAGTCAGTGTCAGTAGCATCCATGGCCAGGATTCATGAGTTCTATTGACCCTTGATTTTGCCAACAGTTGGTGTGCACTTCTCTGAGAAGGGAGGGTTTTGCTGTATGACACTTGTAGGCTGAAGATAGCAGACAAGGAAACAGCAAACTTATGATTATTAGGATGAAGTAATAAGTGTATTGAAGTGCCATGAAGGACTAAAGGAACATTTTTGCTTTGTCGATATCTGAATGCTAGAAGCAATATTTATATTTCCCCCCAAGGACATCCCAGGCATGCATGAAGATGCTTGAACAGCATTCTTTATTTTAACAAATATATGGTATGGGCATGTGCCTTGGACGTACCCTATGAAAGAAAGACACCAGAACTATGGCTACCCTCATAAAGACAGTGATTGCCAATGAGAAGCAAGAGGGAGCTGTCAGCACCTTACATTAATTCATAAGCATTTTGTGCTTCATAGCCCTATTTTACTCCTCAATGGTTTTGATTAACTTTTCCAAGAGTTTGTGGAACCCATTGGGATGATTGTCTTTTTGAGGCATTGTTTAATTATGTGGACAAACAACTTGCAAAGACAAATGTCTGCTTATAAAAGTTTATTGCTCTACAATTATTCAAATAATCACACCATATGCAATTGTTTATTTGATACAATTTTTTATATTCATATCTAGCCAGGCAATGTTTCTTCCATCTTTACCAAGGTTGTTTATAAAAAGGTGTTAAATGTATATATTGTGAACAAAATACAGAAAGGCGACATAAAAGGTGTAATATACAGCATTTGAAGCAAAGATCTAGTTAGAGCAATGTGTGATGTGGAAGCAGTGGAAGCAATCACAAGTGGTTTTATGTTGGAAGGTTTAGAATACAATACTAAATTATAGTAAAATAAAGTGGTAATTATGTAATAATTGATTACTAATTTAATTATTCTTGTTAGTTAATACAAAATAGTAAGTATACGCCTTACAATTATGGTACAGCAATAACGTAGAATTCTCTCTCATTGTCTTAAGCTAAGAGGACAACCCTATATATTTAATACATCCCACTGCCCTGGTAAACTCACTTGTTTATATACATATTGGATTAAAATTCTGGAATTTGTACTTTTTTTCTAAACCCCTGGTAAGGATTTATAGGATGATGCAGAGAAGTCAAATAACTACAAGAAGTTACAGGATATTTGGAGAATGCAAAACACCTCTCTCAGTCTGTTCAAGAGGTACTTTGACACCAAGCGTTAGCACATTGCTACCGCCAATTGCTGCCTCATCTGTGTCTGCGTACGTGTCCTGTACATTCATTTCCCTCGTGTTGGTGATACTTCATTAACCTCCCTGGCGGTACCATTATTTCGGATTTTAGGTGCTAAAAGCGGTACCATTATTTTGCATGAAAATTTGGCGTTTTATATTGTAGTCCTGCAATTCTTAGGAATAACTCTCTTAAATCTGTCCAAACCAGAGTCTAGCAGACATCCCAGGTATGATAAAGTTTGAAAAATTAAATCATAAATTATAATATAATAAATAATTATAAATAATTGTACCAAATAATAATATAACAATAATAAAAATTATTCAATAATGTAATCTAATCAAAAACACTGAAATTTGCCGAGTTGCAGAATTGTCACTGTCATTACTTTTCAGTATTTGATGACGGATCTCCCCACAAATCGCTATCGCTCAATTCTGCGAGTCATTCTAATTTATTATCGCTGTTTTCTAGCTGGTCTAAAATCATTTTTGATGTACAGTGACAGTTTTGGTTGCTATGGACAATCTCCAGTTTCCAGGCATAAAGAACAGTTTTTACAATATAAAACTGCATGCAGGACACTGGGCAGACCACTAGGGACAACGGGGATGTGAAATATTTACATACAGCAATGTAATCTGTAAGATTACATTATACTGTATGTATACTGTTTATTTCACTTTTTGAATTTGGCGCCGATCTCCGTGCCCGTGCGTCGCAACGCTCGCAGGGCACGGAGATCGCCGATGTGATAGATCGAGCGAGGCACGGCTCGCTCGTACAGCGGGGAGACAACGCTGGATTCGAAGGAGAAGGTAAGGAAACCTCCTCCTGGATCCAGCGACGCTGTCCCGAGTCTGACTCGGGGATACCGCTTTTGGTATAAAAAATCCACCCCGAGTCAGACTCGGGAATACCGTCAGGGGGGTTAAAAATGACCCTAATACTTTTTAGGAAAATATACTACTGATAATGAGGTAAAACAATGTCTGTCACCCATACATACCTTACGATAACCAACATTAATACTATTGTTACATCAGCAGACTTGTTCTTTTCAAAGCCTTAGGCCTGCCATAGATGGTGCGATTTTCTTTTCTGCAACCACTGGCTTGTAGGAAAGAAAATCACTAAATTTTCCCATTAACACAATCAGTGTTGATAGGGTCAATCCCTCCTGTGGAGCTATTGTGTTCTCCCGGCGGGGTGGAGCCATCCCGGGTGGGAGAACACACAATGTTTATAGCTAGCGGCTATAGTTGTTGACAATAATCCCATTTAAAATCCAACAGGCTGGTTGTACCCAAATAGATTGGGTACAATCAGTCTGCCCATACATGGTTAGAATCTCGGCTGGTCCCTGCTGAACCGGTCAAGATTCAACCATCTATGGCTGACTTTAGTATTCATGTCAGCACCAATCAATTGGATAGAAGAAGGGTAGGCAGCCTTTTGAGCCTAGACTGCCAAAAAAATTTTGTAAGCAATTGAGAGCTGCAGATTGGTGTTAATGTAACAAAAAAAGCTAAAATAATGGATGGCTGTCATTGCAAGCAAAAAAAGTACCCCCAGGATTGGTGTTGGTGCAGTGAAATACCCCTATGATTGGTGTCAGTGCTGTAAAATATTCCAAAGAATCCTGTCATCTCAGCAAAATACCCCCTGGCAAAAATAAAAGAAAAACAGAATTGGTATTCAGTGCAGCAAAATACCCTCAAATGTGTTGTCAATGCAGCAGAAATCCCCCAAGATTAGTGTCAGTGCAATAAAATACTCCCAGGGTGTCAGGGCAGCAAAATACTCCCATGATTGGTGTTTAGTGCAGCAAAATACCCCCAGGATTGGTGTTCAATGTAACACACTAAAAAACAGGAGTGGTGTTCAGTGTAGGTACATACTCCCAGGATTCGTGTTCAGTGCTACAAAGTAACCCCAGTGGATTTTTGTTACCTCAGGACCTGCTCCCATGATGCTCCTCTCCCTCATGATAATGCATCAGCCACTCTGCTATCATTCTCACTCTTTAATGTAAGTGTTGTGCAGGAGATCATTCCACCAATGGGATTGGAGGTGTGGCGAACTTTGAACAGGGCTTATTTCACAACAGATGCTTGGTGGAAAGGGGGTCCTGCTAATGGCATGTGAAAAGTAGATCCTGCCTTTGCCTGGCTTAAAGCTGCACCCCCCCCCCCACCCTAAACTCTTCCCTTCTGCCCTCCCCCCAACCCCCTATTTAGTTATTTATCATCTTTCTCCTTTTTTTATTCTTTACTTCTCCTTTCCACAACATTTTTTTCTATTGTTTTTTTCTGTCAACTAGGCCCATGAGGGGTGTTTTGTGAAAACGCTACTCTGTTGAATTCTGTTACTTAGGCTACTTTCACACGGGGCGGGGGCATCAGCAGTAAAGTGCCACTAGTTTTAGTGACGCTTTACTGATGTTATAGTGACGCTTTTCGGCCGCTAGCGGGGTGGCCAAATAAAGGGTTAAAAGCACCTGAAAAGCACCACTGTCGAAGCGCATTGCAGGCACTGTCCACAGTCTATTGTAAAACTACCGATTTTTTGGTATTTGATGTCTCCCCTTAGACTGTTTGTTAACATGCTAAAGTAGTCAATAAAACTTTAGTAAACAGTTTTAGCTAGGTACAGCATAGGAAGAAGGATAGTGAGACTAAAATTCACATTGCATGGAAAAGTGGTCAATATTAGGCTTAATGTACATGGGACGTTTTACAACCTCTCCTGAATGATTAACTTGACATGACAGATAGTAACCGACGTTTACATGCGTTTACAAGCTGGTACAGGCGTTTTCCATTTCAAATGCCTCCGAACATCCGCCCTGAATGCATTTTTTTGCTTTCCAAAAAATGCTTCTAAACTCAACTGCCTAGAAACCACTATAAACGACCCTATGTACATGTACTGATAATATAACATTGGATGAGTTCAGGGGCAGCTGAAAAAAACACCCAACAGCTCCTAAACATCCGTTTACCAGCAGCAGTGTAAGGGAGGACTAAGGCCCCATTCACACTTGAGCGTTTTGTAGCTTGAAGCCTGAAGCTACAAAACGCTGGAGGGGAAAAAATCTATTATTCTCCTTGTCAAAATATTTTATTATGTATTCAAAGGTAAATTATGCAAGTGTACAATATGATCTGTTATCAATCAAATTAATGAAGCTCAGTTATATAAATGCAAAGAATTGTATAGATTGCTATTATATATTATTAACCTCCCTGGCGGTATGATTCAGTCTGGAATTAGGTGCTGAAAGCGGTACAATTATTTTGCACGGAAATCTGGCTTTTATTTTGTAGTCCTGTAATTCTTAGGAATAACGCTCTTAAATCTGTTCAAACCAGAATCTAGCAGACATCCCGGGTATGATAAAGTTTATAATATAATAAAGAATAATAAAAATTATTCAATAATGTAATAAAATCCAAAAACACAGAAAAATTGACACTTTTTGGTTGCTATAGACAATCTCCAAATTCCAGGCAGTAAAAAACAGTATTTATAATATAAAAGTGCATGCAGGGAATTGCACAGACCACTAGGGACAAAGGGGGTGTGTATTTTTTAATACAGCACTGTAATCTGTAAGATTACAGTGCTGTGTGTGTTTTGTGTGTTTTTACTTTTTTGAATTTGCCGCCGTTCTCCGCTCCCGTGCGCCGTAACGTCGCAGGGAACGGAGCTCGGCGGCATTCGGCACTGTGAATCGAGCGGAGGACGGCTCGATCACACAGCGCGGCGGACATCGCTGGATCCAGGGGACAAGGTAAGTAACTCTCCCTGTGTCCTCCCCTGCATTGAGCGAAGCCATCCCGAGTCTGGCTCGGGGTTACCGCTCCTATCAGTATATTCCTACCCCGAGCCAGACTCGGGATTACCGCTAGGGGGGTTAAATACAAGTAATAAAGTTATAAGCAACTGTTGATCTGTATTTGAATGAAATATCTTAATTTATACAGTTACAATTATAACTGTAAAAATTCTATATGATCATAGGTAGCATATGTGGGAGCTTCCAAATTCAAGAAGTAAATATGGATATAAATAAAAATAAGAAGGGAAGAAGGGTAGAAGGAACGAGAAGGATGTATAAAATCTATTATTCTCAATGGAGATGGTTCAAATCTCCAAATCAAGTCGCCTGAAGTCGAACGCCTGAAGCTCAAACAAGTTCTGGACCCTTTTTTGTCGCTCGAATCGGGCAGATTTGGGTGTCTTTCTTCTTTTTACATTGGTGCCCTTTTACCCTGCACAAAATCCCGGCAAGACGCGGTAAAAAGCACCGCAAAATTGCGGTAAAAAACGCTGCAAAATTGCGGTAAAATCGATTTTCTGCCTGAAAACGCTACGCTCAGGTGTGAATGGGGCCTTAGAGAATGTTTGCAATCCCTGATAAAAAAAAGTTATAGGAAGAAAATGATTTACTCTACTAACAGTCCCAAAACCTGAAACCCAGATGGTTTGCCCTTTCCATAAAGAGCATCATTGTAGGGTGCTTATCAGATTATACACTAACTACATGAACTTTATCTTCATTTTCCTGCCTTTACTCATTGAAAAAAAACTTGACGGTTCAGTTCAGAGAATCTGACCTGTTCTTTGTTCTTGTAGGCAAAGGCAATTACTAAACTCTGAATGCATTTAACATAAAAAGTCAGACACTAGAAAAATGTGTCATGCTGACCTGCAGCAATATCATCATTTTATTCTCTTTTTATGTTTTACTAACAGGTTTGCCTATGACACATGCCTGGGCTGTTCACTGTACGTTGATGGTGTCGGCTAATCCTGCTAGGGCTGCCTATACTGGCAATCAGTTTTCGTCTGTCCACAGTTTTCTGTCAGGAGGTAAATGCAGTCTTGTGTCCCCTCAGGAAAACAAATTATAGGTATATCCTTTTTTCTAAACTTCAAAGACTATACCTTCCTACATTATTGAATATTTCAACAAATTGTCTTTGGAGGGGAAGGTTGAGTGCTCAATGGAAACTCATTCTGAAAGGCCAGGCATATATTAACCATCTAATTACTGGTTTCATGAAGAAAGTTAAGCTGGTTGAATGAAACGTGTGCTGAAAAAATATGAATTTATTACAGAGAGTTACATATAATGATATAAGTCAACATGGTCACCAGTTTTACCCATCAGTACTTTGTTAGGGCTATGAATTCATTTTAACCAAACGTTCAAATGAATTAATATATTTGTATTAATTTATTACTCATATATTCCTTTGTACAGGTAATGAAAACACAGAGATAGAATGCAGAAAGGTGTCAACAAATAAAATACTGTTTTATAGACATAGAAAATGCAATACCCTCCAAAAAAGGAACAGGGGAATATTATTGGACTATTAAATGATAAATGAACTCCAAAATAAACTCCAAAAATGTATATGTATATATATATATATATATATATATATATATATATATATATATATATAAGCTTAGTCTTTACAACCTGCAGCCTTTTGGCCTGGGGGGGATTAGGCCAGGCTTAACCTCTGTGTTCTCGATTGTGAGGCAATTTTCATCTCTGTTTTGTTTTACAATTTGCACTCCTTGTCACGCTCATGCTAATCTTTATTTATAGATGTATTTATATATGACCTAATCCTTAGAACATCCTTGCCTTTAAACACGAGCATCCCTGAAGAAAAACAGAAAATCAAATAATCTTGAAATGCGTTGGAAGTCTCTGTATTTTGAATATATGATCAAGATTATGTTCCATTACCAGCACTGTGTTTATTCTATACCGTACTGGCGGCCATCATGTTTTTAATTCATTTTATATGTAGCACTAACCCCCGAAGGAGCTGCTGGTTTCATTCGGGCTTACCATTACCTCACCTGCTCACCTCTTCATCTTAGGGGAGTCCCATTGGAAAGTAGCCCAAATGATGATAAATCTGACACTTAGTCCTTTTTGAAGATTTATTTAGGGATAACGCCAAAGAAAGACAGAAGACACAGTCCTTCAATAGAGGGTAAGAGGATAAGGGGGAGTTCAGGCACCTAGTAATTGCGGGTTAGAGGTATTAGTCAGATCCAGAGGACAAACAGCTCCACAGACTGGATCCAGCAGTCACCTGATAGGCCCCTCTCACTTGACGTAGCAGCTGATGAGATGCTCAACAAAGTCTCTGCCACAGACTTTTCAATTGAACTTAGAGATTTTGAGAGTTTTAGGAAGAACTACCATACAGTACCAGATTCTTTCAGCCAACCCGGCGATACTGTAAGGATATTGATCCGGGTTGAGTCCTCCAACTGAGTTTCCAGGCTCCTCCAGAGACACCAGCCTTGCACTCAGTCCTCCACCTGAGAAGTCCTCCCCTGGACCCCCCCTTTTTTTTTTGGCTTCTCCCCACAGGCAAGACAGCACAAGACCACCCCTGGATCAACAGGCCCCAAGACATTCCTCAGGCCTGCCGTACCCGAGGCACAGATCCGTGCGACACAGGCCCCAGGCCAGGAGGGCCATGAGTTCGGGATAGTGGACCCCAAGACAGGAACCTGGAAACAGACCCAAAAAAATGGTGTCGGTACCTTAAATACCCTCTACCAGGATGCACAGCAGGAAAACACACCCACTGAACTATTTGCGAGAAAGAGGTGGCATTAAATGCATCCAGCCTGCTGCTGTCCGCACCCACCGAAGGAGACAGCGACACCTACACCTACGGTCAAGTGGGAATAAGTGCAACCCAGCTGGACTGGTACAGAAACCAGAACTTTTAGAGAAATTAGTCAAACTAGAGCTTCAGACAATTAAATTTGAAAAAATAATAGCGGCCATCAAGAGCAGGGCGCTACATATACATTGCTGTTTTTGTAATAAAGACTAAGCTTTTTAAGCTTTTATATATACAGTGCCTTGCGAAAGTATTTGGGCCCCTTGAACTTTTCAACCTTTTGCCACATTTCAGGCTTCAAACATAAAGATATAAAATTTTTATTTTTTGTGAAGAATCACCAACAAGTGGGACACAATTGTGAAGTGGAACGAAATCTATTGGATTTTTGAAACTTTTTTAACTAGTAAAAAAATGAAAAGTGGGGCGTGCAAAATGCGTTAATACTTTGTAGAGCCACCTTTTGCTGCGATTACAGCTGCAAGTCGCTTGGGGTATGTCTCTATCAGTTTTGCACATCGAGAGACTGAAATTCTTGCCCATTCTTCCTTGTAAAACAGGTCGTGCTCAGTGAGGTTGGATGGAGAGCGTTTGTGAACAGCAGTTTTCAGCTCTTTCCACAGATACTCGATTGGATTCAGGTCTGGACTTTGACTTGGCCATTCTAACACCTGGATACGTTTATTTGTGAACCATTCCTTTGTAGATTTTGCTGTATGTTTGGGATCATTGTCTTGTTGGAAGATAAATCTCCGTCCCAGTTTCAGGTCTTTTGCAGACTCCAACAGGTTTTCATCCAGAATGGTCCTGTATTTGGCTGCATCCACCTTCCCCTCAATTTTAACCATCTTCCCTGTCTCTGCTGAAGAAAAGCAGGCCCAAACCATAATGCTGCCACCACCATGTTTGACAGTGGGGATGGTGTGTTGAGGGTGATCAGCTGTGTTGCTTTTACGCCAAACATATCGTTTTGCATTGTGGGCAAAAAGTTTGATTTTGGTTTCATCTGACCAGAGCACCTTCTTCCACATGTTTGGTGTGTCTCCCAGGTGGCTTGTGGCAAACTTTAGACGAGACTTTTTATGGATATCTTTGAGAAATGGCTTTCTTCTTGCCACTCTTCCATAAAGGCCAGATTTGTGCAGTGTACGACTGATTGTTGTCCTATGGACAGACTCTCCCACCTCAGCTGTAGTTCTCTGCAGTTCATCCAGAGTGATCATGGGCCTCTTGGCTGCATCTCTGATCAGTCTTCTCCTTGTCTGAGCTGAAAGTTTAGAGGGACGGCCAGGTCTTGGTAGATTTGCAGTGGTCTGATACTCCTTCCATTTCAAAATGATCACTTGCACAGTGCTCCTTGGGATGTTTAAAGCTTGGGAAATCTTTTTGTATCCAAATCCAGCTTTAAACTTCTCCACAACAGTATTACGGACCTGCCTGGTGTGTTCCTTGGTCTTCATGATGCTCTCTGCGCTTTCAACAGAACCCTGAGACTATCACAGAGCAGGTGCATTTATACAGAGACTTGATTACACACAGGTGGATTCTATTTATCACCATCAGTCATTTAGGACAACATTGGATCATTCAGAGATCCTCGCTGAACTTCTGGAGTGAGTTTGCTGCACTGAAAGTAAAGGGGCCGAATAATTTTGCACGCACCACTTTTCAGTTTTTTATTTGCTAAATTTTTTTAAAATATCCAATAGATTTCGTTCCACTTCACAATTGTGTCCCACTTGTTGGTGATTCTTCACAAAAAATAAAAATTGTATATCTTTATGTTTGAAGCCTAAAATGTGGCAAAAGGTTGAAAAGTCCAAGGGGGCCGAATACTTTCGCAAGGAACTGTATATATATATATATATATATATATATATATATATATATATAGATATATAGATATATAGATAGATATATACACACACATTTTTAGAGTTCATTTTGTCTTCTATGCCAATAATAGTCCCCTGTTCTCCTTTTTTGGAGGGTATTGCATTTTCTATTGATATTGGGATGAAGGCAATCCCACTACATTCCACCATGGTTCTAGATTTAGTTTTTATAGACATAAATATAATATCCACTTACATTGTAGTATGTAAGCATCAGTGTGACAACATCTGGAAATCCATCCATCATTTACTCCAGATAGAACATCACAAATGCACAGGGTCTATAGAAGAGAGAGGGGCACAGCTCCAAAGGCAGCACAGTGCAGTTCAGTGGGAGTCCTGAGATTAACACCAGCCGGCAAAGGCAAAGCCGACACTAGGGTAATAGGGATCAGATCACTCCCACAAACAAGCTGCACATAGCTGCTCAGGATCATGTGTGCAGCTCTCAAGGGAATAAGGCAACATGTTTCCAGGCATTGGTGTTTGTATTGGTCCAGCAACGCACCAACACTTTTGCAGACATTGTCATGGCCGTCTTTAATATTGATTTGACCCTGGGCAAAACTTTTCTTGGGGCCCCCTCATGCAGCTTCGCTCTCCACCTGCTCTGAGACATACAATAAATAGCAGCTAGTCTCAAAATCAGTTTTTCAGATCTGGCAGCTATTGCGATTGTTTGCCAGAGGTTACAGTGTATTATTACCGCTCACTAACTAGTTAGAGGTTACAGCACACATTACGGCTCACTGATTAGTTGCTAGAGCTTACATCACATGATTTCTGCTTGTTGACTGGTTGCTAGAGATTACTGTGGATATGACCTCAGGGGGGCGTGATATACATATCAATGCCACTGGCCGGCGCTATTTATGTATAAATGCCACCTTTATTTACATATGAATGCCACCACTATTTACATATGAATTCTGATAATTTACATGTAAAAACAGGGTCTGCAGGTGAGTCATCTGTACACAACAATAGGGCAGAGCTGGGCAGCATTAGTAGTAGCACTTCATATTGAGATATTGGCACACAACACGGGACTAAAACCTCAAGGGACGAGGGAATTTAAACCAGGATAGTTGGCAAGTATGAGGCAGCTGCTTTGGGCCCCACAACAATGACATGGCCCAGGGCAGCTGCCCCTTTGCCATGCTTTAAAAAACGGCCCTGGACATTGTGCTATTTTCTGGGTGTTTGGTGTGCCCCTGTACCTTTAAGAAGGGGTGAACTCCCCTTCAGTCCACCTGCCCTCATTTATCCATCAGAATGCATGTGCCTCCACTGTGGGGACACTCATATTTTAGTGTTAGGACCACAGATACCAGGGTGCCGTGATGCGGCCCTGTGGCTCACGCATGCGTTTGCAAATGCGTGCGGACTAAACCCCTGTTTTTAACGCACACTGTTAGACAGGTTTATTCGGTTGTCTGCGAGCTGGTGGTAAGTGGGCTTTGTTTTTTTCCTGGGCATTCCCTAGGCTTTTGTTGTTTCCAGGCATTCACCCCTTTCTCAACGCTGGTCCCAAATGGTCTAACAATGCACAAAGCGTATTATAGTATTGACCCCATGCACTCCTGAAGAAGCAGAAAACGGTATTCCAATAAACACGTTGATTTTAACACTACCTATTTGACACTGTTTACTACATTCAGATGAAATAATAAAATGGTTCTATCCAATCAATCTAACTTTAAAGATCATAATAGGTAATAAGGCAATTGTTTGTTAATGGACTCTTGCAGCTATTACTTTCACTGTAATGATTAATGAATCATTTTATTACTCCATCCATGTTAAACAACATTGATGGGGAAATCGACACTGATGGCTCTTGCATTCAAACAGTCCCAGCACATGTGGCTGCTTGAATACCTGAACAGTCACTCTTCACCCAACAATTTTCCTCCCCTCTTCTTTAATTTTCCGGTTGACTTTTGTCGAACCAGGTGGTGCCAACAGGGCCACCTACAGCTCCAATTTTGTCTGCATCAGCTGAAATTCAAGCCACGTATGATCAGCCTAATTGAAGCCACTGAAAAAGATATGCAGTCAGATAGAAATTCTGTTCACAACTTCATTTTCATAGTCTTGCCTCTACTTTCCTGTTACAGCAGTTGTGCAGTGTCTAAATACTGTATAATGGTGAAACCCAATAGACATCAGTTTAAGAACCTTTGCTCTCAGCAGGAGCGGACTGACCATTCGGGCACTCGGGCACTTCCCAAGGGCCCCATGCCACTAAGGGGCCCCAGCAGGGTTGCCAGCCTCAATAAAACCAGGGACAGTATGTAAAAATCTGTGTTTTTAAAAAAATCACAAGATTATAGCTGCCCCGCCTCTCCAGTACCTTTTCAGTGTGTGTATACTGTGTGTGTGTATATTGTATGTCTGTGTGTGTATACTGTATATGTGTGTATACTGTGTGGCCCTATTGCCCGGGGGCCCCATATCTCCTATTGCCCGGGGGCCCCATAATCTTCTATTGCCCAGGAGCCCTATAATCTCCTATTGCCCGGGAACCCCATGGGTTATCAGTCCGCCCCTGGCTCTCAGTAATCAGCACTCAGTAACAAGCTCAGTCTGACACATTCCCTCTCTTCCTCAGTAATACCAATCTGTACGTGTTACTATTACTTAGTTATGCCAGCATAGAGCCCTGGAGGGGATGGTAGGTAGGAAGTATTTTCACTTAAAGAGCAGAGTATTTTAAGGCCTTTAAAAGTGAAGATCAGTCACATATCGCAGCATGGGGGTGCAGGACTATAAAAAGAAAAGAAAACATTTTGTTACATCAATTGGGCTGTAAGCTTTTGACAATTTGTGACATATGTTCTGTATCATAAGAATACATGGCTAAAATCAAGCAGAGAGCAAAAAAAAGAAATAACGGTATACAAATCAGACAGTTTTTATAATTTCATAAGATATTTGAATTGAGGTAAAGTGACAGATTATGTACTCTACAAAATTGAAGCCCTTTTTTCTGTAATTACAGATATTAGTCAAAGATAGTAATTTCTCAGCTTTTAAGAACATATGTATCTTAAATCTAAGAGAAATAAGGGGGTTACCTCTACAAATTTCCAACTTGTGTTATTTTGCAGCTTAGAGTCCAAAAGATTCTATTTTGAAATACGTTTGAACCCAAACCTGCTTCCTTCTACATGTTCTTAAAGATATTTGTGATAAAATAATACTATATATTTTGAGGGTTACAATTCAAAAGTAATTATGTACAGTAGGGTTTTGCTAATGTAACTGTCATTGAAGCCCTTATATTACTACTTTAAATTAGTTGCTAAATACCTACTTGTTTTTACATGATTAAAAAAAAAAAGTGTTAACCTCAAAAAAAATATATATGCACATCCTGGTCCCTTAAAGCAGATTACACAGCACAGTGCTTGTGCTGTGTAATCTGCCCCCCTCTAAACTGTAAAAAAAAAAAACGAACTTGCCACTTCCTGTATGCCCTCTCTAAATAGACAATGATAACCAGGGTAGCTCTGCCCTGATCACCGTGGTCAAAGTGTGTCCCTCCGTCATATGCTGTCCCCTCTGCTCTCCTCTCTCCCCCCTCCTTCCTGCCTGTCACCCCCCTCTGTGTCTGTCTCCAGCCCCCCTCGCTGTCCCCTCTGCTCTCCTCTCTCCCCCCTCCTTCCTGCCTGTCATCCCCCATGTGTCTGTCTCCACCCCCCCATCAGGTAATACTTACCTGAGCCTATCTCTATCCAGCGATGTTGCTGGAGAGACTTGGCTGTGTGGAACTCTCCCTCCTCATTGGCTGAGACACAACTGTGGCAGCATTGGCTCCCAAGGCTGTCAATCAAAGTCAGTGAGCCAATGAGGGGACAGAGGGGCCGGGGCCAAACCGTGGCTCCGTATCTGAATGGACACAGGGAGCTACGGCTTGGCTCGGGTGCCCCCATATCAAGCTGCTTGCTGTGGGGACACTCAACAGGAGAGAGGGGCCAGGAGGGACCCGAGAAGAGGAGGAACGGGGCTGCTCTCGGCAAAACCACTACCCAGAGCAGATAAGTATAACATGTTTGTTATTTTTAAACCAAAAGAACCAAGACTTTAGTTTCACTTTAACTCCAGGCAGATATTAAAGACACTAATTAATACAGTTCTTTAAATTATTACATTATTAAATGTATTTTTAATGCAAGCTGTGTAAGTACCTGTAACTGACTTGATATCAGTTCAGCCTCTTGCAAGTTTACTGTATTGTCTGTTCATCAGAATTTAGAGAGGAGGAAAAAGAAGCAACAGTAGGGGCAAGTCAGTTTTGCTGTAGTGCAAGGAGATGACTAATAGAAGAAAAGACAAGCTTATCAGTGTACTGCTTCTCCTTTCACTGTCCAGTCGCAGAGTGAAAACGGGCAAGAGTCCTGTATTTAAAAGGGATTTTGCACCAGAGAAAGACCATGTTCCCTCCCCTTCTAGGTGGGGCTGTACTGTGTGGTAGAGCTGTGTAAATGTCAGGATTGGATGGACAGAAATAAAGATCATTTGGCATGTAAAGCAGTGCCCATGTATGTGTTTCACTTGTGTATTTAGCTGTTTGACTAGGTTCAGCTATAAAAAATATATATATATTTTTTAATTATGTTTTAATAATAACTGCGGTTGACCAGTGGCAGTTGTTGGGGTTAACTAACACTAAGGGACAAAGAGGCAATCAGATTATTTTACAATATGTGGCACCTTTCTGTCTGTGTCTGCCACTAATACTATGTCTGCAATCAACCATTTTTTAGTTTTATTTTATCTTGCGGGGACAATATGATAATATGCTTTACTTACCCAAAGGCAAGTGCTTTTAAAGTATTAACTATAAATCTAGTGTATTCTTGGATTTTCTTTTATCCGCTTAATAACTTGATTAAATTATGTCAGATACCTGATAATATTCCGTCAATGACTGCAATTATTTTCATACTTTACGTTTTTGGGAAAAGTTCAAAAGCTTCACTGTTTAAACAGTTGGGTAAAGCTGCTATTTGCTTCATTTTTAATTTTTTTTTTAATGTTATCAGAAATCCTGACAACCTGGGAAATGGACCCAGGTGCTGAAAAAGTGATCTGACTTTTTCAGCACATTTTTTTTCTTTAGAGGTGGTGACAGCAGTGACAGAAACATCTGTTTCTCAGATTCTAAATCTTGCTTAACAGATTCCTGTTCAGTGATTCCCTATGTTACGCCCAGCTATAATGTTATAGTGAAGTAGCAAACATTCAAATACCAGTAATTTTTTTACTTTGCAAACCTGTACTTAAAATTCCTGCAGCAAAGAGTTAAACTGTGATTTATATTGTTTTTTAATAAGCAAAAATGATTGTTCTCATTTAATTCTTAACATCTAGAATTTTAAGAAAATGCACTGCAAGTTTGTTTTTTGTTTTTTATAACAAGAAATCACTGCAAATTTTTAAATAACATTTCAGTGTACTAAAAAACTTAAATGATGGTACGTACATGGTGCTAAATGTAGGTTTATACCCGTATTTACCTTCGTTCAGAATAGACCTATCTCTGTGCTGGTGGAGCAGTTTTAGGATTGTGCCAGTGGCTGCATTGGCACTTGATCCTGTTACATTATACTTTTGTTATGGAGAAATGTGTGGCATAAACTCCAGGCAAAAGGTAAAATGTATACATATATGAGGGCATATATACGCTTTTTACATTTTCCATCCAGTTATGAAATTTTCACAGGTGACTTGATTTTCTTTTGCTGTAGTTAAGCAATACAGCCTGGTCATCTCCCTGTATGACTGGGCAATATAGGAGCAGCGGCACACTGATGAGCTCACCCCTCTACTCCTTTATCTTCCCAAACAGCATATGTTTATGCAGCAGAAACCTGATTTTCTCGGAAAATGAGCAGTACCTTTGGGAGCTGATGAACAAAAGAGGCTGACATCAAGAAAAATTAGGCACTTCTAGAGTCAAAATGCTTTTAATGTTTTTGAATAATTATGCATTGATTCATGTTTTGAAATATGTCTGGCATTCAGCTTTAATCTAAGAATAGGCCTACAAAAGATGAATTTGGACAAAATAAACCGACATATGACACCACATGAATTCGGAGAGAAATGTTGGCATCAAGCCTACAGCACTGATGCTTGCTTTTCACAACCTCCAAGATTAACCTTCCAATCAATCCTATTTTCGGGAGACAGTTATGCCCTGTACACACGGGCGGACTTTCCGATGGAAAATGTGCGATTGGAGCTTGTTGTCAGAAATTTCGACTGTGTGTAGACTCCATCTGACTTTTTCCATCAAAATTTCGACACACAAAGTTTGAAAGCTGGATCTAAAATTTTTCCACAACAAAATCCGTTCACGTAAATTCTGATCGTGTGTAGACAATTCTGACGCACAAAGTGCCACGCATGCTCAGAATCAAGCAGAATAGCAGCACTGGCTATTGAACTTCATTTTTCTCCGCTCATCGTACGTGTTGTACGTCACCGCATTCTTGACGTTCAGAATTTCCGACTAACTTTGTGTGACCGCGTGTATGCAAGACAAGTATGAGCCAACATCTGTTGGAAAAAATCTGATTTTGTTGTCGGAATGTCTGATTGTGTGTACAGGGCAGTACTCTTCAAGTTCTAAGTATGGGTCTTAGATAAGACAAGGAACAGCGCCATAAATATTGATGGATGGTGGAGGATTTTAACTATGGGTCTTAGATAATAGTTGTGTTTTTTTTTTAACTTGATATATGAGTACCGATGTGCAAATCTGGACAAGGTATGATAAAATCAGTGGCATCTAAATATAAAGAGGATTTTGAGACAATTTAGAAAAATCTGTAGTAAATGTTCTTGTAAAGGGAGCTGCTACCCCGTGTCAGCATTTTCATTATTTTGGGTGGAAATGTTACCCAATAAATTGAAATAACTTTGACCTCAATTACTTAACCACTTGCCGACTGCCTAACTGGGAATGTATGTCATGAATTTAAAGTTAAATACCGGGGTCATGGCAGCAGCTAGCTGCCATAACCCTGGTATTGTTTTTTCCCTTAAGCAGCCGGCTTTCTGATCAAAGTGATCTCGGTGGCGGATTCACAGCAAAATCACTTTTATAGGCAGTGTTCCCTGTCTTTTCCGAGCTTACTACGGTAAGCCTGAAACCGATCAGATGCGGCCGATGGCTAGGCAGGAAGCTGAATGAGGGCAAGATAGCCACCCCCTCAGCTTTATGCCCTTGGAGGACCGGAGCGACCTCCGACAAAACATCCGGTTCTCAGGCTTAAAGACATGAATTTTTCTTTTAAGTCAAAGTGTCAAAAAAAATATTTCTTTTGCTTTTAAGGGTGAATTAGAGATCTGGGTTTTTTGACCCCAGATCTCTCAATGAAGAGATCTGGGGTCTCTCATGGTTATTTCTATTACGAGGAATGTTTTACATTCCTTGTAATAAGAATAAAAGTGATAAAAAAAATAAAAAAAAATAATAAAGGGACAGTGTAAACAAAAAAAATCAAAAGTAAAAAAATTTAAAAATAAAATAAAGTGCCCCATCCTTCCATGCAGAAGCGAACGCATACATAAGTTGCGCTCGCATATATAAACGCTGTTCAATCCACACATGTGAGTTATCACCACAATAGTTAGAGTGAGAGCAATAATTCTAACACAGGACCTCTTATGTAACTCTTAACAGGTAACCTGTAAGTACCATATTATGTCACCATTCCATGAGCGTGTGCAATTTTAAAGCATAGCATGCTAGGTATCTATTTATTCTGTGTAACATCATCTTTCACATTATATAAATAAAATTGGGCTACTTTTACTGGGTTTTTTTTTAACTCATGAAAGTATATTCTTTCCCCAAAAATTGGAAAAATTTAAAGAACTCTGCGCAAATACAGTGTAACATAAAATATTGCGCCAACCACCATTTTTATTCTCTTTAGTCTCTGCAAAAAAACAAAACAAATACATATATAATGTTTGGGGGTTCTAAGTAATTTGCTAGCGAAAAATACATATTGTTACTTGAAAACAACAAATATCAGAAAAAGGCCCAGTCTTAAAGTGATGAAAAGCAAATTCCTGTCATCTGCTCATGATTGGGCATTCAAAAAGAACAAGTATTAGCTTTCAACAGGATTTAATAATTGAAGGGAATATTCATTAATTTTTTTGAGTGAAAATTCTTAACTCTTTTAATAAATCAGTCTTGATGTAATGATCCATACCAAAGTTTCAGTTACTATAGCCTTAGGTCGACTTGTGAAATGAGGGTTTCTAAGAATATGCAGGCACATACAAAAGCAGTGTGAGTGGTTAAAATAATATCTGACAACCTGAGGTCCTTTAGGTTTACATTTCAGGAAAAAGACTTCTGAAGCTAATAGAAACAAATGCATACCAAATGGAAATATTCTGATATTGTGTCACCTTATCATTCATCTTTGTCTTGCCTGAAGCCCTTCCAGCTTGATATTATTATTTTACTGGGATGTACAGTGTACAGTTTCCACTACAAAGTGTGCCACTGCGTTGGCATGCTGTATTGTGTTGCATTTTAACGTTTCCTTTTCTCCTCACTTCCTGGAACAAGAAATGGGTCTACAGTATGGCAGAGGAGCCACATTTTTTCTTGTGCATTAATGCATATCGCGCTGTGCTGACATGTGTTAGGCAGACCATACACAGTGCAAATTTCTTATCTGCAACTGTGGGTTGCAGGAAATAAATTTGTACAATTTCCCCATCAACAATGACAGTGCTGACGTGGGAATCCCTTCTACCGATCAATTGTCTTCTCCCAACGGGGGGGCTGGGGTGGGCGGTGAAAGTCGCCCCCCCCCCCCGGAAGAAGACAGTGATTATCGCTAGCAGCTATAGCAGCCACTATCGATAATCGCAAGAGAATCCGTCAGGTTGGTTGTACCCAAGTTGATTGATCGAGCAGCTTGGTACATTCAGCCTGTCCATTAACGGTTCGAATCTCAAGAACCAGCCAAGATTCGAACCCTGTTTGGCCTTAAGCATGCATTGTATTGCATTGTACTGAAATATGTTTTCAGGTCTTGCTCTACTTGTTTTCCACTGTAAACCAGTGCATATTAGCATAACACATCAGTGAGAGCTGCTCCCATTCACATACCTTATTTTTTACAGGACCTGACTTTGGTATGCATTGAAAAAATATGCCAGCGTATCTAGTGTGAATGGACTTTAAATGTAAGGTCTCTCTTTACTCACAATCAACATGACTGATGTTTACTTTGTACTAAAAAAAATACATGTCTGCTTGTTCCATTGGCTGCTTGCATTGAGTGTGTTTTCTACATGTAATACTATGATTGGCTGTTATTTTTTCAATAATACCCAGAAAAATATATGTAGCACTTACCCCGGAAGGAGCTGCTGGTATTTTATTGGGCTTACCGTTCCTTCACTGTTCCACCATATCCTTCATAGGGGTCCATTTAAAGACTTCTTTCCACAGATTTTAGCTTCGACACAATGGGGCTGATTTACGAACGGTTTGCGCCATGAGTTGCGGCGCACACCGATGCACAACGGCTGTTTTCGTATTCACAAAACATTTGCGCCTATAACGCAACACAATTTCCCATTTACTATGATATTGCCGGCGCACAGGAGGCGGCGATCGGTGCGCCGCTATAGACATGGCGCACGCATTCTTCAACTCAGAATTTAAAGAAGGTGGAAGTGCCAATATTATGGGGGTGATGTGGGGTGATGTGAGGAAGTATAGTTATAACTGTCCAAGTACCAAATATGCCCAAAATAGAATAAAAAAGTAACTTCCATTTGTGCACGTTCAAATGCTTTGGTTCACTGCGCCGGCAAAATCTTAGTAAATGTCAAGCAACGTAAATGTATTTGCATAAGTTGAACGGGCGCACCTCTCAACTTGACTTTTTTTTTTTTACGCTGGTTCACTTTTATGTTTTTTTTAAGGCTATTTGCACACAGGTCATGTTAGAATTAAGAAAAAAAATTAACAAAAAAAAAAATGGCGTGGGGGGGCCCCCCTCACAATCCATACCAGGCCCTTCATGTCTGGTATAGATTTTAAGGAGAAACCCGTGCCAAAAAAAATGGCGTGGGGGTCCTCCTCAAAATCCATACCAGACCCTTATCTAAGCACGCAACCTGTCAGGCTGCAGGAAAAGAGGGGGGGACAAGAGAGCGCCCCCCCTCCTGAACTGTACCAGGCCACATGCCCTCAACATTGGGAGGGTACTTTGGGTTACCCCCCCAAAGCACCTTGTCTCCATGTTGATGAGGACAAGGGCCTCATCCCCACAACCCTGGCCAGTGGGGACCCCCAGATCCCGCCCCCCCGTGTGAAATGGTAAAGGCCTACCATTTCACCAAAAAAGTGTCAAAAGTGTTAAAAATGACAAGAGCTAGTTTTTGACAATTCCTTTATTAAAGTCTTCTTCTTTCCATCTTCTTTGGATCTTCTTCCTTCTTCCTTCCTTCAACCTTCAGTTTCTTCCTCCATCTTCTTCTTCCTCCAATCCCCTACTTCTTGCTCCGGTGTTCGCGTCCGGCATCTTCCTCCACGGCGTCTCTTCTTTCTCGATTCGTTCTCAGGCCACTCTGCGCAATGGGAGGCTCCCGCTTCTCTTTTCCTGACACTTATATAACAGAACCGTGCGTCAGAGGGGGCAGGGTCACCGGGTGGCCCTGCCCTCTGTTATATAAGAAGTGTCAGAAGAAGAGAAGTGTCACACAGCGGGAGCCTCCCATTGCATGGAGCGGCCCGAGAACGAAGCCCCTGTCACAGGGTCTGTCCCTTAAGTACCCTCTCCCAGAATGCACAGCAGGCAGACCACACCCACTGGCTGTTTCCGGGCAAAGAAGCACTCAATACACCCAACAATAATGGCAGTCTGAACTAAACTACAGCTTCAAACAACATTTTTATTTATAGCGTCTGTATTGAAAATACCAGCGCTACATATAAATAGTTCATTTAAATAGTACATTGTCCATCAACTACCTTACTCCTCAGTCTCTCTTCCAAACACCTCTTCCTAAGCCACCCTGCATTATACTGGATCAAAGTCACAGTTTCCTACAAGCTCAGCTCAGTTAACATTCTGGCACAGATTCTGTTTGTCAGGATAACTGCACCATTGTGCATTGTGCATGCACAGGAGTGATGTCTTTCCATGTCAACAAATGAAGATAGCCGCAGCCCGTCACACAGAAGAAGGCGGGTAGAAGATGCCGATGCTGGCAAGGGACATTGGAACGTTAAGGAAAAGGTAAGTATCATGGGCTTTAGTTCTGCTTTAAGGGAGTTGTGAACATCAGACATGAAATATGAACAAAGAATATCCCTCTATAGTGTATAGTCTCAATTAAGAGCACTAAGTGTCATTTCTGTCTGTTGCTTCATTCCTCTGCTGTCAAGGAAAGAAAGAAAAAAGTCATGTGGCCTGGTGCATTATCCTTGGTGAAAAGTTTTATTAAAAAAACAAAAGTAGGTGGAGTATTCACATTTAGTAACTTGAATATCATCACATAATTCTCCTAAGAGGTCATAAAACAAAACCCATGTCTCATGGGATGGTGAGTAATCGTCTAACGCGTTTCAAAGATATTTCCTTTTTCCTCAGAGCCTAATTGAACCAAGTCTTATCTGTATGTTTGCTTATAAGTAGTGGACTATATATTGATGGTGTAGCCTTGGGGGAAACTTTGATCCTCCTTCGCTGTTGCAATAGTCTTTACTCATCACAGCACACTACATCAGAAAACACCATAGATAGAAGAGCACATGATAATGGTAGTACTCAAACGCATATATGTGTATCCATGTATACATATAGAGAGAGGCCTTCATGTAAATAGGCAGAAACAGCACTAGGCAGTAAGTAATGGATAAAAATGAATGCTTAAAATCACCTATATCTATGTACCGTATATACTCGAGTATAGGCCGACCCGAATATAAGCCGAGGCCCCCAATTTACCCCCAAAAAACTGGGAAACTTATTGACTCGTGTATAAGCCGAGGGTGAGACATGCCTGTCCATCCCTGTGTGTCCGTCCATCCCTGTGTGTCCGTCCATCCCTGTGTGTGTGTCCGTCCATCCCTGTGTGTGTGTCCGTCCATCCCTGTGTGTGTGTCCATCCATCCATCCCTGTGTGTGTGTCCATCCATCCATCCCTGTGTGTGTGTCACTCCATCCATCCCTGTGTGTGTGTCCATCCATCCATCTCTGTGTGTGTGTCCATCCATCCATCCCTGTGTGTGTGTCCATCCATCCATCCATCCCTGTGTGTGTGTCCATCCATCCCTGTGTGTGAGTCCATCCATCCCTGTGTGTGTGTCCATCCATCCCTGTGTGTGTGTCCGTGCAGCCTTGTGTGTCCAGCCTACCTGTGTCCCGAGCCTCCGTCCCGTGCCTCCGTCGTCCCGTGCCTCCGTCCCGTGCCTCCGTCGTCCCGTGCCTCCGTCCCGTGCCTCCGTCCCGTGCCGAGCCTCCGTCCTTCTGCCATGCCAGGATCGCCGCTCTTCGTCTGCGCCTCGGCGGCCATTCCTCTGTTCAAAAGCCGCGCCTCCGTCTGTGATAGGCGGAACACTCAATTTCCCAGCAGTCTGTGTTCCGCCTATCACGGACATCCTCTCATCCTCGTCCGTAGTATGAGGATGAGCGGATGTCCGTGATAGGCGGACCACTGACTGCTGGGAAATTGAGTGTTCCGCCTATCACAGACGGAGGCGCGGCTTTTGAATAGTAGAATGTCCGCCGTCTGTCTGCTCGACACGCTGATCGGGCAGGCAGACGGCGATGACTCGAGTATAAGCCGAGGGGGGCACTTTCAGCCTCAAAAAAGAGGCTGAAAATCTCGGCTTATACTCGAGTATATACGGTACGTGTGTATATATGTGTATATGAATATACGAAATGCAGTATATGTTAGAGAAAAAGATATGTATATACATATGTAACGAATTACATTGCATGGCTATAGAGTATTTAAAATCTTTGTACAGTAGTCAACAAATCAACAATATCAAACAAGTCAAATCACATGATGAATGAGTAGAAAGTAGAATAAAAATCTATATATGTAGCGATAAAATTGTAACATTTCAATTGTAGCTAAAAATGCAAAAGAAGAATTTCTGGGCACATGGAGTGAAGAAATTATTAGTAGATGCGATAGGCTGGAAGGGCTTGTCCCTGCACGGTGAGTGGGTTTATGTGGATTTTGTCTCCTCTGTGAATGCATAGGCCTATCAGTGCGATCCAATAAATTATAGTGCAATAGATAGAGCCCATATTGTAACTGTACATAACCACACGGATAGCTGTTCATCTGGCATATTCAGCTGGAGTAGCTACGTGTAAAAATATATATTTTTTCTTTAACATATACTGAATTTATATATATATATATGATTGTAAGCATTCATATTTATCCATTACTTATCACCTAGTACTGTTTCTGCCTATTTACATGAAGGCCTCTCTCTATATGTATACATGGATACATGTATATGCTTTTGAGTACTACCATCAGCATGTGCTCTTCTATCTATGGTGTTTTCTGATGTAGTATGCTCTGATGAGTAAGGACTATTGCAACAGCAAAGTAGGACCATTCCCCCAAGCCTACACCATCCATCCAGTCCCAGGGGCGGACTGACCATTCAGGCAATCGGGCACTGCCCGAGGGCCCCATGCCACCAAAGGGCCCCATCAGGGTTGCCAGCCTCAATAAAAATAGGGACAGTATGTAAAAATCTGTGTTTTTAAAAAAAATCCCAAGATTATAGCTGCCCCGCCTGTGTATTGTGTGTCTGTGTGTGTATACTGTATGTGTGTGTGTGTGTATATTGTGTGATCCCATAATCTCCTATTGCCCAGGGGCCCCATAATCTTCTCCTATTGCTGAGGGGCCCCATAATCTCCTATTGCCCGGGGGCCCCATGAGTTGTCAGTCCACCCCTGTCCAGTCCACTACTTATAAACAAACATACAGACATCTGTGTACCATCTGAGGCCAGTCATTTCACTGGGTATATGAAAGGGTTTACAACCACTTTAAAGTGGTAGTAAACTACAGCCTTAAAAAAAAAAAAGAAAAAACCTGCAAGACAATGCCATAATCTGCTAGTGTGCGTTGCAGACTAGCAGATTATGAATTACTTACCTTAGAACGAAACCCTCCAGCGGCGCGTTGTCAGCGCTGACAAGCAGTGGCGTAGCGTGGGGGGTGCAGGGGGTGCCGTGGCCCCGAGCGCAACATTTAGGGGGCGCCAGTATGTGTCATTACTGGCTGCCTCCTCCTTATTTTAAGTTCCTGTGTCCTCCGCGCTCCGGCCAGCATGCTTAGTGTCCGGCGCCCTGTGATTGGGTGTATGGGGATCATGTGCAGAGCTGGCCTGTCCGCAATCGCTCCTGAAGTCCCACCTTCGCACATGACCCCCATATGCTCAATCACAGTGTGCCGGCCGGACACTGAAAATGACAGCTAGAGGTGAAGAGAAGCAAAAATGTGAGCGGCTGCTGTCTTCTCCTCCTCCTCCTATCTCCGGACCAATGCAGTATGGTGGTCAGTGTAGTGAAGTATGGTGGTCAGTGTAGTGTAGTATAGTGGCCAGTGTAGTGTAGTATGGTCGTCAGTGTAGTGTAGTGTAGTATTGTGGTCGGTGTAGTGTAGTATTGTGGTCAGTGTAGTGTAGTATGATGGCCAGTGTAGTGTAGTGTAGTATGGTGGTCAGTGTAGTGTAGTATAGTGGACAGTGTAGTGTAGTGTAGTATGGTGGTCAGTGAAGTGTAGTATAGTGGTCAGTGTAGTGTAGTATGGTGGTCAGTGTAGTGTAGTATGGTGGTCAGTGTAGTATAGTGGTCCGTGTAGTGTAGTATGGTGATCAGTGTAGTGTAGTGTAGTGTAGTATGGTGGTCAGTGTAGTGTTTTATTGTGGTCAGTGTAGTGTAGTATAGTGGTCAGTGTAGTATGGTGGTCAGTGTTGTGTAGTATAGTGGTCAGTGTAGTGTAGTATGATGGTCAGTGTAGTGTAGTATGGTGGTCAGTGTAGTATAGTACAGTGAACAGTGTAGTGTAGTGTAGTATGGTGGTCAGTGTAGTGTAGTGTAATATGGTGGTTAGTGTTAGGGATGAGCCGAACACCCCCCTGGTTCGGTTCGCATCAGAACTTTTGAACGGACCGAAAATTCGTACGAACTTTAGAACCCCATTGAAGTCTATGGGACTCGAACATTCAAAATAAAAAGTGCTAATTTTAATGGCTAATATGCAAGATATTGTCCTAAAAAGGGTTTGGGGACCCGGCTCTGGCCCCAGGGAACATGGATCAATGCAAATTTTTTTCGTTTATACGCCGTTTTTTTCGGGAGAAGTGATTTAACCACTTCAGCCCTGGACCATTTTGCTGGTCAAAGACCAGATCACTTTTTGCGATTCGACACTGCAACGCTTTAACTGACAATTGCGCGATCGTTCGACGTGGCTCCCAAACAAAATTGACGTCCTTTTTTCCCCACAAATAGAGCTTTCTTTTGGTGGTATTTGATCACCCCTGCGGTTTTAATTTTTTGCACTATAAACAAAAATAGAGCGGCAATTTTGAAAAAAAACGCATTATTTTTTTACTTTTTGTTATAATAAATATCCCCCAAAAATATAAAAAAAAAAAAAAATTTCCCTCAGTTTAGGCCGATACGTATTCTTCTACATATTTTTCGTTAAAAAAAATCGCAATAAGCGATTATTGATTGGTTTGCACAAAAGTTATAGCGTTTACAAAATTATTATTAATATTTTTTTTTACTAGTAATGGCGACGATCAGCGATTTTTTTTTATTGTGACTGCGACATTATTGCGGACACATCGGACATTTTTGACACATTTTTGGGACTATTGTCATTTATACAGCAATCACTGCTATATAAATGCAGTGATTCCTGTGTAAATGACACTGACAGTGAAGGGGTTAACCAGTGGGTGGCAGTGTAGGGGTTAAGTGTTCCTAGGGGTGTGTTACTAACTGTTGGGGGCTGGGCTTTAATTTAGTGAACACTGATCTCTGCTCCAATCACATGGAGCAGAGATCAGTGTCACTAGTTGCTAGCCACCCCGTGAGACGATCGCGGGTATCCCCGTGGCGATCGAGTCTGCGGGACCCACAACCGGACTCACGGGGGTCCCGACCAGCATGTGAGCGTGGCCCCGGCGGCTTGCTCGCTATGGCAGGGCGGCATTAAAGATTGGACGTACCTGTACGCCAATATGCCTGCCCGTGTCATTCTGCCGACGTACATCGGCGTGCGCTGGTCAGAAACCGGTTAATGACGATTAAAGTGAAAAAAAAAGAGTGAAATATTCATTTAAATATCGTGCCTGGGGGGTGTCTATAGTATGCCTGTGAAGTGGCACGTGTTTCCCGTGTTTAGAACAGTATTTAACGGAAAAAAAGTCATTTAAAACTGCTTGCGGTTTTAATGCAATGTCTGGTTCCAGCAATACGGATGAAAATCATTGAGAAAAATGGCATGGCTAGCCCCCCCGCCAATTACCAGCCTCTTTGGGTCTTGTACAGATATTAAGGGGAACCCCGTACCAAAATTAAAAAAAGGAAAGGTGTGGGGCCCCCAGAACAGCAGTATACACTTGGTGCAAACAAGACAGGGACTGTGTAGATTTGTTGTGTTAAGTAAAATCTGTTTGTAATTTTGAACTGGTACATTTTTAAAGTGCAGCTCCGGTCAAAAAATCTATTTTTAAGCTTTTTGGAAAACATAGGGAAGGGTTATCACCCCTGTATAATTTTTTGGGCCATCTGTCTTTTTTCATCTGACTTCCTGTTGTCTCCTTCCGTTTGTAAGTTGGATGTTTGAAAGTAGGGGCCTGCCCTATATACTCTGCAGAAATGTGGGCCTAAGGTGTTGGTCTCTCCCAGATACTCTAGTTGGAGTGCAGGAATGAGCCCTGCTGCAAAGCATTATATCAAAATTGTAATTACATGCCCCTGTTAAACAGGGGGCTGAAAAATTGGGCCTAAGACACTGGTGCTGGTAACATGACACTGCAACCTCTCCCAGATACTCTAGTTGGAGTGCAGGAATGAGCCCTGCTGCAAAGCATTGCATCAAAAATTGTAATTACACGCCCCTGTAAAACAGGGGCTTAAAAATTGGGCCTTAGCCACTGGTGGCGTCACCCAGAACCAAAAATGTTCTTCCAAGCTATCAGCAGGATCATTGAGGAGGAAGAGGATAGTCAGTCAACATAACAGGACAGTCGCTCAGCATCGGCATAGGCAGTCTTGAACGGATGTGATATTTCAAAAAAAGTGCTTGGTAGCTGGTGGTGATCTAAGACTGATTCATCTTTATGAAGGTCAGTCGATCAACCGAGTCGGTGGATAGGCGCAACCTGTGATCGGTTACAAAGACTCCAGCAGCACTGAAGGTGAGTTCCGAAAGAACGCTGGATGCAGGACAGTAGCTCAATTGCATACTATGCAAGCTCTGGCCAGTGATCCATCCTCAAGACCCAGTAAGCCAGAGGGTTTTCGGTGGGAAAGGTGTCCAAGTCTGACCTTGCCCCTAGGTATTCCTGCACCATGTAAATCAGACGCTGGGCTACAGACTAAAAAATTGTCTGAACGCACCGGTCAGATGGCCACCTTCTCCACCACTCCTTCTGTGACTGACCGAAGCCTCAGCAATACGTTGTCCAGGACCAGGAGTTTGTAACCTCCCAGTCTCTGGGAACGCATTGCACAGACCTTTCTGCAAGGTCTCCTGGAGATGTCTCATCCTCTGCTCCCTCTACGATGGCAAGATAAGGTCTGCAACCTTACCCTTGTACCGTGGATCAAGGAGAGTGGCCAGCCAGTAATGGTCCCTCTCCTTGATCCGAAGAATACGAGGATCCTTCCTCAGGCTTTGCAGGATCAGGGAGGCCATGCAGCGTAGGTTAGCTGAGGCATTCGGTCCGGAGTCCTCTGGGTCACTAAGGACAACATAATCTGCAGCCACCTCCTCCCAGCTACGTACAAGTCCACGGGTTTCTTGGGACTATAAATCATCCGTAAAAGACTGTTGCTGCTGATGCTGAGTGCCAGGCTCCACCTCCATGCTGACACAAGCCTCCTCCTCCTTGTCCTCTTCCTGTGTGATGGGTGGGACAGCAGGAACACAGTCTGGATAAAGGAGGCCTTGAGAGGCAAGGAAGTCCTCCTCTTCCTGCCTCTGTTCTGCTTCAAGTGCCCTGTCCATTATTCCACCCAGCGTATGCTCCAACAGGTGGACAAGAGGTAAAGTGTCACTGATGCATGCACTGTCACTGCTCACCATCCTCGTAGCCTCCTCAAATGGTGACAGGACAGTGCATGCATCCCTGAGCTCCCCTGACCCTGTCCTGGTGCCGTAGTCACACAGGTACTTATTGATGGGCCTCTGCTGCATGTGCAGCCGCAGCAGCATGGCCAATGTTGAGTTCCACCTGGTGGACATGTCACATATAAGGAGGTTCTTGGGCAGGTTCAACTCCCTTTGGAGCTCAGCCAGCCGTGCACTGGCATTAAATGATCAGCAGAAATGCACACAGACTTTCCTGGCCTGCCTCAGGACATTCTGTAAGCCCTAGTAACTGCCCAAGAACCGCTGCACCCCCAGGTTAAGGACGTGAGCCGCACAGGGCACATGGGTCAGTTATCCCTGTCGAAGGGCGGAGAGGAGGTTGGTGCCATTGTCGCAAACCACCATTCCTGGCTTAAGCTGGCGTGGCGTCAACCACCTCTCGGCCTGCCCCTGCAGAGCTGACAAAATATCTGCCCCAGTGTGGCTCCTGTCCCCCAAACAAACCAGTGCAAGCACGACATGGCAACTTTTTGCCTGCGTACTTGCGTAGCCCCTTGATCGCCTACAGAGCACCGCTGGTTGCGAGGACAAAGCACTGGAAGAGTCCATGGAGGAAGAAGAAGAGGAGGGGGTGGAGGAGAGAGGTGTGTCACAACCAGTAGTTGCATTTTGGAGGCGTGGTGGCAGAACAACCTCCAACACTACTGCACCTTGTTTTGCATCCTTCCCAGGTGTCAGAAGAGTGACCCAATGGGCCGTGAAAGATAGGTAACGTCCCTGTCCATGCCTGCTGGACCATGAGTCAGCGGTAATATGCACCTTACCACTGACCGCCCTGTCCAGCAAGGCATGGACATTGCCTCCCACATGCCGGTAGAGAGCCGGAATCGCCTTCCGTGAGAAAAAGTGGCGTTTGGGGACCTGCCACTGAAGAACTGCACATTGCACAAACTCACAGAAGGGGGCCGAGTCTACCAACTGAAAAGGCAGCAGCTGAAGTGCTAGCAATTTAGCCAAGCTAGTATTCAACCGATGGGCATGTGGATGGCTAGGAGTGAACTTCTTTCGACAGTCCAGCAGTTGGGGCAGGGAAATTTGCTTGGTACAATCGGACGTCGGTGTACTGCTAGCAGAGTGCCGCTAGTACTTGGCTGTGACACACCTAATTCTACACCTTCATTCCTCTCAGTGCAAGTTTCAGAGAGGACTGAAGGTCTAGTGGGGTTGGAGATCCCAGCTTATGAGGAGCAAGGAGAGGTCCGCTTTGTTCTTTGGTGTGGGTCTTTAAGGTAGGCTTGCCAACGAGCTGCATGGCAGGTCAACATATGTCTGGTCAAGCATGTGGTGCCCAAGCGGCTGATGTTTTGGCCACGCGAGATATGCTTGAGACATATGTTGCAGATAGCAGCGGTGCGATCTGATGCACTCGTCTCAAAAAAGGTCCACACCAAAGAACTTTTGGAATAAACCGCAGAGGCAGCGTTTGATGGGCAAAAAGTGGCTGCGTTTGATGGGCACAGTGGTTGTATTTGATGGCACAATGGCTGCGTTTTATGAGCACAGTGGCTGCATTTGATGGGGGAGGTTCAGTATTTTTCAGTTTGTTTGCACCCCCCCGAAAATATTAAGCACCAGCTGCCATTGGTCAGCACAGAGACAATACTTCACAGGGCTGTTTGTCAGCTGTGGATTGTAATCTCTCCTGACCTCCCAGCAGCAGTGTGTGTGCATGCCTGTAACCTGTAGGGCACCATATTAGTGCACTTTTTACGGGAATGAGGTTATTTTTAATTCAAAGTGGAGTTCCAGTCAATTTTTTTGTTTATTAAAAGTCAGCAGCTACAAAAAAACTGAAAATTTATGTCAAATACTTAGCGTAATTTTCCTTTCCTGATGGACTCCATGGCAGCCTACGTGTGGGTTTAGACCCGCCTCCATTACCCTATAGGACGACACTCCCATAAATCTTTGCTCCCTGCCAGAGGCCGTGTTCGGTAACTATCCTACTCCAGGCATTTGGGAGGGAACTCCTGCTGCCATGGAGTCCATCAGGAAAGGAAAATTACGTATAAGCCGGCCCCTTATGTCATAAGTATTTGACATAAATTTTCAGTTTTCCTGACAGACTCCATGGCAGCCTACGTGTGGGAAATAACTCGCCAAGACACACCCGGGTGGGCAAAAAGCCTGCTTAACAAAGATTTATTTGACACCTTCAACCGACAAAACTTTGACTCCAAAGTCAACTGAGGATAGAGCCGCCGGCTCAACACAATAATGAGACATAAAGGTGTGAATCGAAGACCACCAGGCCGCCCTGCAAATCACATCAGGAGCCACGTGGCGAGAGGCCGCCCACGAGATAGAAAGACTTCTGGTCGAATACGCCGACACCGCCTGAGGAGGAGCCAAGCCCCTTACTCTGTATGCCCACTGGATCGCTTGAACTATCCATGCCGCAATTGACCTGACTGATGCTCTAGTGCCCTTGTTCTTCCCACAGAACAGAACGAACAGGAAGTCCGACTGCCGGAATGGAGCTGTAGCTTCCAAATAGAGCTTTAATGAGCGCCCAACATCAAGAGGATGAATTTCCGAGGAATCCGAGGATCTGAATAAGGGTAGAGAGATTTCTTGATTTTCATGAAAAACCGAAGTGACCTTAGGGTTTGAACCCAACATTGGAACTGGGACAACTCTGTCCGGAAAAAAGTTAGAAAAGGCTCCTTGACTCCTAGAGCTTGAATCTCTGATACTCGTTTCGCCGAGGTGACCGCCACCAGGAATGCAGTTTTCAAGGTGAGTTCTCTGATGGAAAGAGCCTTACTGAGAAGAGAAAAGAAGTCCAGCACTTGAGGCAGATCCCATTTAAGGAATCTGGGCTTTCTCTGGGGTCTCAATCTTACTGCGCCTTTGAAGAACTGCTGGATAAGGGCATGCTTAGCCCACTGAACCCCTGTAAATGCGGAAATAGCCAAGACTTGAACCCGAAGGGAGCTAACTGATAAGGGTAAGCCCAAGCCTGATTGCAGGAAACCCAAAACGTCTTGAACTGTGGGTAAAACGTAGGAACTGGTCCTGGAGGACACATAAGAAAAAAATTTTGGTCCAGATCCGTTCATACACCTTATTAGTACTTCTTCTCCTTGCACTTAAGAGGGTGGAAATGGCTTCCTTAGGACACCCCAGTGCTTCCAGCCTTCCCCTCTCAAGAACCAGACCCTCAACTGAAGGTGAGCCGGACATGGATGGAGAATCGACCCCTGGGAGAGCAGGTCCCCTCCGGACGGAAGAGGAACTGGGTCCCGAAAGCTGAGGAGGGATAGGAGAGGAAACCAAGGCCTGTTGAGCCAATGCGGAATTATTGCCAACACCTCCACTTCTTCCCATCTGAGTCTCTTCAGGAACTGAAAGATAATTGGAATTGGAGGGAAGGTGTATGCCTTGTGGAACCACCACTGCTCTGATAGGGCATCTATCCCTTAGGCCTGCTGATCCTTGAACCTTGAATAAAATCTTGTTAGCTTCCTGTTGAAACAGGAGGCGAAGAGATCCACTTCTGGAGACATCCCCAGGGATAGAACCCACTGAAACACATCTTTGTGAAGGGTCCACTCGTTGTTGTCCAAGTGGACTCGTGATAGAAAGTCCGCTTGGACATTGAGAACTCCAGGCACATAAGCTGCTGTTAGGTTGGCCAGATTCCTCTGGGCCCAACGCATTATTGGATCCACTTCCCTCAGCAGAGACCGACTTCTGGTGCCCCCTTGCTTCCTTACGTATGCGACCGCAGTCGTATTGTCCAGCCTGAGGACTACGGATGCACTCATTACCAGATGCGAAAATGCCAACAGCGCTAGGAAGGCTGCTCGAAGTTCTAACACATTTGACACTATTCCCCGAGAGGGAAAGACCCCAAATGCCCTGAGCCACTTCCGATAGACAATGTGCCCCCCAGCCCTTGTTGCTGGCATCTGATGTTACTGAGATCCATTTGATTGGAAAAAGAGAGTGGCAATTCAATAGATTCTCCCGACGAAGCCACCAGAGGAGGGAACCTCTCATGGTCTGAGTAATCTCGCTGGACTGGACCTTTTCTCCCGACCATTGGTGAAGAAAACCCATTTGAAAGGGGCGCATCCTCCACTGTGCCCAGTTCACCATCGGTATAGTAGACACCATGGTGCCTATGATCTTTAGGCAATGAAGAGCCCTGAGACGAGATGAAGAGAGAGCGAGGTGGATCCTGTCCCGTACTACTGCAATCTTCTCCTCGGGCAGAGAGATGGTACCTTTTGCCGTATTGAACAGGGCGCCGAGGAACACGAGAGACTGTGTAGGAACTAACTGGCTTTTCTCTAAATTCAGGAGCCACCCGAATTCCTTGAGGGATGCGATGACTTGATCCCTGTGTTTCAAGAGACAATCCTTGTCCTGAGCAAGAAGAAGCAAATCGTCCAGATAATGATGAATCCGGATTTTCCTGACTCTCAACAATGCTACGACTGCTAGAAGGACCTTCGAGGATGTGGGAACACACTTGAGTTTGGGGACACTGCTGAACGACCACGTGTGCCCGGAGGAAACCGTCTTGACGGTCCAAAAGTCCTGGATCAAGGCCGCCCAGACGTGCCAAAAGCGGAACAAACGAGCTCCTACCCGGACCACCTGGACGGGCACGATCTCAAAAGGACTTAGTAGGCTCCTTTTCCCCCATCGAACTGCCCTTTGCAGATTTTTTGAGAGATGTCTGTCTGGACCTCCAAGATCTGGAAAGTTCCGTCCAGGCCTGTAAGTGCGTGCCTCCCTGGCACGATCTTGACCCTGCTTTCTTGGGAACAATCTCCTTTGATTCTGCAGGCGCCTATCCTGGGGGAGAAATCCCGACCTACCCCCAGTGGCTCGAGTCATAGCACTTATCCAGCTTATTGCTGAAAAGGGAAGAACCATCAAAAGGAATACGGCACCAAACCTGCTTAGAAGCGGGATCGGCTAGCCAAGGACGGAGCCACAGGGCACGCTTGGCAATTACAGATGAGAGCATAACTCGAGCCACCAGTCGGATAATATCGATCGAGGCCTCTCCTAAGAAGGCTGAAGCCAGTCTTAGTTCTTGAATGGGAGAACTCTTGGCCAGATCTTCAGAAACATTCCTGAGTGTTTCATCAACACTATCGGACCAAACTTCCATCGCTCTAGACAGAGCCGCTAAGGCCAGGGTCGGCTTACAGGCCATGCCAGCCGTAAGATAGATCCTCTTCAGGTCAGAATCAAATCTCCTATCCAGAGCGTCCTTACCTTAGAAGGGTAAAGTCTCTGAATTTTAGATAGAAGAGAATTATTTTTCTCTACCTTACTCCAATCATCCGAGATCACTTCTCCCAACTCTGAGAGGAAAGGGAAGCTAATACGCTCCTTCTTTAACTGCTTAAAAAACTCTCTTTGTTTCGCCGGGGCCACTACCGGCTCCTCCCAGTTCAGTGTTTCCTTGATAGCTTGGACCAAGGGAGGGAGCAGGGCAAAGTCAAAACCCGAACCAGACTCTTCCTCCTCAGATTCACTCTCTGAGAGGACAGCAGACGGGTGGCTAGGCAACGAGGAATCCCATGTGTCCTGGGCCTGAGCATCCCTCCCCGGAGACCTTGGAGACTCTATGGGAGACAACTGGGGGGGCTTCAAATTTCTTTAGACTGTCCTTGACCAATCTTTCCACCATAGACTTCAGCTGTTGGTCAGAGTCACTCCTTTCACCTGTCGCTTTAACATAACAGGCATCACAAAGGAACTTGTCAGCAGGAACCTGCGTCCTGCATCCCCAGCATAAACCTTCAGCTGCGTTACCTGGGCAGGCTGTTGAAGGGCGGGAAGATTCCCGGCTATGGAGACTGGTTCTCGCAGGAGAATCATGTCGTCTGGATCTGGAAGAGGAATGCCGGCGGTGGGATTTAGACGAATCACTTCCTCGGTGAGAACTCCGTCGCTGAGTAGACCTAGAAGGGCTGAAAAAGGGAAACAACCCAACCGGCAGGTAACCCAAAAAAACAAGTACCTTCTCCGAGAGGGCTGGCCACTAGCAGGCGGTGAGGTATCCAAAGGATCCATCAGGGCTGGAGATAAAACAGCCTCAATTAAACCCAGAAAACAGCTGAGGAGGCAGAGATAAACTGACCTTAACAGAGACACATACCTAATGCTGAGAAACCAGGGCTCAGGAATGGCACTGCAGGCTTTACAAGTATCCCAGAATCACTGCAAGTTGTTTTCTGTTTTTAAAACTGCCGCCTTAATGACGTCACGAATTTCGTCATAAAAATGCTAGTGCGCATGCGCGAAGCCCGCAACGCGCATGCGCGAACCAAGCCTCGTCCTCGCACCGGTCTCGCGCATGCGCAGAACGACCGAGCGGCGAACGAGGAAGTAACTGGGCGGCTGGAACGCAAGGAAACCAGCCGCCCAGCAAGCCAGATACAGCGCTGTGCGGTGTATGGGGAAAGAAAAGCCACTGCAAAACAGCAAAGAAACATACAGAACTGACACAGAAAGGCTGCCATGGAAAAAACAAACAGCTCACCACTCCTGTAGACGGACCAGCCGAGGTAGGTCCCCACACATGCCGGACTTCTGGGAGGAGGGGGGGGGGCGAAAGTCACCTGCTAGTAGCTAGGCTCACGACTAATCACGCGGCTTCACCTGTCAGTGACCAGGCATACACCTCTTCAGCGCCTCTTCCATATGCCCCTTTTCCATACTCCGCTAGTAGCTAGAGCTTATTGGAAATATGCGACTCCAAGTCGCTCGGCCGGTCCGTATCGCAGAAAAAAATGCAAGTCTTCAGGGTAAAAAGACACATGTTAGGTCCTATGGAGGAGGACAAAAAAAGAACACGGCCTCTGGCAGGGAGCAAAGATTTATGGGAGTGTCGTCCTATAGGGTAATGGAGGCGGGACTAAACCCACACGTAGGCTGCCATGGAGTCTGTCAGGAAAAGGGTATTTTCTGACTTTTATTAAAAAGACACTCACCTGTCCCACAATCCAGCGACGTAGCCACCCAAACCCTCCATTCTCTCCCCCGCCTGTCCACGGTGCTGGCAATACTACTGTGGGCATCTGACTGTGACAGTTTGCAGCTTCACAGTCGGGTGTGCATGTCTCACTGCACTGTCTTGGACAGTATGGTGGACAGTGTAGTGTAGTATGGTGGTCAGTGTAATGTAGTATGGTGGACAGTGTAGTGTAGTATGGTGGACAGTGTAGTGTAGTATGGTGGACAGTGTAGTGTAGTATGGTGGACAGTGTAGTGTAGTATGGGGGTCAGTGTAGTGTAGTATGGTGGACAGTGTAGGGTAGTATGGTGGTCATTGTGGTGTAGTATGGTGGACGGTGTAGTGTAGTATGGTGGACGGTGTAGTGTAGAATGGTGGACGGTGTAGTGTAGTATGGTGGACAGTGTAGTGTAGTATGGTGGTCAGTGTAGTGTAGTATGGTGGTCAGTGTAGTGTAGTATTGTAGACAGTGTAGTGTAGTATGGTAGACAGTGTAGTATGGTGGACAGTGTAGTATGGTGGACAGTGTAGTGTAGTATGGTGGCAGTGTAGTATAGTATGGTGGTCAGTGTAGTGTAGTATGGTGGTCAGTGTAGTGTATTATGGTGGACAGTGTAGTGTACTATGGTGAACAGTGTAGTATGGTGGCAGTGTAGTGTAGTATGGTGGACAGTGTAGTGTAGTATGGTGGACAGTGTAGTGTAGTATGGTGGACAATGTAGTGCAGTATGGGGGTCAGTGTAGTGTAGTATGGGGGTCAGTGTAGTGTAATATGGTGGTCAGTGTAGTGTAGTATGGTGGACAGTGTAGTGTAGTATGGTGGACAGTGTAGTGTAGTATGGGGGTCAGTGTAGTGTAGTATGGTGGTTAGTGTAGTGTAGTATGGTGGTCAGTGTAGTGTAGTATGGTGGACAGTGTAGTGTAGTATGGTGGACAGTGTAGTGTAGTATGGTGGACAGTGTAGTGTAGTATGGTGGACAATGTAGTGCAGTATGGGGGTCAGTGTAGTGTAGTATGGGGGTCAGTGTAGTGTAATATGGTGGTCAGTGTAGTGTAGTATGGTGGACAGTGTAGTGTAGTATGGGGGTCAGTGTAGTGTAGTATGGTGGTTAGTGTAGTGTAGTATGGCGGTCAGTGTAGTGTAGTATGGTGTACAGTGTAGTGTAGTATGGTGGACAGTGTAGTGTACTATGGTGGACAGTGTAGTATGGTGGACAGTGTAGTGTAGTATGGTGGACAGTGTAGTGTAGTATGGTGGACAGTGTAGTGTAGTATGGTGGACAATGTAGTGTAGTATGGGGGTCAGTGTAGTGTAGTATGGGGGTTAGTGTAGTGTAATATGGTGGTCAGTGTAGTGTAGTATGGTGGACAGTGTAGTGTAGTATGGGGGTCAGTGTAGTGTAGTATGGTGGTTAGTGTAGTGTAGTATGGCGGTCAGTGTAGTGTAGTATGGTGTACAGTGTAGTGTAGTATGGTGGACAGTGCAGTGTAGTATGGTGGTCAGTGTAGTGTAGTATGGTGGGCAGTGTAGTGTAGTATGGTGGACAGTGTAGTGTAGTATGGGGGTCAGTGTAGTGTAGTATGGGGGTCAGTGTAGTGTAATATGGGGGTCAGTGTAGTGTAATATGGTGGACAGTGTAGTGTAGTATGGTGGCAGTGTAGTGTAGTATGGGGGTCAGTGTAGTGTAATATGGTGGTCAGTGTAGTGTAGTATGGTGCACAGTGTAGTGTAGTATGGTGGTCAGTGTAGTGTAGTATGGTGGACAGTGTAGTGTAGTATGGGGGTCAGTGTAGTGTAGTATGGTGGTTAGTGTAGTGTAGTATGGTGGTCAGTGTAGTGTAGTATGGGGGTCAGTGTAGTGTAATATGAGGGTCAGTGTAGTGTAGTATGGTGGACAGTGTAGTGTAGTATGGGGGTCAGTGTAGTGTAGTGTAGTATGGGGGTCAGTGTAGTGTAGTGTAGTATGGGGGTCAGTGTAGTATGGGGGTCAGTGTAGTGTAATATGGTGGTCAGTGTAGTGTAGTATGGTGGACAGTGTAGTGTAGTGTAGCGGCCATAACCCGTTGCAGGGCGGCCTTGACTTAATGGGCCTACCAGTTACCTTCTCGTGGCCTGCTCTTCCACATCCAGGGGTTCCCAGGGTTGATACCCAACGACTTGAACACTGACACAGATGAAGTCCTCTTTAAAAAGTTTTATTTTGCAGTAAGAACTCTCAATTAACACAGTTTCTTAGGGAACAGAGGGCACAGGTGAAGAACTCAGGCACCTTGAACTGCAGGTCTAGCAAAGTCTCTATTTCCACCCAGAGAGTAGCCACTCACAGCTGGGTACTTCAAGGCTGAACAAATCTCTAGCCAGAGATCATGGCAGTCAGCACGTTGACTCAAACTTGAACAATCAACTAAGGGTGAACAGGAACCTTTTTCCTCTGTACCTGGAACATTTCCCGTCTCCTCAATGGTACTGGAAAAGTGTGAATTCGTCAATGTCCTTCTCAACTCAGTAACCAGGCACTTCTCAGGATGCCACTTGCCGGCCCTCCTCCGAAGAATCCTCCCCCGGTCACTTCCACGAGCTGTGGTGTCCCTCCAAGCCGAGAGCACACCCGGACACTTTGAATCTTCCCTCAGTTACTGCGCCTTGGACCAGCAGATTCCGAGACTCGGGAATGGACGGATCCCTACCCCAGACCAGGTAGGTCTATCAGGGTCCACTGACAGGAACATGTTGCGGGGTGTCGATCACCCCGTGACCGGGACCCCTCACGGGGCTACCCCGGTCCTGGAACCAGAACAGACCACACGGGTCTCATAAACACCTCCGGAACCCCAAACACGTGACCCCACCCCCTTAAGTTCCCCTTCCCAGACTCCCCAGTGGGCCCCGGCACTCCCACTGATTGGCTCCAAGAAGGCCGATACCCCAACCTTCAACCAGACCTGGTTCTGGCCTGTCATGTGCACCTCACCGTTCACATGACCAGGCAGAACTTCGAAACACAGCCTGGCCAGACTGGTGTTAATGTCCACCTACATAATCAACCCTCAGAACCTTTACTGTTCTGCGGCAAAAAAATAAATTTACATGCGTATGACATTTTGTCCAAAATGTCATCCGCTACTGTAGTATGGGGGTCAATGTAGTGTAGTGTAGTATGCTGGAGAGTATAGTGTAGTATGGGGGTCAGTGTAGTGTAGTGTAGTGTAGTATTGTGGTTTCAAGGGGGCCCCGGATACTGACAAACCACGCTATGCCACTGCTGACAAGGCTTCTATCTTCACCCGGTCTTCTGGGTTTGCATGCTGCGGCTGCGGCATGAAGCTCTTCAGAGTCCATGCCCCAGTCACATCACCGGCTGCATGCAGTGTGACTATCTCCTAAACAGTGCAAGTTTAGGAGATATTCGCTGTACCTACAAGTAAGCCTTATTGTAGGCTTAGCTATAGATACAAGTAAAAAAAATAAAGAATTTACTACCACTTTAAGTAAAATGACCATTTGGATAGTTTTTTTCATACCAGCAGTCATTTAGAGGGGGTGACAGGGAGGGGAGTTGCCCTGTTCCCCAGACCTGTGCTTTAATTGAGAATAATTTTAGCTGTTACCATTGCATGCACACTAGTGCATGTTTAAAGATAAATTAGCAGGCATTGTGGTCTGAAGATCTAGACAAAAGGATGGTGTAAGTTTGAGCTTCATAGTTATTATGACATAGGATGTACATTATATTATTTAGTGTAATCTATATACTAGGTTAGAATAGGTAAATATATTCTAGTGAACACTCATCACACAACTTAATTACAGCTGTAAATGCAGCTACATGGAGCTTGATGGACCCCAGAGTGTTTTTACCCTGAAGAGGGAAAGGAGAATCCTAAATGCAACAGTCCAGGTGAAATTGTTATTTTTACTGTGTAATTCTGCCTGGACATGTCTTGCACATCATTACCTCAAACAGGTGTTGGACACTAATGCAAACTAATCAAGACTACAAGGAAATCATCATTGCTTCATGGCAAGCAACGATTATGATGTCACTGGCATTGTAAATCATGAACGAACTGACAATAACATGGGACAAAACCAGCAAAAATCATACAATTTACTTTATGTCAACAGGATGTAGCCACTTTTCCCATTTAGCTTGTAATATACAGGTGTGTATCTTTCTAAATACCGATAGGCTAAGATAAAAACCCCTTTTTCATACTTGGGTATTTCATGTAAAACTACACATAGTAGGGTTGAAGGTAGGTTGCTAAAGCAAATGGGCTGTTCACTTTGCAAAGGAAGTTGCACTTTGCAAGGGGATTTCCCCGGAGCTTAATGAATGACATAAAGTTCTGCTGATTTACACCATCACGTGCAAGCAAAAAATGCATTTTTGTTTTTATTTTCCTGGCATGTGATTAGTTTTATTTTTCAATTAAACTTTACAACATTCACTAAGCTTTGGGGCAATATCCCTTGCAAAGCATAACTTCTCTTGCTTTTAATAAATCAACCCCTGTGTACATGATTATATCTGTAGCATTACTGTCAATGGCACTGTTTAGAGCTGGTTCACACAGGGGCAACTTGTCAAGGACTTAGTCGCCTGACAAGTCGTGTCCCGTTCTGTACTATGGAACCGTTCTAATAGGTTTTTCTAATAGCCTTAGAAAAAGGTTCCTGTACTACTTTTGGGGAATGCCTTCTATACAGAAGTCATTTTGCAAGCCGCCGCTGAAGTCATGTGCAAGTCACCTGAGGCAGTCACATTAAATGTGCATGAAAATGCATAATACCTGACATTTATTTTAAAACTGAACTACTGCTTAAAAGCTAAAAACACTATTTGGTTGATTTCCTAAAAGTGTTTTTTTTTTTTTTTTCAAAAGCTTAAGTGAACAAGCTGAAATTAGAAGCTGATTGGCTACCATGCACAGCTGCACCAGATTTTGCACTCTCCAATTTTAGTAAATCAACCCCAATGCATATAAAAATATATTGTTATTGGGGTACCTGTTTTTCGTACAGCTATTTTTTAGATTTATACATGTCTTACAGCATAAATCTAAAAAAAAGGAAAGGGATGATTGGCACTCAGGATGACATATAAAAAATAGTATTCCTTAGTTGAAAAGACATGTACTATGCTGTAAAAACAGCCTACGCATTTCAGACATTAGAATTTAGTCATGGCCTCAAGGTCTGAGAACCGGGCAGAGCTGTTATGTGGGAAGGTCGAGGCACCTACACACCTGTTTTCCCTTTACAATTCTAAAAATACTGTCTATCTGTCTTTGGTTTCAACTTCTTAGTTGCTGGCATAAGACAAACATTTATAGTAGAAAGTCAGAGTGAAGTCAGAGCCCATGATCTACTTGTTTCAGGTCAATGGATCAAAAGTGTTGAAGCCACTGTATTAGCATCAACTAGGCCGCTAACATGGAAAGCAGCAATGGCAACCTTCATATTTTCTTAGTACAAATTTATTTTCAGATATAAGGAGCTATATGTTACATAGTCTGTAAATTATACTGTATGCTATTGGGTGTTGCTGCTGGAGCTTGCTAGGAACATGTCACACTAGCTATCCTATTGCTGTCAGCAAATTACCAGCAACAGGATTGCTAAACAGAGCACTCTCCAAATCCTACAGCAGGGGTTCGCAACCAGGGTTCATTCCATGGAACCCTAGGGTTCCTTCAGAGGTTGCTAGGGGTTCCTTGAGCAATGAGCAATTTCTGCCTCTTCGATAAGTTCCCACTGATGCCATTGATCTTTTTAGCCATATGTAAGGCGGGGGATTCTTCACAATGCCCATCCCACTGATTTATCACAAGTTGTAGATATAGTAATTTTTATCAGGGGTTCCCTGAGACCAAAAAGTTAATTTAAGGGTTCCTCTGTGTTGAAAAGGTTGAGAAAGCCTGTCCTACAGCACCACTCCCTAGCTGGCCAAATTTGCTCTTTCATAATTTTTTTGCAGCAAGGGGGTTAAGCCATTTATCTTTTGTATTTTTAAAGTTTTATTGTAGAATGGTTAAAGAGATGAGGGCTAGGGGCCCAGATTACCATGGCAGATCACTCAAAGACTTTCCAGATGCAAATAAATGTCCAGCATCACAGATTCAGAACCTTTAAGTTGACCCTGCAACACTGTAAGTGCTTTCCCAAATTTCAGTGCTTCCTTCAAGTGAGTCACCAGGGCCTTCGGAGAGACCAGCCTTCTTTCTGGCTCTCTCCAGCAAGGGACCTCACTTAAGTTTTGGGAAAAAAACAGGTGAAAAGCTATACCATCAGTTTGAGCTTATTACAGCCCAGCCAAAAACTAAATTGGCACTGTACCCCTGTTTAGGACAAGGGGCTACACTTAGAAAAAAATCTAAGGCTGACCATAGATGTCTCCTTTTTTAGAGGTCTGATCAAAAAATAAAATGTATCAGTTTCCTCAATCCACACGTGCTGTCAGAATACACTGACCAGTGGCAAGAGATGATTGGTTGCAGCTGCTGATGAACAAAAGTTTTTTAACAGTTCTGTTTGGCAGAAGTCAATTTTTAGATCGACTTCCGTAGAGCGGGAATGGCAATAGATGGATTGAAGGACTATTCCCAGCTGAACTTCGATCTACCTACGGGCAGCTTAAAGTGGACCTTCAGTAATTTTTTCATCTTTCCATCTATTAAAGAAAAAATGGTGGTGCTGCGCTTCCAAAAAAATGGGACCTTACACGAAAATGTTATAGAGCTAATTATTCAGATGGAGATATGTCAGATGGTATATATTCAAACTAGAATGGTAAAGTAGTAAGGGAGAACTCTTATCCTAATGTAGAAATTCTTCTATCAATAGTGCCTGCAACAGTGTGTACACAATAATAACTGTCACAATCCCAAGTGCAACTTATATCTCTATGATATAAAAATAGTGCTAAGTGCAAAACCACATACAGTGGTCTAACTATAAATCAGACTTCTATGACAGAAAGTGCTGAGTGCATCATAGCAAAACCAAAGTGACTGAAATATAGACAGTTCCTGGCTACGTAAGCGCAAACTAGTGACAATAATAAAGTGCAAAAAAATGCAAAACTACAGTGCAAAAAATGCAAGCAAGCAAAAATAAAGTGCAAAAAATGCAAACAAAGTGCTTAGTGTAACACAAAATATTAATAAAAAACATATAATAATCGAACTATAGAACAAAACTCCATAAACAGAAAGTGCTGAGTGCAAAAAATTGGACTATATCCAGCTGTTAATGACGTGAACACAGTCCCGTGATGATGTCACATAAACATCTAAAGTGATTCTGTGCTGGGAAATATCTCAGAGGTTCTTCCTCCACATAAGTGATTCCAGGCATAAGTGTGCACACTGGGTAATTACCTTCCCGCTATATAAAATATAGCGTATATGCAGCCTCCTCTTGGATATACCAGGAGTCCCAGGAAAGGGGGTGGAAGAGGGGGCCTCAGGGGGTCACTCTCAGATCTCCGTCACAGTATACTCCTGCAAGATGTTCCAATATAGCTCAGAGAATAAGTATAAGTAAAAAGGAAAAAATAACACAATAAGGGAGCCCCCAAAGCTGCATAACCCATAAGTATACAACAAAAACACAGGAAATTTCCATAGGGGTTTTTTAGCAGCAGAGAGTTGGTGTGAAAATAGTTGATGTAAAAAAATATAATTTATTTGACAGACAATAGTAATTCCAAATGAACAATAATACATCATCCATATAGGTAATGCGACAAATACAAACATGGAACATCACTCATAGCAAAAAACTCTATGTACAAGCATGGTTTGCCAATTGTATTCGTAACATATGTATCCACATGAAAAACCCCGATGCATTTCGACCCTTGCGATTTCCGGTCTCTTCAGGGGGATTTATATTCTAGGGGAATGTCAAAATATCTAATTAAAGACTTTGGACAATATAAAAATATATATAGGTATAATATTTCAAATTAAGCAAAAATATGTCTCCATGCATATAGAGATATAGTTACCAATGGGTGTATGAGGACATGAGGACGTGTCGCATGAACCGGCATTGCAGAATTATAGCCATCCAGTGATCCCATTGCTGCCACATGTTCCCCTCGCGCCCTCTGGGTGGGTGCATAGTCCACTGAGCTTACAGGGGGCCACGTTATGGGACCCAGAGAGGAGGATGGGGGGTAAAGAGAATAAGTATAAGAGCAACCATAGTGTAAAATGTTTTTAAAAATCACTACTTTATTAAAAGGTTAAAATTACTCACAAACAAAATGGGGTAAATAGGCAGCATTAGCAGCAAAACAGTTCAGATCGACCGCTCTTGTGCGAGCGTCACTTCCGGTCTCCGTATCCTACGCATTACATCACTTCCAGTGACTTCAACTGGGATAGAGGAGCATAGGGCAGGAAGTGCAATATAAAGGAGGACTGGGCGGGGACGAACCGCCCCACAATCGAATACTGACGCCCCTTCCTGGAGTGTCAGCAGGATATACATAAAAAAACACTCCAGGCATTAAACATAATCACTGGTTATACTTGCTCTTATACTTATTCTCTGAGCTATATTGGAACATCTTGCTGGAGTATACTGTGACGGAGATCTGAGAGTGACCCCCTGAGGCCCCCTCTTCCACCCCCTTTCCTGGGACTCCTGGTATATCCAAGAGGAGGCTGCATATACGCTATATTTTATATAGCGGGAAGGTAATTACCCAGTGTGCACACTTATGCGTGGAATCACTTATGTGGAGGAAGAACCTCTGAGATATTTCCTAGCACAGAATCACTTTAGATGTTTATGTGACATCATCACGGGACTGTGTTCACGTCATTAACAGCTGGATATAGTTAAATTTTTTGCACTCAGCACTTTCTGTTTATGGAGTTTTGTTCTATAGTTCGATTATTATATGTTTTTTATTAATATTTTGTGTTACACTAAGCACTTTGTTTGCATTTTTTGCACTTTATTTTTGCTTGCTTGCATTTTTTGCACTGTAGTTTTGCATTTTTTGCACTTTATTATTGTCACTAGTTTGCGCTTACGTAGCCAGGAACTGTTTATATTTCAGTCACTTTCGTTTTGCTATGATGCACTCAGCACTTTCTGTCATAGAAGTCTGATTTATAGTTAGACCACTGTATGTGGTTTTGCACTTTAGCACTATTTTTATATCATAGAGATATAAGTTGCACTTGGGATTGTGACAGTTATTATTGTGTACACACTGTTGCAGGCACTATTGATAGAAGAATTTCTACATTAGGATAAGAGTTCTAAATCCAGGAAGTGAACAGGCGGTAGATTCAGCTGCCCACAGTTAAAATGGTTGCAACCAGACTCAGTGGAGGGAGATTTCTGCAGCATATTTGGCAAGTACAGAATCACAGTATATATAAAATAATATGCAAAGTGGTTGGAGGGAAGCTTCAGAATGGCAAAGATGTTTTGATTACAAATTATGTGAGCTGACTGCAGTTGCTCTTTAACTGATTCCTCTATACATGTTATACAGCACAGATGGGAAAATGCCACTGCTGAGATATTGTATGTTGACAGCCAGCTCCTGTTGCTGTGAGAATACCCGTACATAGTTACATAGTTACATATCTGACTAAACCGAACTATGTCTTATTGGATGCAGCGGCTGTTTGGCTGCTGCATGGCTCCTTTGACCAAAGATGTCAAACTGGACAGGGCTCACAGGGCCACCCACCGACTGAAATTCAGACAGCATATGGCCAGCTTTAGTCCTAAATCTTGTGTTAGTGTGCAGCGACTTTGTAAAATGTGTTGGCATGTTATGAGTTAAGTCCAGCAAGGTGCCCACCACCTAATGGACTTATCTCTTTAGTTTACATTTGACATATTTATTGTGTTCCAGGAAGAAAGCTTCTGGAGCTCCAGGGCTGAACGCTCTGGTTTCAGTTCTTTCAAGTGTTGGTACAGCTGCTATGCCTGCCCCTCACCTTCTCTTGCCGATTCATAGAAGCGTTTGTATTATGTGAATTTATTCACAAAATACAAAGTCATCTGTGAATAGGCAGCAGAGGGGAGAGGTAGGCATAGCTGCTCGGTGTGCTTTTTGGCTCTCTCAATGCCCCAAGTGTCTTGAGTATATCCTCTTGGAGAGCCATAAATCTGTCAGATATAAATAACAGATAAGTCCAGGAGGTGGCAGGCACCTCATTTGACAGAACCTGTAGTATGCCTGCACTTTTTACAAAGTTGCTGATTTCCTGAAATCCTACTTTAATCTCTGTTCTGCTACAAACTTGTTCATAAATTATTTATTTTATCACAGGTCTATTGTTTCCACTTAGTTTGAATAACCTCCAGAGATCCTGACAAACCTTTATTGAGGTGTTAAAACAATCTTTAGTCTCAGAGCATAAAATTCTGTCAGTAGCAACTACACAATAATTGTGAGTAACACTACAGGTCTATACTCTTTTCTAGAAAAGACATTTACACAGAATCTTATGTCAAGGGGGCTATGTAAGTGTTAACAAAGTAGCTAATTAAATAAAAGTTACCTAATTAGTAAACTAAACTATGAAAGCGAGTATACTGGCTATAAAAACTAAATTTTGCAGACAACCTATCCACACATTACTAACTGCAGATAGTAAATCAATGCTCCATTTAAAGAGCAATATGCTGAAAAAGTTGGAAGAAAGAATTTGTATGCAAAGTGATGGAGACTGTGAGAGTTTGGAATACTTACACCACCAACTAATATTCCTAAAGAGACAATGTCACTGATACTACACACTCTCATACAGATATTTAATTCTTACAAAGTGATTTCACTCATTTTAATAGATAGATAGATAAACAAATGATAATCATACTACTTCATTGCAAACACTTCAAATACAACATGTGGGACATATAAAAATCCCCCAGATATTGTTCAACCATAAAAAACAACATTCTTTACTAGACAGAGAATACCAATATAAATACCAATATTTATTTTAAAAAAAACTTTTTTTTACTTATAAGGGGAAAGGAATGATTGTTGATAGCCCAAGTAGCTGATTCCTAAATTTGGAAGACTAAATGAAGGTATAACAAATTGAAGCAAAAAAAGATTAAAAGAATAAAGAAAAGAAAGTATACTAAAGAATGGTCCAAGGGGAAGGGGGGAATGGGTGGAGGGAGAAGGGAAGGGGGAAAGGAAAAAAACAGGGAGGGAATTGGGGAATCAAATGGGAAAGTAGGGGTTAAGCAAAGACAGAACAGAGGAAAAGAGGGTTGGGGAATGAAGTAAAGGGGAGGGAATAGGAAAAGAAGGAAAGAAGGGAAAAGTGGGGGGAAAAGAAAAGGTGCAAAGAAGAAGAGAAAGGGGAGGGAAGTAGAAAGAAGGAGAGAGAAAAAGAAAATAGGAAGAGAATAAAAACACCCAAGCTACAAAAAAGGTAACACATGAGACATATTGATCACAATCACAAAAATGGGATACAGCCAAAGGTTAGACCATTTGGTATGCTTTTGTCCATAGCGAATATCCACGGTTCCCTCCTCTAGTTGGTGTCAATTTGTTCCAAAATCTGAACTGTCAATTATTTACTTCTAGAATTCATGTTTTAATCACAAAGTGGTTGACTACAATGGTGGTATTTTTATTAAAATATCTCTCAAGTGAGCACCAAACTGTTCCTGTAACTGCCTAGTGGTGCTCCCTACATACTGTTTTATGCAACCCAAAAATGTTAAAATGTACTCAATATAATGTACTGAAATTAAATAAGTCCTTCATATGGTATGTTTTAGCTGTTCTACATGAAACCACAGAATAGAGACAGCTTAGGAGTTGATAACTTGGGCTTCTTTTCGCATTTCATTCAAATAAGCCACTAGTCTGCAACCATGTTGTAGTATTGATCTTTGTCTTTATTTGAATAGGTTTGGTGAAAACTTCATAAAGTGGAGCAGAGGGCACCTTGGTATGACGGATTCTCTGTTCTGCGAATTGCTTCGAATTGCTCCGTTCCTTCTGACACACCTGGTTAGGTAATAGGATGCCATAGACACCTCCGTTAGCTCAGGTATTAGAATACTAACCACAACAAACACCAGGCTAGAGATTGCAAATGAAGCAATTATATTGTCAAAAAGGTAGTAAATGAACAATATGCTAACATTAATAAACTAGTAAATAATCTGTAGGAATGCACTAAGATAGCTCATGTGAATGCTAGACTATATTTTGGCAGTTAACCTGGATCGCAGTAATACTGAACCCAAATTAACCCATGCAGAATTAGTAAAGAATAAACAATGAGAAGTATAAACAGTAATGGAAAGGGCAGCACAGTGGTGTAGTGGTTAGCACTTTCACCTAGCAGCAATAGGGTTGCTGGTTCAAATCCTGACCACGACACTATCTGCCTGGAGTTTGCATGTTCTCCCTGTGCCTGTGTGGGTTTCCTCCGGGTACTCTGGTTTCCTCCCACACTCCAAAGACATGCTGGTAGGTTAATTAGACCCTGTCCAAAAAAAAAAAATGGCCATAATATGTGTATGTGTATATCAATGTTGTAAGTGTGTCGGGACTCTACAGGTTAAAGGACTGCATAAATAGTTGCAGATGGACACCGGTGGCAAGAATAGTGCCCTGAGGCGATTCAGTTCGTATAGGTAGCGCTATACAAGTCATTCATTCATTCAGACAGTAACTGCACAAATGATCAAAAGTGTCCTTGAATGCACTCTGTGTGTATACCCTTGAGAAATGGTTGTATAATGCCTGGTGCTTGACTTGTAATCATCAGCCAGCTAACAGTGGGGCCCAATCTCTATGGTGGTGCACTTACTATCTCTTTAAGCCCTTGTACACACGGCTGGACATTCCGAAAACAAAATCCATCGGATTTTGTCCAAAACTTGTGTTGCATACACACGGTCGGACAAAGTTGTCGGAAAATCCGATCGTACTTAATGTGATGGCGTTATTTCGTTACGACGGGACTACGTTCAAGCTAGTAGCCAATAGCTTTGGTCTAGGAATTTGATCTGAGCATGCATGGCACTTTGTCCGATCGGAATTCTCTACACACAATTGGACAAAGTCAGATTGGATCATGTTGTCGGAAAGTTTTATAGCCCAGCTCTAAAACTTTGTCCGTCGGATATTCCAACGGAAACAGTTCGAAGGAGCCCACACACAGTTGGATTATCCTACAACACGGTCCGATCGGACATTTTCCGTCGGAATGTCCGACCGTGTGTACAAGGGCTAAGACTGCATGCAGTTAATAGCTTTTAGGTTGCTAAGCAAGGCAGCAGCCTCTGGTTGTATTGGATTACTAACAGTGGAGATGCAAGCACAGCTGAATTTACTCACTAGTCCTGGTACACAGTCCACCTTGTCCTAAACCATAGGCGCGCACACAGGGTTTGCCAGGTGTGCCTGGACACACCCCAATGACACTGTGCTGGGCAGATTCCCCCTGCTTTTTGGCTGCAGAGAAAGGGACTGGGGAATCTCTGTCCTTAGTCCCTTTCTCTGTCTCAAAAGTGACCCCTGATATTTCACCAAAGCTGAAAAATTTTTTAAAAGACAATAATAAAAAATGATTGTAAAAAAATGTAAACAATTATAATATTGTAAAAAAAGTAATAATAAAAACCAATCTCTGCCCTTCTGACACTGTCCACTGATCTACCAGCACTGTTCATTGCCCTACTGACATATATATATATATATATATATATATATACACACACACACACACATGTGTGGTTGAGCTTTGGGGTGCACACCCTAATGCAATAGACTATAATTCAGTGCAATATAGCACTTAAATGCTTGGCCGTCTACTGTCCTCAAGAACCAGGCCCTTGTAATTCAGTCCTCACAATCAGGTCCTAAAGGCTAAGCTCCAACTCTTTGGTCCTCAGTGGCTCTGTCTGGTGTAGGCACAGACACACACGCAGGCAGCAGGTCTGTACCATTCTGGCCCCCAGCAGCAAGAGACTCTCACGGGCTCAGTCCTGAGTCTCTGAGCACAGCACAAAGGTCTGTCCCCTCTGGTTCCCTGTACTGCAAGACCAAGACCTCCAGCACCATGCTTGGAAGAACTCAGCTCTTTCCACCTCTTGCTGCAGAGGAGGAGGAGTGGGCACATGAGCAAAGCCTGCCCCATTAACTAGCTGGCAGAGAACTCAGCTACAGGTGCTTTTTTGGACACACTGTACCCCTTTTTCCAGTGCTCATGCTTCTAAATGGGAGTGCGCTATAGATTTTATTCTTTCAAATTCTTTACTATATTTGGTTTCAAAAACAATCCTTCCACTCTCAGTCTGCCTTCCTCCTAAATCCTTCTGTCTCTCGTAAAACAAATATTCCCTTTCTTTTCCTTGTGTATAATTATATTTCTTTTCTACATCCTCAAGTTTAAACCTCCTCTGTACAAACCTTTTCTTGAGCAATGTTGCTTTACTGTGAAATGTTTGAAGATGGGAACAATTCTTCCTTGTTTGGATAAACTGCACAAGGGAAATAGCCTCATTGATGTGTTTGGGTGAGTTCTTAGCTATTAGCCACTTATAAGCTTCTACCTCCACCTGATTTTTCTGTGGCAGACCTTTTAAATTAAATTAACCTCCCTGGTGGTATGATAATTTCGGATTTTAGGTGCTGAAAGCGGTACCATTATTTTGCATGGAAATTTGGCGTTTTATATTGTAGTACTGTAATTCCTAGGAATAACTCACTGAAATCTGTTCAAACCAAAGTCTAGTAGACATCTCAAGTATGATAAAGTTTGAAACACAAAATCATAAATTATAATATAATAAATAACTAAATAATAACAAATAATAATATAATAATAATCATACTTTTTATTCAATACATTTTAGTAAATAATATAATCAAAAACACTGACATTTTTTTTTTTGCCAAACAAGGGTGCAATATTGGTAGTCATATTGCTTCAGTAAACGTCTCGTATGGAAAATTTTAAAACATGGTACAGCACAAAGTCCAACATCACAGTCAGGACAGTAGAACCTTGTTTCTTTTCTAATTTTACTTCCAGTGTCGTCACGCTTAGAGCAGCAAACGACACACATCCTTGTGGGTGCTGCCTTCTTTTCCGTTGGTGGAATGTGGTCCATAAAGTGCCGACCAGTCAGGCGTTCTGGGTTCACAACACCAACAGCACGATGGCCAGATCTGTTTACAGACATTGGTGTTTGGTGCCTGAGGAATATAAGTTCAGCAACTTTCCAAACAAAGTCCGCAAGAACAACAGGCTTGTCACTCTTTTTTTTAGAAGAATGAAAGCATTCCACAGGCACTGCTCCAGAAGGTGCCTGAAGATTTTTTTATAATATTTTTTCTGTTGCTTCCTCATGGCTGGGTAAAAAGTCATGGCCTGGTCAGCTCGGTCAACACCTTCCATAGTATGGTTGTAGTCTATCACAACTTGGGGCTTCATGATGTCTTTTCCACCTTTTGTTTGTACCATGACAGTAGAGGTGTTGTGAATGGTACTCATTAGGCAGACATCTTTTTTTGTCACGCCATCTCAGTGCCATCATTTTGCCTTTTTGCCAGGCAATTATTTCTCCTGCCTTGAGCTTTTTACTGCCAAAGGTTGGTGGCAAGTCACGCCGGTTAGCTCTAACGGTCCCGTATGCATCTGTCTTATGCTGCAAAAGGAACTCATAGAGTTCTGGAGAACTGTAAAAATTATCTGTGGTTACACAGTAGCCCTGATTCAGCAGTGGTTCAAGAGTAAGAACGGAAGCGGTTGCCAGTCCATAGTTACCGAATCTTTCATTGAACTTGGTTCCTTTCCTGGTGTAAAGTATGGAATTCCATATGTAACCAGTGCTGGATTCACAGAGCATGAATGAATTCATGCCAAAACGTGCCCTCTTGGACGCAATAAACTGTATCCAGCTGAGTCTTCCTTTGTAGGCCATCAGACTTTCGTCGATACTGATGTCTCTATCGGGTACATAGGTCTTATGGAAATTTTGCTGAATCATTTGATATAGCCCCTAAATCTTTTTGAGTTTTGGTGCTGGATGAGAAGTCTCGTCAAATTACTCATTATTCTCAAAGTGCAAATACTTCACAATAAGGGAAAATGTGTACTCCGACATGATGGTGCCAAAAAAAGGAGTTGCTAGCAATTTGTTGGTTGTCCAGTACCACTTCTGCAGGGGTTTCCCAACCACTCCCTGAAGAATTATGAGGCCCAGAAACTTCCAGATGTCCTCCTTGGTTACTGGTTCCCACTTTCTGCTCCTTGCAAACCTCTGATGCGTAGCAGCTTGTTGTTCGTGGTACCGATTTGTCTCCATAACAATTTTTTCTATAACCTCATCGGTCAAAAAGAGTTGGAGGTATGCCAATGGGTTGTCATCCACATCCACTTTGATACCAGGTGTTCCAGTAAATGGAAATCTTGGGGGCACTGCTGGCTGGGTAAAAAGTCATGGCCTGGTCAGCTCGGTCAACACCTCCCATAGTATGGTTGTAGTCTATCACAACTTGGGGCTTCATGATGTCTTTTCCACCTTTTGTTTGTACCATGACAGTAGAGGTGTTGTGAATGGTACTCATTAGGCAGACATCTTTTTTTGTCACGCCATCTCAGTGCCATCATTTTGCCTTTTTGCCAGGCAATTATTTCTCCTGCCTTGAGCTTTTTACTGCCAAAGGTTGGTGGCAAGTCACGCCGGTTAGCTCTAACGGTCCCGTATGCATCTGTCTTATGCTGCAAAAGGAACTCATAGAGTTCTGGAGAACTGTAAAAATTATCTGTGGTTACACAGTAGTCCTGATTCAGCAGTGGTTCAAGAGTAAGAACGGAAGCGGTTGCCAGTCCATAGTTACCGAATCTTTCATTGAACTTGGTTCCTTTCCTGGTGTAAAGTATGGAATTCCATATGTAACCAGTGCTGGATTCACAGAGCATGAATGAATTCATGCCAAAACGTGCCCTCTTGGACGCAATAAACTGTATCCAGCTGAGTCTTCCTTTGTAGGCCATCAGACTTTCGTCGATACTGATGTCTCTATCGGGTACATAGGTCTTATGGAAATTTTGCTGAATCATTTGATATAGCCCCTAAATCTTTTTGAGTTTTGGTGCTGGATGAGAAGTCTCGTCAAATTACTCATTATTCTCAAAGTGCAAATACTTCACAATAAGGGAAAATTTGTACTCCGACATGATGGTGCCAAAAAAAGGAGTTGCTAGCAATTTGTTGGTTGTCCAGTACCACTTCTGCAGGGGTTTCCCAACCACTCCCTGAAGAATTATGAGGCCCAGAAACTTCCAGATGTCCTCCTTGGTTACTGGTTCCCACTTTCTGCTCCTTGCAAACCTCTGATGCGTAGCAGCTTGTTGTTCGTGGTACCGATTTGTCTCCATAACTATTTTTTCTATAACCTCATCGGTCAAAAAGAGTTGGAGGTATGCCAATGGGTTGTCATCCACATCCACTTTGATACCAGGTGTTCCAGTAAATGGAAATCTTGGGGGCACTGCGTGTTCCGTACCGCAATCAATCGAGCACCAAGTCCGCATATCACTGGGCAAAGTCGCAGGATCATCGCTAAAATCGCTTTCCGCGCCTGAAGACGAACTTCCCCACGAATCGCTATCACTCACTTCTGCAATCGATTCTGTATCGCTGTCACTGTTTTCAAACAGGTCATATGCCGCTTTTGAGGCACGCTTTTTTGATGCCATGGTCGCTCTGCAGTTTCCAGACACAAAGTACAGTAAAACTGCAGGCAAGGGCACTGGATAAAGCAATGGGGGCAAGCTAAGGTCAATTTTATTTTATTTAGTAATGTAATCCAATAGGATTACAATGTATAAGTGTGTTTGTGCTTTATACTTTTTGAATTTGGCACTGGTTCCACCTCCCTGCTCCGCTACGCTCGCAGGGAACGGAAGCCAGGGCACACAGTGCATCGGACGGAAGGTCCGGAAGATCCGACCGCCGTACACAGCGGGGATACATCGCGGGATCCCGGAGACAAGGTAAGTTATGTCTTTCTGGATCCAGCGATGCGATCCCGAGTGTGGCTCGGGGTTACCGCTAATGGTGCAAAAATCTCACCCCGAGCCACATTCAGGAATACCGTCAGGGGGGGTTAAGAAAGTTCCAGTTTACAAGGGAATCTGCCCCAGAGCTTAGTAAATGACGTAAAGTTAAGCCGACTTCCATTATAGAATTGTGCACAAGGAAATTTTTTATTTTATTTTTTTATTTTACCTTGCATGTGGTTATTATTCTTTGCAAAGTGAAATTTTACCACATTCGCTAAGCTTTTTTTTTATTAATTGTTAATTTATTAATATTTTTTCCTGATTATCTGTTCTTGGAGCTACCTTTTGTTCACAGTTGAAAGACAATATAAAACTAAGTGGAAGAACAGTGTGCAGCTAAAACATTTACCAATATACCAGAGGTGTACCTAGCATATTTGGCACCTGGGGGCAATACATTTTTTTAAATACCCCCTATCACCACCACCAAAAGATGATCTGAAGCAAGAAAAAAGGGCAAACAGTGTTGTGCCAGATTATCATTATGTCAAAAATTGGCTACATTGTCTTAAAAAAGTATTCATACCCCTTGAAATGTTTCACATTTTGTCACGTTACAATCAAAAACGTAAATGCGTTTTATTGGGATTTTTATGTGATAGACCAACACAAAGTGGCACATAATTTGGAAGTGGAAGGAAAATGATAAATGTTTTTTAATTTTTTTTTACAAATAAATATCTGAAAGTGTAGCGTGCATTTTTATTCAGCCCCCTTTACCCCTGATACCCCTAACTAAAATCTAATAGAATCAATTGCCTTCAGAAGTCACCTAATTAGTAAATAGAGACCACCTGTGTGTAATTTAATCTCAGCATAAATACAGCTGTTCTGTGAAGCCCCCAGAGGTTTGTTAGAGAACCTTAGTGAACAAACAGCATCATGAAGGCCAAGGAACACACCAGACAGGTCAGGGATAGAGTTGTGGAGAAGTTTAAAGCAGGACTAGGTTATAAAAAAATATCCCAAGATTTGAACATCTCACAGAGCACTGTTTAATCCATCATCCAAAAATGGAAAGAGTATGGCACAACTGCAAACCTACCAAGACATGGCCGTCCACCTAAACTTACAGACAAGGAGAACATTAATCAGAGAAGCAGCCAAGAGGCCCATGGTATCTTTGGAGGAGCTGCAGAGATCCACAGCTCAGGTGGGAGAACCTGTCCATAGGACAACTATTAGTTGTGCCCTCCACAAATCTGGTCTTTATGGAAGAGTGGCAAGAAGAAAGCCATTGTTGAAATAAAAGCCCATTTGCAGTTTGCAAGAAGCCATGTGAGGGACACAGCAAACATTTGAAGAAGATTCTCTGGTTTGATGAGACCAAAATTGAACTTTTTTGGCCTAAAAGCAAAAATCTATGTGTGGCAGAAAACACTGCACATCACCCTTAACACACCGTTCCCACCGTGAAACATGGTGGTGGCAGCATTATGTTGTGGGGATGCTTTTCCTCAGCAGGGACAGGGAAGCTGGTCAGAGTTAATAGGAAGATGAATGGAGCCAAATACAAGACAATCTTAGAAGAAAACCTGTTAGAGTCTGCAAAAGAGACTGGGGAGCACCTTCCAGCAGGACCCTAAACATACAGCAAGAGCTACAATGGAATGGTTTAGATTAAAGCATATTCATGTGTTAGAATGGCCCGGTCAAAGTCCAGACCTAAATCCAATTGAGAATCTGTGGCAAGACTTGAAAATTGCTGTTCACAGATGCTCACCAACCAATCTGAGAGCTGAGAGGGCAAAAATAACACTCTCTAGAAGTGCAAAGCTGGTAGAGACATACCTAAAAAGACTTGCAGCTGTAATTGAAGCAAAAGGTGATTCTACAAAGTATTGACTGAAGGGGGCTGAATACAAATGCACACCACACTTTTCAGATATTTATTTGTAAAAAAATTTGAAAGCCATTTATAATTTTCCTTCCACTTCACAATTATGTGCCGCTTTGTGTTGGTCTATCACATAAAATTCCAATAAATTACATTTATGTTTTTGGTTGTAACATAGCAAAATGTGGAACATTTTAAGGGGTGTGAATACTTTTTCAAGGCACTGTACCAGTAGGGGGGGGCTTAAAGAGGCATGGTTAAAATAAACTTGAACCTACTCCCTTTATGCACAGTATATCACAATCCTTTTACCCACAAAATTTGCAAGAAACAATCTAACATCTACAAAAGCACAACCAAAAATGTTTTTTTTTCATATACAGCCCAGTAGACTGTGTGCAGTAATTCCAGTACAAATCCCCCTCCCCAAGCCCACATCCCCCACTGTGCAGATCTCAACAGGCCAAAAAATCCCCCCTAACACAGACCCCTCAAAACAGACCACCCCCCCCCCCCCCCACACACACACACACACACACACACACAGCACACCAGCACATCAACCTAATCCTCCTTCCAGCCTACCTGAGTACAGACCCCCCCGGCACAAACCTTCCACAGACTCCCACACAGAGCAGGCTCCTCAGTAAGTACAAACACCTATCCCCCACAACCCGTATCTCTCAGTGCAGACAGTTAACCCTAGCACAGATGCCTCAAAACAGACCAACCCCCCCCCCCCACACACACACACAGCATGCCAACACAGACTCCTCAGTACAGATGTGCCCCCCAGCACAGACCCCCAGTACAGACCCCCCCCCCCCCCAGCACAGGTTTACAGAGCCCTTGGCAAAATGTAAAAAAAATAGGCTGCTACGTGCCCTTGAGTAGTAGGAGAACAAAAGGGGCACATTAAATAGCAGGCCCGACAAAATTGGCTGCTATGTGCCCTGGAAAAGGAAGGGAAAGCAAAAGGGTGTATTAGCTGTACTCTGACAGAATGTGCAATGCACCCTTGAGGAAGGAGGTGTGGATACCTTTTCCCACCAGTCTTTTCTTTTCCAATATTTTTATTCAGAACATTTTTAACAAGTACAAGATCAACATTTACCATCATAGTAGGGAGCATTGGTACATTTAACAGATCGGTTATGAGTTGGTTACATCACAAATTATCTTGTATTTATGTGAGGTTCTGTGTATCATCGTTATGATTTTAGATTTATATAGTATGGTCAAACCTAAACTGAAAAAACTCCTAGGTGATGCCCAGGTGTACTCCAACATGTAGTATGGGGAACCGTGGGGGGAGGATCCCTATCTCCCTTTGTTACCACTACTAGGTGCAACTTACTTGTTTAACTTCCGAATGGACCCAGGGGCCGTAATTGGTCCATGGGACCTTAGAAGCCAATTCAAGTTGAAAGAAAAGAGAGAGAGAAAAGGCATGATAGAAAGAAGAATAGATGATAGTGAAGGGGGGGTGCACTCCGGCCCTGGAGAAAAGTATTCCCAAGCTAATTCCATCTCATTATGTAGCCGAGGGGTAGTCAATCCAGGGGTCTCATATTTTGTCAAACAAAGCTACCTTATCGTTTAGAATTGCCGAGAGGCATTCATTCACCATAATCCATGATAGTTTAGATTTTAGGAGGTGAAAAGCGATCGTTGGGGACTTCCAAGATTTGGTAATCGATATTCTTGTTGATACAAATATGAAGGCAATGAGTCTCTTCATATGTTTTGATGTCCCCTCCACTGAGCATCCCAGCAGTGCCTGTAGAGGTGATTTAGTGAGATTCACTTGGGTCAATGAATATATGAAATTGTAAGTTCGTATCCAGAACCTTCGCACTTTTGGGCATGTCCGGGTACATTGTCTTTTCATGCACATGGTACCCAAATGGCTGGTACTTTTCTCTATATCTGATACTCTGCAGGCAGAGGCTGCACACCACAATTATACGGTCAGCATCAGATACTTTACAAAAGCCCCAAACAGCAAAAATCTTTGCTGTTTGCTGCCATTTCAACTGCTCCTGTACAGTCCTGGCCCTAGCTATTTTTTACCAAAGCCATACCTGAAGTCTACATTTTGCATTTTTTTAGGATAATTGGGGATATGGGAATCTGAATATGGGATTAGGGTTTCAAAGTGTTTTGTGATCTCTCGATGAAGCTCAGTCCATCTTTTTCAAGACACCCTGCATTGTATGTGGAGAGGGCAAACATGTTACCATGGTGGTAAATGGCTCAGAGAGGAGGCTGCAGCAACCAGGTCGCACAGATAAAGGGGGCCTCCCGGAGCATGGAATAAGGTAAGTATTACTCCTTATTCCTGTAGTCCTAGATCTCTACACCTAATGAGCATTAACCCTTGCAGTATCAGAGTACCCCACTGCAAAGATATTTTTTCTCTCAAGCTAGGAGTTCAGCTTTAAACATTTAGGAAAATGCAGTGTGCTGCAGGGTGGTTTTGTGAAACAAAAAGCTCACTGTTTTTCCATTGGTCAGTTTGTATGAAGTTAAGGGCTTTAGTGTTTGTTTTTGTAACAGTAAACTTTCCTATAGCTTTTAGGTGTTTTGTGACTGCAACTTCCACAGTTCAATTAACTCATAAAAAAAAAAAAAAATCAGGTGTTGTATCCAAAACTACCCACCATACGTGAGTGCAGCCTATAGTATAAGGGTGTGCACCCCAAAGCTCAAACACACATGCCTTTCTCTGCAGTCTCAGCTGCACTGGACAGTGAATGAATGGGAAGTGCTCTGTTCTGAGCGACTTCTGGTTCATTCACAAACTGAAGCACAGTAAACACAATTTACTATGCTTCACTTGTGATTGAACACAATGTTCACTGTGTTCATTTAGAAAAGGAAGGGCCCCACAGCAGCAAGGGGGAGAGTAGAGGAGAGAAGTGAAGCCAGCAACACTGCGGTGGGGGGGGGGGAAACACGGGGGGGAGCCCGGGCAGTAAGGGGAATCAGCACTGTACAGAGGGATTAGGGTGTGCCCAGGCACACCCCCTGCTCGCGCCTATGCTACCCACACATAATTGTAACTAATCTGATTGGAGTGCTGCTGCTGTACAGTGCCTTGCGAAAGTATTCGGCCCCTTGAACTTTTCAACCTTTTGCCACATTTCAGGCTTCAAACATAAAGATATACAATTTAAATTTTTTGTGAAGAATCACCAACAAGTGGGACACAATTGTGAAGTGGAACGAAATCTATTGGATATTTTAAACTTTTTTAGCAAATAAAAAATGGAAAAGTGGTGCGTGCAAAATTATTCGGCCCTTTTACTTTCAGTGCAGCAAACTCACTCCAGAAATTCAGCGAGGATCTCTGAATGATCCAGTGTTGTCCTAAATGACTGATGGTGATAAATAGAATCCACCTGTGTGTAATCAAGTCTCTGTATAAATGCACCTGCTCTGTGATAGTCTCAGGGTTCTGTTGAAAGCACAGAGAGCATCATGAAGACCAAGGAACACACCAGGCAGGTCCCTAATACTGTTGTGGAGAAATTTAAAGCTGGATTTGGATACAAAAAGATTTCCCAAGCTTTAAACATCCCAAGGAGCACTGTGCAAGCGATCATTTTAAAATAGAAGGAGTGTCAGACCACTGCAAATCTACCAAGACCTGGCCGTCCCTCTAAACTTTCAGCTCAGACAAGGAGAAGACTGATCAGAGATGCAGCCAAGAGGCCCATGATCACTCTGAAAGAACTGCAGAGAACTACACCTGAGGTGGGAGTCTGTCCATAGGAAAACAATCAGTTGTACACTGCACAAATCTGGCCTTTATGGAAGAGTGGCAAGAATAAAGCCATTTCTCAAAGATATCCATAAAAAGTCTCGTCTAAAGTTTGCCACAAGCCACCTGGGAGACACACCAAACATGTGGAAGAAGGTGCTCTGGTCAGATGAAACCAAAATCGAACTTTTTGCCCACAATGCAAAACAATATGTTTGGTGTAAAAGCAACACAGCTCATCACCCTCAACACACCATCCCCACTGTCAAACATGGTGGTGGCAGCATCATGGTTTGGGCCTGCTTTTCTTCAGCAGGGACAGGGAAGATGGTTAAAATTGAGGGGAAGATGGATGCAGCCAAATACAGGACCATTCTGGATGAAAACCTGTTGGAGTCTGCAAAAGACCTGAAACTGGGACGGAGATTTATCTTCCAACAAGACAATGATCCCAAACATACAGCAAAATCTACAAAGGAATGGTTCACAAATAAACGTATCCAGGTGTTAGAATGGCCAAGTCAAAGTCCAGACCTGAATCCGATCGAGAATCTGTGGAAAGAGCTGAAAACTGCTGTTCACAAACGCTCTCCATCCAACCTCACTGAGCTCGAGCTGTTTTGCAAGGAAGAATGGGCAAGAATTTCAGTCTCTCGATGTGCAAAACTGATAGAGACATACCCCAAGCGACTTGCAGCTGTAATCGCAGCAAAAGGTGGCTTTACAATGTATTAACGCAAGGGGGCCGAATAATTTTGCACGCCCCACTTTTCATTTTTTTTATTAGTTAAAAAAGTTTCAAAAATGCAATAGATTTCCTTCCACTTCACAATTGTGTCCCACTTGTTGGTGATTCTTCACAAAAAATAAAATTTTTATATCTTTATGTTTGAAGCCTGAAATGTGGCAAAAGGTTGAAAAGTTCAAGGGGGCCGAATACTTTCGCAAGGCACTGTATTTAAGTCAAGCAATAATGTAAAAGTAAAAAAATCTATTAGACACAAAATATGCAATTCCAGAGCATAGTGTTGCTGACACTGTTCGCAAGAATCGCATTGCTCTGTAACACCACATACATCTTACAGACATCTCCTAAGTGTGTAATTTAAAGGATTGGTGTTTTTCCAAATGTCACCCTTAAAGTTGCAGTAAAAGGAAGACCCCTCTCTTCGCTGTATAGTATTTTGGAAAAAAAATGTCTGCATTGGTACTCCCAGCTTCCTCTGCCGTTTGTTTGACAACCCCTTGCCGATTAGGCCTCTTTCACAGGAATGTTCAGGTCCGCCTGTCAGTTTTAGGTGGACCTGAATGGATGCTCCAAAGACCTCTATGGATGGTCAGATGTCAGCGGCGACATGTCCGCTGACATCCGACCTGATCCGATACAAAAAAGTGGGATGGAGGAAAAACCTACTTTTCCATCCGTCTGCAGATCGGGTGACTCTGCAGTCTGTCGTCATCCGATCTCCCATAGGGGAGAGTGGCGCTCTGACAAGTCCATCCCTGCACAGTGCGCAGAGACAGACCTGTCATCTTCCTGCTCAGCGGGGATCAACGGAGCGATCCCCGCTGAGCAAGCGAATGTCCACAGGGTGGATCATCACGTGAAAGAGGCCTTAGCCTTTGTACACATGATCGGAGATTCCGACGGAATGTGTCCGATCTGAGCGTTTTGTCGGATATTCTGACTGTGTGTGGTATGCATCGGACTGTTTCCGTCAGAATATCCGTCGGACCAAATTTTCCAACTTGCCAGAAATATTTTCCGACAAAATGCTCCGATCGGACATACTCCTATCATGTGTAGAGAATTCCGATCGGACAAAGTGCCACGCATTCTCAGATCAAATTCCTACATCAAAGCTATTGGCTACTAGCCTGAACGTAGTCCCATCGTAACGAAACAACGTCATCACGTTCTGAACGATCGGATTTTCCGTCAACTTCGTCCGACCGTGTGTATACAACAGTTTCGGACAAAATCCGACGGACAAAATCCGACGGACAAAATCCGACGGACAAAATCCGACGGATTTGGTTGTCGGAATCTCCGATCGTGTGTGCAAGGGCTAGGTCTTAAAAATATCCAGAATTGATTATCAAGATACGCCACCCATGACTTCAGGTTTGCAGTTTTCAGACATTACAATGAACTCCACCAACGCCCTTGAGATCAGACACATCAGAAATTATTTATTTTAGACAATAACAATGATGATAATATTAGTGGTATGTGTGCAAAATGATAAGATATCTGAAAAAGTACTTGATTATGGTGAGTGAAGCGACTCCAGGATTAATGCAGCTGAAGAGTCGGGTGCAGCTAATATATCAGGGATCCAGCTTAGGGTTGCTACCTCATCCCTTTAAAACTGAACACATATTAATTACACAGGTTCTGGAGCTAATATAATGCAGGTAAGGCACTAAGTGAATTTAATTAATCAGCCACAAAACCTGTGTAATTAACACTGTATGTGTTCGGTTTATAGGGAAGAGAGGGCAACCCTAATCCAGGGGGATGGAACAAGCTTTGTTGAAATAGCCAGTAGCCTTATCAACCAGGAGAGCAGGATATCCCACAGGGATGGATGAGCGGAGAGATGGTTGGAAAGGTGAGTCAGAGCTTGACTTGCAGCAGTGTTCATCAGATCCGGCAAGATCCTCGTGGGTATGCATAAAACAAAAAAGTGGCCACGGAACACATGTTAAAAAAAAGTATGTATTCATTTATTGCACAACATAAGTAAACACTTACATTCAAGTAAACAAAGTTCTGCTTGAGCTTGGAACAGAAGTGCAGCACAGCCAGTGAACCGGCAAGCGGCTGTCATGCACAAGATTAGGGACCTGCCAAAAGGATGTGAAGGCAGCAGCATGTACGGGCCCCTAGGTTCAAGACATCAGACATGGAGAAGTAAAGGGGCATATACAACGTGTTTCAGAGGCCCTGCCTCCTTTATCAAGTATACTTGATAAAGGAGGCAGGGTTTCTGAAACGCATTGTTTATTTCCCCATGCCTGCTGTCGGGGTCCTAGGAGCCGTAGAAACTGCTGGCTGTTCATCCCTCTGGTGGATCCGGAATCTTGTGCATGACAGCCGCTTGCTGGTTCACTGGCTGTGCTGCACTTAGCTCTCCTCTTTTCCAAGATCATGCAGAACTTTGTGGTGGCGGTGATCAACTACTGCCCAAAGAAAGCTCCATTTGTGTGAAAATATTTATATAAATTTCATTCGGGTACAGTGTTGCATGACCGCGCAATTGACAGTTAACATGCTGAATAGCAAAAAATGCCCTGGTCATGAAGGAGGTGAAGCCTTTCAGAGGTCAAGTGATTAAACCTGTCGTAGCTATGTTTTGGATGGGGTTTAGGATTACTATTACATTATCTTTTATTTATTCTGTAGAATCTGTGTTAGGACAGGGAATTGTGCACTGCTGGCTGCTAATACAGTAAGTGCATGTGCTGATAGTACATCCCACCCATCTATCACCGAAGAAAGTAAAAGATTGCTTCTCTATTGGAAGATAAAACTTTCTGCAAAGTCAAGCACATCAACCAATCAGATGTTTCCTTTAAGAAGTTTTATGCACTCGCTATGCCCGCTATGGGTTAAGTCAGACTATAGTTGCTCTTATTGCATGTGGTACATGGATAATATATTATATTATATTATATTATATTATATCCTTACATCCACTTCAATTGCAGCTTTATCTCATTATCATGTATACTGTGTTGTGTTTTGCTTTTTGTACTCCATTTATATAAAAACAAATATTTTGTTTCCAGTACTAGAGTCTAAACACCGATTGTCTCCTTAGTCACATCTTTCTTGGAGTGTAATGACTATACTAATTAATTTCTCTCCAAACAGATTGGCCTCATTTAAATGGAGCAGAGGGTTAATTAGCACACCTGAGCTGCACTTCCTTATTCTGAGCACAGTTCCTGTCGTGCTGAACATCTGCAGGCATCTGTCGTGTTACCAAATATTGTAAAAGGTAACACCTTGTTAATTAAAGCTTGACTGTGAAAACGCCTCATCTGCATAATCCTCTCTTTATGTAAGTCAGACAAGAAAGGGAAGGTGACATTATTCTGTCATCTCACATTGAAATGCATTTTGGGCAGAAAGGAACTAAATGTCTTTTATTGTGAGTGTGATTGCAAGGCAAACTATTATATGGTAATTGATGCTTAAAAAAAAAAAAAAAAAAGTTAAAGATGTTGTTGATGTGACATGAACTTCTAAGCGACAATGATAAATAAATAAGTGCAGATACACAGATTAATGCAGCTTTGTTTCAATGCATTTTTCTCAACTGTGATTAACTTAGGAGAGAATCCTTCATTTGGTCTTTGAAGGCCCTTGTTCGTAAATGGTATACCAGTTGGCCAACATGTAGGCTCTGAGCAATAATAATTTTGCCCTCATTCACATTGGATCAATTTGTCATGCCATTTGACAAGTCACAGCCTATTGCGCAATGGCACAGTTCCAATCGGCGCCACGCCAACTTTGCCACGCTGCACCGATTTGCAAAAGTAGTTCCTGCACTACTTTTGCCAATTTCAGGTACAACTTCAATAGGCATCTGTGAATGAAGCTGCGCAGATGTCCTTCAAGTAGCACCTAAAATCGTGCTGACCTTGCTACTTTAAAATCAAGCTACTTCATGTGAAGTAGCACACAGGTTAGGCAGGATAGTTACGCACGAGGGTTGAGGGAACATTTTAAGCATAGTAAGTGTTAGGTTGGAATTCCACTTTAAGTCTTTTGTAGGATCTTCAGCATCTGCCACTTCCAGATGACTTGGATGCATTTCCCTAAAGGCAATTATGTTTCCATTCACAGGCCACTTTATCATGAATCCTTGCACCTTTGAAGGGACGCAGACTAGTAATGTAGTGGTTTGTGAGGTAGCCCCAGTGATGCTAAGGTTTCTAGTAGCACTTTTAACCCTGGATAAGCCTAGGTTCAAACTGACAACGGGAATGAAATCATGCAAGTTCAGCTGAATTTGCACAATTTCATTCCCGCATGTCAATCCTGACTTCGAGGGGTGATTTTAGAGACATCTGTGCGAGTTTCTGCACATATGTCCATTAAAATCGCACTCCGAAGTCACCAAAAGTAGTACGGAAACCACTTTTGGGAATCGGTGTGGCGCCGCAAATGCGACGTCGCACCGATTAGGACAGTGCCATTACCGGCAATAGCTGTTGATTTGGCATGCAATTTGACATGTCAAATCGCATGCCAAATCGCTGCAATGAAGTGTTAATTTTGTTTCAACTAAAACACTTTAGTCGACTAAATGAATCCTATTTTAGTTGACTAAAATACAACTAAAACTAAAACAATTGAGATGACTAAAATACGACTAAAACTGAAATGGGGCAAAACTAAAATGGCATTTTAGTCAAAAGACTAAGACTAAAACGAAATTGAAATTTGACTTCAAAATTAACACTGGTCTGTAGTGCATGTTCATACCTCAATACCTTAAATAATATATGAGATTTTTCACTCCAGCAGTATATAATGAGTTTTGAAATTGTAGAGAAATGTTAACTAATGCATTACAATTTAATTAGACCCATTAGTTTTAGATGACTAAAATGAGTTTTAGTCGACTAAAATGTAATGGAGATTTAGTCGACTAAATATGACTAAAACTGAAACAATTGCAGAAGACTAAAATGGGACTAAAACTAAAATACCATTTTAGTCCTAAGACTAAGACTAACACTAAATCGAAATTTGCTGCCAAAATGAAAACTGCTGTAATGTGAACCAAGGCTGAGAGTGAGGATTCAGTGGAGATAGTAATACATGTATTTTTTTTTTAAAAACATTGCAGGTCTGTGTCTGCCTAAAATTCTGCAGCTGTAGGGCAAAGTTCTTGAAGAGAACTCTAGATATAACAGAAATATAGAAATCTCCTACAATTGGAAGTAAATCCATGGATCTTGCACATCTTTAAATGCTTATGATCTTCCAACAGTCACCCAATCATTTCTTTCCATGAAGTGGGCCATCTGTGTAATTTTGAAACCAAAATCTGGGCTCCAATCACTGCAAAAGGCAAACACTTCCTTTAAATATTCATTCTCTCTGATTGGATCGGTCCTGATTCAGATACTTTCAGCAAAGGCTTTTAATACATCTTTCCTTGCAGAAATTCTATTCTGACCTATTAAATGGAAATTTCATTTTGGCAAATATTTAAGACCACAATAGTACAGTAATATCAGTGAAGTGTAGACATAGGTTACATGTTAAGATTCCACCCTCCAATTTGCTGATTTGAAGAGAATTATGCAAACGTATGGACATATTTTTACATTTTAGCTTTAAATTGTGGGTTTTAAAGGTGCTGATACTTGAATGCCCTCATCTCATCCGTTTTATCAAAGGTATAGCCCTGTGTGAAGTTCCCCATTGTCTTTAGAAGATTATGTTTTCTAACAAAATTCACATCCAATGAACAGTCCCTGTTTGGCTAGCTCACTGTGGATTTTAACACATAACACCTATTTTCTTGATTAATTGGATAAGATGAATTGGAAATCATTCAAAATCTTTGTGTCTGCTGTCCTCAGGTCTCCTGGCTGATGCTACTGTGATGGAAGTGTTTTCCTTTTAATAACACAGATGGTTGTATGATAGCTTCATAATTGTTTGGATACAACATTTGGGCTTCATGTATGGCTAGTTTTATTTGTGTTCTGCTTTATTGTATGCTCTTTAGCTCTTCACATTTTTTTTTCTTTGTGGATGTTATCATTTTACTGGCCTTATTATTATGGATGTTTCTTAGCAAATCTCGCTAAATGTTCACAAATTCCTCTTACAAAGTAAGTAACTTTTCAAGCAAGCGTTTTATCTTCTCACGACTGGAGACCAATTAACACATCATTAAGTGCATATTTCAGATAATTATATTTTCTCACTTTTGGAATGAGAAATTAGAGCAGGACTAGAATAGATGGGATGAACCCCTCCCGTAGTACAGGAGAGCTGAAGATGCTTCACCGCAGGCCTGAGAGGCTGTGAAGAAACCTGTGAGCTGAGGACAGATGATGATGTAGAATGTACATACCTGTCATTTCATAGACTAGTATACGTCTACTCACTCACTCTGTGAATACATACCTGTCAACAGATCTGTCTTTGGGCAGGAGTCATTTTTTTGCTGCTGAATGGGCAATGTTTATGACGTGGGGTTAGAGAGTGATACAGGCTTTTGAGGCTCTGGATATGATTACTCAGATCTTGTTGGATCTAAATTATCTTTTCAAGTGGGAATACTGGCAAATATTTAAATAAACTGCTTTATTAGGTTCACTTACTGTATTGAATATACATTTTACCAGTGGAGGATTGGGGGCAGAGGGGCATTTGCCCTTGGACTGTACTGTTTTTTTAATAAGGTGAAAAAGTTTAGCATGCAATACCAGGTACTATTACTATACTGTATGTGCTGTTTGCAAAAGCTTGTCAGTATGCTATAAGTTCCCATATTTTAGAAAAGCTTTTTTCAACCAGGGTCAACAGGCACCCTGTAGTGCCTTCAGGTGTCGTCAGGGGTGCCTTGGCAAATACTTAGAAATTGTCCAAAAACAGTATACAAGCCAGCGGGTGGATCAAGCCTGCCTGTTAGTCACGCAAAGCCATAAGTTTTCATTGTGCACCATTACAAACTTCTAGCTGCAGGTGTCCTAACAACCAATGACGTTATCGGTTAATAAGGAGAATGTCCGGCACCTGCCCCTCCCCTGCCCCTCTCCTTCAGCACCAGGGTCACATTAGCTGAGTGAGAGAGAAAAACTGAGACAGAAACGACACATTGGAATACTAATCAGTACGAGTGTGCAAAGGTGTATTTGCTTTGTAAGAATAAATCACCTCTAATGTTGGGTGTCCTAAGCATGTGGATGTTGCTGCATTATGCAAAACGATTAGTTTTGGTTTTTACATTTTGGAATGGGGTGCCTTGAGATTGTGTGGTATTTTTAAAGGGTGCCTTGACTGAAAAAAGGTTAGAGCGTTATGCACTACTTTATAATAAAATAATCTATCAGGACAGTTACTATTTAAACATAATTTGTCCAAAGTCAATCCAGGGTTTTAGCTTGCTGAATAGAAAGATGGAATACTGCCTTGACAGAAAAAAAACTGTAGAAGAAACATCGAAATATGCTTAACTTTCTTCCGGCTTCCACCAATGACTCCTAGGCAAGAATGAGGTCATGCTGCTTCTGGTGAGATCTCATACAATGCATAGGAATCCAAACCTTTCCCTGTGCTGTTGCATCAACTTGCATTCTTTGTGGTGCCCAGTATTCTCTCTATGTTGTTGGAAAGAGGGTGATGTCACCCCTGCACTAAGAAAAAGGGGAAGTATAATAAACCTTTTTCCTTTTATTTCAGTTTTTTCAACTTTTTAAAACTTTTTTCAACTTTTTCTTAGTTGTTTTTTGCCACCAAGTTTTATTAAATATAAATATTTTTGTGGAATTTTGAGGCATTATGGACTTTCATGGTAACACCAAAGACATGACAACTGAAGTTTATGTTATCTATATGTTCTTTGAGTCATTACAGACTACTCTTTCAAATACTCCTGAGGAAGCGGTAACCCCGTGAAACATGTTGAGCACTACTGGATAAGTTCACTTCAGACTTTGTGCCATAGTGGGGTGCTACTGAGCAGTCTTTAAGCTGATATCCAGTTTTGAAAGAGTCACCTTTCCATGATTTTTTATTTTTTATTTTTTTTTTTTTTAAATTTTTTATTTAATACCAGAAGACCAGCATACAGGGAACAGAACGAAAAAACAGTATAGATGACGGTACAGCTGTAGGAAAAAACAAAGAGAAAAAGAAACAAACAAACAGCATAACTATACCAATACAAACAGAACGCTCAACACTGAAACTGTACCATTGGGTGGGTCTAGAGTGCAAAGCTATTAAAACACATATGAGCCCCACGGCCGACATCGCACCGGCCAACCCAGACACGAGGAGCAGCAACGTGACCGTTCCTGTAAATATGGTCTTCCCCTTTTTCTTTTTTTTTTTTTTTTAAACTAAAGTCTTAAATCTACCCTTCAGGGTTTCCCCTAAAGTTACTAAAGGGCCGGAAAAGGTCCGCAGGGGGGGGGGGGGGCGATGGGGTGGTGAAAGGGGGTGGAGAAGGGCCGTTCAGGGAGAAAAACAGGGGGGAAAAAATAAAACATAGTAAAAGGGGGCGGGTGGGGAGGGAGGGTACAGTGTCAGTAACCCGCAAAGGTCCTCAGTCAACGCTCCTGAGTGCCCGTCCCTCAGAAGAAAACCGAAAGGCATTCCAAGCCTGCCACGTTTTAGAGTACGCTTCCTGTCGGTGCTGGCTGGTGAGGATCAAGTCCTCCAGGCGACTGATGTCGTCTACTTTGTGTAACCATTGGGCCACAGTTGGCGGGTTCGGGGATTTCCAGTTGAGAGGTATGCACGTCTTGGCTGCATCCAGAAGGTGCCGTATCACAGACTTGCCATATTTCCGTGAAGGAATATCCGTCACATGTAAAAGAAAATAGGCTGGCGAAAACGGCACCACTCTGTCAGTGAATGTCTGGGTAACACGCCACACCTCCCTCCAGAAATTGTACAAACGGGGACAGGACCAGAATATGTGTAGGAGGGTACCCTCGTCCGAAGCCTAAAAAATCACTCCATGATTTTTTAGGCTTGGTGTATTGTTAATTATGATTACCACTTTATAGATTTTGTAATAAAATCCGAGAGTTGTAAACTATATTCAGTTGTTACAAGTTTTATTAAATGACATAGAGTCAGATTTATGTGTGTGTGTGTGTGTGTGTGTGTGTGTAGTAATTGTGAGTACATGGAGAGAACTATTTTTGTTCTGGTTTGCTAAGTGAAGTGTAGGTCAATTCTCCAAATGAAAAAAAAAAATAGAATGAATATAACATTTTTGGCGCAATGGGTAAAATTAATCTAGATAGAGTGTCGATAATTATTTGAAATGATACGCTTGAGATGATTGTAGCTATTAGTGCACAGCACTGGTTGTCCTGTCCTAAAAATTTAACTGTTAGTGCAAATAAAAAAGGATCGCCAGATAGTACTCAACTGTGTTGTTGAAATGATATGTACACTCATCCCATGAATCACCAACACTTTGACTTATAATTTCAGGTAGGGCTTTGAACAACTGTCTAATTCTAGGTCTCGATAATTAGCAGCAATTAGCTGTAGATAATCATATATGTTTGTTAAGCTTTCTGCCACCTTCAGTTGTCTCAGGCAGGTCATTTAATGGATGAATGCTTATCCTTGGCTGGGGCAAAGCAATAGGAAGACTTGACTTCCGGAATTCTGTTTTGGAGACTGTGTGGACTGGTTTTGTTTGTTTTCCTTTGCAAGTAGAAAAGAAGATTGCTAGTATATATTACTTCCAAAGCATTAGCTGGTGGCAAATGTAACACCTGTGTTGCTCCAGGCATTGGGGTTTTACTCATCAGCAGCAAGTTAGCGGTCAACCACCACTAACTCCTATCCACTCTTACAAAAAGTTGTCCTTCAAAGCACTTAACTGATCTCACTTGTCATGGATAGTAATCCAGTTAATGTAGCATTTTGACAATGGAGCAGAACAGGCTTTTTTCTCTGTGGCAATCAGTTATTGTTAGATCTGACAGTTTGGCTGAGATTTGTTTGTTATTTAAACATCATCAACACATCCTTAACGACTTTGGTTTCTCTCCTTATCAGTGACTAACAAGAAAGCAATGCTCACCTTGGCAGAAGCAGATGGAAGTGCAAGAAAATCAAGAAATTTTACAAAGTAGAAAATGAGTAAATAATAAATCACTGTCACTCTCAAAATGAACTTTGTTCAAGCATTATTATTTTATGCATTCTTTATTCTAAATTTTAGGGTAGCACGACTATTAAAGCACGATTACTATCTGGAATATCAAATAATATAATTTTATCTATATGAAACAGTTTCACACTGTTTTTTTGAAGGCTAGTACCTTCCTTGGCAGAATAATTCTGCTTCTTGTACCTTAAGCTGAACATAGGTGTAAGATGGGGGTTAAACGTGTTTATTTCCTTAAAGATCATTATACTACATATAGGTTTTTTCATGTGTTGGGACACCCACATGTTATACATTTAAAGAGACTAATTTCTGTTTGCCTTTTAATCTATTAAACATATATAAGTATGTAATGTTATCTTAAAAAAATACCTTCTATTGCTCTCAGCCCCCTCCAAATCTCCAAATTATTTTTGATGTTGTTGCTCTGATTCAGTTACCTGTTATATGGTGACTATTAAAGCAGTACAAAACCCCGAAACCATGTACAAAGTACAGCTATCTACAGCAACCAATCAGAATTGATTTCTTGGTTCTGACTACAGTAAATTACAAATGTAATGGTTGTTCTAATCTAAGGTGTTACATTTTACTTTGCTCTGCTTTTAAAAAAAATAGATCTGACTGTCCATAGATGATATTAAAGTCTTTCTAAGGCTGGGTGCTGGCCGCAGCTCACAGCAGAGGGTCCAGTGCATGTGTGTTCATCGTTTCAGGTGCGACTCAGGTCAGAATTTTTGGCTGAGTTTGCACCTGAAACCGACCAGAAGATGCACAGGACCCTTCTCTGGTCTCCCTGGAGTTGCGTGAACTGGCTCCATTGAGAGCCGGTCATAGTCTCCTGTCATGTGACTTGGTTGTGGGGAAAACACACATCCAATTCACATCAGTGTGAACCCAGCCTGAAAGCAGAACTTTTTTTACCTTAATGCATTCCCTGCATTAAGGAAAAAAATGTACCGGTGGTAGCATCGTCCCCTTACCCACCTTATACTTACCTGAGTCCTATCTCGATCCAACGCTTTGCCTGTCTGCAGCAGAGTTGGTTTATTCCTCTCCTCACAGGACACAGAAGCAGCAGCATTGAAGCCATTGAAGTCAAATCCTGCAAGGAGGCAGCGGGGGACTGGCCAAGCCACACTGTGTGTATCTTTGGATGAACTTAGTGGACGGCTTGCTATGGTGGAGCATGCAGAAGATGATGAGCCTAGAGCATCTAAGAAACAAAAAAAGACCAATAATTTAGAAAAACTAAAATTTTCTGCTTTTTATATTTTCTACTTTCTGTTATAAAACATATCCAATAAAATAAAATTTCTTTAAAAAATTAAGACAAAATGTGTTCTACTACACGTCTTTGGTAAAAAGTGTATATTAATTGGTTAATGTGAAAGTTATAGTATCTACAAACTGTGCCATAAAAATATTTGAAACTTGATCAATTCTGATATACTGACGGCCTGTCTCATTTCTTGAGGCCCTTAAAATGCCAGGACAGTATAAATTCCCACAAATGACCCCTTTTTGGAAAGTGGATAGTCTGAGGCATCCACTATGCTGAGAGCTCACCTCCACCAATGAAAGTTTAATTCCGCTTTCATTTATGAGCTCTAATTTCTACTTTGGATTGTTAAACAACTCTTTGCTGCTCCTTGTGAAAATGTCAGTCTATAAGGCAGCTGACTCAATGTACTCCCTGTGTGGCTTGTGGGCGGGACATACTGTGCCCATGCATGAGGGGTACCTTTGCCCAAGGGCACACTCACCATTGTTTGGGACCAGGCAGAGGCCTGCGTTCAGGTGCAGAATCAAACCCCCAACTTAGGGATGCGCTCTCACTGTGTGTAGTAAAGACACACAGTTCCTCTGAAAAGTGGTGTCCCATGTCCCTACACACTGCAATTGATTTATGTTGCAATTAGGATGGACACTGTTGAGCCTGTTTGTATATCAACTTTTTAAATTTGTGTTGGCAATTGTACTGATGAACTAACATTCTCCTCAGCACTATCCTCAGTGTGCCAAGAATAGAGCCAGGATGCACTTTTCACATTGCACATTGCATGCACCATGCAGTGCACATGGAAGATAAAACATCCCTAGGATTCAGGTAAAAAGTCATTGTCTTTACCTCCTATTGATTTTTGCTGTGGAACACAGCTTTAATGAAATTTCTCGCATACTTATAGATTTACAAATTATGCATAGAAACAACTTGGGTAATTAGCTAGGTTTCTGGTACAGGAAGCTTAGGTAATTCCCTAACTGGAGTGGCTTGCAACACACGCCACCCACACCAGTTTCTATTTTACTCTCCAACTAATAAGCAAAGAGATTGCAGCATAGTTTTCAGTATAGAAAACTGCCACAGATCCCGCTAGGTTAGACCTGGCATATGGAATGTGAGCTTTCTGCACAGCTCTTTTTCTCCCACCCGATCTCAGTTAAGTGGAAGGCGAAGATGGCCAGAGGAATACAGGGCATGCAGCTCTAGCTGTACAGTTCTGAGCTGTGTCTGTTCTAAACTGCACACCACCAATCGTAGGCAGTGAGGCATTTCCCAACCCGCAGCTGCACATACACTGACTAGGCGAAAAGGGGATTGTGCATCTGCTCTGTTTTGTAAGTTTACAAGCTTACTCCGCTTTTTGTTAATTCTCCCCAGTGTTTTTTAAACATTAATGCTCATTGGGGGAAATGACTAAACCTGGAGCAGATGGAACCTAGAGCAGCTGTGCATAGTAACCAATCAGCTTCTATCTTCAGTTTATTCAATTACGCTTTGAAAATGATAGCTAGGTTATGATGGACAACTTCTCCAGCTTCTGTCTGCAAAGAGAAATGATGTCTCCTAATTAACGAAGGGGCATTGCAACAGTATATGCTGCAGTTGTTAAGTTTAGAAGATTGGTGCAAGCTTTTGCTTACACAAATTTTTGGTAATTCCCCCCAAAGAGTGTCCAAGGCCCCTTCACCTGGGCGCCCTCTGTTCTGTCTCAGCAGGGCATCCTAGGCTGATCCCTTGCGGAGTCAGATCAGAATTGAAATGGGAAAGTGCTTTAGACTTGTCAATGGTTACAGTAAGGGCAACTAGCTGTCAGGTGCATTCAGCATGAATTGGAATTAGAATCATATTAAGACCCTTTTGAGAACATTCAGGGCACAACTGCACGTGATATTGATCTATTTCTGACCTACATTTGATCTCAGGTGCATCAACTTACTTAGAGCTGTTTTTGCATTATTATTGACTTCTATGTGGGTAAAATGGATATTTTATAGATAGGCAACTCCTATCCTCATATTGAGTAGTGGTTCCAAATGAATAACTACTGCAGTAGGGAACAGACATAAAAGATACGCTCAGCATCTTTCCAAATAACCGTTCTCCTTTATTATTTGAAGGTTTTTATACACATGATTACATAGGTATCACATTAATATTACAATTGTACGTTTATGGTAACAAGGGGCGTTACATAGGCAGGCTAATTCTAATCAGGACTCGAAAGAATGCTGTCAGACTAGCACTTACCGAACTGGTGAGTCCGCTTGGGCAGAGGGTGGTCTCCCGTACGTGTCTGACTTACAACCCCTGATAGAGCAGACAGGTCACTGAGAGTGCGGAGTGGTAAGAGAGCCTGTGGTATGGCTCCAGGAGCAGGAACTTGCAGGAAACTTCCAGCAGCAGGTGCGTAGGTAGGACACAGGCAAACTGGGTACGGAGCAGGAGCTGAGCAGGCAGGTCCGGGTTCAGGCAGGGTTTGGCAACAGGCGGGCAGCAGAGGTACAGAAGGAGCAGGCAGAAGAGAGGTCAAACAGGCCGAGGTCAGGTGCAGGCAGAGGTCAGAGGTGTCCAAGGAGAGCCGGGTCATCAGGAGATCAGGAAACAGGAACGCAGAATATGGACAACGGAACAGGAACAGAGGAGCTGTTGATCAGGCAGCACCTGAATGGTCTAAGCAGCAGGCCTAGATAGGCCGATTGGCGCCAAGCGCCACGCACGTGCGCGAGCCGACGCGCGCGGGCCCGGCGCGTGCACGCCCCCGGGCGCCAGCAGACACACCAGCTCCACCCGAAGTGCCCACAACAGCACGCACCGGCACGCGCCGACGCGCACCGGCGCCAGCAGGGGCACACAAGGACACACACCGACGCGCACCAGCGCCCACAGGAGCGCGCAACACCGCGCGCACAGGAACACGCACCCCAGCACGCACCGCAGGACATCGGCGCACACCAACACGGGCAGCACCGCGACCATCCAGGTAACGACCCTGACAAATGCAAAACATGTACTGAAAACATTATTAGTGCCGTGCACAGTGAGGGCATTGTGCAATACATATAAAATAGAATACAATTATATAAAGAACCTACAAATTTCCATTACAGTGGGGAAAAGCTCTGAGGGGAACAAAAGCCATTACAAAACTGTTGATACATGGTAGTGTATGTGGGGATTGGGGGGGCACAGAACTCCAAAAATATTTCCCTCTAACTTATGTATTTTGTACAACTCCGTTACCTTGAGTAAAAAAAAACAGTAAAAATTTCAGCCAACTGTATGACAAGGGTACTTGGAAGAGCCTTCAGGGCTAAGATTAACAAATAAACAAAATCGAAGGGAAAACATCTGTTAAAAAAGCAAAAGGGGGGAAGATTTTGAACACTTGTTTGTAGGCTACCTTAGCAAATATTATCACTCCAGCTGCAGCCTGAATTGTGCAAGAAAAGGTGTGGGTGAGACCTGATAATGAGTGCTTTAGTTTGGGGGCCCCATGACAGATTGTTCGCTTTTGGGCTTCTGAGAATATGTTCTTCACTGACTTGAGTGCCTACCAAAATGCAGATATGAAGTACGGTTAACCCTTCGAGAAGCTACACACCTTTCTGAAATTCAAGTGCCTCTTTTACAATACAGCATAATTTTACATCTCCCTGCACTAGAGGTCCTCTGAGACTTCTTTACAGAGGTGAGAGAAAAGCAAATGTGACACGACTAGGTGTCATACCTCAGCTAATTATAATATGCTTATGCTGCGGGGCATGGCACTGTAACACAAGAAAATTACACAGTTTCATTCTGTTTTTTGCAACCTGCATACAAATTAGCACTTCAAAATCTAACTAATAATGGTAATATTTTGCTTGAAATACGCCCCTAATTACTTTTTCAGCAACTGCAGAAATTAAGCACTAATAATCACTTTCAAACATAGCAGCACCGAATTTCTGTGCTTGGGAGCATGATGTTTAAAAATTTTGGTGTACAGACACTGTATGATAATGTAGTGGTTGTATAAACATACCCTTACATGATCCTTTGCTGCCATCATGACCAATGATGTTGGAATGGCATACTACTGTACCAGCTATAGCTAATCAGTCAGGCACTCCAGATGGTCTTAATTTGTACTTTATTTATTATAATTGTTTAAAAACACTTGGAGAAAAGTAATTTAGTAATAAATGAGGAAAAACAATATATACAAGCTGGGGTATGGAGCACAAAGAATGGGCACCATACAGTTTTACACAGAGAAGCCCTCTTTTGTAAAGCTGGCCATATACCTTACTTTACAACCAGCCATGATTAAAGCCTGATGGCTGAAATACGTTGTTTTTTTGACTGTTGTTCACCTGCAATAATAAAACAATGTTTTAGCCAACTTCCATGGCACCAGCCTTACTCCTTTTTTTGCATGGATTATACATGGAGGTTTGCAGAGATTTCCCAGGTGGAGTATTGTGTTCTTGAGGCTCACTGGGCATTACACAGGAGTTAGTAGCTCAGATGCACCTGTTTCATACTTTACAAGCTGATTGTAAATATTGCCACCAGTCATGTACTGCATGAGTAGCTTGGACAGATGCAGTCGTGTCAAGCTCGTAGCCAAGGGCTTCCACGTATTGGGGGAGCCTATGTGACAATGCCTGGACCTGAGTCAGCGCCTAGAGGTGATTCAGTTCGCATTGTGCGCTATACAAGTATTTCATTCATTCATTCATTCATGAGTGGGTAACCACTAGACCCAAAAACAGTCACTTGTGGAAGTGTCAAGATGTAATTTCCCTTTTCAAAATCTGATATCATTTGACATTGGGGCATAGATAGGCAGTGATTCTGAGGCTGGAAGGCAGTAAGGGAGTGCGGCTGAGTAAGAATGCATTCCTGAGGGGTTTGGGCTATGTACAAACACCGTCACTTCGCCCTAAATTAGCAAACGTCAGGCTCCTGCTGACTCATCTTATAGATTTATGCCCATATCAGGGTACAGACTTTTAGTTAGAGAGTAGGGATGAGCTAAATGCTCTGTCTGAATGTTAGTTCAAACTAAACACTTGCTGTTTGGATGTTCATCTGAACTTAGGGTGTTCAGGGTGGATGAATGTGACAGCTTCAGGCTGTCAGTGGTTGCTAAGGAACTAGCGGATGCTTGCTCCAGCCACATCCTTATCAACCACTGATGTTGGCCAAATGGCCAGTCACATAAGCAAAGGGGCAGGGATAGGAGATGACATCACTGTCTAAATATGGCCAAATGGAAATTGCCACTAACTCTCTGCCCCTTCCTTCATATTGTCAATGACAGCTCCAGAAAGTGGGGGACCTTTCCATCAGAGACCATGACAGCCTCAACCAAATATCTCCTTTTCAAATATTTAGGACGTAGGTACTTTTTAATAATGTATATATTTGGCACATCTTCTACATGTAAATTGTTAAATAAATAATAGCATAATCAGTCCATATGTCACAGTGATAATAAATATATTAATTCCAAAGTCAACATGAAGTGCAACAATGGTAAAAAAACAAAACAAAAAAACAATATAAATAAAAAAGTCCATTAATAAAGTGAGTCCCATACACCGCTCAATTTTTGTGAAACCTCCTATTGCAATTAGGTCAAACTTTTAACTCCATAAGGAAGCTCCAGTTTCCACACCATGCACACCAGAGGGCCCTTCCCCCCCACCTTATGGGTATCTGCTCACCTTAATTGTTGGACCCCCACTAATAAAAGAAAGCCAATTACCCTTTATTTACATGTGTACAAACGTGACTCCTCTACAGTCCTCTTCCTCCATCCTCACAGACTGTCTCCCAATGGCAAGCTAATATGTGGGAAGCAGAAAGACACTGATTCTCACAATTCATATTGAAAATTATAGAAAAAACACTCACATTTCACAAGATAAAACAAGGCATGTCACATCCACATTCCAATATATGGAATCCAGACTCCGCTCACTGATATGATCTCACTGCTAGCCTCACACGTTGCTTCATCAAGGCTTTCTCAAAGTCTACAGCGGGTGACCGGCATCACGCCATATATAACTATCAGCTCGATCACCATGGCCACACCACACTGACAAGCCGCCATGTTGCCAAAGACCAAAATATAGAGCACGGAGTCATAAACGCCAAAAGTATAGTGCATGGGGTCTAAACAACACCTGACCACAATACTGCAAGTGGCGCTTTCAAGCCATTTAAACTGTAAATACAATGGCTCATAACTAAATCCAGATGTCACAATAATAATCACATAAAATAATCAAACATTATGGGATAAGCAGCGTGCATGTTTAGAGCTGGTCCATCAGACCAGCCCTCCCCATCTGAACAATGTTTTAAAAAATATACATGTATACCACCCACATCCCACAACCCAGGGCAAAATAAATGTGCACACATATATCCCCAATACCCCTTAAAAAATCTTTATATCAAAAGATCCATATAAAATCCACAGATATAAATAAAAAAAAACTTAACAATAAAGTTGTATATTTATAAAATATGTGTAAAAGAACCCATGTATAGATAAAAATACCTACTAAAACATACTGAGAGAGAAGGAAAGGTAGATAAACATCACACATTACTGATAAAGCAGCAAATCAAACTCGATATTCGGCAACTCGGGGGCAATGCTTTAGTTCTATAAATCCACTATGATTCTCTTGGCTAAGTTTCCTGCCAAAATCCCCCCTCATCAATGCTTATTCATTTTTTCTAATCCCCAAAAAGCCATTTGGCTAGGGTCACAATTATGCCTTAATTTAAAATGCTTAAAAACACTATGTTTCTCATAGCCTTTCTTGATATTTTGCACGTTCACAAATCCTTGTGCCTGAGCTTCCCGATGTTCGACCTACATATTGCAATCCACAGATACATTTGATCATATATACCACTCCTTCAGAGGCACAACAAATTAAGTCTTTAATTTCAATAGTTTCTCCTGTTACTTACTTTAAAACTTTTTCTTCTTCTAGGAATAACTTTTGACGCCCTACATACGTAACATTTCCTGCAGGCTGAAAAACCTTCTATGCCAGAGAAATTAAAGGAAACCGGTTTGGGAGGATCTAACACACCTCTAACCACTTTATTCCTCAGAGACGGAGCTCTCTTGTATATAAATTTAGGACACTCTGGTAATGTCAGTATTAGCACTCTATCCCTCCTCAGGGCCATCTGTGCCCCTGCCAGTGGATGCACTCAACCGGCAATTTAGATCCCCTGAGCGTATACTGAGGTAGGTCAAATAGGATTCAGATTACTGCTGTATCGCCAACCAGAAACAGTAGATCCACATCTCAGTGCAACTCAAAGAAGGAAAAGACCATGCAAAGCATCATAGCGTAACTCTATTTTATTATTAAAAGCCAAAAGAAAATAATATGTCCACTCACAAAGAGGGTGCCCAATCCCGGCACCAGGAATGATCTGACGATTCACTTAAATGGCTGCCACTGCTCCATACCTACCTGGGGCCCATGTGCGTTCCACTAGGCAGAAGTGACATGGTACATGAAATCCCCGCCCCTACATGTTTCCTCACATCCGGAACATCATCAGGAGAAGGGATGATGAGTGGACATTTTTTTTTATCTTTTTGGCTTCTAATAATAAAATAGAGTTACGCTAAGATGCTCTATCTCCATGGTCTTTTCCTTCTTTGAGTTACACTGAGATGTGGATCTACTGTTTCTGGTTGGCGATGCAGCAGTAATCTGAAGCCTGTTTGACCTACGTCAGTATACACTAAGGGAATCTTCATTGGCAGGTAATTGCATATACTGGCAGGGGCACAGATGATGAATGGATGTGGAGTGTGTGTGGATGCACAAAGCACTGTTTAGAGGCATTTCTATAAGGATAGGAACAGCTGCACAGTCACCATTGGGACTTGATATAATTAATGATAGACTTTTATGCACTTTATTGATCTATTTTTTGCACTTTATTAATATTAACATGTTGGGACAAAATCTCAGAAACAAGAAAAAATGAAAAGTATATAAGATCCCCTCTAAAACATTAAATGCAACTAAACATTAGCACAAACATTAACATATTATATGACAAAATTAGTGATTTAAATAAAGTCCATATTACAAGTCCATTGTGTATAAAGTGAAATCCCAATTGGAATAAAAGTGATCTGGAAAACATCCAAAAGTAATTTGTCCAGAGGTTTCATCAACGTGCTGATTCCACCACCATTAAAGATGTAGGCTTACCAGATGGTGTTGACCCAATTGAACATATGTTCAAGGGGTCACAAACGCTTATTGCTCCAATTCTGGGGCACTGGCTTTCCAATCGCTGGTCAATAGATCACACTATAGGGGTCGCCCTTCTCCAATTCTTGGACATGTATGGTCATAATCATTGAAGATTCATCTCTGACAGCAACTGAATTTAGCATGAAATGGAAGGATATGGCCAAAATAGCATAATACCGTTTACAATGAAAATGAATTAAAAATAAAGTAATGAACTCACATTTAGGTAGTCATTCAAACGCATGTCAATAAAAAATAGGCAGTAGTGGAGTCTTCCCTAATAATTAATAATATAATAATTAATATTAACATGCACTTTATTTGCACTAGTTGCACTTTATACGTATCAGGTTATCGGGTATATGTATTGATTTCACTTTGTATACATCTTTCCACTTTCATATAGAAAGGGTAAGTACAGCTTTTATACTAACCAAAATATTATATGGTCCATAGACCATTTAAAGCAGTAGCAACACAGTATTTTTTGTTTTCTTTGCGTGAGTGATTTATCATGTACTTGTGACACAGCCTGTGACTGGCAGAAATCCACCCACACCATGTTATTGCCAAAAAATAATAAAGATTTAATTCAAATATACTGTATATCTGTATGACAATTTAAAACTGTTTATTCATATTAGTTATATATTTTTACTCTGTATTCCAAAGGCTGTTTTTCTTTTTTTTTTTAACAAACATATAACCAGCAGCAGAGGCCTAGAAGCTCCTCCTGCTTATGTTCCCCTGCAGACAGGCTGGGAAAGAGCTGGGTCATGTGACAGCTGTATATCGATTAGGAAAAAAGGTACTTCATTTTTTTTTTTTTTATTAAAATAATTAGTGTCATCATCCACATACAGAAAAAGAAGGGACAATGTATATTAAACACTGTGTTTTAAAACAAAAGGACATACTTTAATTCAAAATACTTTAATTCAAAATATAATGTCCAAACGGTTATGAAAAAAAGAGGGGAGTGGCCCTCTGTCTATCTAGATGGCTGTCATTTACCGAAACCAAAGTTAAGTTAAGGGTTACCTGGGAGAGACCTTAGTGACCTTTTTAGTTTATTATCCTAATATGAACCAAATTGGGTTTTTTCGCTCTCTAATACAGTCTATGGCTCCTGAGTTTGAAGGGGAAGTTATTATAGCAGGCAACTCTAATCTAGCCTTAGACTTTATAAGGGAAAAATCTCACACTGTTTCACTTAGATGCCCTCCTAAGCAAAGTCGCAAGTTTGCACATTTGCTTTACCACTAAGATCTAGTAGATGCCTGGAGGGAAGCTAACCCCGCCTCTAGAGATTATTCCCATTTTTCGAGAGCCAATGGTCACTTCCTGGTCGGACCACGATCCGGTAATGATACAGTTTTTGGATCTGATAAACAGGATAGCGAAGTCACATTGGCGCTTAAAAGGTCCTCAGCAATTAATCGCACTGTCTTGATATTTCTAACCATTTGAAGACTTTGAAATGAATAAATCAAAGGATAACTCTCCTGCAATTAACTGGGCTGCACACAACGCTTCTGTTTGTCTTTATTCAATTGTCCTCCAGACTTAAAAAAGCTTGCAATGAGTGGATCTCTGCCAAAACGAGTGGGTATGAAGCCTTGGCACACAACATAAATGCTCCCTTTCCCTAATTTATTCACTAAACTTGAAAATCCCATTTAGAAGGCAACATCTCTCACCACGAGAGCCGAGAAACAATTGCATTGGACGAATCATAGGTTCTTTACTTTACTTTATCGCTCAGGACCCTTGCTACCACACAAGCTCACCCCTAGACACTCGCATTTGGCATTCCCTAAAAGATCCTTCAGGAGTTCCACAAATTTTATGCTGATCTATATGGGCAATCTCAGGATGCTGCTCCTCCACCCATTAAGGACTTTTTGGGGAACCTGCCTCTCTCATCTATTGCGGAGGCCCATAGAGACCTTATGGTCCAGCCCTTGAGGAGAATTTTAGTACTATCAAAACATTATCACTTCATAAGTCACCTGGCCCAGATGGCCTTCCTAACTTTTATGACAAAAAATTCTCTGAACATCTGGACCCACATATGGCTCTTTAATTTAATTCCATGTGGGATGGTGGAGTTGTCCCTCTGGATGAAAATAAGGCCTATATTAGAATTATTCATAAACCTAACAAAGATACTACTGATGTCCTTAACCACTTAAGGACTGGCCCTATTTTTCAGACTCTGTGTTTACAAGTTAAAATCATTTTTTTTTGCTAGAAAATTACTTAGAACCCCCAAACACTATATATATTTTTCTAACACCTTAGAAAATAAAATGGCAGTCATTGCAATACTTTATGTCACACCGTATTTGTGCAGCGTTCTTACAAGAGCACTTTTTTTGGAAAAAATACACTTTTTTTTACGTATTTTTTATATTGTGAAAGATAATGTTACACCCAGTAATTGATACGCAACGTCACGCTTCAAAATTGCGCCCGCTCGTGGAATAGCGACAAATTTTTACGCTTAAAAGTCTCCATAGGCGAAGTTTAAAAATGTCTACAGGTTACATGTTTAGAGTGACAGAGGAGGTCTAGGGCTAGAATTATTGCTCTTGCTCTAACAATTACAGCTATACCTCACATGTGTGGTTTGAACACCGTTTTCATATGTGGGAGAAACTCACGTATACATTTGCTTCTGAGCTCGAGCTTCTTAAATATGATATCTGGAGTCAAAAAGACCTCAGATCTCATATTTAGACTAAAATACATTTAAAAAAAAGTTATTTATTATATTTAAAACATTTTTTTTTAAATTTCCCCTTTAAGAGCATTGGACGGAAGTGACATTTGACTTCGCTTCCACCCTCCAATGCTATGGAGCTGAGTGGGGGCCACTTTGCCCTCACTCTGCAGCCAGGCATCCAGGGGAGATGGCGTGATCGTCTCCGCCGCTACTGGTGGTTCCGGTAAGTGACGGAGACGACCAGAGCGACGGGAGGGGGACCCAATTCCCGACACTGATAAAAGTGATCTTGCGGCGAATCCACCGCAGAGACCACCTTTATCTGAAAGCGGACCGCCCGCTGAAGAAGAGAATACCGGGGTTATGGCAGCTATCTCTTCAGAGTGCCGATGTATATCCACAGCGGGCAGTCCGTAAATGGTTAACTACCGCCCAACCTAGTAAACTGGGCAGTAAAGACACTTGTAAAATTCTTCCAAAACTTTTGCCTTTTGCCTCAATACCTTTTTGATGCAGTATATCCAAGGGCAGCCCGTGCATTGTGGGCACACGGGCACCGCCCCCTGCTAACACTGCTGTTGCTCTCCCTATCCATGCGCTCTGCCCCTTTCAGGGTGCCGAACGCATGAATTCCTATGGCGGGGACAGGCAGGGGGTGTGTTTTTTTGAAGCACCTGATTAGAGCCAGAGGCTCTAATAGGCTTCAAAATACAGTGGGCTCTGGGCCATAGTGAATTAATTTCGCTCTTTTCAAACTACAGTTCCTCCCCACCAATCAGGAGGCAGGTTGTGAGTCCTGTTTCCCAATTGGCCAAAGCGGCAGGTGATCCAATTGGATGCCTAGCGCTTTGGAAGAAAAGACATGCTGGAGCTGGACCCACTGCTGCCACTGCCTGGAGGACACAGGAGGAGAGCAGCCTGCCGCATAGCAAGTGCCGGACCTTCCACGCGTGGGGGTGCTGGCTGGCAGTGCCGTGAGCCCTGTGGCTGCCCCTGACGCTATTTGAAATGCTAGGCTATATGCCCTATCTGTATCGCTGGGCTATATACCCTATCTGTAATGCTGAGCTATATACCCTATCTTTAAAGCTAAGCTACATACCCTATCTGCAATGCTGACCTATATACCCTATCTGAAATGTTGGGCTATATACCCTATCTGTAATGCTGGGCTATATACTCTATCTGTAATGCTGGGCTATATATCCTATCTGTAATGCTGGGCTATATGTGCTATCTGAAATGCTGAGCTATATACCCTAACTGTGATGCTGAGCTTTATACCATATCTCTAATGCTAAGCTATATACACTATTTGTAATGCTGACCTATATTCCCTGGGAGGCTGAGCTATATACTCTGTCCTGTGATGCTGAGCTGTATACTCTGTCCTATGATTCTGGGGCTGTATACTCTGTCCTGTGATGCTGAGCTATATACTCTGTCCTGTGATGCTGAGCTGTATAATCCTGACACTATTGGTTAAAGCAAGTGGAATACAGGTGACGGAGTGGGTGGATTCTATAAGGGGGATAAGATAAGTGGGAAGGGTCAAAAAGGAAGGGGGAGATCTGACACCTCCCCATTCTAAAACTTCACCAGCCGCCACTGAGTATATTCATAAGGATCAGTCAGGATTTATTGTAGGGCACCAGACGCTAGACATGTGCATTCGTTTTCGTCCGAATGCATTTTCGTCCGAATTTCAGCTATTTTCGTTTTCGTTTTGACAAACGATAACGAAAGCACAAAATCCGAAAAACGAAAGATCCGACATAAATAAATGCTTTATTTTCATTTTCATTGTTACAACAGTTCGATATAGACTAGGAGATTCGACATGACTCTGACAACAATCTATAGAACCTGTGGTCGAATGTGCCTAACCTTACCTCTATTAGTCCAAGATTATATAGAGAAAATATTCGACAGAGAAAAAAGATTTGACAGAGAGAAAAGATTCTGCAAGTTACTGTCCTAAAAAGTGTTTGGGGACCCGGGTCCTGCCCCAGGGGACATGTATCAATGCAAAAAAAGTTTTAAAAACGGCCGTTTTTTCGGGAGCAGTGATTTTAATAATGATTAAAGTGAAACAATAAAAGTGTAATATTCCTTTAAATTTCGTAGGGGGGGTTGTCTATAGTATGCCTGTGAAGGGGCGCATGTTTCCCGTGCTTAGAATTGTCCCTGCACAAAGTGTCATTTATGCAGGAAAAAAAGTCCTTTAAAATCACTCGCAGCTATTATGAATTGTCGGCTCCGTAATACAGAGAACACTCATTGAAAGTCATTGATAAAAAAATAAATAAATAAATTAAAAAAAAAGCGTGGGGGTCCCCCAAATTCAATTACCAGGCCCTTCAGGTCTGGTATGGATATTAAGGGGAACCCTGCCTCAAATTTAAGAAAAAATTTGACGTGGGGTTCCCCCTAAATATCCATAACCAGACCCTTCAGGTCTGGTATGGATATTAAGGGGAACCCCGCATCAAATTTAAAAAAAATTGACGTGGGGTTCCCCCTAAAAATCCATACCAGACCCTTTATCCGAGCACGCAACCTGGCAGGCCGCAGGAAAAGAGGGGGGGACGAGAGAGCGGCCCCCCCTCCCTCCTGAACCGTACCAGGCCACATGCCCTCAACATTGGGAGGATGCTTTGGGGGTCCGTGACCCCTCAAAGCACCTTGTCCCCATGTTGATGAGGACAAGGGCCTCATCTCCACAACCCTGGCCGGTGGTTGTGGAGGTCTGCGGGCGGGGGGCTTATCAGAATCTGGAAGCCCCCTTTAACAAGGGGACCCCCAGATCCCGGCCCCCCCCTGTTTGAAATGGTAAGGGGGTACAAAAGTACCCCTACCATTTCACAAAGAAAGTGTAAAAAATGGTTAAATAAAACAAACACACTTTTGAAAAATTCCTTTATTAAAAATAAAAAAATAAAAAAAAGATTCCAGCGGCGGTAATCCACTCTTGCTATCCAGCGACGGACGGTCATCTCTCCAGCAATGTCTCATGTCATCCAGCGCAGCGAATCCTCCGTCCTTCTTCTGTCTCCGTGGAGGAGACACTGCAAGGATTCCGGCGGCTGACGTTTCTTAAATACAGAGGGCGGGGCCACCCGTCACCTGACCCCGCCCCCTCTGACGCAAGGGGAAACCCGGGGTTCCCTGTGACGTAGGGGTGACCCGCACCCCTCTGATGTAACACAGGCAGGTTTCCGTTACATCAGAGGGGGGCGGGGTCACCCATACGTCACGGGGAACCCCGGGTTTCCCCTTGCGTCAGAGGGGGCGGGGTCAGGTGACGGGTGGCCCCGCCCTCCGTATTTAAGAAACGTCAGCCGCCGGAATCCTTGCAGTGTCTCCGTGGAGGAGACAGAAGGATGGATCGCTGCGCTGGATGACATGAGACATCGCTGGAGAGATGATCGTCCGTCGCTGGATAGCAAGAGTGGATTACCGCCGCTGGAATCTTTTTTTTATTTTTTTATTTTTAATAAAGGAATTTTTCAAAAGTGTGTTTGTTTTATTTAACCATTTTTTACACTTTCTTTGTGAAATGGTAGGGGTACTTTTGTACCCCCTTAAAATTTCAAACAGGGGGGGGCCGGGATCTGGGGGTCCCCTTGTTAAAGGGGGCTTCCAGATTCTGATAAGCCCCCCGCCCGCAGACCTCCACAACCACCGGCCAGGGTTGTGGGGATGAGGCCCTTGTCCTCATCAACATGGGGACAAGGTGCTTTGAGGGGTCACGGACCCCCAAAGCATCCTCCCAATGTTGAGGGCATGTGGCCTGGTACGGTTCAGGAGGGAGGGGGGGCCGCTCTCTCGTCCCCCCCTCTTTTCCTGCGGCCTGCCAGGTTGCGTGCTCGGATAAAGGGTCTGGTATGGATTTTTAGGGGGAACCCCACGTCAATTTTTTTTTTAATTTGATGCGGGGTTCCCCTTAATATCCATACCAGACCTGAAGGGTCTGGTTATGGATATTTAGGGGGAACCCCACGTCAAATTTTTTCTTACATTTGAGGCAGGGTTCCCCTTAATATCCATACCAGACCTGAAGGGCCTGGTAATTGAATTTGGGGGACCCCCACGCTTTTTATTATATTTATTTATTTATTTTTTTATCAATGACTTTCAATGAGTGTTCTCTGTATTACGGAGCCGACAATTCATAATAGCTGCGAGTGATTTTAAAGGACTTTTTTTCCTGCATAAATGACACTTTGTGCAGGGACAATTCTAAGCACGGGAAACATGCGCCCCTTCACAGGCATACTATAGACAACCCCCCCCCCCCCCTACGAAATTTAAAGGAATATTACACTTTTATTGTTTCACTTTAATCATTATTAAAATCACTGCTCCCGAAAAAACGGCCGTTTTTAAAACTTTTTTTTGCATTGATACATGTCCCCTGTGGCAGGACCCAGGTCCCCAAACACTTTTTAGGACAGTAACTTGCAAATTAGCCTTTAAAATTAGCACTTTAGATTTTGAACGTTGGAGTCCCATAGACTTTAATAGGGTTCTAAAGTATGCTATATAGTTAGCTCCGTCGAATCTTCTTTATACATTCGACACACCATAAGCCTTCCAAGACAGATTCGACCGTAATTCATGTGGATTTTCGGACGAATGCAATTTTTGAACGAAAAACGAAATAAATAAAAACGAATTTCGGGAGTAACTAAATAAATTAAGCTTTCGGACGAAAACGAAATTCCGAAACGAAATATTTTACTCTGCACATGTCTACCAGACGCTAGATCAGATTCGTAGGTCTATAGCTTTGATTTCAGCTGTATGTAATTGGGATGCTCCTCTCACTTCGGAACGTTTGCTTCTTTTGTTTTCCACCTCCATAAGGCTTTTGATAGCTTGAATTTGTTACTTTAGAGACCTTGAGTTTAGGCCCTACATTTCTTTCCTTACTTAAAGTTTGTATAGCTCCCCGTTAGCCCAGGTTTCCATTAGAGGTTACAAATAATCACAATTCCCTTTTAGACGTGGCAGGAGACAGGGCTGCCCACTTCTCTTTACTTTTTGCATTAGCAATTGAACCCCTGGCTATGAATATGGCAATTTGCTCACACCCTAACATTTATGGTATTAATTGTGGACAACAGGAGCATAAATGTGCTTTATATACCGATGATATCCTTATGTATTTCACCAACCCTCAAGTGACTCTACCTAATTTGTTGTGCCTGCTGGACCATTTTTCACAACTTTCTGGCCTTTCCCTGAATTTTCAAAAAACAACAGTGTTTAATGTTTTTTTTTATCCCCTGTCATGGTACAGGCTCTTCGGGATACTTATACTTTTCAATGGGCACAACACTCCATTCCATGCTTAGGGGTTCAATTAGCATCCTCCATTGAGACTCTTTATAAGGCAAAATACACCCATTGTTTAAAAAACTTTGGGAGGACCTTCGTCTGGATGGATTATTCCCTATAATGGTTTGTGTCAGAATCCACCCAGTCAAAATGGCATTCTTACCCAGGGTATTTTACTACTTTAAAACTTTGTCAGTGATGGACCTGAGGAGAGATTTACCTCATCTACAAGCGAGTTTGACATTTTGTATGGGGTAACAGGAGACCTCTGATGAAGAAACAGACATTATATACCCTGAAACCCATGGGTGGGCATGGTCTTCCCAATCTACAGGCTTATTTTCAAGCAGCTCAAATTGCCCAATTAGCCTACACTACTGCTAAAGGCTGTGTTCCCATTTGGGTCTCTATTGAGGCACTTTTTTGCCATCCCTTTGCCATAGGATCATTATTGTGGCTTCCTATCCATATATGCCCTCCTATACTATGTTCCTCTCTATCACATTCTATAGCGGTCTGGGACAGAACACATCACCACAACTCTTTCCCATGCCCACATACACTATTATCTCCCATCTTTTGTAACCCAGAGTTTCCACCTGGTCTGGTACCAAGATCATTTTTATGGTGGTTTTATAAGGGGTTATCTTAATGGAGATGAAATATACTCTTTGCAACACTTTAAGGATATGATGCAAATGCCTTCTAGTGAAATATTCCGATACATTCAAATCACATCCTTTGCCAGATATAAACTCAACTTGCTAGTAGGGCCCCTTACGCTTACAAACAACTTTGAAATATCTTGTTAAACAAGGGGTCTTCTGAGGGGGCGTATATCTGCGCTGTATACCGCTCTCACTGAGCTGAACTCAAAACGTACTTATATGAACCAATGGGGAAAAGTGGTAGGAAATTGCTTATGATTTATCTAAAGTCTCCGTCAATACGACTCTAATCAAAGCTAATTATAAAACACTTCTGCGCTGGTACCTGGTTTCGATCCGGGTAGTCAAAATACATCCTTCCACATCGCCAAACTGTTTTCGACGTTGTGGCCAGTTGGGAACAGTGCATCACATTTGGTGGCAATGCCCCCTCGTGACTAGGTTCTGGATCAGGATATTTAATCTTATAAATTCGTAATAGGGGTGCACATTCCCAGATCCCCAGAAGCAGCCCTTTTTCACAAACTACCTGGTGAAGTGTCCAGAAGGTCAGTGAAATCGATCACTCATATACTTAATTTCAGTTCTAAAAAGGTGGATAAGATATTGGATCCATTGATTTGTTGTAGCTCAGTTCACCAATAAACTCTGGGTTGACCCTCTTCTTCTTCTTCTATAATTCTTTCTCCACATTAACCCCCCCATCTTTTTTTTTTCTCTGCTTCGTCTCTTTCTCTTCTCTCTTTTTGCCCCTTTCTCTGTTATCTACATTTAATGTATATCCGGTTGTCTTTAAGGGCTTATACAATTGCATGCCCAAGCATAGTCTCAAGGATTAGTGTTGGGGGTCTCCCCGCTTCTCCTTACCCATTATTCCCCCCCCCCAATCTGTTCCCCCATACCATGCCTTTGTTCCATGCCTCCATCATACATTCATACATAGCTGTATTCCAGTTACCGATAAGAAATATTTACTCTCTGACCAATTATTGCTCAGGACTACATCTTTTTATTTTATTTGTTGACAATGAGGGATAGTACATTTAACGTTTGGATAGTAACCTGAGACCTTTTTTTGCCTGTTGTATGCCTTTTTCTTATGATGTTGGATTTTACTTATCCTTACCTTATTTACCTGTGTCTTGATATGATGACAACCTAAGAATTGGCTTTATTCAAATGTTATCTCTGTTGTTACCAGATCTTTTCAATACAAATATTGAAATATAAAGTATAATGTCCAAAAACTAATGTAAAGTATTCAAGCATTGCATAAATTGTTGTTATCCACCAAGTATCTGTGTTCACCCTTAGCAATGTCATATAATGTCAATGTTCTTCAAAATAACTCCTCCATCCATAGGATCAGAGAGACCCACAGAACTGATTTAAAGTGGTTGTAAACCTCAAACATGAAATATGAACAAAACACATCCCTCTATAGTATGCACTTGTCTCAATCCAGAGCACTAAGTGTAATTTCTGTCCACTGCCTTGTTCCTCGGCTATAAGAATGAGTAACATCTGACAAGTTTTCCTGACACCAAGAGATAAATAGTGACAGGGGATGGATATCCAGCTGAATGACAGCGTCAGTTCTGTTCCTGGGTGCTGTGTGAAGGGGATGCTTCCCTTCCCTTCAATTAGCGCTCAGACTTCTCCTCACTGATGTAACTTCTCCACCACCTGCTTTTCAGAGCTGAGAGATCCTGTGTAAATTGTGCACTATGAATGGCTGTAGGGGGAAACACTGCTGTAGATAAACAGGTACAACTTATTTATAAGGATTTGTTTTATCTCTTTGTATAACCTGAGGCCAGTCACTTCACTGGGTGTATGTGAGGGTTTTCAACCACTTTAACCCTTAAATCAACAGAAGATCAGTAGCGCTTTATGCAATAAAATCTCCACCATTGACCCTGTCCTTTACCTAAAAATGTTCCACATTCCTCAGTTTGCAGGTGCAGACTAACATGGATGGTTATATTCACTAGCAAAAAGCACATTATTAAAACCAGTAAAATGCAAGTAAAAACTCACATGTGTGTATAACCAACACAGGATGACACATGCAACTGCTTGTTGCAAATGCAATAATCCATTTACAGTTATTCATAAGGCAGTTTGTCAATTTTAAGACCACTCTTTTTTTAAAATCCAGGCAGATACATAAATTAGACCACCTCTAGCATTTTTTCACTTGGTCTGTGCCCCAAAAGTGATAGATTATGCCAATTTCTAAAATGTATAGATAGACTGTGATGTTTATAATCCCACCTAATATTATACGAATCTTCACAAATTCTTTTGCTCGGCGTGCAAGTGGTACATCCTATGTATTGGAGCCCATGTGTACATGTCACATATTTGGTGAAGCAGGTAATCAATGTATCAGTTCTAAATTATTCTCCCATTGAGTTTGATGTATAGGTAAACATTCTGTTTTGGTTTCCCCTACTGATTTTACATGCCATGCACCGCCCACAAGCATAAAATCGTTTCCAATCAAATAAAGTTTTTTTTTACTTTTTATTGGGATTGTAATTTTTTTTTTACCAAAAGAGAGCGTTTACCTGTACACCTGTAAATCCAACTGTATGTCTTCAGCTTACATACTTACAACATAATTCACACACAGCAAAAACATGCTTATGGGCAAACAGTTACCTTTCTTTAGATTTTAAACTTTCTAAATAGTGGCCTGATATTTGTTGTCTGATGTCTTGTGGAATTGTCTAAAAGCGGTTGCTGAGCTTAAAGAGGAAGTAAAGTCTTAATTTTTAATTGTACCTACAGGTAAGCCTATAGTAAGGCTTTCCTGTAGGTACTGTTAATATCTCCTAAACTTGCACAGTATAGGAGATATTCAGAGTGCAGGCAGCCGGAGATGTCATCGGCGCACCTGTGCCGTAAACGGCAGCTCAAACCCGGAAGAAACACCCAGGAAGATGTCAGTCATCTCAGTGGTGTGCGGGAGCCGCTGGAGGGCTTCGTTCTAAGGTAAATATTTCATAATGAGCTAGTATGCAATGCATACTAGCGCTCTCTGGGTTTACAACCTCTTTAATTGTTTTAGCACATGGCTATGGATGACATCTGGACCAGAGGCCATGTTTATCTTAAGCCCCATATACATGGGGCAAATGTGGCTGCTTATAAAGAAAATTAACTATAACACATTTTGAACAACTTATTTTTTATGTACAGTCAGTCCCTGGGTTACAAACATCCGACTTACAAACGACTCCTACTTACAAACGGAGGGAGACAACAGGAAGTGAGAGGAAATCTACCCCTAGGGAGGGAAATTCACTCCTGTAATGCCTTGTACACACGGTCTGACTTTCCGATGGAAAATTGCGATCAGATCCCGTTGTCGAAAAATCCGTTGTGTGGGCGCCATCTGACTTTTTCCGTCTGAATTTCAGACACACAAAGTTTTAGAGCTGGATCTAAAATTTTCCAACAACAAAATCCGATCGTTTAAATTAGGATCGCGTGTAGACAATTCCGACAGTCAAAGTGCCACGCATGCGCAGAATAAATTACGAGATGAAAGCTATTGGCTACTGCCCTCTTTATAGTCCCGTCGTACGTGGTTTATGTCACCTGGTTCTGAACGATCGGATTTTCTGACAACTTTGTACGACTGTGTGTATGCAAGACAAGTTTGGGCCAAAATACGTCGGAAAAAATCCAATGGATTTTGTCGTCGGAATGTCCGACCGTGTGTACAAGGCATAAGAGTTATCATGGGAAAAAAGTGTCTCCACTGAAGCTTTATTGGCAATCCTTTTTTTCATAACAACCCAAATTTTTCTAAATCCAATTGTCAGGGACAGAAAGTGGGTGAAATCTTCTGAACAGGGGCACAGACAGATAAACAAATGGGTGTTAACCCTTCCCTATGCTATCCAAAAAACTTAAAAAACGTTTTTTTTGCTGGAGCCACACTTAAAAAATGTAACCTTTCTGACTTGCAAACAAAAAATTTAAAGTCAGCAGCTACAAATACTGCAGCTGCTGACTTTTAATAATTGGACACTTACCTGTCCCAGGGTCCAGTGATGTGGGGGAATGAAGCCCCGCTCGCCCCCTCTTCTCGGTGGCGCCCTCCTTCACAGCCGGGCACCCACTGCGCATGCGCGAGCGGCACCGCGCACGTGATTGGCCTATCACGGGTCCCAGATGACTGACAGCAGGGAGGGAGCAGACCTGAGCCCTTCCTGCGCCAAGGGGAAGTGATGTCACCAGCCCAGGCACTGAAGGAGGCAGACTACGAGGGACCCCCTAGCAACAGGCATTTAAAGGTGAGTTAACAAAAAAATTTCCCAAATGTTTTTTTTTTGCTTGTTTTTAGGAATTGTAATCATTTTTTTTGTGTGTGTGGAACACCATTTTAAGAACAAACCTACAGACCCTATATTGTTTATAACCCAAGGACTGCCTGTACATGAAATTCATTTAGATCATTTAAACTGAAGGTTCAATTAGGCTGTCAATTTTTATATTTTTATAATTATAAATAACTAATAATCACTGTATTTATTTATAATTATTTGTTTATTGATTATAGTTAATTATAATTAATTAATTTATAGTCAATAATTAATGAAATTATTTATTTATTTATAATTATTTATTCACTTTTTGAATATAATTGATTGTTATTAATCACTATATTAATTTAATTATATTTAATTTTGAGCATTTATCACTTAATGTTTGATTGTATATGAATTGTTCTAGCTGATTTCAGGTAATCTATTAGAATTATCTGATTAATTTTCATTTCTTTGCACAAACAGTAATAGCCTCAGTGGGGGTATTTTATTCTTTATATGCATTGTATTTTGGATGTGTATCACATCCTGGTAGCTGCAGCTGTAACTGGGTTTTTTTTTTTAATCTTTTAGATTAGGAGCGCAGTAATTTTCTTTTCTTATCATGTGAAGTGTGATAGATTCTTTCAGATAGTCTAAGCATCTCAGTTCTAGATAATATCTGCGGCCATGGTAGGTTATTTGTTCTCCAATTGAATGCTATCATCCACTGGATCAAACTGGTCAGTGAGTGAAAGAGTCTGTTACAAGGAGTCAGGCATGTACTGGCCATCGGGACTACCGGGAGATTCCCGGTGGGCCGATGGCTCAGTGGGCCGGTCTGGTGCAGTCCTGGAGCCGCTCCTCTCTGACAGTGAGTGATTTCGATTTCACTCCTGTCATGAGGAGCAGTCTCCGAGATATGCTAGAGAGAGCATTAGGCTTTCTGCTCCCTCCAGCCTGCAGGGGGAGATAGACACGGTCAGCAGACTTTCCTTCCTCTCTCCCCTATCGCTTGTTATCACATGACTGGAGAGAGGAAGAAGAGAGGCTGCCTTTAGAACCGTGAGTACATGTGGGAGGGGGACACTCTGATGTAAGGAGCTGGTGGTGGGACTCTGATGTAAGGAGCTGGTGGTGGGACTCTGATGTAAGGAGCTGGTGGTGGGACTCTGATGTAAGGAGCTGGTGGTGGGACTCTGATGTAAGGAGCTGGTGGTGGGACTCTGATGTAAGGAGCTGGTGGTGGGACTCTGATGTAAGGAACTGGTGGTGGGACTGTGATGTAAGGAACTGGTGGTGGGACTCTGATGTAAGGAGCTGGTGGTGGGACTCTGATGTAAGGAACTGGTGGTGGGACTCTGATGTAAGGAACTGGTGGTGGGACTCTGATGTAAGGAACTGGTGGTGGGACTCTGATGTAAGGAACTGGTGGTGGGACTCTGATGTAAGGAACTGGTGGTGGGACTCTGATGTAAGGAACTGGTGGTGGGACTCTGATGTAAGGAACTGGTGGTGGGACTCTGATGTAAGGAGCTGGTGGTGGGACTCTGATGTAAGGAGCTGGTGGTGGGACTCTGATGTAAGGAACTGGTGGTGGGACTGTGATGTAAGGAACTGGTGGTGGGACTCTGATGTAAGGAGCTGGTGGTGGGACTCTGATGTAAGGAGCTGGTGGTGGGACTCTGATGTAAGGAGCTGGTGGTGGGACTCTGATGTAAGGAACTTGTGGTGGGACTCTGATGTAAGGAACTTGTGGTGGGACTCTGATGTAAGGAGCTGGTGGTGGGACTCTGATGTAAGGAGCTGGTGGTGGGACTCTGATGTAAGGAACTTGTGGTGGGACTCTGATGTAAGGAACTTGTGGTGGGACTCTGATGTAAGGAGCTGGTGGTGGGACTCTGATGTAAAGAGCTGGTGATGGGACACTCAAAACGTAAGTGGGCCGGTCTGGATGACGTCCAGGGCCGAATTTCTGTCCCAGTCCAGCCCTGCAAGGAGTAGGTAAGTTTAGCGCCGTGGCATATAAGAGGCAGGTTTGTGGGGAAAGGGGGATTTGTTGTTTGGATGATTCTTCCATTCTGACTATAGCTGCATGCCAGATTGGTTTGAGATGTTCACAAAAAAATTGTAAATATGTATCAGGTTCTGAACATCCCCTAAAACAGTTAGGGGAGGTTTCAGGATAGAAAAAATGTATTTTGGATGGGGTCAGATACAATCATGAAAAAAGTTTGGTGGGGGATTCTCTAAATGAGATAGCTCTGTTACTTTTCCTGAGGTTGTCAATCATAGCATCCCACTCTTCGGTGGCAAAAGAGCAATCTAGTTCAGCTTCTCAGCGAATCATTGGTGCCGATTTTTCAGGCATAGAAAGGGAATTTAAGTATCTATATATTAACCACTTGACCGCTGGGCACTTAAACACCCTTAATAACCAGACCAATTCTCAGCTTTCGGTGCTCTCACATTTTGAATGACAATTACTCAGTCATGCAACACTGCACCCATATGAAATTTTTGTCCTTTTTTTCACACAAATAGAGATTTCTTTTGGTGGTATTTAATCACCGCTGGGTTTTTTATTTTTTGTGCTATAAAAGAAAAAAGACCGAAAATTCTGTAAAAAAACGAATTTTTCTTTGTTTCTGTTATAAAATTTAGCAGATTAGTAATTTTTCTTCATAAATTTTTGACAAAATTTATACTACTACATATCTTTGGTAAAAATAAGTACAAATTGGTGGATATTATTTGTTTTTTGTGAAAGTTATAGAGTCCACAAGCTATGGTGCCAATATCAGAAAATTGATCACACCGGAAGGACTGACAGCCTATCTCATTTCTTGAGACCCTAACAAATACCTCCCAAATGACCCCTTTTTGGAAAGAATACATTCCAAGGTATTTAGTAAGAGGCGTGGGGAGGTTTTTGAGGCTGTCCTTTTTTTCCTACAATTCTTTGCAAAATCAAGATTTTTTTTCCTTTTTTTTCCCACAAAATTGTCATATTATCAGGTTATTTTTTACACACAGCATATGGATACCACAAATTACACCCCAAAACACATTCTGCTATTACTCCCGAGTATGACGATATCACATGTGTGAGACTTTTACACAGCGTGGCCACATACAGAGGCCCAACATGCAGGAGGCACCATCAGGCGTTCTGGAGCACCCAGGCCAATTCTGACATTTCTCTCCTACATGTAAAAATCATCATTTACTTGCTAGAAAATTACATAGAACCCCAAAACATTATATGTGTTTTAGCAAAGACCCTAGAGAATACAATGGTGGCCGTTGCAACTTTTTATCACGCACGGTATTTGCGCGGCAATTTTTCTAACGCGTTTAAAAAAAAAACTGTTTTGTGCTTAAAAAAAAAAAACAGTAAAGTTAGCCCAATGTTTTTGCATAATGTGAAAGATGAAGTTACGCAGAGTAAATAGATACCTAACATGTCACCCTTCAAAATTGCACACGCTCGTGGAATGGCGCCAAACGTCGCTACTTAAAAATCCCCATAGGTGACGCTTTTTTTCTGGTTACATGTTTTGAGTTACAGAGGAGGTCTAGGGCCAAAATTATTGCTCTCGCTCTAACGTTCGCAGTGATACCTCACATGTGTGGTTTGAACACCGTTTTCATATGTAGGCTGGACTTATGCATGCGTTCGCTTCTGCATGCGAGCACATGGGGACAGGGGCGCTTTAAATTTTTTTTCCTTTTTATTGTTAATTTTACTTTATTTATTTTAGTTTGACATTTTTTTCCCCAAAAATAAATTTTTTGATCACTTTTATTCCTATTACAAGGAATGTAAAACATCCCTTGTAATAGGAATAGGCGTGACAGGTCCTCTTTACAGTGAGATATGGGGTCAATAAGACCCCACATCTCACCTCTAGGCTGGGAAGCCTGAAATAAAAAAAAAAAAAAAAAAATGGCAGGGTATTGGCAGGGTATTGCAGAGTATTGGCAGGGTATTGGGTATGGCAGAGTATTGGCAGGGTATGGCAGAGTATTGGCAGGGTATGGCAGAGTATTGCAGAGTATTGGCAGGGTATTGCAGAGTATTGTAATAGGAATAGGCATGACAGGTCCTCTTTACAGTGAGATATAGGGTCAATAAGACCCCACATCTCACCTCTAGGCTGGGATGCCTGAAATAAAAATAAAAAATAAAATAAAATGGCAGGGTATTGGCAGGGTATTGCAGAGTATTGGCAGGGTATTGGTTATTGCAGAGTATTGGCAGGGTATTGGCAGGGTATGGCAGAGTATTGGCAGGGTATTGCAGAGTATTGGCAGGGTATTGGGTATGGCAGAGTATTGGCAGGGTATGGTGGCAGAGTATTGGCAGGGTATTGCAGAGTATTGGCAGGGTATTGGCAGGGTATGGCAGAGTATTGGCAGAGTATTGGCAGGGTATGGCAGAGTATTGTAGAGTATTGGCAGAGTATTGTAGAGTATTGGCAGGGTATTGGGTATTGCAGAGTATTGGCAAGGTATTGCAGAGTATTGGCAGGGAATTAAGGGGATAAATTTCAGTGAGCAGCGATGTGGGCACTGCAGATGCAGCCCACATTGCTGCTGACACCGATCTCTTCCCCCTCCGCTGTACCGATCGGTACAGAGTGGGGGAGGGAGGAACCGGCGTCATTTGATTCTGGGAGGCCGTTAATTAATGGCCTCTCAGAGTTAGACAACCGCCCTGTAGCTGTTAATCGGCTATGGGCCGGTTGTTAAGTGGTTAATGAACTAAGGCCTTTGTCTTTAGAAGAGGTTAAAGTGGTGTTGCCACCCAAAAAATAAAACTACTTAAAATTCTTAAAAAAAATCAAAAAAAAATAATTGGCAAAAAAAAAATTTTTTACTCACCTCTAAATACCGGTTGCTAGGGAGTCCCTCGTAGTCTGCCTTCTTCATTGCCCGGGCTGGTGACATCACTTCCCCTCGCGCCGCACATTCACCTGGGACCTGTCATGTGTCCCAGGTGACTGTACGGCGTATCACGGCGCCCTGCGCCGCTCGCGCATGCGCAGTGGGTGCCCGGCTGTCAAGCCACAGCCGGGTGCCCACAGTATGCATGACGGCGCCGCGAGCGGAGCGGGGAGCGAGGGGGGGGCTTCGTTCCCCCGCATCGCTGGACCCTGGGGCAGGTAAGTGTCCGATTATTAAAAGCCAGCAGCTGCAGTATTTGTAGCTGCTGACTTTTAATTTTTTTTTTTTAGGGGGTACCCCACTTTAAGCAAATCTGTTCAAAAAGAGAGTTTGGTGTCTGAATTTGTAGAGCATAGTATTTTTTTTTTATACAAAATTTTATTGAAAAAGAGTGTACATGACAAAGAATTTGAAATCACAAGGACACAAGAATTTTTGTTTTAGAATACAGGTTGGATAAGAGCAGTTATATGACATAAAATGTAATATGAACATAGTACTCTTTACAAGGAATGAAAAACCTACCATTCCTCTTCGGAAGAAGGAGAAGGGGAGGCCTCAACTGGATGGATCTGAGAATAGTAAGCCACCATGTTATCCTTAGAAGGAACCAGAGTATAACGTGTAACATACATGTAGATAAAAGACAGGAGGGAAGGCGGGGAGAGGGGGGGGAAGGGTCTGAGTCAGATATGGCTGCTCGTACATGGGGGGGGGGGATCCAGCATAAATCCGAACTGTCGGTAGAAGAGGTTATAACACAGTGTGGGTGGGAGAGGGTCTGAAATCCGCTGTCCTGTAGTCTTAAGTTTCAGGTTGTAGCAAAGTTCGCTGTTGGCGGGAGTCCCTTCTGGATGAAAGAGTGGTCCTCAAGGTGAGCTCGTTCCTGTGGAGTGAGCTTAGAGGCTATGAACATGTCCTATCTGTTGTGGAAGCGCTGTTTGGCTTTTGCGTGGTACAGATTTGTATTGAGTTTGTCCCAGAAAAGAAGGTGCATGAGGTCCCTACTGACTTGAGAAACAGAAGGTTTGGCAGTGGTTGTCCAGTTGGCTAGAATGGCTCTCCTAGCAAGTAATAGGCAAATCAGTGCCCATTCCTTGCCCAGAGGTGTGGGAGTGGTTGACCATGGGAGTAATTTGGGGTCCCAGTGCCCAAAGATGAGGAGCAGCGGATCTTTAGGGAGCTTCAGGAGTGTGATCTCAAAGATGAAGGCTAAGATTTGATACCAGAACGTTGAGATGACAAAGCAAGACCAATAGCGGTGCGTGAGAGAAGGTTTAGGTTGTTGGCAGAGAGGGCACAGTGAAGCAGGAGATTGATGAGGTGGCGCTGAGGGCAGGCAAGATATGTGTGCTCAGTGAGCAATTTTCAATTGGGTTTCCCTCCAGGATTCGTTTGGAACCAAGTTGTAAACTCAGTTGAGGCCATGCAGGATCTTTTCCACTATGCCATCGTCCGAGAAGTCTTTTGCCCAGTTGGAAACTGAGGATGATTCCAGAGGAGGTGTTGTTTTCAGAAGTAAAGGTTTGTAGATGTCGGAGATTCTGTAGGAGTTTTTATGAAGGAGTGCCTCAATGAAAGAAGATTTGAACCTTGTGCTTTCCTCCCTGCAGGTTTTCTGTAAAAAACTGAGACATTGGCCATGGTGAAAGGCAGATGAATCTGGTAAAGAGAACTTGTCGGCCAAAAAGCGGAAGGATAGTGCACGACCAGAGTCCAGGTCACATAAAGAGGAGAAGGTAGTGAGGCCCTTTTGTCGCCATGCTTCTTAAGGTTGGTGGTCCAGCCCCTGGGTAAAATTTGGATGACCCTGTATCGGGAGGAATCTTGAAATGAAAGGGGACAGTTTGAGACCTTTCCTTGCCTCCCTCCAGGCGATAGCTGTATCTCTCAGAAAAAGGTTATGTTGGAGTGACGGCATGAGTTGTTTCCACTTACAGTGGAGAAGGGCTGTTAGGGAGTAGGGGTGTGTCATTTCAGCCTCCAGTTGATAATTTGAGCAGCAGGATTTTTGGGTTATCCAGTCTAGGCCCACCCTCAAAAGACAGGCTAAGTTATACATTCTTAGATTGGGGAGGCTAATACCTCCCTCGGTTCTGGGAAGGTGGAGTTTGGAGAAGGCTATGCGTGGTCTTTTGTTTCGCCATATAAATTTGGAAATCGCAGAATTTAGGAGTTTGGTATCCTTGTGTCTAAGGAGTAGGGATACCGTCTGCAGAGGATATAAGAGGCGTGCAAAACTGTCCATTTTGACTAGATGACACCTTCCCAGAAGCGAAAGAGGCAGATCCATCCAGTTTTCAAATTCCTGAATAATTTTGGCAAAGAGGGGAGGGTAATTCAGGTGGTAGAGAGAAGAAGGGAGTTTCCCTATTTTGATACCTAGGTATGTGATATGGGATTTTGCGATCATGAAAATGGAGTGCTGTGCCCATGCTGGAGGTGGAAGGGAGCCCAAAGGGAGTATCTCGCTCTTGGAATAATTTATACGCAATCCCGAGCATTTTCTGAATTGGTGAAAAATATATTTAATCGTGGGCATGTCTGCGGACGGGTTGGCGGAGAAAATAAGAACATCATCTGCAAAGAGAAACGTTCTCAGTTCGTGCGACCATATTTTGATCCCATGTAACGGGGCCACGTTCGCCAGATATCTGGAAAGTGGTTCAAGGGCAATGTTAAAAAGGAGTGGGGACACGGGGCAGCCCTGTCTGGTTCCCTTATGTAGGCGAAATTCGTCTGAGAGGAGGCCGGCGGCGACTAGCCTAGCTGCTGGGGAGGTGTACATGGAGCTGATTAGGTGGAGAGAGCATAGTATTTTGAATACAATTCCTTAATTTGGGTATAATGAGTGAGTTCGAAGTGGGGGAAGTTGTATTTTTCCTGAACAGTAGAGAAAGAGGGGAATCCTGAATTAGTGATAAGGGAACCCAATGTGGTCAGGTTGTTTTCGATCCATAATGTGAATGTGTTATATTCACTGTGATTTAGTGTAAATCTAATATCACCTAAGTAAGAGGCTAGGGGTGGAACTTTTGAGGCTAAACTATATATATCTTTGATTTTAAGCCACAGTTGGAGAAATTGGGCAACTATCATGTTGTGTTTGATTAACCACCTCAATACAGTGCACTTACACCCCCTTCCTGACCAGATCAATTTTCAGCTTTCAGAGCTCTTACAGTTAAAATGACAATTACTTAGTCATGCAACACTGTACCCATCAGGGCTGGACTGGGACAGAAATTTGGCCCTGGACTTCATCCAGACCGGCCCACTTACATGTGAGCATCCCATCACCAGCCCCCTTACAACAGAGTGTCCCATCACCAGCCCCCTTACAAAAGAGTGTCCCATCAGCACCCCTTACATCAGAGTGTCCCATCAGCACCCCTTACATCAGAGTGTCCCATCAGCACCCCCTTACATCAGAGTGTCCCATCAGCACCCCCTTACATCAGAGTGTCCCATCAGAACTCCTTACATCAGAGTGTCCTATTACCAGCCCCCTTACATCAGAGTGTCCCATTACCAGCCCCCTTACATCAGAGTGTCCTATCAGCACCCCCTTACATCAGAGTGTCCTATCAGCACCCCCTAACATCAGAGTGTCCTATCAGCACCTCCTTACATCAGAGTGTCCCATTACCAGCCCCCTTACATCAGAGTGTCCCATCAGCAGCCCCCTTACATCAGAGTGTCCCATCACCAGCCCCCTTACAACAGTGTCCCATCACCAGCCCCCTTACAACAGAGTGTCCCATCAGCACCCCTTACATCAGAGTGTCCCATCAGCACCCCTTACATCAGAGTGTCCCATCAGCACCCCTTACATCAGAGTGTCCCATCAGCACCCCCTTACATCAGAGTGTCCCATCAGAACCCCTTACATCAGAGTGTCCTATTACCAGCCACCTTACATCAGAGTGTCCCATTACCAGCCCCCTTACATCAGAGGGTCCTATCAGCCCCCCCTAACATCAGAGTGTCCCATCAGCACCTCCTTACATCAGCGTGTCCCATCACCAGCCCCCTTACATCAGAGTGGCCCACTGAGCCATTGGCCCACCGGGAAACTCCCGGTAGTCCCAATGGCCAGTACATGCCTGGTACCCATATGAAACGTGCGTCCTTTTTTCCACACAAATAGAGCTTTCTTTTAGTGGTATTTAATCACCAGTGGGTTTTTTATTTTTTGTGCTATAAATAAAATAAAACGTAAATTTTGTGAAAAAAATGGCTTTTTCTTTGTTTCTGTCATAAATTTTTGCTAATTAGTAATTTTTCTTCATAAATTTTGGACAAAATTTATAGTGCTACATATCTTTGGTAAAAATAACCCACATTAGTGTATATTATTTGGTCTTTGTGAAAGTTATAGTCTACAAACTATGGTGCCAATCACTGAAATTGATCACATCTGATCAGGCCTTCAGTACATCAGGTGTATCTCATTTCTTGAGTCAGGAAAGTACAAATACCCCCCAAATTACCCCTTTTTAGAAAGTAGACATTCCAAGGTATTAAGTAAGTAGCTTGGTGAGTTTTTTTAAGTTGTAATTTTTTCCTACAATTCTTTGCAAAATTAAGCATACAATAAATGACACCCCAAAATACATTCTGCTACTCTTCCCGAGTATGGCGATACCACATGTGTGAGACTTTTACATAGCCTGGCCACATACAGAGCACCAAAATTGAAGTAGTACCTTCAGACATTCTACGAGCAAAAATTACGCATCTCATTTCTCAACCACCTATTACACTTTTGAAGGCACTGGAGTACCAGGACAATGGAATTTCCCATAAAATTACCCCATTTTGGAAAGCAAACACCCCAACGTATAATCTGTGAGGCATAATGAGTCTTTTGAACGGTTCATTTTTTTCCAGAAGTTTTTGGAAAATGTGGAAAAAATGAAAATGCATTTTTTTTACACAAAGTTGTCAATTTATAAGATATTTCTAACACATAGCATGTATATAGCAAAAATTACACCCCAAAACACATTCTGCTACTCCTCCCAAGTATGGCGATACCACATGTGTAGGACTTTTACACAGCCTGGTCACATAGAGAGGCCGAACATTGAAGTAGTACCTTCAGGCGTTCTAAGAGCATAAACGACACATCTCATTTCATTCCTACCTATCACACTTTTGAAGGTCCTGGAGCAAACACCCCAACGTATATATTCTATGAGGCATGGGCTGCAAATAGGTACACGGGTACTCTGATGGGCTGCAGATAGGTGCTCTGGTACACTGATGGGCTGGTGACAGGTACTTGAGTACTCTGATGGCCTGGTGACAGGTACTCGGGTACTCTGATGGCCTGGTGACAGGTACTTGGGTACTCTGATGGCCTGGTGACAGGTACTCAGGTACTCTGATGGCCTGGTGACAGGTTCTCTGATGGCCTGGTGACTGGTATTTGGGTACTGTGAAGGGCGGTGATAGGTACTCAGGTAATCATATGGACTGTGACAGGTACTCGGGTACTCAGATGAACTGTGACAGGTACTCAGATGAACTGTGACAGGTACTTGGGTACTCAGATGGACTGGGACAGGTACTCAGGTACTCAGATGAACTGTGACAGGTACTCGGATACTCAGATGGACTGGGACAGGTACTCGGGTACTCTGATGGGCTGTGACAGGTACTCGGGTACTCTGATGGGCTGTGACAGGTACTCGGGTACTCTGATGGGTCGTGACAGGTACTCGGGTACTCTGATGGGCCGTGACAGGTACTCGGGTACTCGGATGGACCGTGAGTGACAGGTACTATGAGGGGTGGTGACATGTCCTCTTTATTGGGGGGGGGGAAATCAGTGTGATTGGTAGGCGGTAACGAGATGTTACCGCAATCTCCTCCTCACACACGATCGGTGTGTGAGGAGGAGAACCTGGTAAGATCTCGTTACCGCGGTTTGTTTACATTTTAGTGATCATCTGTGAAACGATCACAGCCGATCACGTGGGTAAACAGCCGGCCAATGGCTGTTTACCAGCGTCGGTGACGAGCAGTGTTCCTGGGAACACAACGCCACCGACGTGCACCCGCCGTGCACAGTGGGGGTGTGACCATCTGTGATCGGCTGTGACTTCATCAGGGCTGATCACGTGGTAAATGGGCACACCCAATGGCTGTTCACCCCCTTCGGTGGCGAGTGGTGTCTCCAGGACACGCCGCCACCAAAGAAACAGGGATGTGTGCGCACGATCGCACGCATTCCCTGTTTAAACGGGAGGACGTCATATGATGCCCTCCTGCCACAATAGGTGCGCCGCCTGGCCGTCATTTGACGGCCGGTGGTCGGGAAGTAGTTAATGTACGATGATGGCACATGTTTGTCCATAAGATGCCTTGAAGGTATAGTGGTGAAATTGAGAATCATTCCAATATTTTCCAGGGGATATTATGGGTAGGGGTGAACCATTGTGATAGCTGTGTGAGTCTAGCGGCAAGAAAATGGTGCCATAAGTTTGGGAGACCCAAACCTCCATTGGTTTGTGGTCTATGCATAAGAGTATAGCTACATCTAGGTTTTTTGTTTGCCCAAATAAATTTATTAATTTCTCTTTGGAAGGATTCTATCCTGGTTTTGGGGACATTGATAGGGAGGGCTCTAAAGTAATATAGAAGTTTAGAGATAATTGACATCTTAATTGCACAGATTCTTCCCAGGAAGGATATGTGGTAGGTGGACCATTTCTTGAGTATGGAACTAATGTGGGAGAAAAGTGTAGGATAGTTATCTTTGTAAAGAGATTTAAACGAGGGTGTGACTTGGATACCCAAGTATCTAAAGGATTTGGAGTACCATGTGAAAGGAAAGTTTTGTTGAAGAAGGGATTGTATGTTTGGGGGAAGATTGATAGGAAGGGCTGGACATTTATTTATGTTGATACCTAAACCTGAAAGGTTGTGAAAGGCTTTAAATTCTGTGAGTAAGGATATTAATGGATTAGATATAAAAGAAGGACATCATCAGCGTATAGATTTAGTTTACATTCATTGTGGCCTACATTGTAACCTTTTATGTTATTTTTTTTTCTCAATGCTACAGCTAGGGGTTCTATTGCTAGAACAAACAATAGAGGGGGTAAGGGACAGCTCTGTCTTGTTCCTCTGCTTAGGGCCTTAGGTGTTGGTGGTATCAGAAAACTGTAAGCCAGACAGTTACTCTTGATGGAAAAAGAAAGAAACTGTCAACATGGTCATATAGCGATATGTAATCAATTGAAGGGGAAAATATCCATAGAAGGTCCTGGGAGCAGTGATTTTAATAATGCTTAAAGTAAAAAAATAAAAGTGAAATATTCCTTTAAATATCATACCTGGTATAGTATGCCTGTAAATTGGCATGTGTTTCCCATGTTTAGAACAGTCTCTGGACAAAATAACATTTCTAAAGGAAAATAAAAGTCATTTAAAACTGCTTACGGCTGTAATGTAATGTTGCCCCCCCCTCCCCTAGCCCATTAATGGGCTCTTTGGGTCTGGAATGGATATTAAGGTGAACCCCGCAGGCAAATTTAAAAAAAGAGGTGTGGGGCCCCCAGGTCCTATATACTCTGAACAGCAGCAGTATACAGGCGGTCCCCGGATTACAAACAAGATAGCGATTGTTAGTTTGTTCTTAAATTCAATCTGTTTGTAATTTGGAACAGGTACATTTTCTAAGTGTAGCTCCAGCCAAAAAATATATTTAAAAGCTTTTTGGATAACATAGGGAAGGGTTATCATCACCCCTGTAACATTTGTTTTGCTGTCTGTGCCCCTGTTCAGAAGATTTCACCTAATTTCTGCCCCAATGAGAATTGGATTTTGAAAATGTTGGGTTGTTGTAGAAACAAGGATTGGTGATAAAGCATTAGTGGACACCCCTTTTTCCCATATTAACTCTTACAGGAGAGCATTTCCCTTCCTAGGGGTAGATTTCCTCTCACTTCCTGTTGTCTCCCTCTGTTTGTAAGTAGGAGTCATTTGTAATTTTGATCTTTGAAAATAGAGGACCCCCTGTATATACTATACAGCCTGTCCTATACACTCTGCAGAAATGTGGACCTTAGGTGTTGGTGGTATCAGAACACTGTAAGCCAGACAGTTACTCTTGGTGGGCGCTGTAACGGGCATTGCTGTGAAATATTATATCAAGAATTGTAATTACATGCTCCCGTTAAACAGGGGCAGAAATATTGGGCCTTAGGCGGTGGTGGTGGGGGTGGCACAACACTGTAACGCCTCACAGATACTCTTGTTGAGCGCAGGAACGGCCCTCATACAGCAATGCACTGCACTCCCGCAGTGCATTACAAACCGTTACACGCCGCTCAAATTTGGAGAGAACGGCCCATAATGTTCGGTTTTCAACAAACGGGCGAACAGCCAATGTTCGAGTCGAAGTGTCCAGTATTGAAGTGGTTACTCACCACTAAGTTTTTTTAATTATCGCTATATATGCAAAAAAATATAGAATTTAAAAAAATATATATGTTTGTCTTATGCCGGCCATACACGGTTCGAATTTCGAAAGAATTTTCTTTCGAAAATCGTATCTATTTTGGTATGAATTTCGCACCATTAGTGGGCTGCAGCAACAGCCGATTTTCGTGCGGAAATAAAATTTGAGGAATCGGACATGTTGGAAATTTTTAGAAAAACGAACGATTTTCTAATCAATGATGGGAGAATCGTGCGAGAAACTTAATAAGAAAAGAAAATGTACAGAGATAAAAGAAAATGTATGGAGATAAAAGAAAATGTATGGAGAGAAAAGAAGATTCCCAGCCAAGAAAATTATTTTCTGTAGCAACATGAGGTGAAATTGAAGGCTTGGTCGGCCGAATTTCGAAAATCAATGGTGGCATCATCGGATCACAAAAGAAACGAATTTTCTGATTTTGAAAAGAAAATTCGTTCGAAATTCGACCGTGTATGGCCTGCATTAGTTGCTGGCTAAAATTTTGCAAATAAAAATTATTTATTCTAAATGAGTTATACTACTTTTCTTTGGTAAAAATAACCAATCAATATATACTGTATTATTTAGTGTGAAAGGCATAGAGTCTACAAACTGTATATAAATTTGGGAATTGATCAGTCCTGATGTGTTGACTGCCTATAATTTCTTGAGGTCCTAAAATACCAAGACAGTACATATAACTCCCCAAATGACTCCTTTTTGGAAAGTAGACAGTCCAAGGTATTTAGTAAGAGTCATGATGAGTTTTTGAAGTCGTAATTTTTTGTCACAATTTTTTGGAAAGTGAAGAAATGTAATATTATTTGCTTTATTTGCCCTTGCTACTGTGTCTGAACCAATGAGGAGGGAGAGAATGGAGAGAGTCGTTGCTCTGGATTGAGATTGGGCTCAGGTAAGTAAAGGGGGTTGAGGCAGGATGGGAGCTACATTCAGAAGTTTTTTTTTACTTTAATGCAGCAAATGCATTAAGGTAAAAAACATCAGTTTTAACCACTTCCCACCCATGCATATATACGGCCGGGTGGGAGCCGTCTACTTCTGATAGGACGTTCAGAAACGTCCTTCAGAAGTAGCGGGATCGCGCGTGCGCGTGCCCGCGCAGCGGCGCGATCCCGATGTGCTCGTGTCACCCAGACACGGCACATCTCAGATCGGCAGGAGGGCTCTGTGATTGGCCCTCCTGATCACATGATGGCCGTGTCCAATCACGGCCGTCATGTGATGTAAACAAACAGCCGGTTGCTAGGCAATCGGCTCTCCTCTCCTCACACGGAAGTCATCGCTGAGGAGAGGAGAGCAGAACGCTGCAGCCGGCTGATGATCAGTGAGTATGAGCTGTTTTTTACAGCTTTTTACTCACTGATCATCAGTCTAGTGTCAACACACAACACACAACACAGTGTAAACACAGTCCCCACATATGTCCCCAAAACACACATGTCCCCAAAACATACATGTTCCCAAATAATAAAAACACATGTCCCTAATAATAAAAACATGTCCCCCACATATGTCCCACTAAAATCACATGTCCCAATGATTATCTGCACACATATGTACGTGATCACCTGCACACATATGTACATGATCATTTGCGTACATATGTCCGTGATCACACAAACCAATTATTATACACTTAACGGAATTTTTTTTACCAAAAACATGTAGCAGAATACATTTTGGCTTAAATTTATGCCAAAATTCGATTTTATTGGATTTCTTTTAAAATAGAAAAAAGAAAATATTGCTTTTTTTCCAAATTTCCGCTTTTTTGCGCTTATATCGCAAAAAATTAAAAACGGAGTCGTGAATAAATAACACCAAAATAAAGCTCTATTTGTGCGAACAAAATGATAACAATTTCATTTGGGTACAGTGTAGCATGACCGCGCAATTGTCACTGAAAGCGCTAGAGCGATGAAAGCTGAAAATTGGGCTGGGAAGGAAGGGGGCGAAAGTGCCCTGTATTGTAGTGGTTAAGAACCACTTTAATCCTCAGGCCCTTTTCTGTCTCCTCTGGATAGACTTTTATGCACCTAGCAGCTCCTGGCAGCACTGACTCCTGCCTGTCTCCTAGGTGGGGGCCCTCTTGACTCCTGGGCAGAGGATTAAAAGCCTGCACACACCTGCTCAATTATTGTGATGGTTGGCTGCAAAATCGGGACCTAGAATGGCAGACAGCATCCCTCCCAAATCTTTGTGAAGCCTCAAGACATTAGGTCCCAAACCAGGTTTTACTGATGAAGTACCCTCCTAGACAGGTTGCTAGTTACAATAGGTAAATTTAGTTATTATGGCTCTTACGTAATCAACTGAGCAGCTTGTGATTGTTTTGGGATGTTCTACATGTCGCAGGTTTGATTGCTCTCCCCTGCCTTCTGGAGGATTACAGAATATAGTTGGCTGGAAGGATGCAAACCAGCAGTCTGAATATTTTTGTGGGCTCACACAATCCCTGGAGGAGGCTGCCCAGTAAGTAGATGTAAAGTACATAATAGTCTGGGGCTTGAGGCAGCCAGGTTCTTGTCCAGGAGAAGTTCCCAGCCTGAAGGGCTGCTGCCTTTCTGGGCAGCACAGCTACATATTATACATACTTTCATCGAGTTCATTTGGTATGAGGAGTCCACTAAGCAAATGTCTACCTGGCATTGGAAGGAAGCATCCAAGTATCCAAGGACCTAAGTACAAACCTAAGTGCAGGATCTAGTTGACCGTTGCTGCTGTTAACCCCTGGATATGGTGTTCCAGTGCTGTCCATTTCCTGAGCCCTTTCTGAAGGAACTGTTTTAAGAAGTAGCTGCAGGGAGAAGATAGCCATCTTATGATATTCAGTGTTCTGGAGTATCTGTCAGCCCAGCAGAAAACTTTAAAAGGGCAACCCCTAGACTGTTTACAGAGCATGAAGACTGCTGCTACACTAGTGGTAAAATAACCTGGGAAAAGCAAGTGGGGGGGGGGGGGGGTGCTACACTTACCTTTCAGAAAACTGAAAATCTGGTTTTAGAACCCTAAATGACACAAAACCCTTTTACACAGTGGCACAAAACACTTTTCACACAGTTGCTTGCTAAGCAAATAATGGTTATTTCCTATGTAATTGCTAACTGGCTAATATTGCAACAATTGCAGTTGTGTAGTGTTAATGTTAATGACAAGTCTGTCAGTGACAATCGCTCTGCATTTGCCTCTATGGCTTATCCACAGATTGGTGAAGGAGAGCAAAATGTAGCATGGTAAGATAATGAGGTAGCACTAGTCTGACCTGTAGCTGAAAAAAATGTGCTTGTTAGCAACAAATTGTCAGTGACTAAAGTGATTATGTTGTTAGCTGCTAATGTCTGTTAGTCATTGGCATTAGCAGTTTGTAGCTGCAACAATTCATTCCTAGAAAATTGGCCTCCTGACATAGCCCTATCACTAAAGAACACTGTGATGACCCAGGACACCCAATAAGCAGTTCTGACATCACTAGGAAGGATGGGGCACTGCAAGAATCACACTGCATATGTATTTAGATTCTTTATTTTTTTGTATAAAGGGTGTGAGTAGCTAGGAAAGTGGGTGGTGTGGGAGGTAAATAATTGTTTTAATGCTGGAGAAAAACTTTGAATCAAATACTGCAATAATAATGAAATATGTGCTCAAAGATATGCATTGTAAGTTCTTAAAATGAAAGTGATTCTAAAGGATGTCCTTTTTTTTTAAAATAACAAACATGTTATACTTTTCTGCTTTGTGGAGTTGCAGAATAGACCCGAGCCTCTTTATTTTGGGTTCCCCATTGGTGGTCCTAGCTCCTCTCCCCTGATAAGTGCCCTAATAGCAAGCCTTTTGTTGGGGGCACTCAAGCAGGTTCGCACCCGGGTCACGCTCCTGTGAATGGACATTGTCCATTCACACACAGCGTGGCTTGGCCCTGCTCCCCGCTTTCTTCTCCTTGACTCACTGGCTGTGATTGACAGCAGCAGGAGTCAATGGCTGTGTGAGCCAATGATCTTCTGAACATCACTGGATCAAGATAGGGCTCAGGTAAGTAAGATAAATAAGTAAGTAAGTAAGAAAAATAAGAGGGGGCTGGAGAGGGGGGAGCTGCACCCAGAAGGTTTTTAACCTTAATGTATAGAATGCATTTTTTTGTATAATCTTTATTTGTGAAAGACAAGGCATTACATCTCAATGAACAGTGCCATTGGCATAAGAAGCAAATGTTGCACAAGTCATGTATATCAAAGTATAAAACATGTAAAACATGAACATAGATAGAATAGGTAGTACAACTGGAAGCATAAAAGGCTTAGCAATCATGTAACAGGATGGCGGCGGGACACCCTCTCTTACAGGGAGTGAGGGGAACTCCAATTACCCTGTTTTCTACCTTTATGTGTCCCATAAAGAGGAGTTGTAATGCAGAAGTAGACTGGTCAGCTTTCCAACAACGAGTAATTATGGTGTGCTAAGAAGAATAAGGGCTGGGTCTCCTGGGCAGTACGCAAGGGGAGGGGGCAACTATAGGCCTCCAACTGACCTCACCCCACACACTACCCATACCAGGGTCACCCTAAGGCAGAGTGTTTGCTCCATAGTGGCAAAGTTATGCCAAGCCCCCGGATGGGCCGTGCAGGGCCATCCCATGGTAAAAAGACTCTCTAGCTTGCCAGCCCGGCTGGCACGTCTGCTTACCACCTACTTCCTGTGTAAACAAATGAGCAACCATTGGTCAGGAGAGATAAATACCAGTTTCAGTAGGGTCACGTCCAAGCTAGAGGACACTTGTCCTGGGTCAGAGACATATAATATCCAAGCTGACCAAATGCTGGAGATGCAGTCCTTGGTACCCCTGCAGGTGGCTATCCAGTCCTCTGCTTCCCTTATTTCACTCACCTTATGCCTCCATTCCTACCTGCCAGGGATTTGTGTTCATTTCCAGTATATGGGGAGCACCCACTTAGCTGCATTCAATAAAGGAGGTAATACACTCTTCCTATATTTTCTAACTGGCATGGGAGGAATGTGCAAAAGGAAATGAACCGGGAGAGAGGGATATCCAGGCCCATGATGTCCTTAATCTGGGACTTAATGTCCTCCCCATAGCATATAATCACCAGACAGTCCCACTAGATATGCAGGAGTGTACCCCTGTGACCACAACCCCTCCAGCTTTGGTCTGAAGTGAATGGATAAATTTGTGCTAAGTCCACTGGTAGGTGGTACCAATGCGACAGAATCCCAGTTTCCTGGGTTTTGGAGTCAATAGAGTTGGATCGGGTAAATTGGTAGAGGTGGACCAATTGGGTTGGGGCGAAAACAAGCCCCAACTCTCGTTCCCAGAACCTGATGCATGTGGGCTTAGCTGTGGAAGTGGCAGAGCCAATCAGATGGTAGAGTTTGGAAACCATATGTGGAATCGGTTTCTCTGCTATAAAGAGGCGTTCAAAGGGCGTAAGGGTAGCAATATCCCGTATGAAGCATCTATGTGTCTCAAAAAAGTGGTGTAGTTACCTGTACCGCCAGAAGTCCATAAGGAAACTCCTGTGTTGGTCCCGTAGGATCTCCAAGGGTGATAATCTACCATTCTGCAGAAGTTTACCACAGCTGGCGTTACTATCATCCACCCAGGGGCTGAAAAACGCCATCTGTTCCCCAGGAGGGAACCAAGAAAAAAACCCCAGCAGGGTCAATGGGGACACAGGGTGTGCCAGGGATAGTTTAGCATTGAGGCAATCCCAGGCTGCTAGAGCATGAGTAGTCAATGGAGAGGTAAAGTCCGACAACCCCCTGTGTTCTTAAGCCAACCACGGGGCGTAAGACAGGTTTCTACCTACCATGTATTTCTCCAGGGAGACCCAGAGTTTGGATTGAGTGTGGAAGCCCAAGTTAAAGAGGAGGGCCGGTTAAAATAAAAAAAAATAAAAAGTCAGCAGCTGCAAACACTGCAGTTGCTGACTTAATAAACACACTCACCTGTCCAGGGCGCCCGCGATGTCGGCCGCCCGAGGCCGACCCGTCCCTCGGCTCTCGGGTCCCGGCGCCGCCATTCCCTGTAAGGGAAACAGGCAGTGGAGCCTTATGGCTTCACTGCCCGTTTCCTACTGCGCATGCGCGAGTCCCGCAGCTACTGCGCATGCGCGAGTCCCGCAGCGCTTTCCGAATGGGACGCGCTGTGTTCTGGAACACACAGTTCCCAGAACACAGCGCGACTCATTACCCAGAAGACGCCGCGACGAAGACAGAAGACAGAAGATCTCCGCGGAGGAGGAAGAGGAAGATTAGGATAAAGTGCCTAGCAACAGGCATTTCTGGTAAGTAAAAAATAAAAAAAAATTTCATTTTTGTTTTTTTAGATTTTTTTCTAATTTTTAAAATGTTTTTGTTTTTCAGGGTGGCCCCCCACTTTAAGTATTCTCTGGAGGACAATTGCCGTATATTACCTCTATACCTCTGGATGTCTGGTAGGCCTAGACCTCCTGTGACTCCTAGATGTCTCAGTACTCTAAGCGCAATTCTTGGTCTCTGATTATTCCAGACAAAGCCCGATAGCATGCTGGACATTTGGGGGAAAAAACCTCTAGGCAAGGGGACAGGTATCATCTGCAAGTAAAACAGTATTCGTGGGAAGATATTCATTTTTACAATGTTGATTCGCCCTAACCAGGTGAAGGCTCTTAGTCCAGTGAGCTAAATCATTTTTCACTATTGCCAATCAAGGGGGGGGGGGGGGGGGTAATTGGCTGTATATAAGGTGTCAAAGCTATTCTTCAGCTTAATGCCCAAATATTTTAGGGATGACTTAGCCCAGGTGAACAGGAAGGCCGCTTGTAACCTGCTATCCAGGGAGGGTGGCAGCTGAATAGGGAGTATCTCAGATTTTGTATAATTCATTTTAAAGTTAGAAAGTGTCCCAAAATGTTGGAGTTCTCGCATCAAGCTAGGCAAGGAGATCAGGCGGTCTGTGAGGTAGAATCGTATATCATCAGCATTCGCTGAGAGCTTGTGCTTCTTATTACCAACCCTCAGGCCCTTTATATTCACGCTCACCCGCACTGTGCTTAGGAAGGATTCAAGCACCAGGGTGAAAAGAATGGATGAGAATGGGCACTCCTGTCTCGTGTCATTTCTGATCGAGAATCTGGGGGAGAGGAGTCCATTGACCTTGACCTGAGCACTCGGGTCAGAATACAAGGCCATCCACGTCAGCATATGCGTTCGTAGTCCCAGGGTCTCTAAGCCCTTGTACACACGGTCTGAGAATCCGTCGGAATGTGTCCTATCGGACCGTTTTGTCGGATAATCCGACTGTGTGTGGTATGCATCGGACTGTTTCCGTCGGAATATCCGTCGGACCAAATTTTCCAACTTGCTTGAAATATTTTCCGACAAACTGGTCCGATCGGACACACTCCGATCATGTGTAGAGAATTCTGATCGGACAAAGTGCCATGCATGCTCAGATCAAATTCCTACACCAAAGCTATTGGCTACTAGCCTGAACGTAGTCCCGTCATAACGAAATAACGTCATCACGTTCTGAACGATTGGATTTTCCGACAACTTCGTCCGACCGTGTGTATGCAACAGTTTCGGATAAGATCCGTCGGACAAAATCTGACGGACAGAATCCATCGGATTTGGTTGTCGGAATCTCCGACCGTGTGTACAAGGGCTAACACTGTGCACAGATAAGTCCACTCGACCCAGTCAAATGCTTTTTCCGCATTGGTAGACAAGATCAGGTAGCGAGGGGAATCCAGGGAGGTACGTGCCCAGTGGATAAGTTGTATTGCCTTTATGGAGTTGTCTCTAGCCTCCCATCCCCACAATGAACCCTGTCTGGTTAGGTTGAACAATAAGTGGAACCAGGTGTTTCAGTCTGGTCGCAAGGATTTTCGCTAAAATCTTAATATCCACGTTAAGGAGGGATATAGGTCGGTAACTTTGTGGCATAGTGGGGTCCTTTCCGTCTTTAGGAATCACTGAGATATGAGCCAACAGTGCCTCCATGGGGGATTGCAGTGCCTACTGCTGTAGAGTTGAAATAGCCACACATCGATTCCGACAGCAAGGGTAGGAATAACCTGTAGCATGTCTTGGTGAATCCGTCAGGGCCAGGGCTCTTCCCATTAGTCAAGGACTTCACTGTTGACTCTATCTCCGTAGGGGTAATGAGGGACTCCAAGGTAGAGCACTGCTCATCAGTCAATGGGGAAGGCCAGAAGCAGTCATGTAAGCTTGAATGGCAGTCAGTTTCACTCCCAGAGCAACCGGGGTCTGGTTCAGAGCCTAAGTTACAAAGGGTAGCATAATAATCATGAAACCCAGAGGTGATTTGAGAGGACCTGACTGAGAGCTCATCAGAGGATAGGTGTAACTTATGTACATACATCAGCGCACGTTTCTTCCTGGGAGCTCTTGCCAGAATTCAGCCACATTTATTGCCCTGCTCATAATATTTATGTGACATGTAATGTAATTTTTTACGTGAATGATGATCTAGTAACCGTAGGAATAGTTCTCTCAATTTAATCAGTTTGGTCAGAGCCTCTGGGTCTCTGTCATGTTTATGCCGAAGTTCAGCCTGTTGGAGGTACAGTGTTGAAGTCAGCTTGATGGACTTTCTTGAGCTTGGAGCTCAAAGAGATCGGTTCGCCCCTCACCACTGCCTTATGACCCTCCCAGATGATCCCCTTACTCATACCTTCCGTGTTTTTCTCTTTAAAGTAATGGGTCATTACATTCGTGACTCCAGAAACCACCGCCGCATCGTCCAACAGGGATTCATTCAGTCGCCACGACCAGTCCCTATGGGTACCCGTCAGCAAAGCTAGTGTGGCAGTCACTGGGGCACGATCAGAAATAGTTATTCCCGATGGACAAATCCTGCAACAGCTCCAAAGTCAGATGGTCCACACAGAGAAGATCTATACAGGTATATACATCATGTACCTTCGAGTAGTAGCTGAAGTCCCTGTCTGAGGGGTGAAGAACTCGCCAGCTGTCTATCAGAATGTGAGTCTGTAGGGATCTGCTAAAGTGTTTAAGGAAGGTGTGGGAGTAAGAGGGACGCTGGTGTGACATGTCAAGCAGTGGGTCTGAACTAACGTTAAAGTTGCCACCCCATAATCAAAGAGCCCTCTCTGAAGTTCGCTAGGCTATCTAGAGTTTTAGCTATAAAGATAAGTTGGTTGGTATTGGGGGCGTAAATTGTAGCAAATGTGAACTTCTGTCCCGCGATAGTCCCCTTTAAGAAGACGTACTGACTCTGAGGGGCCACCCTGTTCCCTGTGACTTGGAAGAGGCAAGACTTGTGTATAGGAATAGCCGCACCCCTGGATTATGCAACCAGTGAGTTGCTCAAGAACCTCTGATTATACAGGTGAGTAGGCAGCTTGGGCATCAACTGGGAGGCATAGTGTGTCTCCTGCAAGAAAACCACCTGAGCCACAACTTGCTTCGCTTGCATGGAGAACAGAGTGCATTGATGTGAATGTGTTTTTCCTTCTCATGTGATCCTGTGCAACTCAAGAAGCATCAGAAATCGCACCAGTTTGAACCAGCACTAAAAATGTTCAATTCTGATTATATCTTAAGACGTTAAATAAACATTTAAACATCTGTAATTAAGAAAAATAAATTGGCTCAAGGTCAGCAAGACCTTAACACATTGGAAATATGTACTTGCTCGCATGATGCATCTCACAATACTTTATCCTGCTTTTCACACTAATTTTCCATCTGAATTCACCTGGACTGAATGAATAATTGATATTAAAGGTGTTTTAGCATCAATTATTTTATGCAGCTTCAGTGAATTCTTTAGGGAAATATATAGGAAAACAGCAACTGGATATTGTCCCCCTGGTAAAATGTGCCATTTCATGTGGTTTCGGAGTTTCAAGGAGCAATTTCCCACATACACTGACTAATTACTTGAGGAATAAACAAGGACAATACTGCTTATAATTCATATAGCATGCAGTGTCTTCTCTAATTCCTGCAAATACAAGGCATCCAATGTGTCTCATAAGACATATGGCATGGCAAAGACTATTCATTCACAAAATCAAGCATCTTCTTGGCCTATAAATGTTCTCCTACATGGGGTGATTATTTGGCAAACATTAAAATACAGTCACTTTTATAAGGTAATTGTAGGAGGTTCTTGTAGTCTTTATCCTCCCCCACATAAAATGAGTATTCAGCACTGGATGAAACTCTTGTCAGTTTTGCTTACCAATATCGATGCCCAAATCTGTTGCAGGTAAAGTGGATGTAAACCGATTCATAAAATTTGACCTAGGCACATATATTTGTAGTGTTTGCTAGACATGTGCACCATCAATAAATTTGTTTTGCTTCGTTCCGTTCCGTTTCGTATTATCCGTTAATTCGTATTTCGTAAGTCTGAAATTAAATTTGGATTCGTACGAAATACGAATTTTCATTAACTTTTCGTAACAATTACGAACCTTCATTATGATGAATTTAAAAAGCAAAAAATACCTTTATCAATATGGCAGTCGTTGACTCATTATGCTCATCATGAGGGGCTCCCACCACCCCTGTGCTGTGCTGACTTCCTCCTGGGGCTGTACCTCTTCTGTGCTCATTATGAGGGGCTCCCACCATCCCTGTGCTGTGCTGACTTCCTGGGTTTGTTCCCCTGCTGTGCTCATTATGAGGGGCTCCCACCATCCCTGTGCTGTGCTGACTTCCTCCTGGGGCTGTACCCCTGCTGTGCTCATTATGAGGGGCTCCCACCATACCTGTGCTGTGCTGACTTCCTGGGTTTTTAACTTCATCATAACCTTATTATAATAATAATTATTATGACAATAATAAAACAATATTAACGAACATTCTTATTTTGTCTGATTCTGAATCTCCCATCGACTAACAGTATCAGTCTCCCACTCCCATATTAAAAAAGGTAATTTTCCCAACCCTCACTCAGCAGCAGAAGAAAACCTTTGATTGGTCAACAAAACACCAGTCACGTTTCCGTTGTAACGAAATTTGGATCAACGAAATTTCGTATTTCGTATACAATTCGGAAGCATAGAAATTCGTATTTCGGATGCTTCCGAATGTACGAATTTTCGGAAATTCATACGAAACGAACCGTACATGTCTAGTGTTTACTTATCTCTCTCCAAAGCCCTGAGTCCCGAGTCCTTCTGCTGCTTTATTTCTCTGTATCAGCATAATAACTTCTGACTAGTGATGGACGAACTTCCGATGGGACGTTTTGCTAACGCGAACCGTGAACACGGGCAAAAGTTTGCGAACCGCAAGGTTCGCGGCGGACCCCATTGACTTTAATGGTAGGCGAACCTTAAAAACCTCCAGGTTTCAGCCACAAAATACTTACTAGCTGTGCACACATAGTCCCACAACATGGACACTGACATAACAAAAGTATTAAGTGAATCTGGGATCGACAACGACAAGCATTCTTTTTTTATCTGTGAAATTTTGACAATTCAGGAGCGCATAAGGGCCATGGAGGAGAGGCAAGGTCAGGGTAGGCTATGAAGGGGGTGCAGGAGATGATCAGTGCCACAGTCAGGGCAGCACAGTCCTGTGCCAGTGTCCCAGTGTGCCAACCTGTGCTTAAGCCCCTCCCTCTGCCCGGCCCTTACCCCCACCTATGCAGGGCTCCACTGCGGTGGTCCGGAGGTGCCAGTCCAGTGCTGATCCTCAGCCATGGTGCTGGCACTGCCTGCTGATTGGCTTCTCCGCTGCTATCTCCCTCACTGTCTGAAACCAGCACCGCAATAGAGACTGAGCACTGACACCAGCACCGTGATAGAGACTGAGCAGTGACACCAGCACCGAGATAGAGAGCACTGACACCAGCACCATGATAGAGAGCACTGACACCATCACCGTGAGAGCACTGACACCAACACCATGATAGAGAGCACTGAGACCACACCAGCACTGAGATAGAGAGCACTGACACCAGCACCAAGATAGAGAGCACTGACACCAGCACCGTGATAGAGAGCACTGCCTCCAGCACCGAGATAGAGAGCACTGACCCCAGCACCATGATAGAGAGCACTGAAACCAGCACCGTGAGAGCACTGACAGCAGCACCATGATAGAGAGCACTGAGACCACACCAGCACCGAGATAGAGAGCTCTGACACCAGCACAGAGATAGAGAGCACTGATACCAGCACCGAGCTAAGAGCACTGACACCACACCAGCACCGAGATAGAGAGCACTGACACCAGCACTGATACCAACAACTCGCTGCGGGGCCCAAAAATATGACACCGCTCAACCTCTTCAAAGGGAGGGTACGGGCATATAGTACGGTGTGATTTTTTTGTACAAGGAAGTGAGCCAAAGGTAGAAAAAAGGTCAGTGTGCTAGATTTAATAAATCGTTTATAGAGTTATGCATATACATGGTCTACTGGTCACATGTGTTGAATTCCTCTGAGATCCATGCCTCATTCTTTTTTATAAATGTGAAGTAGTCAACACTGTCGTGAGCTAGGCGAGTGCACTTATCGGTCATGATCCCCCTGCTGCGCTGAACGTCCTTTCGGACAGGACACTGGACGAGGGGCAAGCCAACAGTTCCATTGCAAATTGGCCAAGCACTGGCCAGAGGTCAAGCCTGCTCACCCAGTAGTCCAGGGGTTCATCATCACTTCTCAGAGCGTCCACATCGGCCGTTAACCCGATGTAGTCATACACCTGTCGGTCTAGGCGTTCCCTGATGCTGGATCCGGATGAGACCTGTCGATGGGTCGGCTGAAAGAATGACCTCATATCAGAAGTCACCAACACATCTTCAAACCGCCCTCTTCTTGCAGGCACTATTGAATTGGTACCCGCAACTCTTTCTCTGGGAGTGGGAATTCCTCCTCTGCCAGCGCACGCAAAAGCAGAATGCAGCATTTCTCGAAGCAAGGCCAGTAAGTGCTCCATTCTGACAGCCCTCTGTATTGGTGGTAACATTTCCACCATTTTGTATTTGTACCGGGGGTCTAAGTATGTTGCCACCCAGTACTGGTCCTTGACCTGTATGCTTTTTATACGGGGGGTCCCTGTTAAAACACTAGAGCATGAAGGCCCCCATTTGCACTAAACTGGAAGCGGTGTGGTGGCCTGGCTCCTGCTCATCATCCAGGATAATGTCATCCTCCTCGTTCTCCTCTCCCCATCCATGCACAACAACAGGGATCCCAGAAAGGTTTAAAGCATGCTCTTCTTGCTCCTCCTCATCCGCCCCGGCACCATCCTCCTCTGACTCCTCTTCAGACTCCTGTTGTTGACTTGTTTCAGATAGAGTAGCCCACCCAGGGAATTCATCCAGCATTGCGACTTCCTCATCTTCCTGCTCCTACTCCTCCACGGCTTGATCAATGACACAACGCAATGCACGCTCCATAAAGCTGGAGCAGCCTATCAAGCATATAGAAGATTGAGTTCCATCGCATCGGGCAATCACAAATAAGACGTCTGACCGGCAGATTGTGTCGCCGCTGAATGTCAGCAAGGCGAGCCATGGCTGTGTAAGATCTTCTAAAATGGGCCGAGATTTTCCTTGCCTGCCGCAAGATGTCCTGGTCCCCAGGGTATTTGACAACGAATCGCTGCACGGCCAAGTTTAAGACGTGTGCCATGCATGGCACGTGTGTAATTTTGCCCTGTTTCAATGCGCTAAGCAGATTGGCACCGTTGTCACACACCACTTTACCAACTGTCAAATTAAGCAGTGTTAGCCACTGATCTGCCTGTGAACGCAAAGCTGAAAGGAGTGCAGGGCCAGTGTGGCTCTTGGCTTCCAGACCCAACAGACGCAGCACAGCATGGCAACGTCTCACCTCTCATCCTCTGGGACTGTGACATCATAATGGGCGGGACATCGTCCGGTGATGTCTCTATATAAGTCGCCGCACGCCGCGTCCCTGCCATTGTGACCGGAGACAGCGACGAGGCAACATCTCCAGAAGAGAACAGAAGAGAAGAACAGAAGACAGCGGCGACAGAAGACCGGGCCACCGCTTGTAAAAGAGCTAGAAGAAGGCGCGGTGGCCCGGCAAGAAGAATCGAAGAGGAGGACAAGACCCCCGAAGTCGGAAGAAGAGGGCGGTGGCGAAGAAGAAAGCCGGGCTCCTCCGCTAGTGAAAGAGCTAGCAAAAGAGAAGAAGATAGCGGAGGAGTCCGACGAGAAGACCCCTGAAGACGGAAGAAGACCCCCGGAGCTGTGCAATAAACTATTTTGACCCTTGTGTGTTGTGTTTTTTTTTACATTTTTTTCACAGGTGAATGGGTAGGGGTACATTCACATAGGGTGGGGGGCCGGGATCCAGGGGCCCCCTTATTAAAGGGGGCCCCCGGATTTCGATAAGCCCCCCGACTGCAGACCCCGACAACCAACGGCCAGGGTTGTTGGGAAGAGGCCCTTGTCCTCATCAACATGGGGACAAGGTGCTTTGGGGTGGGGGGGCCGCGTGCATTAAGACGGCTCTCATTCACTTACATTGATTTCATACATGTTGTGCGACCTGAGGCAACTTGGGGAGACTTGAAGTCAGATCTGAGTTGCCCCTGTGTGAATGGACCTTAAGTGTATTACAACCCTATATACTGTACACCTATACCAGTCCTTAAAAGGACTTTTGTGGACCTAATAGTAATAGCTAGTGATTAAACTGACTGTCCCTGCTCCACAAAGCGTCCTTTCCCTACACTGACAAAAGACATCTCTACTTCTGACAAGTTCTCAGAGATGGGAGCTAAAACCAGCCTGAAATTTGTGTCGAGATTAGGGTTGTCACCTTTTCCTCAAGCCAAACCCAAACACTTTAGCAGCGCATGGAATTTTTTTTTAAAGACCTGGAGGAGAGCAATAATGCGTCATGCTTAGCGTGAATGGTAACTAGTGGTACCATCCACTACCCTACTGACACCATCCACTGCCCTACTGACACCGTCCTCTGCCCTACTAACACCATCCACTGCTCTACTGACACCATCCACTGCTCTACTGATGTCGTCCACTGCTCTACCGACACCGTCCACTGCCCTACCAACACCGTCCACTGCTCTACTGACACCATCCACTGACCACTTTCCACTGATATATACTCTATAGTTCAAATAGGCATAGTAATTAAGAGAATTCATTCTTAAAAGTGTTTGGGAAAGATCGAAATCCAATATAATAAAGAAGACAAATTAGTGTTAAACAAGAGATTATCGAACTTCGAAACTCACACATATCATAAACATGAAAAGTGTATTGGGAGATCTACCTTGTATATGAAGAGTATTAGAGCTCAAAATGATAATGTTACAAATATAGAAAATATGGGTATAACTTTTGCTACCTGGACAAAGAGGAAAAAATTGAGAGAGAAAAATTTGGGGAATGGGAGAGCAAAGCGTTGAGAAATGCATTGGATAAAAAATTAACAAAAGAGAGGAAAGAGGGGAAAAGCAGAAGTAAGAATTATAAGAACATGAATAAGAATAAAGTTAGAATACTTTACGTACCTGAACATGCGCAAAGTCATATACAGGTACGTGACTCGCCTTCGCCATTGCCGCGGCAATTGGATTCAGTTCAGATCCGATCACTCAACAGGTCCAGGCCAATGATCGGTCCTGACAAGGCAATATCCCCTCGCAAAGCCCTTTCAATTTCAGGGTGAGGGAGAGAAGCATCTCACTGTGAGTATACCAATACTACACTAACACCAGTACACGTAGGCACATATTTGCAGCCCCTGATCGCCCCCCCAGTTAACCCTTTCACTCCCTGTCACAGTGTCACCAACTGCAGTGTTCATATTTTTCACTGATCACTGTATTGGTGTCACTCATGACGCTAAACAGCGTTAGGGCAGTTAGTGGTAGGCCCAGATAGGTTTGAGGTATGCCCATATATCCCCTAATAAAGGTTTAACCTTTGATCACCCCCTAGTTAACCCTTTCACTCCCTGTCATTAGTATAGTGTACAGATTTTTTTTCTGATCACTGTATTAGTGTCACGGGTGACACTAGTTAGTTAGTTAGTATTAGTTAGAATAGTTAGTGTCAGCATCAGTTAAAGCGAGGGAAAAAAGTATTTGATCCCCTGCTGATTTTGTACATTTGCTCACTGTCAAAGAAATAACCAGTCTATAATTTTATTGGTAGGTTTATTTTAACAGCAAGAGACAGAATAACAACAAAAAATCCAGAAAAACGCATTTCAAAAAAGTTTTAAAATTGACTTGCATTTTAATGAGTGAAATAAGTATTTGATCTTCTATCAATCAGCAAGATTTCTGGCTCCCAGGTGGCTTCTATACAGATGAGATGAGAGTAAGAGCACTCTCTTAAAGGTAGTGCTCCTAATCTCAGCTTGTTACCTGTATAAAAGACACCTGTCCACAGAAGCAATCAATCAATCAGATTCCATCAGATTCCACCTCCATGATGGCCAAGACCAAAACAGCTGTCCAAGGATGTCAGGGGCCAGATTGTAGACCTACACAAGGCTGGAATGGTCCACAAGACCTACACCAAGCAGCTTGGTGAGAGGGTGACAACAGTTGGTGAGATTATTTGCAAATGGAAGAAACACAAAATAATGGTCAGCCTCCCTCAGTCTGTGGCTCCATGCAAGATCTCACCTCCCGGAGTTTCAATGATCATGAAAACGGTGAAGAATCAGCCCAGAACTACACTGGAGAATCTTGTCAATGATCTCAAGGCAGCTTGGACCATAGTCACCAAGAAAACAATTGGTAAAACACTACGCTGTGAAGGACTGAAATCATGCAGCATCCGCAAGGTCCCCCTGATCAAGAAAGCACACGTACAGGCCCGTCTGAAGTTTGCTAATGAACATCTGAATGATTCAGAGGAGAACTGGGTTAAGTGTTGTGGTCAGATGAGAACAAAATCAAGCTCTTTGGCATCAACTCGACTCGCCGTGTTTGACGGAGGAGGAATGCTCCCTATGGCCTCAAGAACACCATCCCCACCATCAAACATGGAGGTGGAAATATTATACTTTGGAGGTGTTTTTCTGCTAAGGGGACAGCACAACTTCACCACAACTTCACCACAACTTCACCACATCAAAGGGAGGATGGACGGGGCCATGTACCATCAAATCTTGGGTGAGAACCGCCTTCCCTCAGCCAGGCCATGGATAATGGGTCGTGGTTGGGTATTCCAGGATGACAATGACCCAAAACACACAGCCAAGGCAACAAAGGAGTGGCTCAAGAAGAAGCAAATTTAGGTCCTGCAGTGGTCTAGCCAGTCTCCAGACCTTAATCCCACAGAAAATATGTGGAGGGAGCTGAAGGTTCAAGTTACTAAATGTCAGCCTCAAAATCTTAATGGCTTGGAGCGGATCTACAAAGAGGAGTGGGACAAAATCCCTCCTGAGATGTGTGCAAACCTGGTGACCAACTACAAAAAACATCTGACCTCTGTGATTGCCAACAAGTGTTTTGCCACCAAGTACCCAATAAAATGCAAATCAATTTATGACTTTTTTTAAATTTGTTTTTCTGGATTAAAATTATAGACTGATCATTTCTTTGTAAGTGGGCAAATGTACAAAATTAGCAGGGGATCAAATACTTTTTTCCCTCACTGTAGGTGTTAGCGTCAGTTAGCATCAATCCCAGATAGTGTCAGATTTTAACCCTTTGATTGCCAGTAGCACTAACACACACGTACACACCATACACCTCCCTTACTAGAATTGTGTCTGGATGGATCAATATCTTTGATCTAATCAGATCTATACTAGCGTCCCCAGTAGTATAGTGTTCCCAAAAATGTGGCATTAGCAGAATCAGCTCAGACACCTGCCAGCATCTGCGTGTAACCCCTCTGCCCAGCCCACCCAAGTGCAATATCAGAAGATCACTGTCACTTCCAAAACACATCACACAAAACCGCAGCAATTAGCAGAGTCAGGCCTGATCCTTACTAGAGCTAGCAGTTCATTTTTTTGTAGTGATATAAACAGTCCACTGACAACCAGGCACTTTTTTTACCTGTAAGTCACACTAGTTACCTATAAATTTATTGGCCAAAATGTCAAACGAAAGGTACACTAGTGAAGAGGCCTACAGGATACTGAGCATGACAGATGAGAGCGGGGAGTCCTCACTGTCAGATTCAGGCTCAGTATTTGAATGTGTAACATTCAAACATTCTTCTGTTGCCAGGGGCATACCTAGAGCATTTGGCACCCGGGGCGGATCCTATATCTGGCCCCCCCCCCCACCATAAAATGTAAAAACACCCACCGTGTCCCCTGCATACCTCTGCATCCTTCAATATCTTTTTGTCACTACTGTGTACCTCCCCCCTCCACAACTGCACCTCTGGACCCCTTTAAATTACACAGCACCCTGCACCTCTGGACCCCTTTACATTACACAGGACCTTGCACCTAAGGACCTCTTTACATTACACAGCCCCCTGCACCTCTGGACCCCTTTACATTACACAGCAGCCTGCACCTCTGGACCCCTTTACATTACACAGCTCTTGTACCACTGGACCCCTTTACATAACATAGCACCCTGAACCTCCTGACCCCTTTACATTACACAGCGCCCTGCACCTCTGGACCCCTTTACATTACACAGGACCTTGCGCCTAAGGACCTCTTTACATTACACAGCAGCCTGCACCTCTGGACCCCTTTACATTACACAGCTCTTGTACCTCTGGACCCCTTTACATAACATAGCACCCTGAACCTCCTGACCCCTTTACATTACACAGCCCTTGTACCCATGGATCCCTTTACATTACACAGCACCCTGAACCTCTGGACCCCTTTACATTACACAGCCCTTGTACCTCTGGACCCCTTTACATTACACAGCACCCTGCACCTCTGCACCCCTTTACATTACACAGCCCCTCACAGCTCTGGACCCTCTGCATGTTACACAGATCCCCTACAGTGCAGACCCCCCTCCCTACCATACAGACCCCCATCTACAGTGTAGACCCCCCTACAGTACAGAATCCTCCCCTACAGTGCAGACCCTCCTACAGTACAGACCCCTCCACCCTATAGCGCAGACCCCCCCCCCCCTACAGTGCAGAGCCTCCTACAGTACAGACCCACCCCCTACAGCGCAGACCCCCCTACAGTACAGACTCCCCTACAGTACAGAATCCTCACCTACAGTACAGACCCCTCTACAGTGCAGAATCTTCCCCTACAGTACAGACCCCCCCCCTACAGTGCAGGACCCCTTCTACAGTGCAGGACCCCTTCTACAGTGCAGGACCCCCCTACAGTGCAGGAACCCTTCTACAGTGCAGGACCCCTTCTACAGTGCAGGACCCCCTACAGTGCAGGACCCCTTCTACAGTGCAGGACCCCTTTTACAGTGCAGACCCCCCTACAGTGCAGGACCCCTTCTACAGTGCAGGACCCCCTACAGTGCAGGATCCCCCCTACAGTGCAGGACCCCTTCTACAGTGCAGGACCCCCCTACAGTGCAGACCCCCTACAGTGCAGGACCCCTTCTACAGTGCAGGACCCCCCTACAGTGCAGGACCCCCCCTACAGTGCAGGACCCCTTCTACAGTGCAGGACCCCTACAGTGCAGGACCCCTTCTACAGTGCAGGACCCCTTCTACAGTGCAGGACCCCCCTACAGTGCAGGACCCCTTCTACAGTGCAGGACCCCCCTACAGTGCAGGACCCCCCCTACAGTGCAGACCCCCTACAGTGCAGACCCCCTACAGTGCAGGACCCCCCTACAGTACAGGACCCCCCCCCCCCTACAGTGCAGGACCCCCCTACAGTGCAGGACCCACCACAGTAAAGAACCCCCCTACAGTGCAGGACCCCCCCTACAGTGCAGGACCCCCCCTGCAGACCCCCTACAGTGCAGGACCCCCTACAGTGCAGGACCCCCCTACAGTGCAGGACCCCCCCCTACAGTGCAGACCCCCTACAGTGCAGGACTCCCCTACAGTGCAGGACCCACCACAGTAAAGAACCCCTAGTGTACCTGGAGCCCAAGGCAGCGCCATTGCAGGGGGGAGGTGTGGGCAGCACCCGAGTGGAGTGTCACCTGTCGGCTCAGTGATCCGGGACCCGGCGCAATAATCCCCTTCTCTCTGTAGTCACGTGACTCACATTGCGCCGTTCAGATCAGTCTCGGGCAGCGGCTGTCACTCACAGCCGAGCAGAGTGAAGCCGCCTCCCCCTCCTCTATGCACAGCACTGTGTAGACAAGGAGGGGGAGGCGGCTTCACTCTGCTCGGCTGTGAGCGACAGTGGCTGCCCGAGACTGATCAGAACGGCAGCGCGACGCGACCACAGAGAGAAGGGGAGCCGGGTCCCGGATCACTGATCCGGCAGATGTCACTCCACTCGCACCCCCCCCCCCCCCCCGCAATGCCGCCCACTGCCAGTGCCTCGGGCTCCTCACGGCGCTGTCTGACACTTCAGTTGCGGAGAGGGGAGGGGGGGTGCTGGCCTGACACCCCCCCAGTGTGTGGCACCCGGGGCGGCACGCCCCCCCACTTAGTACGCCCCTGTCTGTTGCTGAGGTGCAACAACCGCATGATATTCATATGCAGCAGAATGTCAGTACTAGTGCCACTTAACTTTCTAGTGAACTGGCAAGCACCAGTGGCTTAGTACACCCTGGTCATAGACAAAACAGCACTGCAGTATTACTTGGTGATGTGGAGAGTCCCATAAGTGCAGTTCAAGCTGGTATGGTGGCTAGCACAGGCAATGCCTCAGCCCGTAGAGCCCATAGTACCCTTTCTGATGCACTTGCAAATCCTGATTGGTAGCCCACAGATTCTGCAGGGCCTGTACACGCCCCATTCAAAAAACAGCTTTTATATATAAAAGCCAAAAATAGTTGTTGTTTTATTGTTCTTCTCTCTCTATTGTTCTGCTCTGTTTTACTGTATTCTATGCTATACTGTAATGTTTTATTGTTTCTGTGTTTTATTGTTTTTGCAGGTATGTCCTGCTGTTTTACTGTACTGTTACTGTGATTTATGCTATAATGCAATGTTTTACTGTTACTGTGCTTTATTGTTTTTGCCTTGCAGGTATGTCCTACCATTTTACAGTACTGTTACTGTTATTTATTGTTAACTTTTGTTACTTTGCAGGTAAGCCATTCAGCTGCAGCACTGATTTATTTATTTTGACAGAAACAAGGTTTGCTCTCACGATATATACCCATCACAGTTTTGAATGCCATGAAATGCCAAGATAGCACAAAACCCCCCAAATTACCCCTTTTCGGAAAGTAGACACCCCACAGTATTTGCTTAGAGGCATGGTGAGTATTTTTCAGCTCTTATTTGTATTTTTCAGCCTCTTTCTGACAGCCACAGGACGAGCTCCTGGCCGATAACCAAAGATCTGCAGCTCTGCATCCCTGCAGCACCATCTGAATCAGGACCTGAGGAACATACCATGGACCACAGATATACAGATGAGCCTTCTTAACCCCTTTTTCCTGTAAGTGTGATTTTACTGTGTGTCATTAAAGCATCCTATAATACTACACTTAGATTGTGCTTCCTTTTCTACCCTTCTCTTACCCCAAGCTATTTGCTGATAGGCATGTTGGCATATTGAAAATTTTGAAGATCTTGCTTTTTGTCACAAAGTTTTGAAAATTAAAAAAAGAAAAAAGAAATTTCATTTGACCAGCCATCATACTTGCTTAACCCTTGAACTGCCTCTTTCTGTCTGTTAAATAGCTTGGGGTGTCTACTTTCCAAAAAGGGGCCATTTGGGGGGGCAGGGGTGTTGTGCTATCTTGGCATTTCATGGCCTCCGAAACTGTGATAGGTAGTGAGGAGTAAAATCAACAATTTACACCCTTAGAAAGCCTGAAGGCGGTGATTGGGTTTCGGGGTCCTGTACACAGCTAGGCTCCCAAAAAGTCTCACACATGTGGTATTCCCGTACTCAGGGGAAGCAGCAGAATGTATTTTTGAGTGTAATTTCACATATACCTATGGCCTGTGTGACAAATATATCATTTCAGTGACAACTTTGTGTAAAATAAAAAAGACAATTTAATTTTTTAACCACTTTCAGACCGGACCAATTTGCTGGTCAAAGACCAGACCACTTTTTGCGATTCGGCACTGCGTCGCTTTAACTGACAATTGCGCGGTCGTGCGACGTGGCTCCCAAACAAAATTAACGTCCTTTTTTCCCCACAAATAGAGATTTCTTTTGGTGGTATTTGATCACCCCTGCGGTTTTTATTTTTTGCGCTATAAAGAAAAATAGAGCGATAATTTTGAAAAAAACGCATTATTTTTTACTTTTTGTAATAATAAATATCCCCCAAAAATATATAAAAAAACATTTTTTTCCCTCAGTTTAGGCCGATACGTATTCTTCTACATATTTTTGGTAAAAAAAATCGCAATAAGCGATTATTGATTGGTTTGCGCAAAAGTTATAGCGTTTACAAAATAGGGATAGTTTTATAGCATTTTTATTAATAATTTTTAATTATTATTTTTTTTACTAGTAATGGCGGCGATCTGCGATTTTTATTGTGACTGCAACATTGTGGGGGACCCATCGGACATTTTTGACACATTTTTGGGACCATTGTCATTTATACAGTAATCACTGCTATATAAATGCAGTGATTCCTGTGTAAATGACACTGGCAGTGAAAGGGTTAACCAGTGGGTGGCAGTGTAGGGGTTAAGTGTTCCTAGGGGTGTGTTACTAACTGTGGGGGGGTTGGGCTTTCATTTAGTGTACACTGATCTCTGCTCCAATCACATGGAGCAGAGATCAGCGTCACTAGTTGCTAGGCAGAATGGAAAAATGTTGTTTATACAGCATTTCCTCCATTCGGCCGCTCCGTGAGACGATCGCGGGGATGCCCGCGGCGATCGAGTCCGCGGGTCCCGCGACCGGACTCACGGGGGTCCCGACCAGCGCGGGAGCGCGCCGCCGGCGGCGCGCTCCCGATGGCACGGCGGCAACGAATATTGGACGTACATGTACGCAAATATGCCTGCCCGTGCCATTCTGTCGACGTACATCGTCGTGCGCTGGTCGGGAAGTGGTTAATCACTTGTGACAAAAAAATTTAATATTCAATGGGCCCAACATGCCTCTCAGAAAATTCCTTGGGGTGTCTACTTTCCAAAAAGGGGTAATTTGGAGGGATTTTCTACTGCCCTGCCATTTTAGCCTCTCAAGAACTCAAATAGGCAGTCATAAACTAAAACCTGCGTAAAATCCAGTAAATATACCATAGTTTGTGGATGCTATAACTTTTGTGCAAACCAATAAATATACGATTATTGACAATTTTTTTTTTAACAGTTTTTTTTTTTTATAACAAAAAATTATATATTTTTTTCAACATTTTTGGCCTTTTTTCATTTATATCGTAAAAATCCCAGAGGTGATCAAATATTGCCAAAAGAAAGCTCTATTTGTGGGAAACAAAGGACACAAATTTTGTTTGTGTAAAGCATTGTATGACCTTACAATTACCAGTTAAAGCAGCGCAGTGCCAATTTGTAAAAAGTGCTCTGGTCATTAAGGGGGTAAAACTTTCCTGGGCTGAAGTAATTAAAGTAACTAATAATGAATAAATATTAACATTATTGTATTAAATTCTATTTTTTGTTAAATGCTTTTATCTTATCTTTTGGATATGGTCAGATTTTTTTAATTAGAAGAAAAATATGTTGACAACTGCATGAATGTCTCTTTTAATCTTTAAAGATTTGAATTTATGTTTATTCAGTCCTGAGATTTGGACAGCTCTATCACACAGCCCTGCCTATTTATTTTCAGTACTTCAGAAAAGTATACTGGACAGAGAAAGGAGAAGCAGAAGACTAAACCCTCCTTCTATCAGCATGTTTCTTGTTAGCACATGGGTACTGCAGTACTTCAAATTTGGGATTCCGCTGCTTATCCCTCTTTCAGTCTAAGCTGTGGACTACAAGGCGAAATTGGAGTACTTACACTGCTTACACTGCTTAATTAAAAATATATTTATTGATGGATTAATGAATCCAGGGCTGCATTCATTTATGTCTTTTTTATCTGCTTGTAGTTCAGCTGTAAGCCCTTGTACACACGGTCGGAGATTCCGACAACAAAATCCGTCGAAGTGATTCCGACGGATTAATTCCGGAAGAGGTCCGGAAGTGATGTTGCATACACACGGTCGGACTAAATTGTCGGAAAATCCAATTGTACATAACGTGACGACGTTATTTCGTTACGACGGGACTACGTTCAGGCTAGTAGCCATTAGCTTTGGTTTAGTAATTTGATCTGAGCATGCGTGGCACTTTGTCCGTCGGAGTAGGCTACACATGATCGGAGTATGTCCGATAGGAGCATTTTGTCTGAAAATTTTACCGGCAAGTTGGAAAACTTGACTTGTCGGATATTCCGACGGAAACAGTCCGATGCAGACCACACACAGACGGAATATCCGACAAAACGGTCCGATGGGAAACATTCCGACGGAATCTCAGACCGTGTGTACAAGGGCTAAGACATAAAAATGTTAAAAAAAGAGAGAAAATTACTTTGATTTATTGTGTGGCGAGAGACCTCTCCCTTAAGCCTGTATCTTGTAGTTGATCCTTGGTGTGGGCCTTGATGTAAAGTTTTTTTTCTTCTCCTTTATTTTAGTTAAAAAATGACACATTCAGACAATGTTCATAGACTAGTCATTAAGTGAAATTTTGGAAGTAGTAAATTACATCCTATACCTAATAGACTCAATATAAGATCCTGAGACACATATTTGTTGTACAGATTCCAAACTAAGTAGCTGCTTGTGCTTTCTTATAAGAAAGACATTACTCAGTCTGCGTGTTTTAGGTCAGAGACATGTTCCATCTTATCCTATAATGAAACACCCCTGTACACCATTCCTCTTGTGCCCTAAAGCAGTTCAGATGCTGGTTGACTTTGAAGTTGCTCTTCAGTTTGTGGTACTGACAGAAAACAAACTGTCACATTCTGCTGAGATGGTGGAGCCTTTTCTTAAGCTAGTCATAGAACTGAGTGATTTCATACCGGGCATTCGTTGTTTGGCTACTGATAGACAGTGGTCATTAAAAAGATTCTTATGAATATTGGCTTATTGAGGACTTTTTCCTACTCCTTATTAAACAGAAATTCTTTTAAAAAAATCACCACCCCTTTAGAGTGGGACTGGGTTATTAAAATATTATTACAAATATAGACTGGAGATCTGTGTACATTTTAACTCTAATGCCGCGTACACACGACCGGACTTTTCGAGGTACTAGGTCTTTCCGACAGAGTTTCGGCGGAGTTCCGACGGACTTTCCGAATGAACGGACTTGGCCACACACAATCACACCAAAGTCCGACGGATTCAAACGTGATGACGTACGACCGGACTAGAATAAGGAAGTTCATAGCCAGTAGCCAATAGCTGCCCTAGCGTCGGTTTTTGTCCGTCGGACTAAAATACACATGAATGGATTTCTCGGTCCGACGGAGTTCCGGCGGAAAAATTTAAAACATGTTCTATTTCTAAAGTCCGCCGGATTTTTGGCAAGCAAAGGTCCGATGGAGCCCCCACATGATCGAATTGTCCGACGGACTCGTTCCATCGGACCTTTGCTGTCAAACAGTCCGGTCGTGTGTATGGGGCATTAGAGATGGCACTGGTAACCCAACTTATTCTGGAAGTTGCTAGCATCCTCTGAAACTTCTACAAGCTTGTTAAAAGACACCTAGACATCCGGTAGTTAGCAGCAAAAGCGTGAGTAAAATACAGGAACAGCCTTTTGCCTGAGAACAGTTCCTCCTATATCCATCATACTGTTTTACCATTCATACTTTCATAATTTAGGGAGTAGTATTCACACAGTGACACTGTACACTGAAATGCCCCAGAAATGCCTTCTGCGTCTATGCTCCTCGCTATCCCTGACTGGAAAGAGCCAGCGTTGGAGGGGAGTCTGCCCTTAGGTGAGCTGGAAGGAAAGTGCAGGTGCAAAGCCATAGATTGGGGATCCCCCAGACTGATAGCGGAGTTCGGGTCCCTAGATAAACTAGTGGAATGGTCATCTCCTGAAAGCTGCTAAGAGGAGAAATGGGAAACAGGAGGTTCCCAGGTCCTGGATGCGGCATCTGAGGGAGGAGAAAAGCCAGATCTCGCTGGGGAACCTGGAGGAGCTACAAGAACCTCTATCTGCAGCAGATAAATGTTTATCCAGAGACCCTCCACTACCCAGACCAGAGCTCCCACCTACAAGCAATGGGTGAAGAAGTCCCCTGACACCTGTGTCCTGCCCAGGAAAATAAAACCCAGAGAGCTGTCCAGGTTTTCCCACTTCCAACGAGAGGTTCAGAGAAGGGTTGATCTGGAGTGGGGCCTGGATTTCCCCTATGTCCCTCCCAAAGTCAGGACATCGTTGAGAACTCCTGGGGAGAGTAGGAGGATGACCTGTTTTGGAAGTTTCTGCACGTCCCTAAGCCGGGAGCAGGTGCCAGAGTGTGAGGAAACCTGGGTTTGTAGACATTCAAAAGGAATAGTGGCTGGGGAGGTCTATTTGTATTGCAACTGTACTGTCTCCCTTTTTATTGTAAATTGGTGCACAAACTTTTGGCGCTATATTCAGTGGGGAAAATAATTATCCCCCGCAGAAAAGTCAGTCTGTACCTTTAGCAGAGAAACAGCCCAAAAGCATAAAGTTTCCATCTTTTAGCAGATGATCAAAGCTCGCCACAGCGCCTAGAGGTGATTCAGTTCGCATTGTGCGCTATACAAGTATTTCATTCACTCATTGCTTGACTGTAGGGATGGTGTTCTTAGGGTAATAGTCCGAATTTTTCTTCCTCCAAACATGGCGAGTCCCCCTCCTCAAGAAGACCCATGTATAGTCATACCAATAAACAACTAAATGATTCAGAGAAGGATTGGGAGAAAGTGCTGTGGTCAGATGAGACCAAAATTGAGCTCTTTGACATTAACTCAGTTTGCCGTGTATGGAGGAAGAAAAATACTGACTATGACCCTAAGAACACCATCCCCAAAGTCAAGCACAGAGGTGGAAACATTATGCTTTTGGGCTGTTCCTTTGCTAAAGTGCTAAAGGTACAGACCAAATTTGCCACATTGAGGGGACAACAGACAGGGCCATGTATTGTAAAATCTTGGATGAGAACCTTCTTCCCTCAGCCAGAACACTGAAGATGGGTCATAGATGGGTCTTTCAGCATGACAATGAACCAAAACATACTGCCAAGGCAACAAAGGAGTGGCTCAAGAAGAAGCACATTAAGGTCATGGACTCCATGACCATAAAGGTCAAGGTCTCCAGACCTTAAGCCTATGGAAAATGTATGGAGGGAGCTGAAACTTCGAGTTGCCAAAAGACAGCCAAAAAACCTTAAAGATTTAGAGAGGATCTGTAAAGAGGAGTGGACTAAAATCCCTCCTGAGATGTGTGCAAACCTGGTCACCAACTACAAGAAACTCTTACCTCTGTGCTTGCCAACAAGGGTTTCTCCAACAAGTACTAAGTCATGTTTTGCTTGGGGATCAAATACTTATTTTACTCACTGAACTACTACTTATTTTATAGCATTTGTTTTATGTGTTTTTTTTCCTGAATTTTTGGTTGATATTCTGCGTATCATTTAAAATGCACATATGATAAAAAAATATAGAACCTTCATTTCTTTGTAAGTGGGCAAAATCTACAGGGGATAATTATTTTCCCCACTGTATATAGCGCCAAAAGTTTGTGCACCAATTTACAATAAAAAGGGAGACAGTACAGTTGCAATACAATTCAAGACAAGGCGGCGAAGGCCCTCTTGGTGAGAGCTTACAATCTAAAAGTGAGATAGAGATGTAAGCGATTCAACCAGCATCTGTGCAAAACTGGTTAGATGGATGGACTGACCCTTCAAGTAACATTATAACTCTAAAGTGAATACAATATTAAGTAGAACTGCGGACAATTTGTTTACATAAGCATTGCATGACAAAACATGCTTGTAGGCTCAACCCTGAGGCTTCAGCTAGAAAAAATACAGAAACCTTATAAAAACATTATTGTGCAGTTTGCAAATGATTTATTTTGTACATCGAAAAACTCCAAAATGACCACCCACTGAATACACCTTTTAAAGTAAACGTCATAATTTATTCTGCTACATAATTTAAGTGTCGGGAAAACAGATAGTATTTACTAAATTATTAATCATGTGTTGATTTATTTTAGTATTTATTTATTGAGAGAGTAGAAATGCTGACAATATAAAGTGCAAAATGTAAAAAAAAACTATAATAAACATCGCTTACAAATGTCATGTACAAAGTAGGACGTGTCTAGGGTAAAAGTTATCAGCACATTTGGTCTGACCATTTTTTAAGACTAATTGAAATACAAGTTATTCATTCACTTTTTAAATATAAATGTGTGTGCCAGAATTGATTTCTGCAAAATCGCCTACACAGGAACAGTGTATACAATATACATAACAGCTGTATAATATCTGTATGTAATATGTAATGTTATAGAATGCTAAAAATGTATATTGAAAACCAATTGAAAACATTAGTGTAAAGCAAATGTGTGCTTTACACATGCAAGGCAAAGCAACAGATTTATTTAATCCTTCCTCCTGAGCAACGCGTACCTACCTTTCATTCACTTCCCCCATAAGCCCGTTTGGTCTCTTTGAACTTTTAGTTTGCCCCAAGTTACAGTACTGGGCCAATCACACCAGTGTTGTCACATAATAGGAAGAAAACTGAACTACATGCTCCTCAATACCTGGAAGTACAAGGTATTTTCTTCACTTCTGGCAACTGGAGCACTGTGGGAGAGAAGTAAAGTCGAAGGGGTATTGAAGCAATCCTGTTACTTTTTCCTGCATGAGCAGAGCACAGGCTTGTTTTAAGTTAAAATACTTGTCAATATAAGCCCATGTAAAAAATATCTCAGGTGCAAAAAGTTATGTTCCCATATGGAATTGCTGGGAAACAAAAGGGTCTTCCATTGAAAAAATACTCATAATAGAGTAAGGAGGTCCAGCCATTTCCCCCTCTGGACTGCCTAGGACCACTTAATTAAAGGTATCTCTGCCCCTCGATCAGCTTGTAATGTGTCAACAGTGTATAGTGTAATAATCTACTCCCATAAGCTGAAGATTATCAATTTATGCATATTATAAACCGGTAAAAACGCCTGTCTTGATTACAGTTTTATCTCACCTAAGTGACATACTCATTACAGCAGGAACACTAAAAAATTGTATTCACAAGCTACAGTCCAAGCTTTGCTAGAGATGTTCCAAATTTTGATCAATGTCATTTTCTAATTCAGGAGGATGATTTCTCCCACTTAACATTCTGCTTTTTCTGCTTCTGACCTGACTTGATAAACAAAGGAATTGGCCAGGCAGACTCCACTGCCTAGCCGTTTCTTCTTCTTCCAAGATTTAGTGTGACAGTTCCTCTTGAACCCTACTACCAGTGATGTACTGACTGGCACTAAGCAGAAGGCAGTGCTGAATGCTAGTAAACAAACAATCAAGATATCACTATTCCCATTTAAAATAAAGTTAATCAAGTGCAAAACATAGGGGATCTCACAGCCTAAAATAAGCACTGATGTTAAAATTACCCCCAATGGAGAGGGATAACGATAAATTTTCCTTCGTAAAGTTAAATTACTTGCAGCAGAGCTTGTTACTGGACTCATCAAGCCTAGTTCTAGGTAGATCTTCAAAGCAATTGAAAAGAAGAAAAGAGAAAGTGCTGATGTGATATACAAAGATGGAAGCCATTTAGAAACACCTTGAAATAAAATGTTCTGTGGGGACTTGTGGGCGATTACAGTGATAACATAAAAAGTAAGAGAAGAACACAAGTACTTCAATGGTGATAACAGTAAAATGAAAGAATAGAGAAATCCCCAGAGTCTCTCTTTTTGCCATAATAGTTCTGATGCTTGTATTGCGTAGATGATCAAAGGAATAACAAAATTTCCACAAAATGCCAGTAGCTTCTCAGATGGTAGAGATGGTAGTGCTAGCGGAGTGTCTGAACTGTTTCCTTTAAGTTTGTTCTTTTCCTTAGCCACTGTTTCTGGAGAACAAAAAGTATAATGGGTTGTACATTATTTCTGTCTCTTTTGTTAATTGTTTTTTATATGTTATTTGTTATGTCCTTTCCTTTTACATATCTTACAGTTTCTCCTGTCTTTAAAAGCATTTTGTTTACAACTCTCAATAGCACAAGCAAAAATACATACAACATAAGTGAATTAGAGTAGTAGTTGACTCCTCCCCCCAACTCTTTGCAAGCTTTCATTATGAAAACCACAGCTGTGCTCTGGGAATCCATGAATACATTGCCATTATATTTATTTGTAAATATATATAAATATTTATAGAAAAGCAGCAATGAACAGCACTTAATGAGTGCCATTTGATGTTCGTCAATGAGGACAAGCCCTATATATATAAAACATCTGCCTAAAAAAACCTATAAAATTAAATCTGAACTCCTGTCATACCTTCCACAGTTGTACAGCTGGATAGAAATTGCTTGTTCCTATGTCACTGCACACTGTAAGTTTCTCATGGTGTGAATTAAAAGCTGCAACCAGCATCATGTAGCCCTTTCCTCACAGTTTTATTGTCCCTGCTAATGTTGTTATATATTGGATTTCAGTTCTTACAGTCATGGAGGATCAGTTTTGCATGTAGACATTACCACAGCTTCCGGTTTTCAGAAAGCTATGTATAGCACCCTGTCAGCCCCTTTTACCATCCACGATTGTGTTGAGAGGTACAAAAATCTATTAATCATATCACTGGGTCTAAAATAAGACATATAATGAAAACATAAAGGTTTTATTTAATAACTATTTCATTGTTTACTTCAACTGTGGTTTTCAGTTCAAATGCCACAAACACACGATTGGAATTCCGGACAGAAAAAGACCGATGAGAGCTTTTCATCGGAAAATGTGACCATGTGTATGCGCCATCGGAATTTAGCTGTCCAAATTTCCGCCAGCCAAAAATTTATAGCATGCTCTCAATTTTCCTGATGGAAAAACTTTCTATCCGTAATTCCGATCGTGTGTATGCAATTCCGACACGCCAAAAATCACGCATGCTCAGATTAAACTACGAGACAGAAGCTATTGGCTACTAGCTATTGAACTTCCTTTTTCTAGTCCCATCATACGTGTTGTACATCATCAGGGGAAAGACAGCTTGAGCGGAATTCCGTCGGGAAAACCATCAGAGCTTTTTCTGACAAGAATTCCGATTGTGTGTACGCTGCATAAGACATTATGCCAACCTCTTCTTATCCTACATCAGTGGTTGACTCTCTTTTCTCTTATTTATGATTTTACAAGGTAGAACATGAAGACTATCTTCTAACCTTGGTCAATACACCCAATGTTTCTCTTCTTCACATCTTAAAGTGATCTGTGTTTCACCCTTATTTGGCAAAGAAATAGGTTTACTGTAATGTAGCTGAACAGAATGGTGAGGAAGTGGATTGCTGCGGATTAAATAAATCCTGTTGCTTTGTGTGTTATCAAAGTAAACCCCTTTAAAAATTACCCACAACACCTCATCAAATGAATAACTATACAGAACACAGATGAAACCTGCATTTGACTATTAGTTCTTTCATTACCCCTGAATACAGGGTCAGACGTTGGAGTAAGGGCATTGCTGCAGAGGCTTCATACTACCAGACTGGAGCAAAGACAGTTAAGGTTGGATCTGATATCTGTACTATTTGCATTTTCTATAATGTGAACAACTGGAAGTCTTTGGGAGGTTTTTACTTTGAAAAAGCACTTTGGCTTTATAATTAGCCAGCTGTGGTATAACTTGTGACTTCTTACCATTGTTTGATGCTTCACCTGAGGAGTCATATACAACCTGACTGATCTGCAGTAGCAGGTAGCTATTGATTAGGATAAATGCTGCCAGAGCTTGAAGGGGATATATCTGGCTTCTTGTAGCTTGCAGGAAATGTTTCACTGAGGTATCACCAGGGGAAAGATCATCTGAAGACTGGCCAACTCTCAAAACAGCAGAAATCGTGAAGATAACCAACACTGCTACCGACAGGGCTATCAAAACCTGTACAACTTTACACAGAAAACTCAAGTTAGTTATTGACGCATTGTTATAGACAAAATGTCAATGTCTGTAGTGCTCCACTGAACAGTAGTACGCTTATCACTGCATACATTCATTAATTTTCAATTAGCTCTAAAGAACTGATATCAAGACAAATTTAAGTTGCTTTTAATTTTTTTTATTTTAATTTTTTTACCAAATACATAAACAAAGTTTCTTTATATCTGCCTGAAGTGCAGTTTAAAGGTTAGTAGGTTTTATCCTTTGTCTAGGATTATGTTTTAGTGTTGCAGAAGGTTACGTGGTAATGATTTAAAGGTTATGTTCATGTTGGTTTAAAGATAATAGTTTGGGGGATGACTTGGGTTGAGTCCTAGGGGTTACATTTCAGGGTTAAGCTAAGATTTAGCATTCTAGTTGGAGGCAGCATTAAATATTAAAGTCAACCTTTAAAAAAAAAAAATATTCATACCAATATTTGAAGTGTATAAAGCAGACTTTCTCATTAGGAGTGCTGTCTTTGTACATCAACTGTCAACTGACATCATCCCTGTTTACAGCATAACACTTATATGCAGCGTCAAGGAAGTGGAATTTTTTCTGTGGCGCCAAATATGTGTTTGTGCTGAGAGCATGCTCGATCATGCACTCCTAGCACACAGACGAAGCTGTCACCAGCAACTCCTGGTCTTAGGTAGGTATACAAATGTAGTATCCTTCTAATACACATTAGGAGTAGTAGAATTTATTTTTGTGTTTGTATTTTGTTTTGAGTTTTTGGTGATGGTTTATGGTATTGACATAAATATATACAAAACAAATAAAAAAAAAAAAAAAAAATATATATATATATATATATATATATATACTTATTATTATTATACAGGATTTATGTAGCGCTAACAATTTAAGAGGGAGGGGCTGGTGTATATATATATATATATATATATATATATATATATATATACATACACACTATATTGCCAAAAGTATTATAACGCCTGCCTTTACATGCACATGAACTTTAATGGCATCCCAATCTTAGTCAGTATAGTTCAATATTGAGTTGGCCCACACTTTGCAGAAATAACATCTTCATCTCTTTTGAGAAGGCTGTCCACAAGGTTTAGAGGTGCGTCTATGAGACCTTGCTTTGTGAACTGGTGCGCAGTCATATTGGAACAGGAATGCGCTTCTGGAAGGATTGTCAAACGTTTCCATAGACACACTCCTAAACCTTGTGGACAGCCTTCACCGAAGAGTGGAAGCTGTTATACCTGCAAAGGGTGGGCCAACTCAATATTGAACCCTATGGACTAAGACTGGAATGCTATTAAAGTTTATGTGCGTGTAAAGGCAGTATCCAACATCAGAACACCAAATGAAGGCCCAATTTTTCCTAAACAAAGGTATAATTCCCCTGGGGAAACTTTTAAAGAGTGCCGTGACTAAGAAATACTAGTACAGAGGATATTAGTTTCCAAACATATAAAATCTGCTTGTCTTTGTTATTCATGCTAAAAATAAAATCAAGTTTTGAAACCAAGATTATAACTAGAAACTATGAAGTGCCAGACTGCAGTCTCAGCTAGCCCATGGATCTCAATGTCATATACAAGCACTCCTGTTAGTGCAAATTGTGCCTGCTGAGATGCCCTGCTATTGCGATCTTACCTGCATATGTTGTACTACTTGTATTTACAGTGGAGGTAGAGCCCGTATCAGTGCATTGTGGGACATGGGGTCTTAAGAGGCATCTGTCAAGATGCATCAATTTATGTCAATGTGTAAATACCATTATGGAAACAACATACCTGAAGTCAAATGGCTGGGCCTAATAAGATCCATCTCTTTTATACAGGTCATTTCTAGATAGGTGTGCACCAGCCAGCTCATAGGAAGATACCAAATTATGCCTGCAACAACAGCATCAACAGTATATTAGAATAAAATATAGACAGAACCCACAAAATATAGACAGAAAAAGACAAACGTGTCTCCATAATTTTTAAAGCTATACCAAAAAAATACTTGAGTGGAAGGGTCAGTGTATCTGTTGCTGTGCTGTTTAGGAAATTTCCATTTACTTCCAGTCCAGGAGATGCAACCGGAAGTAGGTAGAATTGCTACATGTGAGATCATTGTCTTCAGAACAGGTATTCCCATTTGTAGATTTTCCCTCACCTCTTTTTACAGTGACATTTCTAACATTTTAGATTTCCCATCACTTTTTGTTTCAGTAACATGCCTCACCAGGACAATTATAAAGGGTCCCTTGTTCCCCCTAGTGGCGTTTTCCTTTTCCCTCTGATATTCTGTATTGTAGATGGGCCTCTGGCATCTCCACTTACAATTCAGGACTGCTGCCCTTGTATAGTCCCTGATGATGCCAGAGTGTGATGGATAGAACACCAAAGAGAAAGAGCTTGGGGGAATGGTCACACAGAGAGGAGGACCCTGTAGGAGTGAGGGATAAATTAAGTAAAAGTTATCTTTAATGTTACAATAGACTAAAACAAGCAGTTAACACTTTCAGTGTGGGGGGTGATCCCCATTGCAGATATGGTTTATACATCTCCCTGGAGTTCTACTTTAAAGCGTATGCATAACCAAAACTTTTTATTTGTTTAGGATAGAATGGCAAAGTGTTAAATCTTCTCAAAGTGCTTTTTAACGTGTATGTATAACCAAAACCTTTTTTTTAATTTAGGAAACAGTAGACGAGGAATAGAACCAGTGTCAGTTGTGTTTTTGTTGTTTTTTTTTATCTCTGTTTGTTCTGGTTATCATTCTCACCTGGGCAAAAAGTGATGTGAAACCAAAGTCTTACAATTGTTAGCAGAATATATATATATATTGACAATTACTGGCCATTATGCTGCAGGATGGCGCCCCCACTGGAAGGACCCATCAGGGTCCTTTAAGGGGGATTGGGCTTCCTCCATGGTCCACCTGCCCCTCATCTATCCATTAATGCATGTGCTTCCATTGTGGAGACGCTTATAAACATAAATTCATTAGCGTTAGGACTGCAAGCATACACAGGGTGCCGTGAAGAGGACTTGCAGCTTATGCATGCCTTTGCAAATGTGTGCTAACTAAACCCCTGTTTTTAATGCAGACTGTTGGACAGATTAATTTGGTCAGTTAGCAGATTGGTTGGTAAGTTGAGCAATGTTTTTTTCCGTTTTTGTTTTTCAAGGGTTCCCAGAGGGACTGGGAGCCTGAGGACTCTTAGCTACCAATCTTGGACTTACTGCCTTTAAGGGTCTTTGCCAAACATGGACTATATGGACTCTGTGCTACCTCAGGTGGATTATTTACCAATCATGGACTCTAATGTACACTGAAGACTCTCTGCTGTTATTCAGGTATGAATACCCTATGAGCACTATGAATAGCTTATGTACAGGAATTCACGTGAAAAGCTGCCTGTTGCTGTATGTTGCCTTTCTTCAGTAAAGTTATTGTTAACTATTTAATGCCTGATCCGAAGTCTCTTCTTAAATGGTGTATTGCATAGTGCATCCAAAAAACAGGGCTTTGCAACAAGGGACTGTAGGTTAGAGTAGTTAGTGCACTTCAGTCTAGCATGTAATTTGCTGTTTAGTGTAGGCCACATAGATATTGCTTGGGATGACCGTATAGGTATCATAGCTTAAAGCAGTCAACCAGCTAGGGAATGTGTAACTTGGCGTAAGGTGACAGTTACTCTGGTTGTGAAAGATTGTTGTGCTTGTCCCCTTCACTAGCGGCCAGCTCCCTGCATTTTGGAACCAGACCTGTGGCATAGAGTACATAGTCCTAGCCGGGGAGTTAGTGGAAAGATGTTAAGGGGCCCCTAAGAGCAAGCAAGCATGTAGTTATAGAGTGAGGTTCAGTTTCTGTATGTGGAATTAGTGTATGCCAGTGTAGGCTTTGCAGCACCGGTTTCTAAATGCTGCACACTTGGTAGTTGGTGTTATCGTAATTTTGGTTGCGTTTGCAATGCTAGTGTAACAGTACAGTCAGTTAGCCATGGGTTAATAGAAGGTTAACTGTGCTTAGAATGTCTTGCTTCTAAGATTGAAGTCATGCTTTAATGCTAACATTCTCATGAAAGCAAATTCATGTTTACGACCTAGTCAATTAGCAAGTATAGTTTTAGTGTCCCCTACTAGTCCTGCCCACAGACTCACCACTTCTGCTTGAAGTCTGTTCCAAGCACCAACTACTCTTTCTGTAAAAAAAATCTTTTTAAAATTAGTTTTGAACTAACCTGCTGAAAGTTTACGGTAATGTCCCTGTGTACTTGATCTTGGCATCGTACCAAAAATACTGTCTTCCTAAACCATATTTACTCCCTCAATTTATTTAACCACTTCAGCCTCGGAAGGTTTTACCCCCATAATGACCAAGTTACTTTAACTGACAATTGCGCAATTGTGTGATGGTGTACCCAAACCTTATGTCCTTTTTTTCCCACAAATAGAGCTTTCTTTTGGTGGTATTTAATCACCTCTGCAATTCTTATTTTTTGCACTATAAACAAAAACGCAGCAACAATTTTGAAACAACGTTCTGCTATAAAACATAACTAATAATTTATTTATTTATTTTTTAATTGAATTTCTTCATCAATTTCAGCCAATATTTATTCTGCTACATATTTTTAGTTAAAAAAAATTCAGTTAGTGTATATTCATTGGTTTGAGCAAAAGTTATAGCATCTACAATCTAGGGAATACATTTAGGGACTTTTTTTTTTCTTTTACTAGTAATGGTGACGATCATTGCAGCAGACAAATTGGACACTTTTGGGGACCAGTGACCCCAATACAGTGATCAGTTCTAAAAAAAAATGCACTGACACTGTATAAATAATATTGGCAGGGAAGAGGTTAACATCTGGGGTGATCAAGGGGTTAAATGTGTTCCCTCAGTGTGCTTACTAACTGTTTGGGGGATGGACTCACTGCAGGAAGAGAGAGAGATCTGTATTCCTGATTAGCAGGAAGCACAGATCTCTATGTTCCTGTCTGACTGAAGGACGGTCTGTCATGTTTACATAAGCAGATTGCCGTTCTGTCATTCCCTAGAACGATCACGCTGATTAGCTCCCGCTGCGTCCAATGACAGCGGGAGCGGGCCGCCCCAGACCAGGTCGCGTGGACAACGTACAGGTATGCCCTGACACAATATATATGTGGTAGGTAGAACTGGTTAAAGGTTTCAACCTTGTCTCCCCTTTACCTTCTTTACTTTGTTCCACTGACAATTGACTAAATGGGGAGATTTGCAGCTCCGGGAACAAACATGACACCGACCAATAAAAAAAAATTCACAGGGGTTCTAACCCTTATTCACAGGGTTTCTAACCCTTCTCTACTCTATCCAAAACATGATAAAAGTTTTGGGCTATAGACACTCTTTAATGCCAGTGTCTCACTTTGGAGAAGTTTCCTCTTATTTCCTGTTATGTATCTGGGACAGGAAGTGAAACTAATCTATTCAAGGTGAGCAGAAATCCATTCTTTGGCAGTTGACATGGGTCAGAAACAGTGGAGTTGCCACCTTTTCATGAGGAAAAAAGGCTAGCCCATTGGTCTCTTTATTCTTAAAAAGTACACTTTTTGCTGGCCAGGTGGCAACCTTATTGAACAGATGTCCCCACCTGAGGATTTCTCCTCATCCGCCTTTCTAGTGCAACTATAATATTGTGGACTTCCCATCACTTCCGGTTTGATTATTGAGGGACAGTAATTGTGATTACACAGATAGGAATACAAACCTGTTCTAAGAACTAGTGCCCAGTAATGCATCAACAATGCCCATATTTTTCTTGTAACAGGTCTATTTATTGGAACTACTGTTGAAAGTAGATCCATTTGGTAAAGCATCCAAGTTAGTTATCTTAAAAGAGACGCATGACCCTGGTGACTGTTTGCTTGGCCACAATGACTGTTTGGTTTGTAATATCCAGGAACAATACCTAAAACAGGTGTTTGCTGTGAATGTACCTGATCTTATCACACGTCTTGGGAAACAATTATCTAGTGTTTGTGGGTTCTTTAAGGTTCCATTCACACTGTGATTTCAGATGTAACTTGAGTTGCATAGAATTGAGTGACAATGGAAATCACAGAGTTTTCAATGATGCCTGCTCATATCAATGCAAATTAGCACAGAACGATTTTCCAAAAGTTTCCAAGTTTGCCACTATGCTCCCTTTCCCTTCCCTGCCTGCTGCTACACTATCTGTATTATAAACATATCATCCCCTCTGTTAGCTACCATTATGTGTCCTAGTGTCTGTGCTGAAAAATAAAATGAAGATTATACCTTATATCAGAGCTTCTCCCAGCACACGTGTGACTGCTTGGCTCGTCAGCGGGAGTTCTTGGCCCCTCCCTCTATAGCTGTCAGCCTAGGAGAGGAGAGAGCCAAGGAGTCACGTGATCTGCATTTTTGTTTTCAGCACAGACACTAGGACACATAATGGTAGCTAACAGAGGGATTGGTGTGTTTTTAATACAGTGGCTTCCCAACCACTTTAACTCACCCTTATTGGACTTTATTACTCACCAATGGATGGCACTGTGACCTTCACATGTCTGCAGATCCATGCCCTTCTTGGCTTTGGACTTGCTAGTGTTATTAGTTTGTTGGATATCTGCTGAAAGAAAAATACATTTTGCATTCTTCAGTGTACAAGAAGAAATTGGTATTAAAGTAGAAGTATAGGAGAGAAAAAATATTTTGGAGAAAGGGAGGGTTATAACCTCTGTAAGGTTTATTTTTGCCATCTTTGTCCCATTGGGGAAATTTACCTTTACTTCCTGTCCCATAACCAAACAGGAAGTGAGGGGAAAACCCTGAAAATTAAGGGAATCTCTTGGGGACTCCCAGGTCATCATAACTAGTATCCCCACAGGAAGGTTTCCTCTCTATTACTTTTCTGGGGACAACCCAAAATGTGGAATTTTCTCTTACTTGTGCAGATAAAAGAATGCTAACAGGTAACTAAGTGAAGTTTTATTTTGAACAAGAGACTGATAAATTATCCTTTACCAAAAGACAATATTTGCTGCCAGTTATTACTTTTAAAGGTTTACTTCCACTTTCAACTATTTTGTCCATACATAGAATAATGTGTACAATTTGGCTATCTCTAATGAAAAGCTGTACTGAGCAAAATATGGAAGCTGACCTCCTTCTGAAAAATTCTGTTTGGCTGCCTCTGGCTTCACTATTTGGATATTGCTGACCCATGGCAAGCATTCAGATTAGAACATCACATTAAATTCAGAACTCAAGCTTTGAACATTTAAAGTTGATGCAAAGGTTTATGCTTTTTTAAATTAAAATAACAAACATGTCATAATTACCTGCTCTATGGAATAGTATTGCACAGAGCTGCCCCAAACCTTCTCTTCCAGGGTTGCATGCCGGTGCTCTAGTCTCCTCTTCTTCTTCAAGTGCCCCCATAGCAAACTGCTTGCTATGGGGGGCACTTATTTAGGCCTATTCCCGAGCTGGACTGTGTGTGTCCCAGCTGTGCTGGGAATTCAGTGTCCTCCAATGATCAGACTTGTCCTGACACCTCACCCCAACTACAGCCTTTCACTGGGAAGATCAGTGTTCTGCTGCTTCTCTTTCCCCCAGCTCTTATGCTGCTGAGAACAGAGGGAATGTGATCACTTATAAAAAAGGGGAAAAAAGGTATTTACAATTATTTTTGTATCTATAAAAAAATGTTTTCCTTTCTTTTGTATTTTTAACTGAATGGGTTGTTTTACAAGGTGATCATTTATAATTACTTTACATGAGAGGAAAAAAAAAGTACAAAATACTCAGCTTTTACACAGCTTCTAGAGAGTTCAAAACTTGACAAGGGTGATATTTCCCTTTCTGAGCTTTTTCTTGGGTTCCTGTAAAAACTGAGGATCCCAAAGCTCCCAAGAAGTCAGTTCACACAGTGCTGTAGTAGTTGTCAATGTAAATTGGGCTCCTTAGCGTTCAAATAATTATTTGAGAAAGCCTAGTTCCATCATACCCCATAGGAAACGTCTAGAAGCTGGGAAGGCATTACAAAAGTCTGATCCTTGCTAAAACAAGTGATATTTTGGCAAAACAAAGCAATGCAGGCAATCACATTTTAGGCCCTATTCATACAAGAGCATTTTGCAGCTTTAAGCTCCAAATAACTCAGCATCCAAAAATTGCAAGGTTTTCAATTGTACCTGCTCACACCTAAGCATAGTATCGCTTGAGGCGCAAAGCTTGTAGCTTGAAATACAAGGGCTTCTTTTGAACATTTTTGGCTCAAATATATTTTAAAATGAGCGCCTGAAAAAAACACACATAAACAAGTGTGAAAAATGCAAGAAAACACACATCTAGTGCATTTCCCCTGGTAACTATTGGCTAAAAATAATTTCAAAACAACACAAGCCTCAGATGTGCACAAAAATATCTGTACAAACAATCTTAAAAAAAAAATGCCTTCAAAACAACCAAAGACATTCAGCTCAAGTGTGAATGCAGCCTGTCTTGGCTGGACATACCCCTTGATAAAAGAATAAAGACTTCTTGCTATGCAAAGTGAAGACTTATTTACCACATATGGGAGAAAAATTAAAGCAAGTGATCACTTGGATTTTATGTCAGATATGCACTGTTTTTATACACTTATTACAATCCAAAGACATGAGCTGATATTACGTAATATATTACAGAGCCAATGAGATGTACATATTTAACATGATTTTGTAGACAACAGTTTTGCCTTCCAGCTGAAGGCCACTTATAACAACTTTTATGATTTTTTTTAGTTATGGCTGTTTGAAAGCCAGATTATGCAGGTGTTCTAATTAAACAAAATAATATATGACTAGATAATGACCTTACAAGAACATAAAGTGAAGGTAATTTAAACTATTATTTCAATAAAACAACAGGTATCCATAAAAAGAATAAATAAGGATGTGACAGTCTGTAGGTTAGAAAACTAAGGCCGCGTACACACGAGAGGATTGTCCGTCCAACTTAGTCCACTGAAACGTGTTTCAGCGGACAGTCCACTCGTGTGTGGGCTTCAGCTGACTTTTTCAGAGGACAGTCTGGCAGACTAAGTCTTTCGGAATTTCCGTAATACAGTCCGTCCAACTTTGGTTTCAGCGGACAGTCCGCTCGTGAGTAGGCTAGTTGGACGGACTAAGTATGGCGCATGCTCAGAAAGGATTTACACGGCCGAAGGTTGCATTGCAGTGTATTGGACGTCGTATTTCTAGTCCCGTCGTACGTGCTGTACACGTCATCGCGCAAGCTTTCAACGGACTGTCTGTTCATCGTGTGTGGTCAAGTCCGTTCATTCAAAAGTAGGACGGACTGTCTGTCGGATTGTCTGACGGACTTAGTTGGACGGACAATCCTCTCGTGTGTACGCGGCCTTAGGCTTTAGCAAATGGCCATGATAGTTTAAAATGGTAGTTTACCCTAATAATAAAATCTCTAAATCTACTGGCATCCACAATCTAAGACTAACCTATCTAGCCCTGTAAAGGAGAAATCGCTACACATATTATTTCTGAAGCTGATCTGGTCCAGTCTCCAGCAGCAGAAGCTCTGCAGAAGAGACAGCCCGACAATGGCTAGGAAATGAATCGGAAGTGACGTCACCCATAAAGTTACTATGGTCCTTTTATTGTCAGCTGCCTCCTCTGCACCCGCTTACACAAAGAAGTCACCGATGACTGCTCAGCGTGGGACCGGACCGGATCAGCTTCAGAAAAGGTATGTATAGCAATTTCTTCTTTACAGGGCTAGATAGGTTAGTCTTAGATCATGGATGCCAGTAGATTTTGAGATTTTAGTATTAGGGTGAACTTCTTCTTTAAGCAGAAAATTCACTCTTTTGTTGAGGGCAAGTATGTTGCAAATGTGCATTAGTTTCCAGCTTGTACAAAATCCCAAGTCTCAGTATGTGGTATGTGATTCTAACAGCTGCGAGAGTCCTCAGTATATGGTCAGACATACATCACTTTCCAACCCCAGGGTGAAGGCTTTTGGGCCAAAATGGGCAAAAATGTATATGTTTATGCCTACAGAGATGGGTTGAGGAAGGAGATGGAAAGTGCTGCAAGACTTGCAATCAGATAACCTGTTCATTTACTTCCCCTATGAATGATCGACTGAAAGTGTCTGCTTGTTGAAGGCATGAGATTATCACCATATTTGTCCAAAAATTTCTGGACTGGCTCATCCCATCTCTATTGTGCTTATCCCCTTCAGCAGAAAATATTTAATGAAAATGAATGATCAGATAAAATGTATATATAAATGTATACATATGCCCCCTCTTACAAAATGGCTAAAGGTAGCAATCATTTCTCTAACAATAAAAATAGCTCAGCTGGTATCATCTGATCAAGTGATGATAATTTCATTATTTTCACAGCAGCAATATTCTTGCAGCAAAGCACAGGAGCTAATCAGTTGTTGTGACTACCGTTCCCATGTTCCTCTTGCTACCTTTCCTCTTTGTGAATATCATCATCTTCAGATCCCCCTAATTCTTGTTGTGGTAATGGAACTGGATGGCAAACTCACCTGTGTGAATATTGCCATAGGGAGAAAGACAGGGTGCAAATTATGTGATTTGCTGCTAACATACCGGTTGGAATGCAAATGATCTAGAAAGGTTTTTTTTTAACTGTAAAACAAGGATATCTACTTTGATGATAATATGCAAATTGATTCAACGCAACCAGGCCTAAAAATCACACCTTTTGCAGCTATACACATTGGAACATAGTCATTTCCTATAAATCTATAAAACACCAAGCATTAACAGTTGAAATATATTTGTATTACCTGTAATTATATATTTCAGTATTAATTTTTAATAGCTTGATTATGACACTGTATGTATAGCCAACAATTCTAAGGATATCTATAGAGGTTGATTTACTAAAGGCAAATAGGCTGCAAGAAAATTGTCTTTCAATTCTGTGAATGAGGTACAGCTCTGTTGACTTCCATTATCTTCCATTTGCAGGCATAAATAATAATAAAAATAATAATAAATAAGGTATTTTTATTTTCCTTGCAAGTATTATTAGCAAAATAATAATTCTTTGTAAAGTGGCAATACACCACATTCACTAAAATAAGAGGAATAAAAGAAAGAAGAATTCCATTGCAAAGTTAATAGCCTTTTTGAGTTTAGTAATTCAATCCCATCTTCATTCTGGACCAGGTAATAATTGTTATTTTAATGGGTGCATCTGCATACTAGCAGACATCCCTGGAGGAACAGTTGATTGGCTGGGGTACATTTTCTCCTACGATCAGATATTATTTCCCTCATCATATGATCTCAACACGCTCGTGGATGAAAGTCCATGAACACAAAATAAAATGTAAAAGTTGCCATAAAAGTGAACCAACAAAATATATAAAATCACAACAGAAAAATGTTCTTCAAATTCAAGGTTATGTAAGAATTGAACAAAAACCATGCAAAAACTTTTAAATGCCAAAACCTCTGTAGAAAACCTTGTAGAAATTGCACATATATTGGTGCACAAAACCTATCTTTAAAGGATTTTACACTCAAAGAAATATTAATAAATATCCATAAATGTTAATAATAGTTTCTTTATGTGATTAGCCTTTTATTTTACGTGATATAGACAATTAAAGTGTACTTACTGTGGTCTTGTTAGTTAGGATCATTTTAGATCCCAGGGTCTCCTGAGCTGGGTACAGTCTTTCCATTGTGATACAAGGTTACTTTTGAGAAGAACTGTTAGGCTGACTACTCAGTCTACTGATCATGATATTTATACAAAGCCTTTATCTCCAACACGTGCAGAACAATAAAGGTCTTGTGTAAATCCGATCAATAATTGCTATCAGCATTCTCTAATCCTCATTTAACACACAAAGCACCTAAATCTGAGTCATCTGAATGGTGACCACTAAAACATCTGGATTGTGAAATTAAATTAAACTGTGATGGAAATAACAGGTCATTTTTTTTAAACCTGTCCTCAAAAATTAAACTTACCTAGAGCTCCTGTGTGTACCAATTTCCCCCAAGTCTATGCCATTTTTGAGAGTGGAACATTCATTTTGCACACTATGGATTGGTGCGTATGAGATGTGGCTTCTGATGGCTTATAGATGCCATAGCTGTGTGTTTTGGCCACCCAATGGAAATCTCAGTGGAGACTGAAACCCATATTTATTTATGATGGCAAATGAGCACCTCTACTGAGAGTTCTTTCATGTTCACTCATTCTGGTAAATCTCGTAAACTAGGTATTCAGGAGCTCTTATAAGGCCTGGCTTGTAGGATTATATCTATAATGTTTCCCAATTAAAGCATGTATGTTTGTATAGTGTTTGTTGGAACATTAGTGGATAACTGTGCCTAACATTCCCCTCAACATCCAGGACCCAGGTCACCTTTGTTCCTTTTTACTTACCTTAGATATGCGAATGACCACTCTCTGGGTAGCATCTGGTCCTCTTTTAAGCTGGTGGGGCACTATGCCCGAGTAAGTTCAGGAGTAAAATCTACATTCAAGATAGAGGTTGACAACTTCCTCACTAGGACCATGGAGAATAGGCTGTACACGCACAGAACCTTGGTGGCTTGATTGTTCCTCTTTTTTTTAACGCACCTAAAGGAAACCCATACTTGGAGATACATGAAAGCTGCTATTTTTTTATAACAAATACAACAAAACAAAAAAAAAAAAAAAAGAAGAAGAGAAAAACAAAAACAAAAAAAGCAAAATAATTGCTTTACAAGGCAATAAATGTACTAAAAAAATAAATAACATTGGTAATCAGATATCTCAAAAATATTCAAAAATAACATTTATAGTACACCAATATATTATATCAATAGTATATAGAAGCTCTATAACAGGCCATCCTAGCCTACTAAAAACATAAAACATACCTAAACTAAAGACAAGGATAGAATGTGGCGCGTCCATCCATTTTTTCCAAATTTTTTCAAATTGATAAGAAGTAGATCCATGAATTTATGTATATTTTTCAAACATTATATGTTTATCCATTAAAACGATTCCCACACCTGCAACCACCCGCTGTGGACCTGCACTCCTGTGAGAAAACATGTGGGGCTTTCATTCATTCTGAAAGGCAGCCCCACCCATGTTAAATTGCAGCATGTGTGTAGGTGCAGGAACTGCAGGGAAAGTGCATGGTCAAAATTACCATGCGATTTTCCTTCAGGCTGCCCTTTGAAAAAGGTACATGTAGATTTTGCCACAAGAAGCGCAGGCACAGCAGCCCACTGAAATTAATGGTTTGCTGTGTCCACACAAATGGGGCCCGCAGACACACATACATGTGAATATAGGGTAAGGGTAGGAGGGTTGGGCGAAACCCAACAAGAAGCTATCAACTTGCGTGCCACAATGAGTGAAAAAAAAGTGACAAAAAAAGTCTCACAATAACCACTACTTGGTCATGATCCAAGTCATTAGAGTTCACATACCCTAATAGACATAAAACAGGGTCTGAAAGTAACACAGAATCATATACATTATTTAGCATGTCTTGGTTCACATTGGTTATTTGCATGTAAGGGGACAACCCACCACTTTATTACACAATACCTCTATTTAGCTTCCATATCCCTATTTTCACAGGAGAAATTATTTTTAATAAGCAGTTAAAGCAGATCTCTAGACAAAAATAACAAGATAAAATTGAATACAGCCCGATAAAAGATAAAAAAATAATACTAGGTTTTGGTGCAATATTTATTAGAGATTTCTCCCACAGTAATTTTTTCTTCCACTACATATCCTCAATCTGATGGCAGGCATTATTAAACCCTCTTCATCTGAGCCCAGCTCATTCTGGACCCACTCCAGCCTTTGACTAGACACTTGGACAGTAAAAGGAGAAGCAGTGGTGAGTTTATCTCATTGTCACACTGCTTTCCCGTCCATCAGCATCCCTCTTTCCAGCATATTAACTAATTGACTTCTTGTACAGTTACTTTCTTTCACACTCCAGCTCTGCTAAACAGGGATTGGAGGAAATTCAGTTACTTTCACTAAAATTCAGTTACTTTCACTGCTTGCATTTAAACAACACATATAACAATGTAATAATGATTACATTGTGGCATTAATTTATGTTTTTATATAATTTTTCTTGCTGGGTACTCAAATACATTTTTATCTGCTGTTGGAGCAGATGGTGAGGCAGCCATCTTTGGCCCACTCAGAAGAATATCATACTAGGCTAATTTTAGACAAGAGCCAATTACCCTACTAGCATGTCTTTAAAATGAAGGAGGAAACTGGAGCACCTGGAGGAAACCCACATCAAAACTCAACCCCCGCCCTGGAAAATGCCACAGAGAGTATGTTATTATGCAGCAATACTTGAAGCAGCATTTATGATTCACCTACAACTCAAGGGAAAAGAGGTCCAGTGACAACAATGAGCTGGACCAAAGACTTTAGGAAAAAAGGTACGCAGGTGTGCTCAAGGAGGGGAGGGGAGGGGAGACAGATGGAGTTTGGGAGGGGGCAAGCTTGAAGTTAAGAATATTTTTTTTCCTAACTCTACCCTCTTGCCCTTCTCACCCTACTACAGACCTCAGACCAACTAAAAATCTCCTTCAATCCAAAGCACTAAGAAAAAGTGCTCAAGGACAGATATCCAGAGAGGTGCAGTTTTTGCCAAGTATCATATAATATGACATGTTTCACTAATCAACTTCAATATTATACTGCAAAGTGTCCATGTTTATTAAAAATGAAATCAGAAGTCACAGCAGCCAAATTCTTAGCGCCAGCTTAATTGCCGTTAAAAATATTTATTGCATCACAGTTCATTAAAAAACACAATGAAGTGTAGATATCATCCAATTAGAACATGCTTACATGTCCAGTCTGCATCCCACAGATGATGCACATGGGGACACAGCAGCATAAGTCTCCGCTGTAAGACGCAGCTCGATTGCCACGTCTATCCTATGAAGACCGCTAATGACTGAAACAAGAGCATAGGAAGAATGCAAGCCGGAATGCAAGCAGGATGTTACACAAAGAGACTTCATAACAACACATTTCAGGGCACGGCCCATTTGTCAAGTCTCGTGACTGGGCCATCATTGAAGACATAAATAGGGAATGTGCCAAGGCTAATAACATTTTTAAAGGCGTACTGCACTATAAACAACCTCAACGGCATGCACCCTAAATAATCCTAACATAAAAGTGACTAAAAACAATTATTAAACATGAACATTTTAAAAATATCTTTAACCACTTGCTTACTGGGCACTTATATCCCCTTCCTTCCCAGGCCAATTTTAAGCTTTCAGCGCTGTCAGACTTTGATTGACAATTGTGCGGTCATGCAAAACTGTACCCAAACTAAATTTTTATCATTTTTTCCACACAAATAGAGCTTTCTTTTGGTGGTATTTAATCACCACTGAGATTTTTTTTACTAAAAAACAAAAAACATTTTTTATAATGAAACAGGTCATTTTTTTGATTCACTGATGTGCGCTGATGAGGCTGCACTGACGAGCACTGATAGACTGCACTGATGGGGACTGATGAGGCGGCACTAATAGGTGGCACTGATGGGAACTGAGGAAGCTGTGCTGATGGACACTGATGAGGCGGCCTTGATGGGCACTGATGAGGCAGCACTGGTGGGCACTCATGAGGAGGCACTCATGAGGCTTCACTGTTATGTGGCACTGATGGGCAATGATAGGTGGCCCTGATGGGCAGCACTCATAGGTGACACTGATGATGAGGCACTTATGGGCACTGATTGGCAGCACTGATGGACACTGATAGATGGCACTGGCAGGCACTGATTGGCAGCACTGATAGGTGGCACTGGTTGGTACTGATAGATAGGCACTGGTTGGCACTTATTAACAGCAATGGCGGGCACAGATTGAGACCCATATCCCTATAATAGAAATCTGTTACCGGCTTTCTTCTATTTTCCCCACACTGATCGTGAAGAGAAAAAAAAAAGCCAATAACCAGCTTCTGTTTATGTCCTTGATCAGCTGTCATTGAGTTTCAGTAAAATTGTACTTATTGGAAAACATGGTATTTTTTTCAATTGTATGTTTTGCACTCTGGTATGCAGCCAAAGTTTGCTATTTATCCTGTGTGCAAATGTTGGCTTTTTGTACTTCCTTTGAAATACTCAATTTAAATTATTAGAAAAGAAAAAGATGGAGAGAAAGAGGAGTAATTCAGGGCCACAAGGAGAACCCATATAGTCAGAGGCATTCATACAACACTAAGCACCTCAAGCTCCTCATTTAGGCCATTGGGCAGCATCGTCCCCAATTTTTATATCCAAAAGGTTTTCCTTTTGCACAACAAAGAAAATCTTGTGTCAGTCAGGGACCTCTGGGACATTCAATGGCCAGAACCTTAAGGGCCACAATGTCCTTTTTATGAAAAAAAGTGAAGTGGAGAGGTACACTGTGCTGATCAGAGACCTCTTTTATGAATCTACAATGTTTGTCTATTCTCTTACATAGTGTGCATTCGTACGCCCCACGTATAAGAGGTTGCACAGACATTGCAATATGTAGATTACATATTGGGAGGAGTAGATAATAAACTGCTTGATATTATAGACATTTCCTGTTTTACAGTATCTGTCAAGAATGACTTCCCATGGTTGATAAATTGGCAAAAGAGGCAGCCTTGCTTTTTGCATTGGAATATACCAATACAGTTATCAAAATAAGACCGTATAGCCATCAATACACTACCCCTAAAACATTTCAATGTACTAGGTGCAATCATATTCTTCAGAGTCATTGACTCTTTTAAAAGTGATTTTAGGGGACAGTTGGTAAAATAGGTCCTAGTTTTGGTTCTAACCGTAAAATTTGCAGTTCTTTTTCACCCACTGTGACCTAAGGCCGCGTACACACGATCAAATTGTCCGGCGTACTTAGTCCGCCGAAACGCATTTCACCGGACAATTCGATCGTGTGTGGGCTTCAGCTGACTTTCTCAGCGTAAAGTCCGGCGGACTTAGAAAGTATTTTTGCAGTCCAATCTTTCCGCCGGACTTGGGTTTCAGCAGACAATACGTTCGTCAGTATGCTAGTCCGGCAGACTAAGAATGACGCATGCTCAGAAGCAAGTACGAAAAGGAAGCTATTGGCTACTGGCTATTGAACTTCCTTTTTCTAGTCCCGTCGTACGTGCTTTACGTCATCACGCTAGCAAACGCTGGACTTTCTGTGTGTCCGTGTGTGGCCAAGTCCGTTCGGTAGAAAGTCCGCTGGACTATCCGCTGGATTGTTTGCCGGACTAAGTACGCCAGACAATTCGACCGTGTGTATGCGGCATAAGAGAAAAAACCTTTGCCCTTAGGAAAAAGCCATGCACATTTAGTGAGATGCAACCCATTGGCTCCAGAAGACGACCATAAAACTGCCAAAACCACCGTAGGCTGGGACATGTGAGGGAGGCCTCTGACTCATTTGAGATCTATAAATGGAGGGGTATCAGACTGATAAAAAAGGGAAAGTTTGCAAAAAGTAACATTATTTTTAAAGGCGTATGGATAGAAATAACTTATTTCATTTAAGCAACACTGACTTCAAATACAGCGCTTTGAATTATAAAGCAATGTAGCATTAGATTTTTTAGCACTTCACATATGTTAGTAGATGTACTGTGACAATTATTTTCAGATCATCAGAAGCTTGCTCATTCTGGTTGAAACTTATCTTACTGCATTGTGACTATATTGTTCTTTTCCCTTTGTAATGATGAGGGATTATGTTCTGACTGTTTGCTTCAGATAACACGATTGCTACTGAATTGTCTACTGAGGCCCCTGGAACCATACATTCTGCATGAGTCTGGTTTCACTCCTGAATTTTGTTTACTTATTGGTTGTTACAATCAGATGAGTTTTTCAGAATATACATTTCTTCTCAATGCATGTTTTATCTTCAAAAAGATTAAAGGAAGTCTGTCTGATTCAAGACATCTTTAGGTCTGATGTATCACTTGACAATGGGTGAGTACAAAGCCAGGGTGAAAAGCAGGGGTAGAAGGACACAATTATTTAAGGGTAGGTTCTTAGACTTTATATGCCTGTTAATTGGTGTTGAATGTGATTTTGTAATAGCACACGTGAAAACAACCAACGAAATTAACCATCCTGCACATGCGGTATATATTTTGACAGAGCTGGTGCTATCTTTAGTATGTGAGATTGCTTAACAGGCATTTAAAAACTGTTGATGTGTTTTCACCCATATTGTTTTTGTGATATTGCTGTATCTGTATCCCTATACAGTGCCTTGAAAAAGTATTCATACCCCTTGAAATTTTCCACATTTTGTCATGTTACAACCAAAAACTTAAGTGTATTTTATTGGGATTTTATGTGATAGACCAACACGAAGTGGCACATAATTATGAAGTTGAAGGAAAATGATAAATGGTTTTCAAAATGTTTTACAAATAAATATCTGAAAAGTGTGGCGTGCATTTGTATTCAGCCCCCTTTACTCTGATACCACTAACTATAATCTAATGGAACCAATTGCCTTCAGGAGTCACCTTATTAGTAAATAGAGTCCACTTGTGTGTAATTTAATCTCAGTATAAATACAGCTGTTCTGTCAAGCCCTCAGAGGTTTGTTAGAGAACCTTAGTGAACAAACAGCATCATGAAAGCCAAGAAACACATCAGACAGGCCAGGGATAAAGTTATGGAGAAGTTTAAAGCAGGGTTAGGTTATAAAAAAATTATCCCAAGCTTTGAGCATCTCACGGAGCACTGTTCAATAAATCAAGCGGAAAATTCCCGAGTATGGCACAACTGCTAACCTACCAATACATGGCCATCCACCTAAACTGACAGGCTGGGCAAGGAGAGCATTAATCAGAGAATCAGCCAAGAGGCCCATGGTAACTCTGGAGGAGCTGCACAGATCCACAGCTCAGGTGGGAGAATCTGTCCACAGGACAACTATAAGTCATGCACTCCACAAATCCAATGGCCTTGCTAGGCAGATGCAGGGGGTACGGCAGAAGGGTGACACCCATGAGTAGCGGCACCACTAACACTGCCTGCTGCACTGTGCCTCGATGCTCACGCTGTGGCTGGGTCCCTCAGTGGAGCGGAATGAACAAAGCCACCTCCCCCTCCTCTCTATTTACATCCACAGAGGAGGAGGAGCCCGAGCTCGAGAAAAACACACCACTGTGTGTATATCTGCTGTTCTGAGATTAGGTCTGTAAGGGGGGCATCTATACTGATGGGGAGGTTCTGCATTGAGGGGGGGTGTCTGTACTGGGGGGGTCTGTACTGAGGGAGGTCTCTACTGAGGGGTGTCTGTACTGGGGGGGTCTGCATTGGGGGGTCTGCACAGAGGGGGGTGTCTGTACTGAGGGGGTGTCTGTACTGCTGGGGGTGTCTGTACTCGGGGAGTCTACACTGGGAAGGGGGTGTCTGCACTGGGGGGTCTGCACCGAGGGGGGGTGTCTGTACTGAGGTGGGCCTGCACTGGGGAGGGTATGTACTGCTGGGGGGGTCTGCGCTGAGGGGGGTGTCTGTACTGGGGGGTTCTGCACTGAGGGGGGTGTCTGTACTGCTGGGGGTGTCTGCACTGCTGGGGGGTCTGCACAGAGTGGGGTGTCTGTACTGCTGGGGGTGTCTGTACTGGGGGTGTCTGTACTGGGGGTCTGCATGGAGGGGGGTCTGCACTGAGGGGGGTGTCCGTACTGCTGGGCGTTTCTGTACTGGGGGTGTTTGTACTGGGGGGTCTGTACTGATGGAGGGGTCTGCACTGAGAGGGTGTCTATACTGAGGGGGGAGGTTTATACTGAGGGAGAGGGGTCTATATTGATGGAGGGTGGTTTGTACTTAGTGGGGGGGTCTGTATACTGCAGTAGGGGGGTCTGTACTGAGGGGGGACTATAGTTGGTGGGGGGGTGACACCAATTTATTTTGCCCCGGGTGACACCAACCCTAATGACGCCACTGCACAAATCTGGCCTTTATGGAAGAGTGGCAAGAATAAAGTCATTGTTAAAAGAAGTCCCATTTGCAGTTTGAAAGAAGCCATGTGGGGGACACAGCACACATGTGGAAGAAGGTGCTCTGGTCAGGTGAGACCAAAATTTAACTTTTTGGTCTAAAAGCAAAACGCTATGTGTGGCGGAAATTTAACACTGCACCTCTCTCTGAACTCACCATCCCCACTGTGAAACATGGTGGTGGCAGCATCACGTTGTGGGAATGCTTTTCTTCAGCAGAGACAGGGAAGCTGCACTGATAAATACGATTCTGTTGGCTTGTAACTTTAACATAAACAATTTATAATTTTGAACATAAAATAAATGTTAATTCATTTACTCTGATATTTTAAGTACCCTACCTAATTTTTATTAGTTCTGAAAACACACCTTTTACATTTACAAAAATAATGTAGAATATTGAGTAATCCAGACAAAACTTTTAACCACTTGCCACCCTCCCTATAACAAAAACATGGCAGCATAATGGTTTCAAAATCCTGACCGGACGTCATATGACGTGATCAGGATTTTGAGCTGCTGCGTGCCCCCGGGGGCGCGCATCGCGGCGATCGTTGTTGCGGGGTGTCAGTCTGACATACCCCGCAACTACAATCTCATTAAAGAGTCTCCGACGGAGACTCTTTACCACGTGATCAGCCGTGTCCAATCACGGCTGATCACAGTGTAAATAGGAAGAGCCGGTGATCAGCTTTTCCTCACTCGCGTCTGTCAGACGCGAGTAGAGGAGAGCCGATCGGCTGCTCCTCTGACAGGGGGGGTCTGTGCTGATTGATTATCAGCGCAGCCCCCCCCCCCCCCCGCGGATGCCCACACTGGACCACCAGGGACGCCACCAGACCACTAGGGATTCCCAGAACAAGGTATGCCACCCTAGACCACCAGGGATGCCACTCAGTGCCCACAATGGATGCCAATCAGTGCCCACAATGGATGCCAATCAGTGCCCACAATGGGCATCACTGATTGGCATGCATTATTGTTTGGCACTGATTGGCATCCATTAGTACAGTATAAAACAATACAATGCTGCCTATCAGTGTCCATCCGTGCTGCCTATCAGTGCCCATCTGTGCCACCTATCCATGCCCATCTGTGCTGCCTATCCATGCCCATCTGTACCGCCTATCCATGCCCATCTGTATCGCCTATCCATGTCCATTCGTACCGCCTATCCATGCCAATCCGTGCCAGCTATCAGTGCCAATTTGTGCTACCTATCAGTGCCCATCTGTGTCACCCATCAGTGCCGCCTATCAGTGCCGCCTATAAGTGCCACATATCAGTGTACATCAATGCCACCTCATCAGTGCCACTTCATTGGTGCCACCTCATCGGTGCCCATCAGTGCCGCCTTATCAGTGCCCATCAGTGAAGGAGAAAACTTACTTATTTACAAAGTTTTGAAACTGAAACAAAAAAAAACATTTTTTTTCAAAATTTTCTGTATTTTTTTTATTTGTTTAGCAAAAAATAAAAACCGTAGAGGTGATCAAATACCACCAAAAGAAAGCTCTATTTGTGGGGAAAAAAATGATAAAAATTTCATTTGGGTACAGTGTAGCATGACCGCGCAATTGTCATTCAAAGTGCGACAGCGCTGAAAGCTGAAAATTGGTCTGGGCAGGAAGGTGTTTAAGTGCCCTGTATTGAAGTGGTTAAGGTATGTGCATTTCCATATTCTAATTGAGTTACATTTACTTAAAAAAATTATCCTTTCATTTGACTGAAATTGTGGGATGCATATATTTGATGCTGTATATTTTAAAGAGTTTGACATCTTTTGGAACTTTAAAAGCCTGCACAAGGCAGTTCCCATACGTTTTAGGCCCATCAGGACAAAAGAGTATCACCAGTGACAATAATTTTTCATCCAATGCCATCGAAAGGTAAAAGTAAACATTGAACAAATTATCATTTGCATGCTTTAAATGTTGCTTAACATACCATCAAAATTTTTTATTTTATTTGCAAACTAATATATTTATAATAAATGTATATACCTCTGTTGTATACACCTATTGAGACAACTCACTTAAGCGCATGCAAAGTTTGTGCTTACTGCATAAGCACAGAACGCAACCAAGATGCAGGGTGAGGGACCACCAGCTGTTAAGGTTAAAAACTATTTTCTGCCACAAAAATGAATGTTTCAGCCAGTTCGGTTTTTGAGATATTGGACATTCAACGTTAGATTATGTAACCTAAAGCCTTAAACAAATATACCACTTTTATACTGCATTGGCAGAAAAAACAAGCATATTTTTTTTCATATAGTACTCTCATGTTTTATGAGAAAGAATGATTATGGGACTCATCTATGCTTTTAGCCTGAGCTACCCTGAAAACCTAAAATATACCTTTAAAGTTTTTCAGAAGATCTTGTTAGAGCTAGATGTGGGGAATTTATCTTCAATAGTTCACATTTTAACCGCTTGCCGACCAGCCACCATCACTATCCTGCGGCAGGTCGACTCTCCTGCACAAAACGCCCTAGGTGTACGTCGGTCTTTGCACAGGAGATAGCCGGAGCACGTGCGTGCCTGCGAGTCCACCGGCGACCCACGATTGTGGTGTACAGAGGCAGAATGGGGAACTGCATATGTAAAGAAGGCAATTCCTCGTTCTGCCAGATGGCATGTCAGAGGTCTTCTGTTCCCAGTGATCGGGAACAGCTATCTCTGTCATGTCCCTGGTAGCCCATCCCCCCTACAGTTAGAACATACCCAGGGAATACACTTAAACCCTTGATTGCCCCCTATTGTTAACCCATTTCCTGACAGTATCATTTATTCATTGATCAGTGCATTTTATAGCACTAATCAATGTAATAATATCACTGGTCCCCAAAAAGTGTAATTTGGGGTCAAATTTGTCCGCTGCAATGTCGCAGTCCCGTTAAAATTTTTAGATCACCGCCATTACAAACAATTAAAACAAATATAAGTCCCTAAATCTATGCTATAGTTTACAGATGCAATAACTTTTGCGCAAGCCAATCAATATACGTCTATTGCGATTTTTTTTAACCAAAAATATGTAGCATAATATATTTCGGCCTAAACTGATAAATACATGTTTTTTTATATATATATTTTTTTGCATATGTATTATAGCAGAAAGTAAAAAAAAAAAAATTTTATTTCAAAATTGTCGGTCTTTTTTTTCAGCAAAGGAGCTCAAATACCAACAAAAGAAAGCTCTATTTGTGGGGGAAAAAATGTTGTTTGGGTACATCGTTGCACAATTTGCAATTGTCAGTTAAAGTGATGCAGTGCCATATGGCCTAGTCAATAAGGGGGCAAATCCTTATGGGGCTGAAGGGGTTAAAGTGCAAATTACTTTCCTAAAAGGCTTAAAAAAAAAAGTTAATAAATTCTATATTCTATGTTCTTTACAGATTTACTGTATATATATGTGTGTGTTTCAGTTTGATTTATTAACTGAGAAGGCATTCTTTTCTTTTTCTTTAAATGTTTACAGTTACACTTCATAAATAATAAATGTTAATTTGTTTTTAAAGACTGTTTCATGGGACTATTCCTTTTTTTAAAACCATATTATTTTATTATTTTTATATAAAAAACCTTCAAACATATCAAATACATTTGGAAAATAAGTTTTACCAACTTAAAACTAAGTAACTAAGTAAGTAACTAAGTAATAGGGCAGCATAGTGGTGTAGTGGTCACTGGTTCGAATCCCGACCACGAAGCTATCTGCCTGGAGTTTGCATGTTCTACCCTGTGCCTGCATAGGTTTCCTCCCACACTCCACAGACATGCTGGTAGGGTAATTGGCTCCTAGTATGTGTATGTATGCATGTGAGTTTGGGATCCTAGATTGAAAGCTTGTTGAGGCCAGGGACTGATCTGAATGTATAATGTATATGTAAATTGACGTTGCTGTTTAAGTACTTGAAATAAATAAGTTAATTTATGTGTTCCTAACTTAAACTTTTCTATGAACTGGAAAAGTTGAGTTGGCTTTACTTGAACCTATAGTTTATAGACTGGAAAAATTTAGTTGGCTTTACTTGAACCTATGGTCTATAAACTAGGAAAAATGTTGTTGGCTTTACTTAAACCCATGGTCTATAAACTGGAAAAATTGAGTTGGCTTTACTTAAAACTGTAGTTCCAGACAGGTTAAGGTATGTATTCCTAACTTAAAACACTATGGCCTATTAACTAAAAAAAATTGAGTTGGCTTTACTTAACCACTTGTCGACCATGTCACGCAGACATACTGTGACACAATAGCTCGCCTGGGCAAAATCCTGTACGGGTATGTCCTACCCTTTTTTGGCCACCAGAGGGAGCGCACGCATGCCCGCTGCATGATGGGGGACCCTATGCACGTGGCCAGCCCATCAGATCTTTCTGTTTCTATTTCCTCTGTATTTAAGACTGCCAGGTTTGCCAGCCAATCATGGTCTGATGAAGAAGCTGTAGCTTCGAAATGCATTACCATTCCTTGCCACTGTGAATAATCACATTTCCTGTTCCTGTGAAGTCACGACCAGCTGCTTCTTGTTTCCTGCCTCCTGGTTCCCAGCATTCTCTGGATCCCTGTAAGATCACACCAGTGCCCCAGGCTGCAAAGGGAAAACATTTATGAGACTCCAGGACTGGCGATTTTCACCACATACTGAACTCATCTAATTTAACCTGTGAGTTACTACTCTTTTTTAATTAAATATATGATTTATACTGCACTCAGTCTGGCACCCCTCTGTTCCCAAATACATTCTGACAGAGCTTATGCTATTTTGCAAAGAAGAATGGGCAAAAATTTCACTCTCCAGATGTGAGAAGCTGCTAGAGACATACCCAAAAAGACTTGCAGCTGTAATTTCAGTGAAAGGTGAGCTGAATACAAATGCACGCCACTTATTTCAGATATTTATTTGTAAAACATTTGGATAACCATTTATCATTTTCCTTCAACTTCACAATTATGTGCCACTTTGTGTTGGTCTATCACATAAAATCCCAATAAAATACATTTACGCTTTTGGTTGTAACATGACAAAATGTGTAAAATTGCAAGGGGTATGAATAATTTTTCAAGTCACTGTAGATCTAAACAGAAGCTGAACATCCACTTCAAACATACTGACGCACATGTTTCCTAAAGCCTCGTATGCACGATCGGATTTTCCACAGACAAAACCTTGGACCAAAGGGCGTCGGCCAGCAACTTGACTTGCACACAAACGGCAAGGAATTGTTGGCCAACAAACACAAACGTAGTGACGTACTATGTGGTTTTTCAAGCTCTTTAGTGCCACCCTTTGGGCTCCTTCTGCTAATTTCGTGTTAGTAGAAGTTTGGTGAGTGTTGATTCGTGCTTTTCATTTTGAGCTTTTCAGTATGTTTCTGAACAGCTATTTGTCAACCAGTCATGTTGCAGAATCAAATAAGATAACGTGTTATTTATTATTCGCCTTGGAGTTATTGCTTTGACCCAGGTCCAGTCTATGAACAGAAGGAGGAGGATTTCTTGGACCAAAAATTGGTTGCTTTATTAATCGTGACCAATTATGTCATATGCCTTTACCGCGGGAGCGCCAGACGATTTTCAGAATTATCTCCGAATGATGGACCCCTGCTTTCACCAACTCTTGTTGACCCCAGGGGCATTGCTAGGTCTGCAAAAGATCTGGGGCTAGAGCCCATAGCAACACTGTTGGATAGCAACATGGTTTAATATCATACTTCTGGTATTTCATTTCCTGCGCAATACAGCCAGGTGGCCTAAATTGGAACCAGTTACACATCAAAGCTTTGTAGCGTATCAGAATAACAATGGCTTGGCTCAAGCCCACCTGCTGTGATATGTGTGATTACACGCTTCAAAGAGAGCCACTGCTGCCAAGATGTCTATGAAGATTTGACCCAGGCCGGACAGTGGCAATTCATGGACAAGAGCTGCCCCTTGTGGGCAATACAGCATGCTTCCTGGAGAATGGCTAGATATTAGGAATACCTCTTGGCAATACCTATTGGACAGGAAGGCAAATAGGGGTGGCTATGAGTAGGCGTGTATGTTTGAGTAAAAAGAGCACACACAGGAAAAGAGCTCTCTCTCTTACTTTCGATGCTGGTCTTTGCATGAACCTGATGGCTCTGCCATCTTGAGACCTTGCTCTGAATGCTGGCTTGGGCCCAGAGCTCTTTCAACATCTTGAGACCAGCCGATGAGTCTATTCTAAGAGGATGTGATAAGTTATATTCTTTTATTATATGTTTGATTGTTGTTATATGTTGTAGATATCTGCTGTTTAGTATATTCCTGTTTTCAAGCAAAATAAATGTAACATTTTTTACTCCGCAGATGTGTTTGTTATATCATTGTGCTTATCAGACTCTTATAGACTAGCTAACTATAGGGATCAGATGTATTAATATACAGATACAATAGTAAATATTCTACCAGGCCCAGGAGGGGGGGTTGAGTGGGGCTCGCCGCTGGTAAGCAATTTTTTGCGGGCAAAGGCTGGTGTTGGCGTTTCAATCATCAATGGCACCATGGTTGATATGGTGTGAGGGTGATCTAATACATAATGAAGTGGTTCAACTCACCATAATGCAGAATCAGTGGGACCCCTTGGCTTGTCACTTGCCACTTCTCCTGCCACCAGATGCAGCATGTCACCTGCCACCGTCGCCTGTCACCAGATGCAGCTTTTTAACTTGCCACCGTCACCTGCCACTAGATGTACAGTGGTGTGAAAAAGTGTTTGCCCCCTTCCTCATTTCCTGTTCCTTTGCATGTTTGTCACACTTAAGTGTTTCGGAACATCAAACCAATTTAAACAATAGTCAAGGACAACACAAGTAAACACAAAATGCAATTTGTAAATGAAGGTGTTTATTATTAAAGGTGAAAAAAAAATCCAAACCATCATGGCCCTGTGTGAAAAAGTGATTGCCCCCCTTGTTAAAACATACTATAACTGTGGTTGTCCACACCTGAGTTCAATTTCTCTAGCCACACCCAGGCCTGATTATTGCCACACCTGTTCACAATCAAGGCATCACTTAAATAGGAGCTGCTTGACACAGTAAGGTCCACCAGAAGATCCTTAAAAGCTACACATCATGCCGAGACCCAAAGAAATTCAGGAACAATTGAGAAAGAAAGTAATTGAGATCTATCAGTCTGGAAAGGGTTATAAAGCCATTTCCAAAGCTTTGGGAATCCAGCGAACCACAGTGAGAGCCATTATCCACAAATGGTGAAGACATGGAACAGTGGTGAACCTTCCCAGGAGTGGCCGGCCGCCCAAAATTACCCCAAGAGCGCAGCGACGACTCATCCAAGAGGTCACAAAAGACCCCACAACAACGTCCAAGGAACTGCAGGCCTCACTTGCCTCAGTTAAGGTCAGCGTTCATGCCTCCACCATCAGGAAAAGACTGGGCAAAAATGGCCTGCATGGCAGAGTTCCAAGGAGAAAACCACTGCTGAGCAAAAAGAACATCAAAGCTCGTCTCAATTTCTCCACAACACATCTTGATGATCCCCAAGACTTTTGGGACAACATTCTGTGGACCGATGAGACAAAAGTGGAACTCTTTGGAAGGTGTGTGTCCAAGTATATCTGGCGTAGAAGGAACACTGCATTTCATAAAAAGAACATTATACCAACAGTAAAATATGGTGGTGGTAGTGTGATGGTCTGGGGCTGTTTTGCTGCTTCAGGACCTGGAAGACTTGTCGTGATGAAAGGAACTATGAATTCTGCTGTCTACCAAGAGATCCTGAAGGAGAATGTCCGACCATCTGTTCGTGTACTCAAGCTGAAACGAACTTGGGTTCTGCAGCAGGACAATGATCCTAAACACACCAGCAAGTCCACCACCGAATGGCTGAAGAAAAACAAAATGAAGACTTTGGAGTGGCCTAGCCAAAGTCCTGACCTGAATCCTATTGAGATGTTGTGGTTTGACCTTAAAAAGGCCGTTCATGCTCGAAAACCCTCTAATGTAACTGAATTAGGACAATTCTGCAAAGATGAGTGGGCCAAAATTCCTCCAGGACGCTGTAAAAGCCTCATTGCACGTTATCGCAAACGCTTGGTTGCAGTTGTTGCTGCTAAGGGTGGCCCAACCAGTTATTAGGTTTAGGGGGCAATCACTTTTTTACACAGGGCCATGATGGTTTGGATTTTTTTTCACCTTTAATAATAAACACCTTAATTTACAAATTGCATTTTGTGTTTACTTGTGTTGTCCTTGACTATTGTTTAAATTGGTTTGATGTTCCGAAACACTTAAGTGTGACAAACATGCAAAGGAACAGGAAATGAGGAAGGGGGCAAACACTTTTTCACACCACTGTAGATTGTCCCTTGCCATGTTGCCTGCCACCAGATGTGGATTGTCACTTGCCACATCACCTGACACCATCTGCAGATTGCCACGTCACCTGCCACCATTTGCAGATTGTCACTTGCCATCATTTATGGATTGTCACTTGCCATGTCACCTGCCACCATTTGCAGATTGTCACTTGCCACCATTTGCAGATTGTCACTTGCCACGTCATCTGCCACCATTTTCAGACTGTCATTTGCCACGTTACCTGCCACCATTTGCAGATTGTCACTTGCCACGTCACTTATCACGTCACCTGCCACCATTTTCAGATTGTCACTTGCCACGTCACTTGCCACATCACCTGCCACCTGATGTGGATTGTCACTTGCCATGTTACCTACCACCAATTGCAGACCATCACTGCCACCATTAGCAGATTGTCACATGCCACGTCACTTGCCACTAGATGTGGGTTTTCACTTGCCAACTGATGGAGATTGTCACTTGTCATGTCAGCCAGTGCCACCAAATGTGCATTGTCGCTGCATTGGTGGCAGGCTGGCAGCACTGGCCCACTTGCTGAGGGCAGGAGAACGGAGATGTGGGGCGGGCAGTGAGAGATGATGTCATCTTTTTACACCCCGCTGCACCTCCGACATTGAAGAGGCCTGCGCTGTGAGGGCGGAAGATCGCTGATGTGTGGCCATCCTCTGGCAACGCCTATCTTAAGAAGCAGGACACATGCATGAGGCTTTTATTTTATTTTTTGGTTGAATAATAATGATTTGATTTGATATATTTTCTATTTTTTGGATGAATAGAATGCACTTTTTGGTTAAGTTCTATTGGCAGATAGTATGTCTATTTTTTTTTTTTTTTAATGCACAATAAAAAAAATTGTATAGAATAATGCTTGGCTATGTGTTTTACTTCAAATTACATTTTGGGAGTAGGCAGCAACATTGTAAAATTAACAAGGGACACCAACATAGTTGTATCTTTGATCTTAAAAACTATGGGATAATGGTGTTGTGGTAACTTACACCAAAAAACAAATAACAAGCATAATAATATTATTCTTGCTATCACTAGAAAAAAAAGGCTAGGAAAATTTGCTTGCAATAACTCCATCACTAATATATCACCAGCAAAGCAGCTTCATTATTATCCCATTAAAGAAGAAGAGAACATGCGCTGTATCTCGAGATTACATAATTTGCAGCGTCACAAATTTCATTCTCCATTACAAGCGCTAGTTTACAAAACCGATCGCTCCTGGCTCGTCCTTCCTTCCGAGCATGCGTGTTTGTACTTTTGACTTTTGTCCGACGGACTTGTGTACACACGCTCAAAAAATCCAACAACAGACCATTGTCTGCGGAAAAATTTTAAACCTGCCATCCAAAATTTGTCAACGGAAAGTTGGCCAACAATTGTCTGATGGAGCGTACAAACTGTTGGATTTTCCACCAACAGCCTGTCGTCCAACAATTTCCGTTGGAAAATCGGATCCTGTGTACTAGGCTTTACTTTTGCATGCACACACACATATGATAATGGTGGTAGTGAAGATTTGCACAAAATAACATACATGTTGTTCTAACTGTTCCTAAGAATTAACTAGAAAATTCAATTTCTAGCAATGTCTATTGCTGTTTTCAGACCTCTTCAGATAAATCGGTCCCATGCACATAAATTGGTCCCATGCACATAAATGGGTCCCATGCACATCACTGGATAGAGAAGGGGTGCGGGTGAGTTTTAAGGGGGGACTGTGGGGGAAGAAGCACACAGAAGTTTTTTTTACCTTCAGCCTTCACAACCACTTTAATGCATAGAATGCATTAAGGTAAAAAACCCTAAGGCTTTACAACCACTTTAAATTTCCATCTTTAGAAAATTGTTACACAAATTTTTGCAAATATAAGCAATCTAAGCAAGTCCGCCAGTGGCGGCTCCCGTGCGCATGCGCGGGAGTGACGTCATCGCGGCTTCGCCGAATGACAGCGGCGGAGCAGCTAGACCCACCAAGAAGATGGATGCTCTGGACTACAGGGGACAGCGGTGACTTCGCTGGCTCCTGTGTCAGGTAAGTGACACATAATGGACTACTATGCGATGCATAGTAGTCCATTATGCTTTACCTTTACAGGGAATCAAAGAGGAAGTAAACCCTCTTTAAGTCTTTCATTTTCACATCATTTAGTACTCACTTTGTTCTTATTGCGTCTGGCAGTCTGTATTTTGTACATGCTGCTAGGAATGGCCCCTCCCTGTGGGAGTAAACCTATGACCAAAAATTACATACTTGTTATCAATTAAAGCACCTACAAATGTGGGTATAAGAGGAGGTGCTTTCTATAAGAGTTCCTCAGCTGATCCCTGATGTGAGCACACAGACATGTTTTCTCAGACTCTTGGGTAAAAACAGACACCAGCAGACTGCTTGCTGCTTGGTTGTATGATTGTTAATATGTTTACTTAGTAATTTATCATAATTTTCTTTCTATTCAGACATGGTAGTTGCATGCTCTTATTTTGAACAGACACTGCGCATCTAATTGCGGATCTCAAAGTGCCTAAATAATTCCTACAAAATAATCAGGTATTTATTATTACTGGTTAAGTCTTTCACAACATTTAGTATTCACTTTGTCCTTATGTGTCTGACAGGCTGTATTTTATACATGCTGTACATACTACATAATGCTAATCTCTCATCATGATCACCATATTATAAGCACTTTTATTTCTTACACCACTAAGCCCTTGTACACACGGTCGGACATTTCGACAACCAAATCCGACGGATTTTGTCCGAAACTGTTGCATACACACAGTCGGACAAAGTTGTCAGAAAATCCGATCGTACTTAACGTGATGACGTTATTTCGTTACGACGGGACTACGTTCAGGCTAGTAGCCAATAGCTTTGGTCTAGGAATTTGATCTGAGCATGCGTTGCACTTTGTCCGATCGGAATTCTCTACACATGATTGAACAAAGTCCGATCGGAGCATGTTGTCAGAAAATTTTAAGGACAAGTTGGAAAACCTGGTCTGTCAGATACTCCAATGGAAACAGTCCAATGGAGCCCACACACTGTCGGATTATCCGACAACACGGTCCTATCGGACATTGTCCATCGGAATATCCAACCGTGTGTACAAGGGCTTATACACTATCCTTACCACATTGATCTCCATGGCATTTTTTGCCATAAGCAATCATGATGATTTATTTAATGACCTTTTATGCACGTTTTCTTTTTCATTACATTTTTGCAGTTTATTTTATTAAGTCACATATTGCACCTTCTTGGTGTATTTTAGAAGAGGTGACAAAAAATATGAGTATCCCCTAGTTTTTTTCATAACCACACACTTGCACCTTTATTATTTGATTTAGTTTATTAATTATATAATATGTGATTTAGGAAATAACTAATTAATCTTATCAGGCACAGACGGCTATATTTGAGCCTTTTAGGCCTATATACAAGTCTTGTAACATGTAAAATCTATGCATAATACACAAGCAATTCTGTGCTTTAGGCAGCATCTGGAGGGGATGCCAATATATTTTGAGATCCTTCCTTGCTAATAAATAAAATAAAAATTAGAAATGTCGCCCTTTACCTTATCAGCATGATTTTTTGCTATAGTTAATTTCTATGACCCATGCTATAATAGCAATCTAATATGTATACAGCAGACTAATTACTATAATTACAATAATTTTCAGGTGTTTTGGTCTCTGAGTTTCCCATATGGGGGTCATACTAACCTGTGACTACTTGCAAGCCTCATGGGCTGGGGCTGTTCTCCCTTTGGGGCGGAGGTGAGCGCAATTCCCAAGCAGGGTTCAGGATCATCATTGGAGGAATTCTTTATTTCCTTCTGTGCCTTTTAACAAAGAGAAGTCTCTGGATAAGCGAGCTGTCTTGGTGGAAGGGGTAAATATAGTGTATTTGCCAAGTCTAAAATATGATTGCTTATTAATTAATGTGTTTACATATGATATATTGTAATATTGATATATGTCCTTTTTGATATATTTATAGAAATGTAAGAACCCCCTGCAGAAGGCCATAACCATTAAGGTCGAAATGCATTGGGACATTTTATAAACATCAGATAGTGTAGTTATAATTCATCAATACTGTGAAGGAGTACCCTCTGATGTATATTGTTTATTAGTTATATCACATGGTATTATCCACTGTTTTGTCCCACATTGATGTCCAATTGTCTCTTGATGAATAAAATGAATATATTTTTTCTGAAAAAACATTTTTTGACCCCTATTTGCTGCTAAAAAGCCCCATGGGGAATTCTCCACTTCCGTTCAAACAAGTCCCAGATTCCCCCCCCTAGACCTGGGCCCCCCAAATGTTGACTAAGCCCACCTCAAATTGATACGAACAAGCCACATTAAATACCTAGGAATAGAAGTTACCCGATCCCCAAAAGAATACACTAGATTGAATATAGAGCCCCTTTACACGCTACTTAAAACCAAAACTCAGACCTGGGCGCACCTTCCCCTTGGGGTCATGGGTTGCATACAGTATCTCACAAAAGTGAGTACACCCCTAATATTTTTGTAAATATTTTATTATATCTTTTCATGTGACAACACTGAAGAAATTACACTTTGCTATAATGTAAAGTAGTGAGTGTACAGCTTGTATAACAGTGTAAATTTGCTGTCTCCTCAAAATAACTCAACACACAGCCATTAATGTCTAAACCGCTGGCAACAAAAGTGAGTACACCCTTAAGTGAAAATGTATCTTTTGTGAGATACTGTAAATCTGGTAAAGATTATCCTGTTGCCCAAACACCTATATATTTTCTGGTACTCTCCAACTTATTTGCCACTTTGTATATTTAAAACTATGGACTTGATCCTTAAAGCGGGAGTCCGCCGGGACTCCGCCGGGACTCCGCGTTTTTTTTTTTTTAAAAGCCAGCAGCTACAAATACTGCAGCTGCTGACTTTTAAAATAGTGACACTTACCTGTCCAGCGTGCCTGCGATGTCGGCACCCGAAGCCGATCTCTCGATCGTCTCTCGGGTGCTGCCGCCGCCATCTTGGGTATGGGAATCAGGAACTGGAGCCTTTCGGCTTCATTTCCCGGTTCCCTACTGCGCATGCGCGAGTTGCGCTGTGCAATAAGGATGGACCCGCTGCCTCTGGGATCTGTGTGTTTCCCAGCAGGCAGCGGGGGGACTTTCGGAAAGGGGCGTAATCTACGCCCCTTTCCGCAGAGAGCTATCCCGGAAGTGGGTGCAGATACCTGTACTGTACAGGTACCTGCACCCCCCTCCCCCCTGAAAGGTGCCAATTGTGGGGCCGGAGGGGGGGAGGGTTCCGATGAGCGGAAGGTCCACTTTAGGGTGGACCTCCGCTTTAATTCCTTTGTCTGGGGTAACTCCCGTCACATGTAATGAACAGTACTAGAGTCAAATAGTTTCAGGATCTCAAATTAGCTTTGGATCTACCCAACTCCACGTTCTTTCGCTTTCTCCGGCTCTGACATGCACTACAACCCCAATTTGGAAGCTCTACCTCCGATCTAACCTCTTCATTTGCCCGGTGGGCCGGGGGAGCCCGCTCCATAGAATGTTGCTGTTTAGGCTGCACAGCGGGAGGTAAGCAGCGACCGCGGCCTGAACATGGTTAACACAGGCCGTGGCCTCCGCTCGCCGCTACCGCTATGCGGCAGTTCCGTTTCTCCTCCGGGGGAACTGGCGGCTGCATGGGCTGAGCTGTGTGTCTCTCTCACACACACCTCAGCCTCAGCGCCGCGCTGACAGTTCCGCTCTCTGCTCCCAGGGGCTGCTCTTTCTCCTTCAGCCAAGGTGTCCGCACGGTGAGGCAAGGGGCAGGGCTGCTGTCAAGATGTTTCCCCCGCTCGTGCCCACCCCTTCTCTTGTCAGCAGCACATGTGAGAAGAAAGCTTCCCTCACCATTGGCCACAACAGAGGGCCAATCGGAGACCTAGAGGGGCATCATGGGAAATGTAGTCCCAGAGAAAGGTAGCCCAATTGTTTTCAGCAGGGAGCTGACTACACTCCCCAGCATGCACACTGCTGAGGGGGGAGGGAGAGAAAAACCTGGAAACAAACAAAAGTGCCTGTAGCAGCTACTAAAGGAGACATAAAAAACGAAAGAGAGGACTGTGCTGGGGAACTAATAGCCCCAGCACCACCAGAGAGAGCCACGCTGCACCACACCACCAGAGAGAGCCATGCTGCACCGCACCACCAGAGAGAGAGTCACGCTGCACCAAACCACCAGAGAGAGAGCCACGCTGCACCGCACCACCAGAGAGAGAGCCACGCTGCCCCGCACCACCAGAGAGAGCCACGCTGCACCGTACCACCAGAGAGAGAGAGCCACACTGCACCACCAGAGAGAGCCACGCTGAACCACCAGAGAGGGAGCACCACACTGCACCTCACCACCAGAGAGAGCCACACTGTACCGCACCACCAGAGAGAGAGAGCCATGCTGTTCCTGCACCACCAGAGAGAGAACCACGCTGCACCGCACCACCAAAAAGAGAGCAGGTCAGTGTCACTGGGCAGTGTGTGTACAATAGGAGACAGACAGTACTAGCATTGTATGGCCACAATAGGACTGGGACACTGTAATATAAAGGGGACTGCACTGTAAAGGGGCACTCTAATCATTGCAGTGCCCCTTTACAGTGCAGTTCCCTTTATATCACGTGTCTCTGCACATTACAGTGTGGAGGACCGACACCAGCCACCCCCGCGAATGTCTACCAAATCCCCCCCCCCCCCCGGTCCCTGGAAAAGTTGGCTGCCCAGTCTAAAATGCCCGGGCCTATTTTTTTTCCCAGTCCGGGCCTGAACCTCTTTATACCTAATGGATGTTCTCCTGAGAGTAGACCCCAGAAAATTGACTGCTCTTTGCTACTCCAAACTTTTACTACCTGCAGCGTCAGATTTTGCTTGCGGGCTGAAAACTAGATTGGTGGCAGATGTGGGAGAGCTTGAGAGGGATGAGTGGACAGATGCCCTAATTTCATGCAAGTTGGTTTCCCCAAAGTTATCCGATAGTCTTACGCAATTATATATACTGCACAGATCTTACCTGACTCCAGCTCACCTAGCCAGATACAAACTTCAACGGGACCCCTCCTGCCCTAAATGTAGCGAACATAATAGCTTCTTTTACCACCTAATCTGGCCATCCAGAGCTACTGGGAACATGATTAAATTTCTACATGATGAAATGGGCTCTCCATTAACACTTTGCCCTAAGCAACGCTTACTGGGACTACTTCCCAAACAAGAACAAAATAAACATCACTGTATCTTCATGCAGGAAACACGATATGCAGCTAGGCTTCTGATAGCCAGAAAATGGCTCCGGTTGACGTACCAACACTTCAGGAATGGATGGTGACTGTCAACCAATCCCTACCGTATAAAAAGATTATATACAAGCATAGAAATTGCCCAGCAAAATATCACAAAATTTGGGACTGCTGACCAGAATTGGCATCCACAGAGCAAGATATAGGGGTTGACTGAACATTGCCAGAACATGAAAGGTTCTCGTGTATATGTATATGTACCCCTTTAAAATAATTGATATATAACAAGAGCTCTTGATTAAATTTGAATCATCTTGCAGACTGTTCTGTTTCAAATACCACTTTATGCATTGACACACCTCCTTATACCCAGTCTGTCCAGTTAGTATAATCACCAGCTGACTTGATGCGGTTCACTGGCAGCTTAACTCTTCAGTAAGGCAGGCCATAAATTTTGCAATTTTCTTTCCTTCGACAACGGGTGGAAAGAAAATAAAATCCCTCAATTCCCCCATCAGCACAGCCAGTGTTGATGGGTAAATTCCACCCACAGCAATATCATGTTCAGTCTCCGGGGAGCTCAGGCAGCCTTCCCTGCTGGCAGAACACAATGATTTGTGTTGCCTACTATAGCCGGTGGCACGAATCATTCTGGAAAAAACAGACAGGTGTTTGTAACAACCAATACAAAAATTGACCGTTTGTCTGTTTATGTCCATTTAAGTCTGTTTCTGTTTTTTTAAACTAAAAAAACAAATAGAGACTTAATCCATTTAAAAAAAAACAGACCTGAACAGATGTGGATGTAAATGGATGATCATCTGGGAGAAGAAACACCCATGTGAAAGGACCCTTTTCTAACTCAATGATCATATCACTTATCTGGCTAAATTTCACATAATAGATGCATGGCATGTAGTCAGCAGAACTGTTCCTGGGTCCAAACTTAGGTCTAAGACAAGTAATAACATCAAGATGGTACATCCAATGCTCCACCTGTGTCTGGGAGCCACTATGTAATTTTGGTCCCTATATGTCACACAGGGAACATGCAACATTATGGCAGACTTTTCTGAAAACTAAGCCCTCCAGTGGCATGCTGTCACTAAACCCGGAGCTTCTATCTTCACCCGGTCTTCATTCTGGGTTCTTGGGGTTCAGCCGATTGAATGGCCGAGCCATGATGACGTCATTACTGCACATGCACCATCCATTTAGGGCATAGTGTGCATGCTCTGGTGAAATATCTCCAAAGGGTACATGTTTAGGAGATATTTACTGTAAATATTTACCTGTAAATATAAAACAGCATGATGGACTTTACAACCACTTTACTTTTCAATATGTTTATTGAGATTTATCATATGAGAAAAATGTGAACAACTGATTAATTGTCCCGCAGGGCACAAAAGTGGAGATAAAAAATTGTATAAACAAGAAACATTAGGTTAAAGGACTTTGTAAACACTTACATGAGCAGACAAGGCGCATATATGAAGAGATATCTAAGACAAATAATGCTCCTCTAGAAAGAGCGTTGGTGCTCCCTCCATTGCCCAGGGCCTGCAAGAGTCAGGGAATAGACAAAGTCTTATTAGGTAGACAACACAGTCCCCGTGTGCTCGAAGGAAAGGAACCACACCACCCCTGTGGACGTGGGAGTACCTTCAAGGTATCATGGAGGCCAGGGTCATGTCCCCTCAAGCTCGTCCAATACAAGTCAATGAGCCGGGCTAGGTCAAGGCAAGAGCCTTCTGTAAATTGACCCATGGACCCTGGAGAGCATATTGGTCAAAACTTAGTTCTGGGTAAAGTGTGTATCCTTCTAATCTCTGATATTAAAGAGGAAGTAAACCCTGATGAGTTTACTTCCTCTTTCATTCCCTGCAAAGGTAAAGCATAATGGACTACCATGCATCGCATGGTAGTCCATTATGTGTCACTTACCTGACACAGGAGCCAGCGATGTCACCGCTGTCCCTTGTAGTCCGGCGCATCCATCTTCTCAGTGGGTCTCGCCGCTCTGCCGCTGTCATTCGGCAAATCCGTGATGACGTCATTCCCACGCATGCGCGGCATATCGCCATTGAAGGCGGCGCGCTAAGTGCGCTGTTGTCTTTCGGTAAATATCTCCTAAACCGTGTAGGTTTAGGAGATATTTCTTGGACCTACAGGTAAGCCTTAATCTAGGCTTACATGTAGGTCAAAGTGTGTTGTAAGGGTTTACAACCACTTTAACTAATTAACAGTCACATGATTTTCCCCCCATAGAACTAAACTGCTGAGAGGAAGAAAATAGAAAAGGACAGGGAAGAAGGGGGTATTGTGATATCCCGTATTGCGAGAGGATTAATAAGAGAAGAAAAGGGAAAGGTTGAGATGCCAGAAATATCCTATAAAGAAGATGTGAGCCCCGGAAAGAGGGGTATTTTGATGTGGGTTGCCCAGGGTTCCCATATTGCCTCAAAGGACTAAGTTGTATCTTGGAGCTTAGACACTATTTGTTCTTGAGTCATAATCCAGGAGATTTTCCACTTAGTTGCTAAAAATTGGATTGATGATTTCTTACATGCCCCAACGAGGGTGATCTTGGCCCCTAGGAGCATGAAAAAGATCAAGGCTTGTGTGTGTTTGTTAACCTTATGACTCAAGAGCGCTATTGTTGGGTGCTAAGGCACCGCCACCCCCCTAAACTTTTCTCAAGAGATGGAAAACCTTGTTCCAAAAAGTTATGATGTGAGGACAGGACCACCACGTATGGAACATGGAGCCTACCAGGTTATACCCTGTAAAACATAAGGGAGAAGTATTTGGGTACATCGTTGCCAATCTGTTCAGAACATAATACTATCTATTGATTTTAACATTAGCTTTTACTACCACTTTAATGGTTTTTATGCATCCAATAAATATTCCATTCAGTGTTGTACTTTGTTTGGAGAATGTTCTAAAAGTAAATAAAACTCCAGTTTAGGTTATAGCTAAACACCTGTGAATCTGGCTGTGAATGCTCTAATAGATAATTGTTTTAAGGTGGGAGGTATGCAATACTGCAAGGCTTGTTGAGAAGAATTGAATTACCGTATTAACTGTGATTTGCCTTGAGCATACATTCACAACTTTTTTGAGTTCTGCAAATATTCCTTGTGTATTTGTGAGATCCTTGTGAGATTTTTTGTATGAAGGGTAATTTGGAGCACTAAGCCTATAGGCCCATTCCTTAGCACAGCTCCACATAATTATTGCAGGAAGAAGTATTTGGCAAACATGCTTGTTTGTTTTATGATTTTATTGATAAACTGAAAGAGAAGAAAGTCCTGTAAAGAACAATGGGTAGCTCTACGCACATTACTTCTAGGTAAACATAGAGTAACACGGCTGGATTTACACTTCCTGATGCCAATGATATACCCAGTATATCTGATACTTTGGGCAAACCTTTTTTTTTTTGCACCACTTTTCCCCCATACATCAAAATTATTTTAACCTATAATTATGAAATTAGATGTAGTGGTTTAGGCAGGGTTACTAACAAATTTAGTTTGCCAGGAGGTAATTATCCTGGTAAATTGTTAGGAGATCCCCTGATTTCCCCTTAATTCTGGAATTGCTGTACTTCTCTCTTCTGTCACTAGGTGGCATTGTAGTTGGTGACATTAGATAGACAAGGCCATAGCAAGGACAGATCAGGAATGGATGGGGTGTCTCAGCCAGTAGGCAAGGGTTTCTTTAAGGCCCTTGGCCTGCTGGGAAAGCCTATTTATTTTGTGGGGTCAGGTTATTGAGGTTCTGTGCTACCTTGACGGCTGTCTGTGTGTTATGTCACCCTGGGCTGTTAAGCCGGAAGCCTGAGGCCTATCCCGGGGACACCTGGGTCTAGGCTGCCTGAGGCCTATCCAGGAGCAGGAGAAGCAGCGTAGGGTTGGGAATGCAGGATTAGAGTCCAACTGAGTTATGAAGGTTCAGCCGGACGGGAAACCAATTGTGGTCAGAGGTAAAGGGGAAGCTGTTGCCACTAAGGGACCATCCACCTTGTTATTGGAGACTACTGTGAGTAAGCTGAAGCAAGTACCTGAGCAGTCTTCTCACCAGTCGGGAACGGTGAAGAAGTGGGAAAGCTTTAGCAAGTGCCAAGCCATGGACCCATTAGGATAGCGGGGGTGATGCTTGAGGAGTATACAGCGGGATAGCTGTGGGAGAGCTCAGGGGATCCAGTGACGACTGGGTTCTGGAAGTCTAGTGAGAGACTGGGAGCTCAGTGAGTGAAGAGCTACAGTGGGATACTGTGAGATAAGTAAAGGACTGTTCTGTGTTACCAAGAGTTATGTACAACTACCGTTAGTGACCGTTGAAAGATTAGTTGCCATAGGAGGCAGTGGTCCTACCTAAACAGAAGTGTTATCCCGCTGGAGGACATACACTGTATAGCTGTCTACCTATAGTCTCAAAGTCTGACAATTACCATTGCATCTACTCAAGGGTGTCCTGGCCCAAACCCTCTCGCCCACAGTTCTGTTAAGGGACAATAAATATCATGTTTGCATTCAAAAAGTGACTGGCGTCCATCATTATTCTTGCATCACACCCACCATGCCTGCTAACCCTCTCTACAAGAAAGGATGTCCGCACTCCCTAACGCTTGAGGTCACCATTAGGCCACTGGATCTTGCTACATAAATGTTATGCATGCTGGGGGTGGGAACACAATAGGTTAATGGAGAGTAAACAGCAGCTGCTGTAATTGCAACTTTTATGCATTGAGACTAAACTTAGGCCGCGTACACACGGGCGGATTGTCTGCCCAACTAAATTCGTCAGACAATCCGACAGACAGTCCGTTCAACTTTTGAATGAACGGACTTGACCACACACGATGAGCAGACAGTCCGCCGAAAGCTTGCGCGATGACGTGTACGGCACGTACGATGGGACTAGAAATTCGACGTCCAATACACTGCAATGCAACCTTCGGCGTGTAAATCCTTTCTGAGCATGCGCCATACTTAGTCCGTCCAACTTGCCTACACACGAGCGGACTGTCCGCTGAAACCAAGTTTGGACGGACAAAATTACGGAAATTCCGAAAGACTAAGTCCGTCAGACTGTCCGCTGAAAAAGTCCGCTGAAGCCCACACACGAGCGGATTGTCCGCTCAAACACGGTTCAGCGGACTAAGTTGGGCAGACAATCCGCCCGTGTGTACGCGGCCTTAGGATATAAATCTGCCTGACGTGCAGGAGTTCAAAATCTGAAAATAGAAGAGTCGCCCAAAAGGGTGACATTTGCAGTAATATTAATCCCAGCACTGGTGTAAGTGGCTGCAATAATCCCCCTTAATTGGTGGTCAGTGGCAGGTTAAGGATGTATAATAACCCCCTCCCACTGACCATAGGTTATCTGTGTCCAGCTATAACAATAACATAACCTAACATTGTGGAGCGGTGGCAGGCTAAACCAATAAAATAACAAACCAAGACACAAGAGGGCTTATTTTCAGGGTAGGTCTTACCATTTAATTTGATGTCTTCTCTACCTCTCTCCCTCCCTGCCTGTTAGGAATCCCCAGTGTGAACATAGTATAAGTGCTTGTAAAACCTTAGAATCCTCTCACAGTTTACAGTAGTATATAATGTAAACTGTGTGTGTTTCTGGACTCTAATTGTGCCAAATACCTTCTTATAGCGCTATTTGGCACTTCCGTGACCCGCCTAAGCTCTCTTCCTCACTCCAAGCACTGCAGGGGGGGGGGGGGGGGTTGAGATCCCCGCTGACACGTTGTGGAATGTCACCTGCAACATCACCTGTAATGTTTGTTTTTGAGTTTAGTCATGTTTTAATTGGCTTTAAAGTTTATCTAAACCTAAACCCAAAAATATATTTTATTGCAACCGACTTGTCCTTGTAATGATGGCTGCATTCATTTTTTTTTCCAAGCTTCTTTTGGGAAAAAAAAAAATAAGAAAGAATAAAAGAGAGATCTTCCCAAGATCCCTTTTTTCTCCTTTTTTTCCTTTTTTCCTTTTGCTTTTGTTTTACCTCCCCTCTCCTCTTTTCTTTGTTCTCCCCTCATCCCCTCTTCTCCCCCTTCCACCCCGTTATACTTAGTATTTACATCTATTTTTAGAGTGCTTGTGGTACACCAGGTCTCTGGTGGTGCTCCTGTCTTTGCCCCTGATTTGTGCCCACCATAGGGGAGATGTAGAAGCCCTTTCTGCTTTGGTCCTTTGCAGATGCTGGCTCTTGTTGGTGTGCATGTGGCTTCCCCCATTTAACACTATGATTGCATCATGCTTATATTATGATTGTACTACATTTCTATTTAGATGTGTGTCATACTTTATCCATGTGTAGCACTAATCCCCGAAAGAGCTACTGGTTTTATTCGGGCTTACCGTTACCTCTCCTGCTCACCTCTTCATTTTAGGAGGGTCCCGTTGGAAAGTAGCCCAAATGATGATAGATCAGACACGTGGTCCTTTTTGAAGATTCATTTAGGGATAACACCAAAGAAAGACACAAGACACAGTTCTTCAATAGAGGGTAAGAGGATAAGGGGGAGTTCAGGCACCTAGTAATTGCGGGTTAGAGGTATTAGTCAGATCCAGAGGACAAACAGTTCCACAGACTGGATCCAGCAGTCACCTCTCACTTGACCTAGCAGCCGATGAGATGCTCAACAAAGTCTCTGCCACAGACTTGTTAACTGAACTTAGATATTTTTGACTGTAGATGATCAACAAAGTCTCTGCCACAGACTTGTTAATTGAACTTGTGGTTTTGAGAGCTTGTATGAAGAACTACCATACAGTACCAGATTCTTTCAGCCGACCCAGCGATACTGTAAGGATATTGATCTGGGTTGCGTCCTCAAACCGAGTTTCCAGACTCTTCCAGAGACACCAGCCTTGCGCTCGGTCCTCCACTGGAAAAGTCCTCCCCTGGATCCTCCAGCTTTTCTTGGTTTCTCCCCGCAGGCGAGACAGCACAGGACCACCCCTGGATCAGCATGCCCTAAGACATTCCTGGGCCTATGCTCTCAGTTGCGAGGCCTCGAGCCAGCCGGCCCGAGGCGCAGATCATGTGACACAGACCCCAGGCCAGGAGGGCCCTGGGTTGGGATCACGGACCCTGGAAACCAAACCCAAAAAAATGGCATCAGTACCTTAAATACCCTCTCCCAGAATGCCAGAATGCACAGCAGGGAAACCACACCCACTGAACCATTTCCGAGCAAGAGGCGGCATTCAATGCATCCAGCCTGCTGCTTTTCCACACCCACTGATGGTGACAGCGACACCTATGGTCAAATGGGAATCAGTGCAACCCAGCTGGACTGGCACAGAATCAGAACTTTTAGAGAAATTAGTCTGAGCCAAACTACAGCTTCAGACAATTAAATATGAAAAAAGACAATAGCGTCTGCTCATGAGGAGCAGGGTGCTACACATATATTTTGTTTTGTCTTATTGTTATGTTTCATTACAGACTATATCTTGATTAATTCCTCCTGAAGAAGCGGCACAGTCTGCGAAACATGTAGAGGATATCAGATACACCACAGTGATTTTTGTGCTACCCACCCTGGAATTTATGTACCAGCTAGGGTAATATAGTACTGGTGTGATGTACTCACTTATGTAAAAATATGTGATTCTTGTCTGTTTATTACTATATTTGTATATATCAACTTTTAATATTTGTATCAATAATATATTATTAGATGTTTTAACCAATCTTTATGTATTACTGTATATGGGTACCAAGATAGTCCATTGTCTCCAATTTTCCTGGTGACCATTGGAGATGGCCTCTGATTTCTCTTTATAGTTATATTAGAATGATGGTACCCCCCCCCCCCCTTCCATTTTTTCATTTAATTATTCATTGTAGAGGCTTTACAACAGGGTTGTGTATCTAGAGACTTCTGCGCTCTATGGAAAAAGTGAGGATAGCTAGTGAAAAAAGCAGCAGTCACTAAATGAGTTGTCTCTCACTGCTGAAAATTAGAATAAAAAATGTGATGCGCTAATTTCAAACCATACAATAATCGCAGTAAGCCACAAATCTGCGATTATAAAATCATATAAAGTGCAACTGTGCATAAATAAATCAAAAAATGCCCCTGTGCATATATTTAGAGTAATAGCTGGTGTATAAGATAACTCTATGTGCAAAAAGACGCAAATTTGTCATATAGACTAAAATCCATATATAGAGTGTGTAAACTTATTACAATATGTACAAAGTGGAGCAAAGACAGATATCTGTGCATTAGTTAAGGTGATAACTAGTGCATAAACCATAAAGTGACTTTATGTGCAAACAGACGCAAGTTTATCATATAGACTAAAGTACATATATATAAAGTGGGTGAGACTTGTTGCAAGGTATAAAATGGAGCAAAAAAACAGGTATAAAAAAAGAAGGAAAAGATATATATAAAATATTAAATCCAAGTGACCAACGTGATTAAAATGTCCCATACACAATCAGATCAAATCGTGCAATTCGGTAGACACACTAAATAAAACGTGCAACGTGCTGGGTAGTCAATCCATCCGTGATGGTCCGTGCAGAAAGTGCAAATGCTATGTAATTACCTCACTGCTGTGGGTAAACAGCAAAATAAGTAATGGACATCAAGATGATTGCAGAAACGGCTGTGTAACACAATCTTTGGGAGACTTCTCTAACTTCCTCATGAATGGCAGGTAAGCTCAAGGAAATGGATTAAAGAGGACCGCCATAGTGTAGTATTTCAAACATGTATAAATTTTATTAAAAAGATTTAAAACTACTCACAAGCGAAGTACATAAGACAGACAGCATAAAGTTTAAACCGGATATGGGCGTCACTTCCGGGTTTTGGAACCCGGAAGTGACGCCCATATCCGGTTTAAACTTTATGCTGTCTGTCTTATGTACTTCGCTTGTGAGTAGATTTAAATCTTTTTAATAAAATTTATACATGTTTGAAATACTACACTATGGCGGTCCTCTTTAATCCATTTCCTTGAGCTTACCTGCCATTCATGAGGAAGTTAGAGAAGTCTCCTAAAGATTGTGTTACACAGCCGTTTCTGCAATCATCTTGATGTCCATTACTTATTTTGCTGTTTACCCACAGCAGTGAGGTAATTACATAGCATTTGCACTTTCTGCACGGACCATCACGGATGGATTGACTACCCAGCACGTTGCACGTTTTATTTAGTGTGTCTACCGAATTGCACGATTTGATCTGATTGTGTATGGGACATTTTAATCACGTTGGTCACTTGGATTTAATATTTTATATATATCTTTTCCTTCTTTTTTTATACCTGTTTTTTTGCTCCATTTTATACCTTGCAACAAGTCTCACCCACTTTATATATATGTATTTTAGTCTATATGATAAACTTGCGTCTGTTTGCACATAAAGTCACTTTATGGTTTATGCACTAGTTATCACCTTAACTTATGCACAGATATCTGTCTTTGCTCCACTTTGTACATATTGTAATAAGTTTACACACTCTATATATGGATTTTAGTCTATATGACAAATTTGCGTCTTTTTGCACATAGAGTTATCTTATACACCAGCTATTACTCTAAATATATGCACAGGGGCATTTTTTGATTTATTTATGCACAGTTGCACTTTATATGATTTTATAATCGCAGATTTGTGGCTTACTGCGATTATTGTATGGTTTGAAATTAGCGCATCACATTTTTTATTCTAATTTACAACAGGGTTGCCTAACCTTTTGAGGAGCGAGGGCCACTTTATCGACTTGGTAACTGGTCGCAGGCCACAACGAGCATAAAGGGGGATGCCAGGTCTGTGTCCACTCTGCATATGTAGAGCAGACAAGGATTAAACCTGCTCTGCTGTCCTCCGATCCGCCCAGACAGAAGGGGACAGACCTCTTCTGTTTTTTTTTTTTTTAAGGATATCGGATTGCAGATAGGTAGGTGTAAATGGACACGAGTCTGTTTACATCTGCCGCTCTATAGAGGTGAATGGAGAGTCCGTTTGAGTCCACCTGAAAAACAGACAAGCGGACCCGATCGAAACCGATTATGTGAAAGGGGCCTAAGGCTGCTTTCACACTGATGCACAGCGGTTTACCTGCTCCTCAACTGACCTCAATCTTCACTTCTGCCTCAGGATTCCTGCAGCTGGCTAGTACTGCTGGCTGGTACTGCCGACAGGTGCTAGTACTGCTGGTTGGTACTGCTGGTGGGTACTGTTGGCTGGTACTGGTACTGCTGACTGGTACTGGTACTGCTGACTGGTGCTGCTGGCTAGTACTGCTGGCGGGTACTGGTACTGCTGGTGGGTACTGCTGACTGGTACTGCTAGATAGTACTGCTGGTGGGTACTGATACTGCTGGCTGGTACTGGTACTGATGACTGGTACTTCTGGAGGGTACTGGTACTGCTGGCGGGTACTGGTACTGCTGGCTGGTACTGGTACGGATGGTGGGTACTGGTACTGCTGGTAGGTACTTCTGGCTGGTACTAGTACTGCTGATTTATACTGCTGGCTGGTACTGATGACTGGTACTTCTGGTGGGTACTGGTACTGATGACTGGTACTACTCGCTGGTACTGGTAATGCTGGTTGGTACTGTTACTGTTGGTACTGGTACTGCTGGCTGGTACTGGTGGTACTGCTGGTTGGTACTGATACTGCTGGCTGGTACTGGTACTGCTGGTTGGTACTGTTGGTTGGCACTGGTACTGCAGGCTGGTACTGGCACTGATACTAGTGGCTAGTACTGATACTGGTGAATGCTGTCCCAGATGGCGGGTTCCTGTGTCTAGACCCACCATCCTCGAGCATAATTGTGACAGAAGCATGCAGCTGCAGTAGAGAGCAGAGCCAATGCTTCCTATCACAGGCGGAGTACATTTGGTATCACTCTGCCTGTGATGGAGTCAGCGCTATACAGGAAGCATCGATTCTGCTTCCTCTAGCAGCGGCTCCATTCTCCTCACTAATGCTCAGAGATGGGGTGTCGGAAACCCGCGATCTGGGCTTACCAACCCGCCATCTCATAGCAAGACATGGCGAGCCACATCGGAGGGCACCATGGGCCACATGTGGCCAGTGGGCCAGCGGTTAGGCACCCCTGCTTTACCATCTATTACATGGGGGGGGGGGGGGGATTGATAGATCACAGGAAGTGACAAGGTGGCAAGTTCAACAGGAATTTTCTGTATTTGCTAATTGGCTTGAAAAAAAAAACGACTGTAATGCAGCCATCGCATCTAAGGACTGTAAGCTATCATATATTATATGTTTGTTTTTGAGTTTAGTTATCCTTTAAAGCAGTAAACTCATTGAGTGGGGACACTCTAATACAGGAGCTGCATTACTGGCAAGATCAGCAGATGAAAACTGAGGGAATAAAAGCCCAAAAAATGGAAACGAATGCAGCTACTACATATTAGGATTTGAAAGCTGCAATATACAGTATTATATTTGGGTTTTGGGTTTGTTATCACTTTAAGTAAATTGAAGAGGAGTTACTAGACCCTGACAGCCAGGACATATGGTATGGGTCTTCTACCCATGCTCTTAGTCTAGTTTTCATTAATTTGTGCTGTCATTCAAATGATGACAAACATACTGAAATATTTAAAAAATGTTGTCCATGTCTTTCTGTTCATGCTTCCTTCCATTACCAGAAATTACACAGCTCTTTAGGATTATGTTGGGTAGATTATTTTGTAGACATGCTCAGATTTTCGTTTTATTTTTGGATTTCCATTCTTTTGAGTTTTCAGATTTCCGAGTTTCAAAATTCTCGAATTTTCGGATTTCCGAATTTTCTAATTTATTTGAAATAACGAATTGCGATGATAACCAATGATCTGAAAAAAAAAAAAAAAAAACGAATAAAACAAAAACAAACAATTTTTTTGGCAGTGCACTAAATTAGAGAATTGGATTTTTTTTTTTTTTTTTTTTTTACTTATTTCCAGACGTCTTTATATATATGTATAATTTTTTTTTACTTTTTAGATTTACTGATTAACAATGAAATTATATACATTTGAACATAATGTAGTTTATCTTATTTGAAATATGCTAATACTTGTTTTCATGCATTGATAATGAATTTTGTTTTATATGAGTCCTGTCATTATATAGGTAAAATACAATTATGACAGTTTGAGGTAAAAAAAAAAAAAAAAAGTTTTTAGGGAAAAAGTTTAAATTTGTCTTAGACTTAGATCTGATTTGCATTTCCAAGTATCATCTTATTTCATTATAGCAGAATTATGAAAGCATCAGTATAAGGTATGATAGAATTAGTCGCTTACTTTTTAACCCCCCCCCCCCCCCCCCTCAATATCCCCAGCTTGGACCCAATCACAGAAAAGCAAAAGCGCTAATGACTCAAATCTAAAGTGAAAAGAGAAAAATAAAAGGGAAGACATACAGAAAAAGGGACTGGGGGGACTAGATGACATGGAGCCAAGACACACAACCGGATCCACTTTTCAAGTAATGCTAAGCTACAAGCCCTACCATGGGGTGTCCTGGAATCCTTGCAGCGCCCAAATTTAAACAGATCAATCTCAAAAGATTGTGACAGAAAGCAAGACAGAAGGGTCTTGTCCAGGATGAGGAACCATCCCTCCAAAAAGAGCATCTCTGTGGGCCAGGGCAACAACAAAGTCTTTGACTGTGTCTGATGAGCTCAACACTTTCGTGCCAGTTGGTTTATCAATGTGAAATACTGTATACATAGACTGTGGAACACAAATACAGACAGATAACACAAATAAAACACAAAAGCATTACCTGCATAATACGTAGTTAATAAATAACCACTGGAGTCAGCATATGAGATGTGACCAGACCTTAGGAAAGTTAGTGTATGTAAATCCTAACAATGAACTTCTCCTACACAATGGAGGCCATTAAATGATATCTATGTAAAATCTGCACATGCATAATGACTATTTTGGTGCTGAGAGGCTTTTGTATATTAACTTGTCACAATTATCCCCCCATGTGAGGGCCCGGCCTACGCCATTAAACAGTTTGTTGTGATGAGGTGAGGAGATCCTGTCATATCAGTTACAAATGGCTGCCTGCTAATGTTCTCTTTGTCTTTAGTTTACTAAAAAAAAAAAAAAGAAAAAAAGAAAAATGACGGGGAAGGCTGAGACTGTGTTTGCATTCTTCTATGTTAGCAATGCTCACTCTTAAGCCATTTGCGGCCATTAAGTGTAAAGGATCCTGTTTGAAATCCTGTAACACCTGAGGGGAGTTTGGCCAGAAGTCATTGTAATGGGAGAAGCTGTGTTTTGGGCTGTGACCTGTTCTGCAATGTTATCTTAGAGTGATGTGTATGTAGTACCACTCACCTGAAAAAGGATGACTGTTTGTTTAACACCTAATGTATTGGGAGTTTAATGGCTTAAATCCCTCACTCATTCTCCCCTTCACACCTTCCCGCTGCTTAACTTTAAAGATCTCCACGGAGCAGCTTCAAACTTGTCAGCTTGGTTCTGTCACTGGAGATTGGCTTAATTGCCCTGGTGATCCGGAACAGGCAATCCTGGCTCAGCGATTACAAGTAGAAAATGTCAATTGTCAAGAGAAAAGCGTTTTTTTTTATTACCACCTTTTAAATGTCATTTCAGATTGTGCCAACTGTAGATTTACTAAGCCTAATGAAAACATCAATTCATTTGCAGGATAGCAGGAAACATGTACTAGAGCTCTGTGCAATGAAAGGAAAAAGCAATTAGTCATGGGATAACTGTCATGAAGTTTCAGCAATACATTGCTGATTATAGGATGCCATTCTGATCTTTATGGAAGAGATAATAAAGGTGCAATAATTGGTAATGGTCCAAAAAGGTACACCAACAGCTTAACACACGTGTTCAGAATTGGAGTGCTGGTCCCTTTAAGGATAAGGCAAAGAGTGATGGGATGTGGCTGAGGAACTAAACCCTGATGGAGGACTTGGTTTTGACCTCTAGGCAGAAACAAGAGACCTACACGCACACCTGGACATTATGGAACATGTTCATTTATTCTGAGGAAGAGAAGGCTCTCATTGAAGTGACTCCTAATGGTTGAAGGTCCCTCCACGTCTCTTGGCAACCTAACTCTGAGTTTAACCCCTCCCCCCCTTTTTTTTTTTTATTCCTCCTATCCCCTTCTCACTCTTTCCCACCTGTTTTTCCCTTCCTTTTTTTTATTATTCTCTGTAAAATTGGGTAGTTATCTCTCAATTCTAGCATTCATTTAATGATTTTCTTACTACAGGATTTTTTCCCGGAAGTACAATACAACATGACAGCCTATTGACCCTGGGGGGTGTTTCCTCCATGCACCCCTGAGGGATACAAACCTTCTTCGACATGTATCTGTTGCAAGTGCTATTTGATTTTATTGCATATTTTGTGTACTATCTTTCTTTTTTTTGTGTATGTATATTCTAAACATGCCATGTGTACTTTCTCAAATAAAAACTTTTTGAAATCTGAAAAACATAAAACAAAGAGTGCCTCGCATAGTGTAGTATGAGGTAACACAAATTTATTGGATTAAAATAACCCTTACATTTAGTAAGTGTTAAAACAGCATTTGAAACAATCAGTATACCCAGCAAGTAATGATCCTTCGCTTCACTTGCGGTCCGGGATACCCACGTCACGTGACTTCATCAGGTGGACCAGCACTCCAATTCTAAAAAGATAAAGAGGGACATCTGTGGGATGAAGATGGCCATAACATCTATAATTTTGTACTATAAGGCTTATTTGATCATGTGATAATGTGAGAGTTCCGTGAGCACTGAGGTGTTGCACGGAGGTGGAAGCTCATTATATGGTTTTGCACGAGAATTTATTTACATCAAGGAAGCGGATTATGATATAAATTACAATTGAAAAATTAGTTTGACACTTTTTTGATATTATTTGTAGTGGGCTATATCACTTTGCATATCCAGCGCAGTTGTGTTTGGGTTGAACTTTAGGACTTTATAAGTATTTTGTGCAAACGTATCTGTATGTTATGTTTTTTTTAAAACTTATTTTGAGGCTACACAACTCCATTCACATTACACCATTTTCTTTAATGTGGGAACTCATTGCAGCAACCTGTCCACACTTTAGTTATATTATTTGTTCTTACACTGTTAGCGCATGGGTATTCTTTGTATATTCCAATATCCGCACAAAACCTACATATTAAAAATACAGGCTAATTAAAACAGGCAGATCTTCAAGCAAGACCAAGCAAGACTTACAGTGCCTTGCAAAAGTATTCGGCCCCCTTGAACTTTTCAACCTTTTGCCACATTTCAGGCTTCAAACATAAAGATATAAAATTTAAATTTTTTGTGAAGAATCACCAACAAGTGGGACACAATTGTGAAGTGGAACGAAATCTATTGGATGATTTAAACTTTTTTAGCAAATAAAAAACTGAAAAGTGGTGCATGCAAAATTATTCGGCCCCTTTACTTTCAGTGCAGAAAACTCACTCCAGAAGTTCAGCGAGGATCTCTGAATGATCCAATGTTGTCCTAAATGACTGATGGTGATAAATAGAATCCACCTGTGTGTAATCAAGTCTCTGTATAAATGCACCTGCTCTGTGATAGTCTCAGGGTTCTGTTGAAAGCGCAGAGAGCATCATGAAGACCAAGGAACACACCAGGCAGGTCCGTAATACTGTTGTGGAGAAGTTTTAAGCCGGATTTGGATACAAAAAGATTTCCCAAGCTTTAAACATCCCAAGGAGCACTGTGCAAGCGATCATTTTGAAATGGAGGGAGTATCAGACCACTGCAAATCTACCAAGACCTGGCCGTCCCTCTAAACTTTCAGCTCAGACAAGGAGAAAACTGATCAGAGATGCAGCCAAGAGGCCCATGATCACTCTGGATGAACTGCAGAGAACTACAGCTGAGGTGGGAGTGTCTGTCCATAGGACAACAAACAGTCGTACACTGCACAAATCTGGCCTTTATGGAAGAGTGGCAAGAAGAAAGCCATTTCTCAAAGATATCCATAAAAAGTCGCATCTAAAGTTTTCCACAAGCCACCTGGGAGACACACCAAACATGTGGAAGAAGGTGCTCTGGTCAGATGAAACCAAAATCGAACTTTTTTCCCACAATGCAAAACGATATGTTTGGCGTAAAAGCAACACAGCTCATCACCCTCAACACACCATCCCCACTGTCAAACATGGTGGTGGCAGCATCATGGTTTGGGCCTGCTTTTCTTCAGCAGGGACAGGGAAGATGGTTAAAATTGAGGGGAAGATGGATGCAGCCAAATACAGGACCATTCTGGATGAAAACCTGTTGGAGTCTGCAAAAGACCTGAAACTGGGACGGAGATTTATCTTCCAACAAGACAATGATCCCAAACATACAGCACAATCCACAAAGGATTGGTTCACAAATAAACGTATCCAGGTGTTAGAATGGCCAAGTCAAAGTCCAGACCTGAATCCAATCGAGAATCTGTGGAAAGAGCTGAAAACTGCTGCTCACAAACGCTCTCCATCCAACCTCACTGAGCTCGAGCTGTTTTGCAAGGAAGAATGGGCAAGAATTTCAGTCTCTCTATGTGCAAAACTGATAGAGACATACCCCAAGCGACTTGCAGCTGTAATCGCAGAAAAAGGTTGCTCTACAAAGTATTAACGCAAGGGGGCCGAATAATTTTGCACGCCCCACTTTTCATTTTTTTTATTAGTTAAAAAAGTTTCAAAAATCCAATAGATTTCCTTCCACTTCACAATTGTGTCCCACTTGTTGGTGATTCTTCACAAAAAATAAAAATGTTATATCTTTATGTTTGAAGCCTGAAATGTGGCAAAAGGTTGAAAAGTTCAAGGGGGCCGAATACTTTCAGGGCACTGTACCTCTCATAAAAAATGTCCACATTAATATTATAGACCTCATTACTGTGATACCCATTCCTGTTTGGCATAGCATGACAAGCCTTGGAGAAACAATGAAAATAGTAGTGCTCAAACACCCCCAAACCTGTATAATTTGGATCAACACATGGTGAAAGGCAGACAGGATCGGCTTGTCAAGCTGCAGTAGACTATGACAAAATGGCAACCGCCTGCACACAGACATTTACTCCCTGTTGTTGAACTGAAGTGGCCTCTATGAGTAAGCCCAGAAAAGGGCAAAATGCATTTGAGGACTTTTGTACAGCTAGAGAACAGGAGCTGAAGCCATATTTTACCCATTTGATTCACATTCATGCAACAGTGAGTTGGCATCTGTGTGTAAGTGGCCACCATTTTGTTGAAGCCTTGGAGAAAGACATGCACCCAAATCCCATGATTCATCTGGCCATATGTACTTAGCCTTAAAACATATTTGTCTGTTTAACTCAGAGACCCCGGTCAGTCATTTGTTTGATTTGAAAAGTCCAGAGATTAGGACTTCCTCTATTAGTATCTGCTGTCTGTTTTCAAGGATGTGCCTGACAAGAGGCATGATGAGATAAAATCTCAAGCACCCTCTAACAGCAACAAGATATAAGATAAGATTGATGAAAACAGTGGGCACATGGGGCCTTTGCACACGGCATTGAACAGTTCTATTTATTGCAGTAGAGAGAAATGAGGCTGTACAAAGGGCAGGACCCCTTAGGAACCAACCAGATTAAAGTCAACTTCAGCTACATTAACTCGTGAGATTAATTCCAATTGGTTGCTATTGACTACTGAAATTTGCACAATGCCACAGCTCTTTACACTGGCTCTTACAGTAGTGTAAGAAATGCAGAACCATTTTTAAATATATACAAAATAATGAACATTGATGAACAAGTTTATTATATGAACAATATTGAAGTACTATTCATGTTACAGACTACCGGAGTAGGGTTCCATCTAAATTTTATTTCCACTAATCCATGCTACTTTAATCCTACATGTGGGGGCAAGTGATACATGGAGTAGGTTTTTGACTGAACTCTACTTGATTTACTCCAACCTTACACATGTAGAGTTTCACCAGATCCCTATTTTTACTACTCCATTCTACTATTCTTTCTCTTTGTACCCTTCTTTCATCATACATACGTAGGTGTAGAGCAGTAGTAGGGTTCCACCTGAATTTGCCCTACTCCACCCTACTTTCATCCTACATGTTGGGGTTGATGCACTGAAAATAGAGTCTCAAATTAACTCTATATGCATTACTCCACCCTACTTCCATCCTATGTGTGGGAGCATATGTAGTATTAGGAGTAGTGTTCCACCTGATCCCTAGTAGTTTTACTTTACCGTACTCTGCACCCTACTTCCATCCTACATGTTGGGGAAGATGTAATAGTGGTAGAGGGGATCCATCTGAATATCTGGCTTAGGTGCTAGAGAAAATAGAAAAGCACCTAGAAGGTAGATTATATAATCTTCTTATGCTGATAGGAAACCTGATCACTGTTTCTGTTTAAATAATTTTTATTCAGTTTAACAAGTAGTTAACATGCTATTGTTCCGCCCATGCAGGGGCTAGCGTTGACACTGGTAACAAAATTTAACCTACAAATATAGACAAAATGCAGCAGTATGAAAACGGGAACTGATGTAACAACAGGAGATAGGCCTATTCATAACCAAGGGGTCTTAGGGAAGATCCATACAACAACAGGATATTCACGAGGCCCACCAATATCCATACAATAGTGCAATTTATAGCATATACAGATATAAAAAGAAGATATCAGAAACCAGGAGGAAAGTAGACGGAAAGGTGGCATTAAGGAAAGAGAGAATGTGCACACGATGAGTAGGGAGCAATGGAAAAAGCTAGAGAGGAAGAGGGGCCCAGTTTAGAGGCCTAGAGGGGGTGGGGGGGTAAGGGCTTGGGAACATCGAGGCCATCCATCATAGACGACCCAAGCTAGCTGTGGGGAGAGTAGGGAAGCATAAGACAGCCATAGTGTGTTGTTGGGGATGCTAGACATCTGTTCATTAAGCATCAATGGGGTCATGCAATCTCACTTCCTGGAAGGGGATAGATGGTTTCTTCCAAGCCTGGGCAATCATTCTTTTGGCTGACAAAAATAGATAGGAAGCAAGCTTCCGCTGGAAGGCAAACAGGCCCAGTTGTTGGCCTTGTTTTGTATGGGGAGGTGGAATAAAGTGAATAGGAGGCCAAAATGGGACATGGGACCAGAAACAAATTAGTCTAGGGCACGTCCAACATGTGTAAACAATGTCACCTGATTACTATTTCAGGTTAGTGGCTCCATTTTAGTGAACACCATATGGGTCCACTGGCAACAACAGAGGACACATTCATCTGCTTCAGTTAAATTCCCACTTGACTCTAGCTGGGACCCACATTGCCACAGCAATCTCTTTCATGTAATGCATGTATGATTCACTACAGTCAGCAGCTCAAGATGATGTGTCAGAAAAGTAACGATAAGCCTTAAGTCATCTATTGTCATTCCAGGCATTTACTGGAAGAGCAAGTAACCACAGTGCAGGTAGAAAGCAGTCATCGCTTTCTGTGCCTGTCTCCTAAATCCCCTATTCCCTGCTGGGCTTGCCTTAGGGTGGGTGTCATAAAAAAACTAAAATCTCTATAAGGTAATAAATCTATGGGCCTGAGGCCCTTTGTCCCCAGAACGTACAATACTATCGCTGTCAAGCCCATACTGCTTTCAAAATGCAGTAATACTGTATCTCTCAAATGAAAAGTAAAGAATAATTTCGGTAATTAAGAGTCAGATGAAAGAGAATCACATGAGGTCTAAAAGGTTACGTATTGTGCTGTTAGGAATTTCACACTGTCACATTGCAATAATTTTCTCTTACTTTAATTTTTCACCAGGATCAGCTTTAACCAAGTTGATAATTACATTTTTATATTAGACTTGAATTTGTCATTAAGAGCAATGGTGAGGAGGAAGAAAATGTGCGTGCTGTACTAAAACATAGCTTTAGCAGGATGTGTGATTTAAAGCTAAACTCTAGGCAGATATAAAAGACTCACAATTAATGCAGCTCTGTATTCAATAATAAATCCTGAAATGTATTTTTTAATAATGCAAGTAGTGTAAGTATCTGAATTCGACCTCTTTCAGTCTCTGCACAACAGAGCTCAGAGAGGGCAATGGAGGAGCAGCGCAATAGCAGGCTGATAGCAAAAGAAATCAGAGTGACAGAAGGATGAGCTAATCAGTGTGCTGCTACTCCTTCACTTTCCAATCACAGGGTGGGGTTGGGGAGAAGAGCTGCAAATGAAAGTAAAATTGCAGCAGAGAAATTTTTTAACATACAGTACTTGAAAACTTGATTAGTGGAACTTTGTGGAATGTTACCATGCACAAAGACTGTCAAATTTTTGTACTATTGTTGGTATTCAAACACCCATATGGAGAGGAAGTTTTTCAAATATGTGAAATGTGTGTAAATGTTTGGAGAGACTATAAGTGTACAAATAGGAGGGAGGTGTATTGTAGTACCTAATATTACTCATTGAATATACTTATTTCATGATACATCATTTATCATCTTGAGATAGTCAGGGGAGGTGTATTGTAGTACATTGCTGTATGCATCATTTTGAGTTAAACACAGCTCATTTGTAGTGATAGATGTTTTTCAAATACCAGCCAGAGAAAGGTGTACGTTTAGTTTAATTTTGTTGACATATTGTTTTTTTATTCACCATTCAACCCTCTGAAGGAGGTGCATTGTAGTATATGAGCGCCACACCAATATATATGACCTTGCGTATCTTCATTCAAAGTATAACATGTTTATTATTTAAAACATTTTTTAAATTGTGACTTTAGAAACTCTTTAATCATGAAAAATCCATATAAGCTGCAAAATGCTATGAATGACTGTTTTGCTGTTCACTTCTTTAATAAGCCTGTTGTACATTTCTAATTACTTGGTGGCCCTATTAGTCGCACAATGTCCCCTATGTGACATGGTAACAATATTGCCGGCAAACCCCAGATTTCACCGTTGCCACTCTGTCTTCATAAATGCCCAAAATCCCCATTAGGAAGTTGTGATCTCGCACAGCTTTCTGTCCCTCTAACTCTCTTTCACATCACATGGTGGAAGGTTAAGTTTGTTGATTGGCAAAGGAGCGCTTGCACTCTGTTCCTTCTTTTATCCCACCCACATGACAACAAGTAAGCCCAATCCCATTAAACAGAGCTATATGGTGTTATGCGGCTATACCTTCTATGTTAAAATTACACCCTTTAATAGGTCCCACCCTCTGTATGAGAGTTATGATTATCTGGAACTCTAGACTTTCATCACCAAACTCTCCCCTGTTCCCTCTCTTGGGTAACCCAGATTTCCCACCTGGCCTGCAGCCAGGGGTATTTGGGAAATTAAAACAGAAGGGATGCTTTCAAGCCTTACATTTCTTGAGGCTTAACCAATGGCCATCAATAGAACTGCTAACGCAACCGGGAGGACAATATGAAATACCCTTCTGGCAAGCGCGACAGGTTAGACATTTTTTTAAAAATTGGGAACAACCGAAGGGTATGGTCGACCACTCACCAAATTTGAGAGGTATTGTGAGGAGAATGAGCCTCTTTCCCATATTATCTATAAGACATATGCTCTTTTAACATCGCCTTCGGAGGACTTTAGCATAACAAGTCTGGGTAAGTGGGAGAGGGATTTGGAACAAATCTTTACACCCGCCCAACGTCAGAAAATAATACATCTAACTTTTAATTCATCTAGCTGTACTAAGATACAGGAGTTAAATTATAAAGTATTAACGCGTTGGTATTATACCCCGCCCCTAATGAATACATTCTCCCCAGAGGTGTCGGATAGGTGCTGGAGGGGATGTCAAGAGAGAGGTACCATAGTTCATATTTTCTGGACATGTTCAGTAATTATACAGTTCTGGCAAGAAGTTCAGAGAATTACTCAATTATTCGCAGAATACCAGATTCCAGAGGACCCAGCATTTTTTCTACTACAATGCTGACAAATCCCATTGGAGAGATATAAGAACTCGATGATATGTCATCTGGTGAATCACCACATGCTGGAAGGAGACAGGCGCACCTCAGATTTCTAAATGGCTAAATAAAGTAAGAAGAATTGGAATCATGGAAAAATGTATACCTATGTCTTTGGAGAAAAGGGAATGTATATCCCAAATATGGGCTTCTTGGGAACTATTCTTGCAGTCGGAGGAGGGGAAAAGGTTGATTGGAGAGGAACTAGAGGAGTAGACTAGTTTGTTAAATGATACAAGATCCTGACTCCCGAGGGACGGGGGGGGGACACGCCTTTTTTTTTTTGCCTGTTCTATAAGCCCCTTATGGGGTTCGGGGCTTTAGAGCAGAGGGTTGTTAAGGGGAATTGACATTGTAATATTGTTATATGTTTATAAAAACAACAGGATTACTCTATGTTACGTTTTAAGACTCAAAGAATATGTTTTGATTTGAAATTTGACTTTAAAAGTAGCCTTATGTAATTATAATTTTTGACTTATTTTATGTATTCCTGTAAAGAAATAAAGAATTAAAAAAAAAAACTCTGTTCCTTCTTTTATCCCACCCACATGACAGAGGCAGAGATCCGAACATTGTGTCACACTGAATGATGTTTTATAATAACATACACTACTCATCTTGAAGCATGTCCACATGGGTTTATCACTGTAAATGTAGACTTAAAATGGAAGTAAACCCTTCCAAACAACTTTGACCTACAGGTAAGCCTAGATTAAGGCTTACCTGTAGGTCCAAGTAATATCTCCTAAACCTATATGGTTTAGGAGATATTTGCCCGAAAATGGGCACCGCTGTCTACGGCGCATGCGCCGTAGACAGCGGCGCGCAGGCGCACTAAATGCGGCAAGTCCAAGAATGGATTTGCCAAATTTGTCTACTCCCGTGCGCATGCGCGGGAGTGACGTCATCGCGGCTCCGGCGAATGGCAGCGTCGGAGCTCCGAGACGCGACTCCCGTGCGCATGCGCGGGAGTGACGTCATCGCGGCTTCTCCGCTGTCATTCGTCGGAGCTGCGAGAGACGCCACAACCAAGATGGATGCGGCGGACTACAGGTGACAGCGGCGACTTCGCTGGCTCCTGTGTCAGGTAAGTGACACATAATGAGCTACTATGCGATGCATAGTAGTCCATTATGCTTTACCTTTGCAGGGAAAAAAAGAGGAAGTAAACCCATCAGGGTTTACTTCCTCTTTAAGGTGGTTGTAAACACTTACATATACCCAGTGAAGTGACTGGCCTCAGGTGATACATAAGTTGTACCTGCTTATCTGCAGTCTTCTCTTCTCTACATCTGTGTAAAGTCAATTTTTTTAAAGTTTGTGTGGGACATTAGAAAAAAAGGGAGAGCTGAAATTACACTCTGCAGAGCTCAATGAGGAGAGCTGATGGAACTGGAAGGAAGAGACACACACCCCTTCACACTGGAATGGAGCTGAGGCTGTCAATCAGCTGGAGGTCACTCTCCTGTCATAATTTTTTTCTTGGTGTCAATAAAATTAGTCAGAAATGATTTATGCTGATAGTAGGGGAATGAAGCAGTAGACAGAAATGACACTTAGTGCTCTTAATTTAGACAAGTACTCAATATAGAGGGATATGCTTTGTTCATTTTTCATTTCTGAGGTTTACAACCACTAAAGTAGAGTTTATGGTACAGCCAGATAGTTTTGAAAAACAGACACACTTCCAGGGATACAAATCTGAAAATTTGCATTAAAGGTTAGGAAATCAAGCACAGTAGGCATCTACAGTATATGATGGGAAGCACTTCACTTATGTACTGATGTTTACAAGTCCTAAAATTTAGGTATGCACAGTAGGACTGGAAGGGGGGAGGTCTGCATTCTGAGCCAATAAGTCTGTACAGCATTACACCATTGTGTCAGTCTCTGTTGTTGAACATAATTAAAGTGTATTTATACTTCTGTAGTCAAATTTGAGTAAGCCTCACTGTATGTTTGTTATGTGTTCCAATTCACACAGCATACCTATTTTGTTTTATTATATTTCATACCTTTTAGATGTTCTCAATGGGAGGTATCATTGTTGACTGAAAGGTTTTTTGAACAACGGTGAGTCTGCCCCAAATTTGTCTTCATTAACATACAATGCAAAAGCACAGCTTCTACACCTTTACCTTTTTTTTTGGGACAGACAGACAGTGTTCAAATCTAGTTACAATTGATAACAAAGATATTCTTGCATGCTACAACCAGGGTTATTTATGGCAAACACAGCTACCAACCCCCCTCGTAAACAATGAGAAATATCTAGAACCTGTTTTTGCTGGAGGGTCCAAAATAGAGCATCTAAAAAGGTAAGCTGCATTTTTCAAATCTTTTTTTTAAAGTTATGCTTTGTGAATGGGAACATGTAACAAATATAAAGAAGGTATTATCCCGATTTGGCTGAAAAAGTGGAAATACACTTTAAAATGGGTAGCACCCTCTAGTGCTAGAAGTGTAGGTTTTTTTTTGTGTGTTTAAGTGTAGGTAAATTTGTGTGGGCTTGGCTAGTAGCCAAGCCTGCCTGTGTTTTTTCTGGGTTGGGCAGAGATCCAGGGATAGATGGATGACTCACAGGCAGCATCACTGAGACCTCCCCCCTACCCCCTATTTCTAGAATGTACTGGAACTTTCATAAAAAATGGGAGGGGAAGTAAGGTGGAGCAGCCTGGAGTATTCTGAGGGTCCTGACCAATCCCCAACTTGGGTTGGCAGGTCCTCTCAAATACTTTGGATCAGCAGCTGGGGAGGGGAGTTCAGGTGGAAGCTGGAGAAGGAGTGTTAGGTTATTGTGGCCTTTGTGGGAGCTCCCCAATCTGAGGGGGGGGCAATCTTGGGCCTAGGTTCCGGTACGGACCTTCTTAAAACCCACAGAGGTTTCCTGACCAGGAGGCACTGGGAGCAAGGACAGGACAGTGGGAGAACACTGCCGGAAAAGTCTCCAGGAGGAACAGCCAAGATGGCTTGTGAGTGACACACAGTCAGAAGGACTGAGAGGCCTGGGATGGAGTAGTCTGGGATGAGTGCAGAGCAAGCCAGGAGGACTGTGGTGGCATGGGCATTGGAAAGGGGCAGCTGCATCCAGGAGGGCTGGCAGGGCCTGAAGAGGTGATACTGTGAGGAGTAGCCACATATGGGTCAGCTAGCTTCAATGACTTCTATTCTGTCACACCATAAGGGCCCACAGTCCCTGCGTACGAATGATATTCAACCAGACCCAGGTGAGATTGTGCTGGCTGGTCCTGGGAGTAATAGTCTGCAAGCAAGTGTATTCTGGAGTTAGAAAAGGAGAGAATGTATATACTGGAGTGTATATAGTTCAAGTCCCTACAGAGTTTTATTGATCACATGGGCATCCCATATGCACCCTTCCCCATCCAAGTTCAATTCCCCTAATAAAAAAAAACAAAGCTGCAAGGGCTGCTTCTTTTCTCTGAGTGACTGAAGATTCATGTGCCTGGCTGTGCAGGGTGGGAGACAACCACATTCACCATGCTCCTGGTCCAAGCAGTAGGCTGGGTAAGCTAGCAGTCAAGACATATTTCTTAGCTTCTGTGTTGAAATGTGAGATCATTGATTTAACTATGGTTTTTGGTAAAGGTGCTTGGATCTCAAAATTGACTGAACAAGATTTCAAATATTTTTTCAGATAGAATAGTCCATAAATATAAGTATTTCAACTGTGTGTTAAGCTGCTTTTTTGGTGTTAGTCTCAAACCTGTTAAAGACGTACACCTCTGTATTCAAAGGCAAAGACACACATGCATGCAAAATAGATACTTATTCTTTGCTAAGCAAACAGGCGTCAGTTGGTATCAGTACCAATTTATCATTTATATTAAGTTCCTTCCTATTGTTTTACAGTAAATATGTCAGGAGTAATCAAGGACAAAAAGGAAATAGAACTTGGGGGGAAAAAAAGTTGATCAGCCTCAGTTGCCTGAAAAAAAAGCAGGTTGGAGTCCCCTGCTGGTCAAAGCTTATACTGAAATTCTCTACCAGAAACAGGCATGGAAATCCAGCAATACACCTGATTTCCAGAGAATAATGCTTTAAAAAATATGTAAACTTTGCATGTCTGCCCAGACAAAAGTGGGCTTACAGTATGTATAAAAAAGTGCAAAAGGAAAACTTTCCTGTTGCCTAAAAAAACTCATCTCGCTTCTGTCTGTCACTTCTACAATTCAAGCTTGAAAATGAAAATATTCTCATAGGTTGCTATAGGCAGCAAAAAAAAAATATTTTCACATTAGCCCTCTATGGTACCTAGTCATGATAACAATTGTATATAATAGAAGCAAGCTAGAATCGCTTTCAATGGTCAGGCACACTAACATAAACAAGTTCAGGACCTCACCCCTAAATGTACAAGGAAAAGCCCTGCAATACCTCTGCAACAAAATAAAGCACTACACCCCAGGTTGCACTCTCCGGTCAACTAACCAGAACCTCCTCAACATCCCCAAGACCCATTATAAATTAAAAGGCGAACGAAGGTTCGCAGTCCAAGGACCACGGCTATGGAATGCTCTACACGTGGACATCCGCTCAGAAGAAAACTATCTGGCCTTCAGGAAGAAGCTCAAGACCCATCTCTTCTGAAAAAACAGATGGACACCGGCGACAAAAGTGCCCTGAGGCGATTTTGTTTGCATATGTAGCGCTATACAAGTTATTCATTCATTCAAGTTTGAATAAAAAGTGACAAGTGATGGCGCCAAAAACTGTGAATGGAAATGAGTGAAGCTGCCCCTTTAATATATATATATATATATATATATATATATATATATATATATATGAAAAAAAGTCCAAACAGAAAACCTTAATATATATTCACAAAGAAAGTCCAATCATCGTGATCCAAAGAAACGTGAAGAGACAAATGATATCCTTCAATAATCAAACAACCAGGCTTAGGAGAAACATATGGAAAATCATAGCGCAATATATGTCTATTGCAGATTAATAAAAGCGGGTAGGTAAAACAATGCGGACTTACATTTGCATGTGCTATAAGTCAGCAGCAACATGTACAGCTTTTTGGATAAATGTTCTTCACCGTTCCACCAAGCCGCAGCATGTGTTCCAAAGCACAAGGGTTAGGAACCGAAAAAACGGATATGACGTCAATAGGAAGCAGGCTCACAGCCTCTATGCATTTCGTGTTACACGTTAATCATTTAATTTAATTTCTGAAAAAAAAATTTTTTCTATACTGCAGGTAGATGTTAAAAAATGATATCACCTAGGTGTCAAATGCTCTAGGTATGTTACGTTCTTTATTATTTTATTTACTTGTACAATTTACGGTACTTCATGCTACCCTAATGTGTGCTGTAGGTGTAATCATTTTTAGCAGGGGTTCCCTGAGACCTTAAAATTATTTCAAGGGTTCCTCAGGGTTAAAAAGTTTGGGAAAGGCTGGATTAGACTATGAAAATTAGAAACTGTAAAAGCCACTAGAGATAAATTGTTTGGAAGCCTTCATTTACTGACAGCTTTATAAATTAGGAGACAATTGTCCCTTAACTTGCTAGTCAGGATTAGCCCAGCATGATGGTTTACTACAAGTAAAAAGAGTAGTTCACACTCCATCATGATAATAGGACATGGAGTGGTTTCTTACATAAACCATTTACTGCTCCTGGCTGTGCTGGAGATGTCAAGTCTTTTCAGGAGGTCCCGAAGGACAACTCACACTTGCTGTGAACATTAGTGCTCCTCTCCTCCCAACAATCTGCTTTTGGCTGTGTTTCATTACAATCCTTCCTCTTCTATTGTCTTTTTATTTCCTGGGTGTGTAAAAGGATGGATTCATCGGATGACCCTACAAGACTGTAGTGGATCATCCCATGAGTTTTTCCAGGCTGCTAATCCAGTAACCTTTCCACCATTCACAAATGCCAAGGCTATTTTCTTAAGTCCCAGGTGCTCCCCCAGGCTAGGCTTTTCTTTCCCTTTGTATACACAATTCCTGTATAGGGATAAACTTGCCACAAAGAATAAACAAAATGGAAAAAAAAATGTTTAATGAAAGGCAATAAAAAGGATGGATATAGGAGGTTTTGGATGAAGCTGGAGATAGATATCAACTGGCAAGCACATCTGCAGCATTATCTGGTCAGATTTAGATGGTCATCATCCTTTATAAACATAAATGATTGCCTTGCTCTATGTAAAGTGGTTGAGAATGTTAATTAATTGTGAGTAATAGTAATTACACCAGTCCACCAGTAATAGTTCAGTTATTTTCTCCAAAATCTCTTGGCAGGCACCCATAAACATGAGATTGTCTCTCATCCAATGATGTATGGGTACCTTAAACTGGCCAATACAATCTACAATGTCTATACAATCTCCTTTAGCTTTAAATAAACTAAATATGAAGCCAAACCTAAACAAGCCTGTTAATTAATATCAAAACAGGCAAGCCTTTATACTACATAGTTAATGCTAGATCTAAAGCAGATTATACAATCAGATCATATGGTGTATAGTCAGTTTTAAAGAAGGAATTATTTATTAACAATACAAAGACTACATTTTTCATGGGTTCACCACAAAACAGTAATCATTAATCATGTACATTTTACTTTTGAACATGTGTATTTACTAATATATATTATAGCAGCTAGTATTTTATTCACAATTATATCAAATATAAATACTAGTACTATTAGCACATTGTGGTGACCTAAACAGGATTAGTGAGACAGATTACGAGAGATTTTTTTATAAATTTGCATCTCCACTAATAAATTCCTGCTCAAAAACACAGGGACTCGGCCAATCATATTGCAAGCAAACCTACGGTAGCAGCAGCCAGCAGGCTCCGCCTCAGCAGGGAATGGAAGAGGAGCGAGTGCTGGCCGTAATCACCTGCTGGGGGGGGGGGGGGGGGGTGCTAATAAGGCGATGGAGGCTCGGGCTTGTTAAATTACATCTAGCTAATGCTTGCTTCCTCTTAGGGAGGGGGGCTTCTGCTAGTGAAAGGAGACTGTGGCTTCTTATTTCTCCTTCTGTATAGCAGGCTGGCGGCAGCGCAGGTCAAAGATTGCACCTGCTGCTGTAGGGGGAGCGGGCCCTGGCTAGCCGGGCCCCTAAGGACGCTCAGGCCCCTTACATCAGTACTGCCTGTACCCCCCTGATAGCAGCCCTGGCTTCTCCTCCCACCCCCCGCAGGCTTTCAGATGCTTCTATACAGGGAGATTGGTGCTTGTAACTCCCCCCACCGCCGCACTGATCACCCCTGAATGTCCCCTGTGTTCTCCTCTGGTCCCCCTCTGTGTCCTCCTCCATGCTTCCCTGGTCCCGCTCTGTGTACCCCTCCAGTCCCCATCTGTGCTCCTCCTCCATTCCCCCTCCATGTCTTCGTCCGTGCTGCTTGGGCCCCGCTCTGTGCTCTTCCTCCAGGCCCCCTCCATGGTGCTCCAGTCCCCCTCTGTGCTCCTCCTCTGGACCCCCTCCGTGTTCTTCTCCGTGTTGCTCCAGTCCCCCTTGGTGCTCTTCCTCCGGCCCACCTCCATGCTGCTCTGGTCCCCCCTGTATATCCCTCGGTCCCCCTCTGTGCTCTTCCTCCGGTCCCCCTCAGTGTCCTCCTCCGTGCTGCTCTAGTCCCCCTCTGTGTACACTTCAGGTCCCCCTCTGTGCTCCTCCTCCAGTCCCCCTCTGTGTCCTCCTCCGTGCTGCTCTGGTCCCCCTCCGTGCCCCCACCCACCGTCCTCTGGCCCCTCTTCTCTCAGATCTGTCAGGATGGAGAGAGGAGGAAGGAGCCTGTAAATTTGTCATTTACCGGTGCCTTCCTTTTCTGAATGGACAGAGTCAGTGACTCTGTCCATTCATAACTGAGCATTGTAAACTGTATTTACAATGTCTACATTTATGAATAGGGATGGGCCCACGGCTCAAGTCGAGCACAAGTTCAACTCGAACATCGGGTGTTTGTTGTTCTAAAACGAACCAAACTTATGGGGCGTTTTTCGTGGGAAGTTCAAGCACCGCGGCACGTCCCATAATGACCCATAATGCACTGTGTGATTGCAGTGCATTGCTGTATGATGATTGGCCAAAGAATGCACCTGACCTGCATGCTTTGGCCAGTTACTGCATGCTCTGCTGAGAGAACCATAATTGGCCAAAAGCAGCATGCCTTTGGCCAATCATCGCTCAGGGGGGACTAAGATAGATTGAGATAGATTGAGCTAGATTAGGCATGAAGGTTAGTTAGTGGCAGTGTATTTGATATATTTATACAGTCTAGTACATATAGATATATATACTCTGCATTTAGTGTTGACTAGATATTCAGTGTAGACTCTATATTCAGTCAATGAAGGTAGTGTATTTGATATATATATATATATATATATATATATATATATATATACTCTACATTCAGTGTAGCCTATATATATTCAGTGTATACTCTATATTCAGTCAATGGAGGCAGTGTAATTTATTTAACACAGAGCATTGAAGTGGTTAAGGAGAACCCTGCGCCAAAATAAAAAGTAAAAAATGGCGTGGGGGTCCCCCTCAAAATCCATACCAGGCCCTTCAGGTCTGGTATGGATTTTAAGGGGAACCCTGCACCAAAATGTAAAAAACAAAATCCATACCAGACTCTTATTTGAGCATGCAACCTGGCAGGCCGCAGGAAAAGGAGGGGGGATGAGAGAGCACCCCACCCCCCCGGAACCGTACCAGGCCGCATGCCCCCAATACGGTGAGGGTTCTTTGGGGTCCCCCCCTTTTCCTGTGGCCTGCCAGGTTGCATGCTCGGATAAGGGTCTGGTATGTATTTTGGGGGGACCCAACATTTTTTTTTTAAATTGGTGAGGGGCTCCCATTAAAATCCATATCAGACCTGAAAGGCCTGGTAATGGTCTAGAGGGGGGATAAACACTGTTTTTTAATGAGTTTTTATGCATATTGCCAGGATCTGGCAATACATTACAGCCGCAAGCAATTTTTATATGAATTTCTTTGCTTTAGAAATGTAATTTTGCTTCGGTACTGTTATAAAATGGGAAAGATGCACGACTTTACAGGCAAACTTAGGGGACCCCCAGGCACGATATTTAAAGAAATAATTCATTTTTATGTCACTTTAAGCATTATTAAAATGCCTGCTTCTGAAAAAACAGCCATTTTAAGAACTTTTTTTTGCCTTGATACGTGTCCCCAGGGGCAGTACCTGGGTCCCCGAATCTCCGAATTTATGGCAATAACTAGAATAAAATTAAAATTAACACTTTTGATTTTTCACGTTCGTGTCTCATAGACTTTAACGGTGTTCGCATGTTCGCACAAATTTTTGTCTGTTCACATGTTCTGGGGCAAACCAAACCGAGGGGCGGGGGGTTTTCGGCCCATCCCTATTTATGAATGTCCATTCAGCTTCAGTGCAGCTGAGGCTGCTGAGAAAGGGACTGGCCACTATAACCCCCCCCCCCCTCCAACAGAGTTGATAAAAGAGAAAAAGGAAAAATTTTAATAAATAAGTAAAATTGTAAAATGAATAAAAAATAAAATAAAAAAACACTGACGCCATCCACTCCCCCCCCCCCCCCCCCCCCTAAGCATTGTAAAAACTATCACATGACATTAAAAAAAGAATCACTAAACAGTATTAGCGAGTACTTGAAAAAAGTATCAGTACTTGTACTTGGTCCTAAAAAAGTGGTATCGGTGCAAAGCTAGTATCCAGCATGCATGGAATACAGGAAGAGATATTCTCCGGCTTCAAATGCCCACCCAAAACGTCAAAACCTAAGAAAAAAATGCTACAAAATACTAAACATACCTTAGTATACAGCATAGCTTTACTGTAATAATCTAAGCATGAAAAGGGGTATTTTTATTTAAAAAGTCAAAATTCGGCTGGAACACCGCTTTAAAGTGTTACTAAACCCAGGATCCTGCATTCACTTTATCTGGTCTCCCACAGTACACAGAATATGCAATTATTTTAGTAAATATAAACTGTTAAATACCTTTTCTCGTAAGCAGTAAATAGCAGTCTTGAGACTTATATGACTGTCTGGTTAAAGCTTGTAGGAGGAGTTTTGATTATGCACTGACTCCTATCAGGATGCAGGACCCCTTACCCTCTATCTGGACAGTGCTGATTGGCCCTGTGCTGATCACTTGTATTAACAGGTCAAAGATTGCACCTGCTGCTGTAGGGGGAGCGGGCCCTGGCTAGCCGGGCCCCTAAGGACGCTCAGGCCCCTTACATCAGTACTGCCTGTACCCCCCTGATGGCAGCCCTGGCTTCTCCTCCCACCCCCCGCAGGCTTTCAGATGCTTCTATACAGGGAGATTGGTGCTTGTAACTCCCCCCACCGCCGCACTGATCACCCCTGAATGTCCCCTGTGTTCTCCTCTGGTCCCCCTCTGTGTCCTCCTCCATGCTTCCCTGGTCCCGCTCTGTGTATCCCTCCAGTCCCCATCTGTGCTCCTCCTCCATTCCCCCTCCATGTCCTCGTCCGTGCTGCTTTGGCCCCCCTCTGTGCTCTTCCTCCAGGCCCCCTCCATGGTGCTCCAGTCCCCCTCTGTGCTCCTCCTCTGGACCCCCTCAATGTCCTCCTCTGTGCTGCTCTGGTTCCCCCTCCGTGTCCTTCTCCGTGTTGCTCCAGTCCCCCTTGGTGCTCTTCCTCCGGCCCACCTCCATGCTGCTCTGGTCCCCCCTGTATATCCCTCGGTCCCCCTCTGTGCTCTTCCTCCGGTCCCCCTCAGTGTCCTCCTCCGTGCTGCTCTAGTCCCCCTCTGTGTACCCCTCAGGTCCCCCTCTGTGCTCCTCCTCCAGTCCCCCTCTGTGTCCTCCTCCGTGCTGCTCTGGTCCCCCTCTGTGCCCCGTGGAAGGAGGAGCGGATCAGAGAAGACAGGATCAAACAGCCTTTTTTACACAGTGCAGAGGATTAACCCCTTTGGTTCCACAGTGAGTATAACAAGCATGCTTTAAAGCAGGGATATGCAATTAGCGGACCTCCAGCTGTTGCAAAACTACAAGTCCCATCATGCCTCTGCCTCTGGGTGTCATGCTTGTGGCTGTCAGAGTCTTGCTATGCCTCATGGGACTTGTAGTTCTGCAACAGCTGGAGGTTCGCTAATTGCATATCCCTGCTTTAAAGCACATACAGACTGATTTTACTGTTGTGGGTTTAGTAACACTTTAAGCTTTGACAAAAAAAACTAAAAATTTTAAAGCTGATTGGTTTCTATGCAGAGCTGCACTATATTCTGCACTCTCCAGTTTTAGTAAATCAACCCTACTGCGACAAAATAAAACCTGCCCTTGATTACTTCTTAAAGCATGTCTGAATCCCCAAACCAAAATGTAATATACTTGAGTTTATCAGTCCTTAAATGTGGTGGCTGCATTACTCTTTTCAGCTTATTTTCCCTTTTCAACAGGGGCGGCTTGTTCATTAGGGCCGCCCGGACGCACCCCCTCTCTCTTCGCCACCCCAATATGCAATGGATAGAGTCATGCATATTATGAATCTATCCATGGCAGCTGCGGCCGCCCCCCATTTATGCATCTGGCCCCTTTCAGGGCATCGGGCGCATGAATTACAGCGACCAGGTTTTTTTTAAAGTGGATGTAAACCCAAAATTTGTTTGTTTTTTATGTCATAATGTAGAGTATAAGATTCCCTATCGTTTGAGCCCAGTCTTGCCAAAAAGAGTTAATCCAGCTCTGAGCAATCATCTTTTATTGTTCAGGCAGATAATTCTTGACAAACAGAGAAAATCTTTGTCAAATCCTCCCCCTTGCTGTGAGTGACAGGTGATTTACATATCTCGTGCACTAGCCTAAGAGACGTGCATTATTTTTTTAATTCCCTCCCACTCCTTTCTTCTGCAGCTCTGCCAGGATTGAATGTTCCCCACATCAGCATGATTGGGCATGCTGAAGTAATGTAGTTACCTTCCTGTCTTTTCACTGGATGTTGGAGATCATAAGTGTAAGAAATACACAGGAGAAAATGCATATTAATAAGGGGAGTGTAGAGGTCGGTGGAGAGTCTACTGACATCACGACTCCACCCACCGAGCTCCAGACAACAGACCCACCCACAGAATATGCAGTTTTTCGGGTCTCATAGCAGACAGAGGGGAGACATTTGACAGGTAAAGATACATGCAGGAGGCATGTATATCTTTATAGATAACCCCTATGGCAGTAGTTTAGAAAGGATGACATTGGGTTTACATCCACTTTAAGCACCTGATTAGAGCCAAAGGCTCTAATAGGCTTCAAAATAGGGTGGATTCGGAGTGCAGATGATGCTTCTGGAGCTCCCCCTTGTGTGTTGCAACAGCGAATGAATATTGCTGTGGAGGGGGGGTTCTTATGTTTGCCGCTGCCCCCCCCCCCCAAACAATAAGTCACCAGCCACCACTGCTTTTCGCCAAGTGATCCTGCCATAAGCATACTTCCTATCTTCATGTGACAGCCAGGGTTGTTGCTAGGGATGATTTTAAAAGGCCTGGGACGCCTTCGGGCCCTGCACGGAGAGTTATAATGTGGAACGTAGTGCAATATGGAAAACAGAGGGCATGGCCAAATTGCATTACCAGTGGGAGGGCCATAATTAAATAAAACCTGAGCTTCTTTGTACCCATAACATATGCTTTAACTGCTGTGCCGCAAGCAATAATCTCACAGACATGAATATTCTTCAGCACAATCATTTAATTATTAAAAAAGAAAAAATCTTCCATTACATATTCTTTTGTTCACACTGAAAATATAAAGAGAGCTAACACTTTGTCTGAGCCTACCATAAATAAGAACTTAATTAAATAAGCCAGGGAGTGCTTATCAACCAACAACTGTTGAGACAATAAACAGTTTGGTCAGAAAAACTGTATGTAATGTACAGTATAACGTATATAGTGTAGGATTCTGTAACGCACACATTCAGGAGTATGTAACATAGTACAGAAAAAAACAGGAGTATATGACTCATAGAGAGCAGGAGTACATAAACACAAAAAACACAGGTCTGGAGTGCATAATGCACAGAGCACAGGGGTCAAGGGTGTTTAGGACACAGAGTGAAGGAATCAAGAGTACATAACACACAGAGTGCACGGGTCAGGAGTGCATAACACACAGAGCGCATGGGGTCAGAACTACACAGCACATGAAGAGCAGAGGTCAGAAGTACATAAGTCACAATGCACAGGGGTCAAATGTTACATAATGCATAGAACCGAGGGATCAGGAGTGTGTAATCCAGAGTGCAGGGGTCAGAAGTACATAACACACAGAGCGCAGGGGTCAGGAGTACATAACACACAGAGCACAGGGGTCAGAACTACACAACACACGAAGAGCAGAGGTCAGAAGTACAAAAGTCACAAATCACAGGGGTCAAATGTACATAATGCACAGAGCAGAGGGGTCAGAAGTGTGTAGGACACTAACAATCTGTCAGGGTCGAGAAATGGAGTGCATTAAATTACATTTTTGCTTCTGGGGTTAGATATACTTTAAGGCCTCTTGCAATTTTAGCACATTTTCCACACTCAGGAAGCCCAGGTGCTGCTGTCCATGGAAATAAATGGTTGTGTGCGTCTGTATTTGGGTACAAGTTGTCCATGCAAATTCAGTGAAATTCTGTCTCATTTACAGTGATCATTAAGTTGCAGATCTTTAGAGAACTGTTTCATTTGGCTGCCCAGGATATCAGGTATGGGGATCACAAATACACAATATAAAGTGTCACACATACTTAGAAATCTGCTTTACCATATAAGCGCATCTAATTTTGTCAGCAGTTTGCTTTATCAATGTCCTTATCGATGTCCTTATGCAAAAAAAAAATAATTATATATATATATATATATATATATATATATATATATATATATATATATATATATATATATATATTACTGTGTTTTACACTTAATAACCTGTATTATCATTGCCCCTATAAAAATAACGTTTTATTTCATTTATCTTGCAGAAGGTACCATTCTTCATCATCATTGGGGCAGCACTGCCCTCTAGTGGTCAGAGGATGAGAAGACAGAGACAGTTTCATTATCAGAATGAATCAGTTAAAGTGGTTGTAAACCCTTACATACCACTTTGATCTACAGGTAAGCCTAGATTAAGGCTTACCTGTAGGTCCAAGAAATATCTCCTAAATCTATACGGTTTAGGAGATATTTACCAAAAGACAGTTATGCGCCATAGACAGCGGCGCGCAGGTGCACTGGGCAGGCCGCAGATCACGGCGATATGCCTCTCGTGTCGGCTCCCGTGCGCATGCGCGGGAGTGACGTCATCGCGGCTCCGGCGAATCACAGCGCCGGAGTAGCGAGACCCGGAAGTCACTCCGGGATACATGGCAGCAGCGAAGATGAAGACGGAGGACCACTTCGGGGGCTTCGTTCTCAGGTAAGTTATTCATAATGAGCTAGTATGCTATGCATACTAACTCATTATGCCTTTGCCTTGCAGGTTGCATTTTTTTTTAATAGCCTTTACTTCCTCTTTAATGAGGTAAAGCTTCACTTTGCAAAGAATACTCAATCACATGCAAGGAAAATAAAAAACAGCATTTTTGCTTGTACAGTACATAATTGGATGATAGAAATCAGCAGAGCTTCCTCTTATTTCAGAGCTTCCCATCAGATCTAGAGTAGAGCCACTGCACTTGCTGTAAAAGGTATTGCTGTCCTTAATAAATCAACCTCTAAGTGTCACTTTTGTCTCCTGCTTCATTCCTCTGCTTTCAGAATAAGTCACTTCTGACAAATTTTCCTGACACCAATAGAAAAATGGGGACCTCCTACTGATTGACAGTCCCAGCTCTGTTCCTTTGTGCAGAGTGAAAGGGGGTGCATCCATTCCATCCAATAAGCTCTTAGAGCTCTCCTCACTGAGCTCCACAGAGTGTAACTTCAGCTCTCCTCCCCCTTTTTTTCTGAACTCTCAGGCCAGCTTATTCAGCCCTTTGAATGGATGTAGAGACGAAAGGGAGGCAGATAAAAAGGTATAACTTATATAGGAGAAATGGTTTTATCCCTGTGTATAACCTAAGGCCAGTCACTTCACTGGGTATGTGTAAGGGTTTACAACCACTTTAAAATTGAAATATTAGGGGTAGGCTACCACGCCATAGATTTGTTGCCACTATATGTTCAGCAGACCTGCTTTTCTCACTGCCTATTTTCCCAATTTAAAAAATCAATTTTATGCTAGCCCATACAGCCAATCAGGTACAGTAGACAATATTTTTTAATATACCCTGGCTGGTTGGTTCATAACAAATGCAGTATGACACATTGTGACTTCACTAATAAATAATCCCATTAGAACAAACTAATATACCATAGTTCTACGTGCATACTCAACTCATCTATCATTGGTTTATAGATGTATCTTGCGTGAACCATTGATCGGGTCCTGGGTTATTTGAAAAGATGCAATTGTGCACCACCTATTGGGAACAATATGTATTACTTAATACATCTATTCTGAAGAAATACTTCAAGTCAATCTCAGCCCATAAGAAGAGTTTGCCACAAAGAAGTTCAAAGTCAATTGACATTTGGGAAAGATCACATGCGTCTGGACATTCTGCTGTTTCCTGTTGATAGAGATAGCTAAGGTGGCACAGCTCTGTGTAATCCTAAGGTTTTATTTCAGGTAAAGAATTCTGGACTTGTATAGTCTGCTTCCTTTAAAATATGCCTTTTTTCTTTTATGCCTTCTGTTTTATAGCTAGTCCCCAAATCACTGTTTGCGGGTGGCTGCTGTAGCAAGCCGGCTACTAAGGAGACACCCATGCATGTGCACTCCTGGCTGTGGCTGTGTGCCAAGCAAGTCATGCCCCTGCTCCCTCCTCTCAGCCAGCTGCAGGAGCTATTCACTTTCCTACACTCCCTATCTCCTCTCCAACCTGGAAGTTCAGCGATCATAGAGGACCCGGCAGCGGTGACAAGGGACAGTAGGTAAACGTTTGGGGACAAGGGGAGTCGTTAATGTACTTGTTAATTTTTTACATTATTTTTGTAAATGCATTAAAGAGGAGCTCCACTCAAAGGGAAAGCTCCGTTTGTCTACCTTCTATACCCCTCCCCTGCCACATTTGGCACCTTTTGGGGGAAGGGAGAGCGGGTACCTCGTTTTGCCCCATCCACCCCCCGCAGCTGGCCCATTGAGAAAGTACAGCGCGATTTACGCATGCACAGTAGAAAACCTGCTGTGAAGCCGCAAGGCTTCAATGGCAGTTTTCCTAGCCACGATGGCGGCAGAAAGAATCAAGAATCGGGTCAGGTGAGGACACAGCTGGATCCTTCGACAAGTAAGTACCCTAATAGTAAAAGTCAGCAGCTACAGTATCTGTAGCTGCTGACTTTACATTTTTTGGAGGGGGAGCGGAACTCCTCTTTAAAGAGGAGCTGCACCTTTAAAAAAAATATTAAAAGCAAGCAGCTACAAATATTGCAGCTGCTGACTTTTAATATATTGATACTTACCTGTCCCAGGGTCCATCCTCTGTCAAGGAATCGGGAAGTGAAGCATTGCGGTTTCACTGCCCAGTTCCCTACTGCGCATGCGCGAGTCGCTCTGCGCATCTCCACTGGTCCCCGCTGTGTCCTGGGAACTGTATGTTTATGGGGGGGGGGGAGGGGTGGGACATCTGCGGCTAGCTTGTCTTTTATTATATAAGTGCAAAACAGACTGAACATTTTGAAAAAAAAATTTTCTTTGTTTCAGTTAAATATTTTTGCAAACAAATAACCTTTCCTCATCCATTTAGACTAAAATGTCTGCTACATAAAAAAATAACCCAAATTAGTGTATAATATTTAGTATATGTGAAAGTTAAAGTCTACTATGGGGTATGTATTTGAAAATTGATCAATATGGATGTACAGTGCCTTGAAAAAGTCTTCATACCCCATGACATTTTCACATTTTGTCATGTTACAACCACAAATGTAAATTTATTTTATGTGATAGACCAACACAGTGGCACATAGTTGTAAAGTGGAAGGAAAATGATAAATGGGTTACAAGATGTTTTACAAATAAATATGTGAAAAGTGTGGCATGCATTTACATTCATCCCCCCAAGTCAATACTTTGTAGAACCGTCTTTCGCTGCAATTACAGCTGCAAGACTTTTTGGGGATGTCTCTACCAGCTTTGCAGATCTAGAGAATGAAATTTTTGTCCATTCTTCTTTGCAAAATAGCTCAAGATCTGTCAGCATCTGTGAACAGCAATTTTCAAGTCTTGCCACAGATTCTCAATAGGATTTAGGTCTGAATTTTGACTGAGCCGCGTACACACAACCGATTTTCCCGTCGGAATAAACTCTGAAGGTAAAAAAAAGTCCGATGAGGCATACATACGATCGTAATATAGGATGAAAAGCTTCCGTCTGACTTTTTCTGTCCAACATTCCGCTCATGTGTACGCGGCATAACACATGACTATGCTTTGATATAAACCATTCCATTGTAGCTTCGCCTGTATGTTTAACCACTTGACCACTGGGCACTTAAACACCCTTAATAACCAGACCAATTTTCAGCTTTCAGTGCTCTCACATTTTGAATGACAATTACTCAGTCATGCAACACTGGACCTATATGAAATTTTTGTCCTTTTTTTCACACAAATGGAGCTTTCTTTTGGTGGTATTTAATCACCGCTGGGTTTTTTATTTTTTGTGCTATAAAAGAAAAAATACAGAAAATTCTGTAAAAAAATGAATTTTTCTTTGTTTCTGTTATAAAATTTAGCAGATTAGTAATTTTTTCTTCATACATTTTGGCCAAAATTTATACTACTACATATCTTTGGTAAAAATAAGTACAAATTGGTGGATATTATTTGGTCTTTGTGAAAGTTATAGAGTCCACAAGCTATGGTGCCAATATCTGAAAATTGATCACACCTGAAGGACTGACGGCCTATTTCAATTCTTGAGAACCTAACATGCCAGAAAAGTACAAATACCCCCCAAATGACCCCTTTTTGGAAAGAAGACATTCCAAGGTATTTAGTAAGAGGCATGATGAGTTTTTTGAAGTTGTCATTTTTTCCCACAATTCTTTGCAAAATCAAGATTTTTTTTCCTTTTTTTTTTTTTTTCACAAAATTGTCATATTATCAGTTTATTTCTCACACAGCATATGCATACCACAAATGACACCCCAAAACACATTCTGCTATTACTCCCGAGTACGGTGATACCACATGTGTGAGACCTTTACACAGTGTGGCCACATACAGAGGCCCAACATGCATGGAGCGCCATCAGGCGTTCTGGAGCACCCAGGACAATTCTGACATTTCTCTCCTACATGTAAAAATCATCATTTATTTGCTAGAAAATTACATTGAATCCCAAAACATTATATATGTTTTTTTAGCAAACACCCTGGAGAATACAATGGTGGTCGTTGCAATCTCGCACGGTATTTGCGCAGCAATTTTTTAAATGCTTTTTTTGGAAAAAAAACAGTTTTGTGCTTAAAAAAAAAAAAACACAGTAAAGTTAGCCCAATTTTTGCATAATGTGAAAGATAAAGTTACACCGAGTAAATCGATACCTAACATGTCACTCTTCAAAATTGCACAGGCTCGTGGAATGGCGCCAAACGTCGCTACTTAAAAATCCCCATAGGCGACGATTTAATTTTTTTTACTGGTTATATGTTTTGAGTTACAGAGGAGGTCTAGGGCTAGAATTATTGCTCTCGCTCTAACGTTCGCAGCGATACCTCACATGTGTGGTTTGAACACCGTTTTCATATGTGGGCGGGACTTACGTATGCATTCGCTTCTGCATGCGAGCACATGGGGACAGGGGCGCTTTAAAAAAAAAAAAAAAAAAATTTATTGTTAATTTTACTTTATTTATTTTAGTTTGACATTTTTTTCCCCAAAAATAAATTTTTTGATCACTTTTATTCCTATTACAAGGAATGTAAACATCCCTTGTAATAGGAATATGGCATGACAGGTCCTCTTTACAGTGAGATATGGGGTCAATAAGACCCCCGCATCTCACCTCTAAGCTGGGAAGACTGAAAAAAAAAAAAAAGATTCTGGATTTGATCGTATTGGCGAGTCGGTAGAAGCACCGGAGGGTGGCGGGAGGGGGGGGTGTCTATGGCTGGGTATTGCAGGGTATCACTGACTATGTCTGGGTATGGCTGGGTATCTCAGAGTATGGCTGGGTATCTCAGAGTATGGCTGGGTATCTCAAAGTATGGCGTTGCAGAGCATTGCAGGATATTGGAGGGTGTTGCAGAGCATTGCAGAGTGTTGCACGGTATTGGCGGGTGTTGCAGAGCATTGCAGAGTGTTGCAGTTTATTGGTGGGTGTTGCAGAGCATTGCAGAGTGTTGCAGAGCATTGCAGAGTGTTGCAGGGTATTGGCGGGTGTTGCAGAGCGTTGCAGGGTATTGCAGAGTGTTGCAGGGTATTGCAGAGTGTTGCAGAGTGTTGCAGGGTATTGCAGGGTATTGCAGAGTATTGCAGAGTGTTGCAGGGTATTGCAGAGTAATGCAGAGTAGTGCAGGGTATTGCAGAGTATTGCAGAGTATTGCAGAGTAATGCAGAGTATTGCAGAGTATTGCAGAGTAATGCAGAGTAATGCAGGGTATTGCAGAGTATTGCAGGGTATTGCAGAGTATTGCAGAGTATTGCAGAGTAATGCAGAGTATTGCAGAGTAATGCAGAGTATTGCAGAGTATTGCAGAGTATTGCAGAGTAATGCAGAGTAATAGCAGGGTATTGCAGAGTATTGGCAGGGAATTGAGGGGTTAATTTTCGGTGAGCAGCGATGTGGGCACTGCAGATGCAGCCCACATCGCTGCTGACACAGATCTCTTCCCCCTCCGCTGTTCCGATCGGTACAGAGAGGGGGAGGGAGGAACCGGCGTCATAACATGACGCCGGTTTTTTTACAAGTGATCACTCCGTCATTTGACGGAGCGATCACGTGGTAAACGGCCGCTATGATCCGTGATCCACAGGACCCGGCGGTCACGGATGCTCTCGAGTGCGCGCCCCAGGGGGCGCGCGAGAGTGTAATTCTGGGAGGACGTCATATGACGGCCTCCCAGAGTTAAGAAACCGCCATGTAGCCGTCATTCGGCTATAGGGCGGTTATTAAGTGGTTAAGGATGTTGCCCTGCTGGAAAGTGAACCTCCGCCCCAGTCTCAAGTCTTCTGCATACTCCAACAAGTTTTCGTCTAAGATTGCCATGTATTTGGCTCTATCCATCTTCCCATTAATGCTGATCAGCCTCCCTGTCCCTGCTGAAGAAAAGCATCCCAACAACATGATGCTGCCACCACCATGTTTCACAGTGGGGATGGTGTTTAGGGAGATGTGCAGTGTTAGTTTTCCACCACAAATAGCGTTTTGCTTTTAGGCCAAAAAATTCAATTTTGGTCTCATCTGACCAGAGCACTTTCTTCCACATGTTGGCTGTGTCCCCCACATGGCTTCTCGCAAACTGTAAACGGGACTTCTTATGGCTTTAACAATGGCTTTCTTTTTGTCAGTCTTCCATAAAGGCCGGATTTGTAGATTGCACAACTAATAGTTGTCCTGTGGACAGATTCTCCCACCTGAGCTTTGCAGCTCCTCAAAGTTGAATGTTTTTGGTATAGGTTTCATGGGCACAATTAACACCCAAAGACCAATTTTTCAGCACCTGTTTGACAGGTGCATATCAATGCAATTTTTTACAGCAAGGCCAATTCTTGCTTTCATCAAGAGTACCTCTATAGGATTATGATGGGAAGGCGCCCCCGACACCGAAATAGTGATTTTTCTGCACCTTTCTGACAGGTGCATATCATTGCAATTTTTTACAGCAAGGCCAATTCTTGCTTTCATCAAGATTACCTCTATAGGGTTACGGTGGGAAGGTGCCATCGACACCCAAAGACCAATGTTTACGCACCCGCTACTTCTATACAAAGTCAAAGTGACACCAGAATGTATCCAAGCAATCTCTAATCTTGTTCCCAGTGCACTATATTGTGGCCTCATCATACACACTGGCTCCCCAGCTGTTGCTGAGCAAAATAAAGGCAGCTTGCAGGGAAAAATTTTTTTTTGGGGGTTTTATAAATGCAATTATTGCTGCAGAAGATTCTAGACATGGTACAGATCTGCCATTTTACAGGTAGACTAATGCCGCGTACACACGTAGCCGACTATCCGACGAACTTAGTCTGGTGGACTTCCCGCCAGACTGTCCGTCGGACTTTCCGAACGAGCTACTTACCCACACACGGCACTTTTTCAGCGGACTAATACGGCGTACTAAGTCCGCCGTACTATCCGCCCTACTTTTGAAATGAACGGACTCGCCCACACACGCGGAGAAAAGTCCGCTCATTTCAAGCGCGTCTCCAGGTAGGCGGGGTCCGCAAAGGAGACGTCGCTGGCCCCGCCACCTGGTATGGACTTAAAGGGGAACCCCAACGCTGAAAAAAATCGGCGTGGGGGTTCCCCCCAGGTCCACATCAGACCCTTGTCCGAGCACGCTACCCAGCCGGCCAGGAAAGGGGGGGACGAGGATGCCGGGACTGTGACACCATAATGAGCGGGGACATCATCCAGTGATGTCCCTATATAAGTCGCTGCGCGCCCGGTCCCCAGTCATTGTGAGCGGAGGGAATGACGAGTCAACATCTGAAGAGAAGAAGACAAGAAGAGAAGAACAGAAGGCGGCGGCGGCGACAGAAGACCGGGCCACCACCTGTAAAAGAGCTATAAGAAGGCGCGGTGGCCCGGCAGAAGAACCGAAGAGGGGGACAAGACCCCAGAAGAGGGGGACAAGACCCCCGAAGTCGGAAGAAGAGGGCGGCGGCGAGGAAGAAAGCCGGGCTCCTCCGCTAGCAAAAGAGTTAGCAGAAGATAGCGGAGGAGTCCGGCGAGAAGACCCCCGAAGACGGAAGACCCCCCGGAGCTGTGCAATAAACTATTTTTACCCTGTGTTGTGTTTTTTTTGTACTGTTTTTCACAGGTGAATGGGTAGGGGTACATTGTACCCCATACTCATTCACATTGGGTGGGGTGCCAGTATCCGGGGGCCCCCTTATTAAAGGGGGCTCCCGGATTCCAGTAAGCCCCCCGCCCGCAGACCCCGACAACCAACGGCCAGGGTTGTCGGGAAGAGGCCCTTGTCCTCATCAACATGGGGACAAGGGGCTTTGGGGTGGGGGGCTTTGGGGTGCCTTGGGCCTCCCCTTCCCCAAGGCACCCCCCATGTTGAGGTCACGCAGCCTGGTACGGCTCAGGAGGGGGGGGGGCGCTCGCTCGTCCCCCCCTTTCCAGGCCGGCTGGGTAGCGTGCTCGGACAAGGGTCCGATGTGGACCTGGGGGGGACCCCCACGCCGATTTTTTCGGCGTTGGGGTTCCCCTTTAAGTCCATACCAGGTGGCGGGCCAGCGACGTCTCCTTCGCGGGCCCCGCCTACGTGGAGACCCGCTCGAAATGAGTGGACTTTTCTCCGAGTGGGAAAAGTCTGTTCATTTCAAAAGTACGGCGGACTGGCATACGCACGGCCGGATTGTCCGCCGAAATGCGAGTCCGGTGGGAAGATTGTAGTGCAAAACTACTTTCTAAGTCCGCTGTACTTTCGGGTCAAAAAAGTATGCCGGAGGCTACACACGGGGGGATTGTCCGGCGAACTTGAGTTTGCCGGACTTTTCCACCCGATTGTTTGATCGTGTGTACGCGGCATAAGGGGACCTCCCAGGCACTATATTGGAAGGGATTTTTCATTTTTATGCTTTAAAAAATCAAAAAATCACTGCTCATTTAAAAATAAAGTTTTTCAAAAACTATTTTTTTTATTGATACATGTCCCCCAGGGCAAGACCCAGACCCCTATAACCATTGTATGCCCAATAACTTGCATATAAGTCTTCAAAATGGGCACTGATTTTTGACGTTCGGGTTCCATTGACTTTAATGGGGTTTGTTATCCGGGTCCAAACTTTCGGGGTGTTTGAAAGTTCTGGTGTGAACCGAACAGGGGTCTGTTCGGTTCATACCTACTAAACATACACTGTTTAACTTACATTGTCCCTTCTATTTCTGTATGTGGATGATGGCACTGTAATTATTTTAATTAAAAAAAAACATCAAAGTACCTTTCTCCTAATCAATATACAGCTGTCACATGACCCAGATCATTCCCAGCCTGTCTGCAGGGAAACATAAGCAGGAGGAGATTCTAGTCCTCTACTGCAGGTCATATGTTAAAAAACAGCCCTTGGAATACAGAGTAAAAATAAATAATTAATATCAATAAACTGTTTTAAATTGTTATACAAATATATATTTGAAACTAAATCTTTATTATTTTTTGGCAATAATATGGTGTGGGTGGATTTCTGCCAGTCCAATCACAGGCTGTGTCACGCCCCTCCAGCCTGTGTCCTAGAATAACAGGGAAAAGAAGTCTCCATTAATCTACATGTAATATCCCGCCCCCCATTGTGCTTAGATGATTAATGGGCATGAAGGAGGAGGGAGTGGTCTGTCTTTTACCACTGTGTATACACCCACATGTGTGACTCTATAGTCATATGGGCTGCTAAGATGTCTTAGGGGGAAAATGCTCAGCATAGAAACTCACTGAAAACTGAGCATGTGCAGAGTTGCCACCACAGATGCAAATCCCTAGCTGAATTTGGGACAGAAGGTGGAAATAGAGAACAGCAGGATCAACCAGGTTTTTTTTTTTCAGAATACCAAAAACTAATATCATAGTGACTGAGTATGAACAACATGTAATACAGCATTTATTGATAGTTTTGTATGACGTGGGTTTAGTAACACTTTAAGATGGGGTAGTGAAAGGAGGATAGCAAACCTTTAATTGTCACCGTCAGTTTGTTTTCTTGCCCATATGGCATTTCAGTTGGCCTTGGGAGAAGATCGGGAATTTCTATTCCTGCTTAGGTTAAACCCAGAAGTGTTGCTTTGAATTCCAGGTTCAGAGCTGTCCAAATACTGGCACAGATGCCAGGTGAGCAAACAGAACAGAGATTTCTTTCCAAACCTACTTGTACCAGCAGCAGGGGGGCATCAGAGGTCCAATATAAGATTATACGGTATAAGGTTAGCAATTGAAGCCTTGATATTTCTTTTAGCAGAGGTTTAAATCCAACCAAGTTTTTTTATCCTTTTTTAAATTTTGTGTAGAGGAAGAGAGAAACTCTGCAAGGTTTTTAGTGCAGTAATATTAGCGATCCTGAAAATTTTAAATAATTTATGTTTTTAAAGAACCCTCCTGACTAATGTAAGGAAGGTGGCATTCATCCTGAACTACTTATGCACAGATTTACTCTTTTATAATCCAATGGATTAAAAGGAAGTGATTTATAAAGACCGTCTCTTCATTCTCCAGTTTGGTATTAGTGGTAGTGGACCCCAAGCAGTGGCTATAAACAGCTTATTGATGCCCACTACTCATAAGATCCTCTACAGATGGTTAGGTGACATCTGTTTGAACTCTGTCACTTCCCATTATCATGAAGGCAAGCATATATACATGAGTGATTTGATAAATAAGTTCTACAAATCACAAAACTTTTAAAGGTAAAAGTATCATGTCTTATATGAGTATGAGCTGTGAATTATTGAGCTGCACTGTTTTCTATTTATTTATGGTATTGATAAGTGTTGTGGTTTTGCTTAATTAGTATCAGCTGGCAGCATTATTATTATTATTATTATTTCATATATTTGAGCACAGGATTTGTGTATATATCGTGGTTGCACAAACTGATTTTAGTATTATGTTGAATTATCGCCTAAAACGAGTGTAATGTTGGAAAGCAAAAAAATGTGCTCAGGACGGATGTTCAGAGGCATTTGAAATGCTAAACGCCTGTAACAGCTTGTTACCCACGTTTCATTCACAGGTGTTTTTAATTATTGACTATTTTGAAAAAAAAAAAGCTTCTAAACGCAAACACGGCTAAACACGGCATGAAAACGCGTCATTAAAACGCGTCAAAATGGATGTTTTTAAGCGTTGTTTACTATCTGTCAAGTTAAATTGTTCAGGAGAGGTTGTAAAACGTTCCGTGAACATTAAGCCTTAGGCCGCGTACACACGGGCGGACTGTTCGCCCAACTTTGTTCGTCAAACAATCCGACAAACAGTCCGCTCAAAATTTGCATGAACGGACTTGACCACACACGATGAACGAACAGTCCGCTGAAAGCGCGCGCGATGACGTGAACGGCACGTACGACGGGACTAGAAAAACGACGTCCTATACACTGCAATGCAACCTTCGGCCGTGTAAACCCTTTCTGAGTATGCACGATACTTAGTCCGTCCAACTTGCCTACACACGAGCGGACTGTGTGCTGAAACCAAGTTTGGACGGACAAAACCAAGTTTCAGCGGACTGTCTTACGGAAATTCCGAAAAACTTTGTTCGTCAGACTGTCCGCTGAAACTGTCCGCTGAAGCCCACACACGAGCGGACTGTCCGCTGAAACACTGTTCAGCGGACAAAGTTGGGCGAACAGTCCGCCCGTGTGTACGCGGCCTTAAGCCTCATACACACGATCCGATTTTCTGCAGACAAAACCTCTGACTTTTTTCTGTAGGTGTGTGCCCAGATTTTGTCTTGCATACAAACGGCAAGAAATTGTCCAAATATGAACGTAGTGACGTACTAATTGGTTTTTCAGCTCTTTAGTGCCACCCTTTGGGCTCATTCTGCTAATTTGGCGTTAGTAGAAGTTTGGTGAGTGTTGAGTCATGCTTTTTATTTCACACTTTTCATTTAGCACTTTTCAGTTCACGCTTTTCATTTCGTGCCTTTCAGTTTATTCCTTAACGCCCGTTCCTCAACCAGACATGTTGCAGAATCGGAGGAGATAACGTGTTATTTATAATTGGGCTTGGAGTTATTGATTTGACCCAAGTCCAGTGCAGGAACAGGAGGAGGAGGGGTTTTTGGACCAAAAATTGGTTGCTTTATTAACCCCCCTGGCGGTGTTCCCGGGTCTGGCTCGGGGTGGAATTTTTATACCAAAAGCGGTAACCCCCGAGCCAGACTCGGGACCGCATCGCTGTATACAGGAGGACGCTTACTTACCTTGTCCCCTGGATCCAGCGATGTCCCTGCGCTGTACGAGCGGCTCGTCCTCCGCTCGATTCATCACGGAGCTGATCTCCGTTCCCTGCGAGTGTTGCGACGCACGGGGGCGGAGATCGGCGCCAAAATTCAAAAAGTGAAACACACAGTATACATACAGTATAATGTAATCTTACAGATTACATTGCTGTATGTAATAATTTCACATCCCCTTTGTCCCTAGTGTTCTACCCAGTGTCCTGCATGCAGTTTTACATTATAAAAACTGTTCTTTATGCCTGGAAAATGGAGATTGTCCATAGCAACCAAAACTGTCCCTTTACATCAAAAATGATTTTAGACCAGCTAGAAAACAGTGAAAATAAATTGGAATCACTTGCAGAATTGAGCGATAGCGATTTGTGGGGATTACATAATTGAATAATTTTTATTATTGTTATATTATTATTTGGTATAATTATTTATTATATTATAATTTATAATTTCATTTTTCAAACTTTATCATACCCGGGATGTCTGCTAGACTCTGGTTTTGACAGATTTAAGTGAGTTATTGCTAAGAATTACAGGACTACGATATAAAACACAAAATTTTCATGCAAAATAATTGTACCGCTTTTAGCACCTAAAATCCAAAATAATCGTACCGCCAGGAAGGTTAATAGTGACCATGACCAATTATGTCATATGCCTTTGCTGCGGGAGCTCCAGGAGAATAATCCAAATAATTTTCAGAATTATCTTCGGGTGACGGACCCCTGCTTTCACCAACTCTTGGCATTGTTGACCCCCTATATTAAGACACATGCATTAGGGTTTTATTTAATTTTTTGGTTGAATAATAATTATTTGATTTGTTATATTTTCTATATTTTTGGATGCATAGAATGCACTTTTCGGTTCAGTTCTATTGGCAGATAAGATAGCATAATCTAATTTTATTTGTTTTCTTTTTTTAATGCACAATAAAAAAATTGTGGAGAATAATACTTGGCTATGTGTTTTACTTCAAATGACAGTTTGGGAGTAGGCAGATACATTTAAAAAAACACAATGTAAAATTGACAAACGATACCAACATAGTTGTATCTTTGATCTTAAAAACTATGGGATAATGGTGCTGTGGTGTCTTGCCCAAAAAAAAGCATATTAATATTATTCTTGATATCACTAGAAAAAAAAGCCTTTGAAAATTAGTTTGCAATAACTCCATCAGTATCACCAGCAAAGCAGCTTCATTATTATTCCATTAAAGAAGAAGAGAATGTGAGCTGCATTTCGAGATTTCATAATTTGCTGCGAATGTTAATTCTCCATTACGAACGCAAGTTTTTCAAGACCGACCGATTCCGGCTCGTCCTTGCTTCCGAGCATGTGTGTTTATACTTTGGACTTTTGTCCAACAAACTTGTGTACACCCACTTGGAAAATCCGACAACAGACATTTGCCCGCGGAAATATTTCAATCCTGCCATCCAACATTTGTCTGTGGAAAATTCAACAACAATTGTCCAATGAAGCATACAAACGGTCAGATTTTCCGCCAACAGCCTGTCATCACAAAATTCCCGTCGGAAAATCCGATCGTGTGCACGCGGCTTTAGTGTAACGTGAGTGCGTGTGTTGTGTGCACTGATGTGTGAACTGTTGTGTGCAAAAATGTGCGTTGTTGCAGTGTTGTTGAGTGCAGAAGTGTGGTACCAGCAAGTGCAAAACTGCTTATCATTACGGTTTTGGTGACTGCAAAAGGTCTTGTCGGTGCAGTGTCAATGAGTGCAGAAGTATGCACTGCTGTTGTATTAGCAAGTGAAAACATGTGCGTGGCTGTGTTCTTAGCTAGTGCATAAATGCATGGATGTATAGTGTTAGTTAATACAGAGGTGCACGTCTTTGCGGAGTTGGCAAGTGGAAAACTGCATGTTGTTGCAATGTTGGTGGGTGCTGAATATGCATTGTCACAATGTTGGAGAGTGCAGAAAAGAGCTTTGTGCTTTCTTGCAATATTTGTGAGTACAGAAAAGGGTGTTGCTACAATGTTGGTGAGTGCAGAAAACCATGGCACTGTGGTGTTGGCATCAAGATTAACAAAACTAGTTGGGCAGGACAAGCAGATTGTGCAAGTGGGAGGTGCTGCCTAGGACTGCCTGCAGGTGATCACACTCTGTGGGTGGTGAAAATTTGCATGGCACCAGCCCTTGAGAGATGTTTTCTCGCAGTTACTAGATGAGCCTGATTTGTATTAAAACAAGTGAGTGTCATTTTTATCTCTATAATAAAGCTGTTGGATCTTCTGGAGAGCACTATGGTGTCCTTTCTTCTTTTTTGAGTTCATCATCATACTGGGAGATCTCTGCATCTAGTGACCTGAACATGTCTATAGAATTAGTCTTGTCATGGCTTTAAAGGGGACATGCTCCTTTTGAAACAAAGACCTATCTAAGAAGGTGACTGTGTCCATTGAGATTGTCCCCTCCATAGAGAGCAATGGATGGTCTGATTGGGTCTGCCTGAAAAACTGGCAGGCGAAACCAATCAGTCCATCAGTGTGAAAGGGACCAATGGACACACCATAAGACAGGACGTGTGTTGCTAGCCTGATCACCAAAAGAAAATAAAGAAAAAAAAGTCTAAAAAAGAAAACATAATGCAACCACCACATTTAAGTTGCATTATATCACAGATTTTATTTTTGTTTTGCTGCCACTTTAAGGGGACTGATTCGCCTTCCTAGAGTCTAAATTAGTGCTTATGTTTTGGAGATAAGAAATGGGGTCATGATTTAGTAGTTTCAATAGTAAAAGACAACTGGATAGGGCTGATGCCCACAACAGGACTTAGAAGCGAGTGCATTCCCTGCAGATTTTATGTACTTGCAGGGTCTTCGAAGGGATAAAGATGGAGAAATGTGCATGTATTGCAAAGATGTACAGCAATTTTTTTGTTTTTTTTTCCCCTGACATACACTTTAATATACAGTATCTCACAAACAGTGGCGGTGTGCGTCCATTAGGGCGCTCAGGCCCCACCCCCTCTGTGTACTATGGATAGATTCATGCACTGCATGAATCTATCCATGGCCGCTGTAGCCACCCCCATTCAGGCGTTTGGCTCCTTTTCAGGCGCCAGACGCCTGAATTACATAGGCTCTAAAAGGCACCAAAAAAGGTGCGGTGCCAGCACAAACCATTGCGCTCACAGTGCACCCAGGTGTGTTGGCAAAGCAAATAATTATTTGCTTTGCTAACACAGAACCACCTCTCAGCCAATCAGGAGGCCCGGATGTAATACCGGGCACCTGATTGGCTGAAGACAGAGGCGATCCCATTGGTCGCTGTGCAGAACAGGAAGAAGACATGCACAGAGGAGTCCTGCATCCACCGCTACGCTACATGTCCCACAGCTCGCTACCTGACCTGCTGCCTGACCTACCACAACGATGGGGTAAGTGCCGGGCAGACAGCGGGTGGAGGGGCACAGTGCCTGCATATTATGGGCACAAAGGTTGCAATTGATGGAGTACAGTTTTCTGCATTTGCGGGGCACAGTGGCTGCATATTATGGGCACAGAGGCTGCAATTGATGAGGCACAGTTGGCTGCATTTGATGAGCACAGAGGCTGCATATGATGGGCACAGAGGCTGCATATGATGGGCATATTTGGCTGCATCTAATGGGCACAGTGGCTGCATACGATGGGCACAGTTGCATATTATGAGCACAGTTGGCAGCATATGATGGGCACAGTTGGCTGCATATGATGGGCACAGTGGCTGCATATTATGGGCACAGTTGGCTGCATATTATGGGCACAGTTGGCTGCACACGATGGACACAGTTGGCTGCATATGATGGGCACAGTGGTTGCATACAATGGGCACAATTGGCTGCATATGATGGGCACAGTGGCTGCATATGATGGGCACAGTGGCTGCAATTGATATTTTTGTTTCAGTATTTTTCAGATTTTTTCAGTGTGTTTGTGTCCGCGCAAAAATTTTGAGCACCATCTGCCACTACTCATAAAATTGAATACACCCCTCACATTTTTTGTAAATATTTTATTATACCTTTTCATGTGACAACACTGAAGAAATTACACTTTGCTACAATGTAAGGTAGTGATTGTGCAGCTTGTATAACAGTGTAAATTTGCTGTCCCTTCAAAATAACTCAACACACAGCCATTAATGTCTAAACTTCTGGCAACAAAAGTGAGTACACCCCTAAGCGAAAATGTCTAAATTGGGCCCAGTTAGCCACTTTCCCTCCCCAGTTTCATGCGACTCATTAGTGTTACAGGGTCTCAGATGTGAATGGGGAGCAGGTGTGTTAAATTTGGTGTTATCGCTCTCACTCTCTCATAATGGTCACTGGAATTTCAACATGGCACCTCATGGCAAAGAACTCTCTGAAGATCTGAAAAAAAGAACTATTGCTCTACATAAAGATGGCCTAGGCTATAGGAAGATTACCAAGACCCTGAAACTGAGCTGCAGCATGGTGGCCAAGACCATACAGCAGTTTAACAGGACAGCCTCCGCTCAGAACAGGCCTCAAAATGGTCGACCAGAGAAGTTGAGTGCACGTGCTCAGCGTCATATCCAGAGGTTGTCTTTGAAAAATAGACTTATGAGTGCTGCCAGCATTACTGCAGAGGTTGAAGGGGTGGGGGGCGGGGTCTAGCTGTCAGTGCCCAGACCATTCGCTGCACGCTGCATCAAATTGGTCTGCGTGTTTGTCGTCCCAGAAGGAGGTTTCTAATAAAGATGATGCACAAGAAATCCCGCAAACAGTTTGCTGAAGATAAGCAGACTAAGGACATGACTGGAACCATGTCCTTTGGTCTGATGAGACTAAGATAAACTTATTTGGTTTAATGTCAAGCATGTGTGGCAGCAACCATGAGGAGAACAAAGACAAGTGTATCTTGCCTACAGTCAAGCATGTTGGTGGGCATGCCATGGTCTGGGGCTGCATGAGTGCTGCTACCACTGGGGAGCTACAGTTCATTGAGGGAACCATGAATGCCAACATGTACTGTGACATACTGAAGCAGAGCATGATCCCCTCCCTTCAGAGACTGGGCCGCAGGGCAGTATTCCAACATGATAACGACCACAAACGCACCTCCAAGACAATCACTGCCTTGCTAAAGAAGCTGAGGGTAAAGGTGATGGACTGGCCAAGCATGTCTCCAGATCTAAACACTATTGAGCATCTGTGGGACATTCTCAAATGGAATATGAAGGAGCACAAGGTAACTAGCTCCATGATGACATCATGGAGGAGTGGAATAGGACTCCAGTGGCAACCTGTGATGCTCTGGTGAACTCCATGCCCAAGAGGGTTAAGGAAGTGCTGGAAAAATAATGGTGGCCACACAAAATATTAACACTTTGGGCCCAATTTGGACATTTTCACTTATGGGTGTACTCACTTTTGTTGCCAGCAGTTTAGACATTAATGGCTGTGTGTTGAGTTATTTTGAGGGGACAGCAAATTTACACTGTTATACAAGCTGTACACTCACTACTTTACATTGTAGCAAAGTATCATTTCTTCAGTGCTGTCACATGAAAAGATATAATAAAGCATTTGCAAAAATGTGAGGGGTGTATTCACTTTTGCAAGATACTGTATATAGAGCTGAATTAACTTGTATCCTTTGTTTCTGCCTGGACCTCAAGTGGTTGTAAAGGCACTTTTTTTTGTTTAAATCAGATACTTTTTTTTATTATAGAAAGTGTTTACAATAACTTATTTCAATTTACAAAGGCACATTTTTTTAAATCAAAATAATAAACATCCTATACTTAGAGCCGGTTCACACAGGGGCAACCCAGGATCTGACTTCGGGTCGCCCCAAGTCTCCCCAAGTAGCACGGTTGAAAAAATCAATGGTAGTGAATGGAGCCATCTTAGGCTAGGTTCACATTGCTGTGATGCGGGAACGCCGCGAATCCGCGGCGTTTTCACGCATCGCATACCTCCCGCCGGCAGTTCACACTGCCCTATGCGGACGGCTGGGGGTGTCAATGTTATGTTAATGACACCCCCAGATCCGTCGGCATATCGCAGTGCGATCTGCCAACTCGCACAGGAATCGGATCGCATGGTGTGAACCCCCATGCGATCCGATTCCGTTGCGGACCCAAAAAAGGGTCCCGTGCGAGTTTGCTGCGGGACCGCTGCGAGTTCAGCCATACTATCTGTATGGCTGAACTCGCAGCGCTACGGAGATCGGATGTGATTTGCTGTGCGAATCACATCCGGTTCTCCCCCCGCAGCGGTGTGAACCCAGCCTTAATGTACACTACAGCAGTCGCTGTAAGGTTCCTGTACGACTTCAAACCGACTTCTAGGCGACTTGTACCCATTGATTTGAATGGAAGTCACCTCCAAGTGAGATCTCCATCTATATTGAAGCGACAATGTTGCTTCTCTAATATTAAAAACCGGCATGGGTTCCCCCTCCAAGGGCAAACCAGGCCCTTAGGTCTGGTATGGATTTTAAGGGGAACCCCTACGCTTAAAAAATGGCGTGGGGGTCCCCCCAAAATCCATACCAGCCCCTAATCTGAGCATGCAGCCTGGCTGGTCAGGAAAGGGGGTGGGGACGAGCGAGCGGTGAGCGGTGGGTGCTTTGGGGAAGGGGGTGCCCTGCAGCCCCCCACCCCAAAGCACCTTGTCCCCATGTTGATGAGGACAAGGGCCTCTTCCCGACAACCCTGGCCATTGGTTATCGGGGTCTGCGGGCAGGGGGCTTATTGGAATCCGAGAGCCCCCCTTTAATAAGGGTAGCTCCCAGATCCCGGCCCCCCACCCTATGTGAATTAGCATGGGGTACATTGTTCCCCTACCCATTCACCTGAGGGAAAAAAATGTCAATAAAAAAACACACTAGACAGGTTTTTAAAGTAATTTATTAGACAGCTCCGGGGGTCTTCTTCCGACTTTGGGGGTCTCTTCCGACTCCTCCGCTCTCTCCAGCCTCTTCTCCTGGTCTCCGGCCTCTTCTACCACTCTCCAGTTCTTCTGCCGGGCTCCTCCGCTATCTTCTTCCAGCTTTTTTACTAGCGTTTGCCCAGGCTTCTCCGTCCTTCTTCCCTCTTCTCTCTTCTTCAGATGTTGACACGACACTCTCTCCCACTGTAATGCCTGGTGCGAGGTGCACAACGACTTATATAGGCATGGGGTGTGGTCACCGGGTGATGTCAGTCCCAGCATGCCCCGGGACTTGATGTCATAAGGGGTGGGGTCACCGTGTGACATCACCCGTGACCACGCCCCATGCCTATATAAGTCGTCGCACACCTAGCACACGGCAATACAGCAGGAGAGAGCGTCATGTCAACATCGGAAGAAGAGAGAAGAGAGAAGAAGGACAGAGAACACCGGGCCACCCCTAGTAAAAGAGCTGAAAGAAGATAGCGGAGGAGCCGGCAGAAGAACCAGAGAGCGGGAGAAGAGGCCGGAGACCAGGAGAAGAGGCCGGAGAGATCGGTGGAGTCGGAAGAGACCCCCAAAGTCGGAAGAAGACCCCCGGAGCTGACTAATAAATTACTTTAAAAACCTGTAGTGTGTTTTTTTAATTGACACTTTTTTCCCCAGGTGAATGGGTAGGGGTACGATGTACCCCATACTCATTCACATAGGGTGGGGAGCCGTGATCTGGGGGCCTCCTTATTAAAGGGGCTCCCGGATTCCGATAAGCCCCCCACCTGCAGATTCCGACAACCAATGGCCAGGGTTGTTGGGAAGAGGCCCTTGACCTCATCAACATGGGGACAAGGTGCTTTGGGGTGGGGGGGCCACAGGGCGCCCCCCCTTCCCCAAAGCACCCACCCCCCCATGTTGAGGCCATGCGGCCTGGTAAGGTTCGGGGGGGGGTCGCTCGCTCATCCCCACCCCCTTTCCTGACCATCCAGGCTGCGTGCTCGGATAAGGGTCTGGTATGGATTTTGGGGGGACTCCATGCCGTTTTTCAGCATAGGGGGTTCCCCTTAAAATCCATACCAGACCGAAGGGCCTGGTATGCTCCTAGAGGGGAACCCATGCCGGTTTTTTATTTAAAATTTGGCATGGAGTTCACCCTCGAGAGCTGATTATTCTGATGAATTGTGTGATTGGCCAGGCCAAAGGCGCCTGGCCTGGTGGCGACTTAAAGTCGAGCTGTAAGTCGCCCTAAGTCGCGCTGTTATTCATACTCAAATCATGTCCAAGTTGCCTCCAAAAGTCGCGCTGGAAGTCGTGTTGCCCCTGTGTGAACCGGCTCTTACCTGCTCTCTGCAATGATATTCCACAAAACAGCCCCATTCCTGTTTTCCTGGGGTCTTCTCAAGCAATGTCCGCTCCTCCTCTTCTACATGTGCCCCCGTAGCAAACTGTGAACTATGGGGGTGGGGGGGAGGGGCGCACATGAGGTGAGTGCTCCTAAGTCAGCAGCAGGAACCAATTTCTCCCACTTGTCTCAGTCAAGCCAGTGAATGCAGAAAGAGAAGAGAGTAGGGCTGCCCGCGGTGACATTGCTGGATCAAGAGTGGTGTCAGGTAATTGGGCTCACAGCAAGTGTTAAAACTTAATTTGCCTTAATGCAGGTAGAATTTATTTTTATTTTTTTAACCTTGGAACCACTTTCAGCTTTAGAGCTTATTTAATGCTTGTTAAGAATATGTAAATATTTGAAAGTTCATAGCCTGGCTACAGTTCTACTTTTATGGTTCACTTGTATGGAAAATATACTTTTGCATGTTGCAGCTAGGGGGAGCCAAACTTTAATTTTCTGATCCTGAAAAATCAGTAAAGCTAACAGAGGAATAACAGTTATAGATATTTTATAGATATGTTAGCCTTTAACCAGAGAGCAGCACCAAAATGCAATAATCCGACGTCTGCACAATCTTTCTTTTGAAAACTACTATTGCACTTAACTAATCTGAGTACAGAAAGCTGAAAGCTGATTATAGGCCATATGCTGCACTGCATACACCATCATTGCTCTTTGCACTGCTGAAATGAATAAAGCTTTCCTTAATCTTCAGAAAAAATACTTCAGCAGACCTAAATAAAGAGCACTCAAAGACATAGGCTTTATAAACCAACAGCAATCCTCCATAGCCCAACTCCAGTGTCCTAGCATACTGTTGCTGTGCTTCAGATAAATGTGTTTAACCAGTCAAGTTCTAGTGCTGTGATATTTTGTCTGACAATTACTCTGTTTTGCAAAACTGTACCCAAATTCATTCTATATCAGCTGTGAAAAATGGACACGTGACTCCAAAACGCACCAAAAAAGCAAATCGCAATGTGGTTTTACAGCGATTTTACCACAATCCCCATTATTTTTAATGTAAAGCTGCATTTTTGGTGCAGTTTTCAAAACAGCACCAAAGATACAGCATGCAGGACTTTTCAAAACGCACTGCACCTGTAACGCAGTGGTGTGAAGAGTCCCATAGGATTTAAAGAGAAATATTTTTCTTGCGTTTTACTTGCAAGCTAAAAATGCAACGCCCCTTAAATAGCTAACTTGGGCCAAGCTGGCCCAAGCAAACTATTTCCTTTACTAACAGATGCGCTTGCTGTGAGCACTCTATAAACTGTATGTAGCATCAGCTACATTCAGTATACAGTACTGTGTTCTGGCAGTGGTATAGTGTCTAAGGCTCGGTTCACACTGGAGCGACCTGTCAGGCGACTTAGACACCTGATAAGTCGCACTCCACTGAGTCGCTCTGACTTAGAAAAAAGTTCCTGCACTACTTGGGGCAACTTCAGAGTGGCTTACATTGACTTCTAAGTTGTTTGCAAGCTGCTCTGAAATTGCACTGTGCGGGGCGGCTTTTAAAGTCGGCCCTGTGTTAACCAAGCCTTAGGCTCCATGCACACTGAAGCTCAAAAAAGCTATTTCTGGACGCCAGATTGCTGGCAGAAAACGCTGGTTGAAAAACCTGCTTTTAACAGCGTTTTATACTAGCGTTAATGAGCGTTAATGAGCGTTTTACAGCGTTAGCGTTAATGGGCGTTTTTTATAAAAATACACAGAGGACACTCCAAAAATCCCACAATGCATTGAAAAATAGAATGCTGAACACTAATGAACGAGCGTTAATGAGCGTTAATGAGCGTTAATGAGCGTTTGTCGTTTTTTGCCGCTGAAAAACGGCACTTTGAACGCGAATTTCTGGCGTTCAGAAAAAAGCCCATAAACTCCACTGCTCATTAAAGCTGAAAAACGTCCATGTGTGCATGGACACATAGGCTAACATAGAGTGGAGTTTATGGGCTTTTACAAAAAACGCCCAAACTCCAATAAACTGCAGTTTATCAGCTTCAGTGTGCATGGAGCCTTATAGCCGAAAGAGGAACTGAGAGGAAATCCTTGGTTGTCACCAGAACTAGTGTCCCCATTGGAAGATTTTTCATTTTCTTTCACTTTCAGTGATAATGGTAAACAAGACAAATAGCAACAGTGAATGTCCCCAATGAGACAGACAGCAAAAAAATCTGACAGGTGTTCTAATCCATCTCCATCCTATCTAAAACTAAAAAAAAAAAAAAAAAAAAGTTTGCCTTTAGTTATACAGACATACCCCACTTTTAAGTACACAATAGGACCAGAGCATGTATGTAAAACAAAAATGTACTTAAAGTGAAACAATACCCTTTTTTACTTCTCAATGCATGTACTGCATTGCAATAGTCATTTCCAGGCATAACTGATTACCTAGACAAGCTGGCTGACCCCAAAATTGGATATCTTGTAGTCCTGGGTCCTCTCTCAGTGTTCCCCAAGTTTGGTGTCCCTGTTACTTATGGTTCAGGAGCAGTGCCATGTCAAGCTGACCAAGATTAACCATAGACGCCAATGTATCCGTATTCGCAAGTGTACGTGAAGTGAGGGTACGTAAACCGGGGAATGCCGGTTGCAAGAAGGTGTCTTCTGGTCTTCTGTTGCAAGAAGGTGGTCTCACAGATATTAACACTATACTGTTAACATCACGCAATTGCTGTGATTGGTCATCACAGCAATCACATGATACAGATCTGCTCAGATGGGCTCTGTACACAGTGTCTGTAAACAGAGCTGTCCAAGCATGCATTGGTTCACAACTATTAATGTGCACACGTATGCTGTGTACACACGAGCGGAATGTCTGACAGAAAAAGACATCATCGTATATTCCGATTGTGTGTATGCCTCATCGGACTTTTTTTTTCGAAAATTCTGACGGACCTAGAAATAGAACATGTTCTAAATCTTTCCGATGGAACCAATTCCTATCAGGAAACCATTCGTCTGTATGCTGTTCCGACGGACCAAATCCGACATATGCTCTGAAGCAAGTATGAGATGGAAGCTATTGGCTTCTGGCTTTAGAACTTCCTTTTTCTAGTCCCGTCAGATGTGTTGTACATCACCGCGTTCTTGACGATCGGACCGGACTAGTGTGATGGTGTGTATGCAAGACAGTTTCAGTGGAACTCCATCAGAAAAAACCTTCAGAGTTTATTCCGATGGGAAAACCGGTCACGTGTACGTGGCATTACCGCTTTAAAGGTGTTTCTGGAGAGATGTTTATAAAAAGCACTCTAGAAATAGACTTACTACAACTACAGCGGTAGTAACGAGAATAAAGTGGTTTTTCACCTTTTGCAAAAGAGTAGTAAATGCAGCAATGATGGACTCATAATCAATGTGCATTTACTAATTTTTTTTTACATTGAAGCATGTGCGCATGCACAAGAGTTACAGTACCTCCTACCCAGCACCCAGCTCTATTCACAAAGAGAAAAATTGATAGGGGCGTGAGGCAAAGGTTTTTGTGGCAAAAGATGATTTGCATGCCTCTTCTGCAAAGAAAAAAAAAACACCCTAGCAATTTTTCCAAGAGGTACTTTACTTCTACTTAATTATTAATCTGTCCCGCTTCCTGTGCTGCAAACCTTTCACTTTGTTGAAAAATTACCACTGAAATTTTACAACCACATTATGTTATCCGCTGCCACTGCCCTGGCTTTTCAATTGAAATCATGGATTTCGGAGACGTGACGGATGAGGACTGGTATTTATTGGTGCTAGCCACTTGCAACTCAGTGTCCCCTAAGTTGTCTGACCGTCTCACTCATCTCTACATCATCCATAGGTCCTATTTAACACCAACTGGAGATTCAAGGGGCACGTTTTATAACCTACTATGGTCCTGTTCCTTTTTTCAAGGATACTGGTCACAGGTGGTCAAATTGCTCCACGACAGCATTGGTTCCCCCTGACTCTATGCCCCCTCTAGTGTCTACTGGGCCTCCTCACCATCTCCAAGGAGGACACGCACCTAAATATCTTTTTGCAAGAATCTCTGTTCCCAGCTAGAATACAAATAGCCAGGAGCTGAATCAAAGCGTCGTCCCCAGCTATCAAACAGTGGATTTGGGCCATCAATTTTACCCTCCGCTATGAAAAAGTACTGTACTTGCACAGGGGCTGCCCGAATAAATACCACAAAATCTGGGACAGGTGGTTGGAAGACTCCTCCAACTGCACTGCTGAGGAATGAATCCTCACATCAACATCCGCCTGGAAGAAAATCACCTGGCTTTTAGGAAAAAACTCAAGACCTTCTTCTTTTAGCAGATGATCAAAGCTCGCCACAGCGCCTAGAGGCGATTCAGTTCGCATTGTGCGCTATACAAGTATTTCATTCATTCATTCACCCAAAATTAGAAACTTGCCCCACATAACATTGTGTATACTAATCCTCATGCTCACCCCCCCGAGGACACTCCTGGTTATGTTGACATGACTGTTACTCTGACCTTCAATGTTTTACATTCAATATGAATATGTACCTGTTGCACTTTGTATTTGTATGCCTCTTTTTTCATTATGCTCAATAAAACTTTACTTTTTGATAAAAAATAAATAAAAATAAATTACCACTGCAGAAGAATCTTCTGCTTTCAACACTCTTCCAGGGGTGTTGGATGCCTAGTCCCTTGCTGCTTGCTCTTTTTTTTTTTGCGATATAAATGAAAAAAGAGCGAAAATTTTGAAAAAAAAAGATATTTTCTTCTTTTTGTTATAAGAAAAATCGAATAAACTAAATTTTAGTCATACATTGAGGGCAAAATTTATTCAGCCACACGTCTTTAGTAAAAAAAAATGTCAATAAGCGTATATTTTTTGGTTTGCGCAAAAGTTATAGCGTCTACAAACTAGAGTACATTTTCTGGAATTTACACAGCTTTTAATTTATGACTGCCTATCTCATTTCTTGAGGTGCTAAAATGGCAGGGCAGTACAAACCCCCCCCCCAAATTACCCCATTTTGGAAAGTAGACACCCCAAGGAAATTGCTGATGGGTATGTTGAGCCCATTGAATATTTATTTTTTTTGTCCTAAGGGATTGAATAATGACAAAAAAAAATTAAAATTTTACAAAAAGTTGTCACTAAATGATATATTGCTCACGCATGCCATGGTTATATGTGGAATTGCACCCCAAAATATATTCCGCTACTTCTCCCGAGTATGGGGATACCACATGTGTGGGACTTTTTGGGAGTCTAGTCACGCACGGCACCTCGAAAACCAATCACCATATTTTATATTTTGCCACAAGTTGCGGGAATATTACAAACTTTTTTTTTTTTGCACAAAGTTGTCACTAAATGATATATTGCTCACACATGCTATGGGCATATGTGAAATGACACCCCAAAATACATTCTGCTGCTTCTCCTGAGTACGGGGATACCACATGTGTAGGACTTTTTGGGAGCCTAGCCGCGTACGGGACCCCGAAATCCAAGCACCGCCTTGAGGATTTCTAAGGGCATACATTTTTTATTTTACTCCTCACTACCTATCACTACCTATCACAGTTTTGAAGGCCATAAAATGCCAAGATGGCACAAAACCCCCCCAAATGACCCCATTTTGGAAAGTAGACACCCCAAGCTATTTGCTGAGGGCCATGTTGAGACCATTGAATATTTTTTTTTTTTGTCCCAAGGGATTGAATAATGACAAAAAAGAAAAAAAAATTTTTTTTTTACAAAAAGTTGTCACTAAATGATATATTGCTCACACATGCCATGGTTATATGTGGAATTGCACCCCAAAATATATTCCGCTACTTCTCCCGAGTATGGGGATACCACATGTGTGGGACTTTTTGGGAGTCTAGTCGCGCACGGCACCTCGAAAACCAATCACCACCTTCAGGATTTCTAAGGGTGTAAATTTTTGATTTAACTCCTCACTACCTATCACAGTTTCGAAGGCCATAAAATGCCAAAATAGCACAAAACCCCCCAAAATGACCCCATTTTGGAAAGTAGACACCCCAAGCTATTTACTGAGAGGCATGTTGAGTCCATGGAATATTTTATATTTTGCCAAAAGTTGTGGGAATATTACAAACTTTTTTTTTTTTGCACAAAGTTGTCACTAAATGATATATTGCTCACACATGCTATGGGCATAAGTCAAATTACACCCCAAAATAAATTCTGCTGCTTCTCCCGAGTACGGGGATACCACATGTGGGGGACTTTTTGGGAGCCTAGCCACGTACGGGACCCCGAAAACCAAGCACTGCCTTCCGGATTTAAATATAAAATGCTACCAAAAAAACTGTTAGCGATCGCAGGGATCAGGCCTGACTCTGCGATCGCTGCAGTTATGTGTTTAGTGTTTTGTAAGTGACAGTGATCGATCGATACTGCACGTGGGTGGGCTGGGCAGAGGGGCAAAACGCAGGTGCTAGCAGGTATCTGGGCTGATCCCGCTAACAATGCGTTTTTTTGGAACCCTGAACTGCTGGGGACGCTAGTATAGATCTGATCAGATCAGATATTGATCTGTTCAGATTCTATACCACTACGGGAGGTGTATGCTTTGCGCGTGGGTGTTAGCGGTACTGGCACTAACCTAGCGCTGCCTGGGGCGACGCAGACCCTGACCCTAAAACCTAATTGATATCACCCGCTGGGTAATCAGGGGGTTAAACCTTTATTGGGTAATAAATGGTGGGTGCCCTGATGCTATAAAAAGCAAACTAACCAGAGTCACCCGTAACACTTATACGGTGATCAGTGGTGAAAGGGTTAACTAGGGGCAATCAGGGGGTTCAAATTTTTATTAGGTAGTATATGGGGGTCCCTGGCGCTATATAAAAACCTGACGGGGAACCTAAATAACTAACTGGCTAACCAGCGTCACCAGTGACACTTATACTGTGATCGCTGGTGAAAGGGTTAACTAGGGGCAATCAGGGGGTTAAAACCATTATTGGGTAGTATATCGGGGTACCTAGCGCTATAAAAACCTGGCGGTGAACCTAAAAAAATAACTAGCTACCTAGCGACAGTAGCGACACTGATGCAGCGATCAGAAAAATTATCGCTTAGTGACACTGGCAAAAGGGGGTGAAAGGGTTAACTAGGGGCAATCAGGATGTTAAAACCATTATTGGGTAGTATATCGGGGTACCTAGCGCTATAAAAACCTGGCGGTGAACCTAAAAAAATAACTAGCTACCTAGCGACAGTAGCGACACTGATGCAGCGATCAGAAAAATGATCGCTTAGTGACACTGGCAAAAGGGGGTGAAAGGGTTAACTAGGGGCAATCAGGATGTTAAAACCATTATTGGGTAGTATATCGGGGTACCTAGCGATATAAAAACCTGGCGGTGAACCTAAAAAAAGAACTAGCTACCTAGCGACAGTAGCGACACTAATGCAGCGATCAGAAAAATGATCGCTTAGTGACAGTGGCAAAAGGGGGTGAAAGGGTTAACTAGGGGCAATCAGGATGTTAAAACCATTATTGGGTAGTATATCGGGGTACCTAGCGCTATAAAAACCTGGCGGTGAACCTAAAAAAATAACTAGCTACCTAGCGACAGTAGCGACACTGATGCAGCGATCAGAAAAATGATCGCTTAGTGACAGTGGCAAAAGGGGGTGAAAGGGTTAACTAGGGGCAATCAGGATGTTAAAACCATTATTGGGTAGTATATCGGGGTACCTAGCGATATAAAAACCTGGCGGTGAACCTAAAAAAATAACTAGCTACCTAGCGACACTAGCGACACTGATGCAGCGATCAGAAAAATTATCGCTTAGTGACACTGGCAAAAGGGGGTGAAAGGGTTAACTCTAGGGGCAATCAGGGGGTTAAATCTTTATTGGGGGGTGATAGGGGGCTACCCTGGACCTAACACTAACTGCCCTGACAGTTTTTACTTTTACAACTGACACTGAATGCATTGATCAGTAAAGAAATGATCAATGCAATCAGTGACACTGTGACTGGGGGGGGGAGGGGGGGCGGGGGGCGATCGGGGGGGGGGGGTCGGGGGGGGGTTTGTGTGCCTGTGTGTGCCTACATGTCAGTGTAGTGTTGGTGCACACTTACTTTTAGTCTTCTCCTCGTAGTCCGGTCAAAAAGACCGCCCCGAGGAGAATGACATCACTTCCTCCTTCCTGTGTAAACAATACACAGTGGGAGGAAGTTCGTCATTGGCCAGGAGCGATCGAGAGGGGGTGGCCAGAAACCAACGGCCATCCCCTCATCACGGATCGCTCCCGGAGGGAAACAGACCGCCGTATCCAGCGGGAGGGGGTCCGATCGGACCCCCCACCCACTGGAAGGCAGGCACATACATGTACGTGCTTGTGCCTGCCTGTGCCATTGTGATGACGTACATTGGCAATACGGCGGTCCTTAAGTGGTTAAGCTATTGTAGCTCTTCAAGAAAGTGAAGACTGGTGGGATGCGGAGGCTGGGACATTTTGTTACCACAAAATTTTACAAAATGTAGGGTAGTATCGTGCTAGCAAAATCGGTAGATGGTTTCAGAAAATAAATCCTCTCTACAAAAAAAATCATGGAAAAAACACATTAAAAGACATACAGTAGAATGTTGATTCTGGGATATACAGTATTTCTTTTTGCAGTTAGAAATAATTATTACTCCTGTTAAAGGATATTGGATGATGCTTCATACGTTTTTCTTCACCTTCCTGTAGATCCAGCACATGATGAAGGTATATAGGATGCATGGAATGCAAGGTGCTTTTTTAGACCTGAAATTTCATAGGCAAGTGTCTATTTTCCAGAATAACAAAGAAAGATAATTATTGATGGTGATATTACTATTTATTATTTAATTTTTATTATTATTATTATTTATTATTATTATTAATATTTTTATTATTTAGGATTTATATAGCTCCAACAGTTTGAGCAGTGCTTTACAACAAAAAAAGTACAGTTACAAAAAAATTCAATACAAGAGGGTTATGAGAGCCCCTACTCATGACAGCTTACAGTCTAAAGACCATGACCATGAAGTGATACAAAGGGTAATACCAGTGGGGATGAGTTTTTCAGGAAAGTTATTTGGTGGAGGTGGGATAGGTTTGCTTGAAGAGTTACGTTATCACTAATCGCCTAAATAAAGGTGGACCAAGTAGAAGAAGCCCAAAGGTTGCGATAGGGATACTGTAACATACCTGGTTCCAAAGCTGAAATGCTGAGACGGCTCTCAGTGCTCGGTGTCTCTGTTGAAGACAGGTAACACTAAGCCCAAAGAAGCAATGATTGCCGGCTGTGCCACAGGTGGGAGATGCTGGAGTGGTGACTCCCTGCAGATGGATACCAGATGACTGGAGCAGCAGGACCCAGGCATGTACTGGCCATCGGGACTACCGGGAGTTTCCCGGTGGGCCGATGGCTCAGTGGGCCACTCTGATGTAAGGGGGCTGGTGATGGGACATTCTGATGTAAGGAGGTCCTGGTAATGGGACACTCTGATGTAAGGGGGCTGGTAATGGGACACTCTGATGTAAGGGGGCTGGTGATGGGACACTCTGATGTAAGGGGGCTGGTAATGGGACACTCTGATGTAAGGGGGCTGGGGATGGGACACTCTGATGTAAGGGGGCTGGTGATGGGACACTCTGATGTAAGGGGTGCTGATGGGACACTCTGATGTAAGGGGTGCTGATGGGACACTCTGATGTAAGGGGTGCTGATGGGACACTCTGATGTAAGGGGTGCTGATGGGACACTCTGATGTAAGGGGTGCTGATGAGACACTCTGATGTAAGGGGTGCTGATGGGACACTCTGATGTAAGGGGTGCTGATGGGACACTCTGATGTAAGGGGGCTGGTAATGGGACACTCTGTTGTAAGGGGGTGCTGATGGGACACTCTGATGTAAGGGGGCTGCTGATGGGACACTCTGATGTAAGGAGGTCCTGGTAATGGGACACTCTGATGTAAGGGGGCTGGTAATGGGACACTCTGATGTAAGGGGTGCTGATGGGACACTCTGATGTAAGGGGTGCTGATGGGACACTCTGATGTAAGGGGTGCTGATGGGACACTCTGATGTAAGGGGGCTGGTAATGGGACACTCTGTTGTAAGGGGGTGCTGATGGGACACTCTGATGTAAGGGGGCTGCTGATGGGACACTCTGATGTAAGGAGGTCCTGGTAATGGGACACTCTGATGTAAGGGGGCTGGTAATGGGACACTCAGATGTTAGGTGGTGCTGATGGGACACTCTGATGTAAGGGGGCTGGTAATGGGACACTCTGATGTAAGGGGGTGCTGATGGGACACTCTGATGTAAGGGGGTGCTGATGGGACACTCTGTTGTAAGGGGGCTGGTGATGGGACACTCTGATGTAAGGGGTGCTGATGGGACACTCTGATGTAAGGGGTGCTGATGGGACACTCTGATGTAAGGGGTGCTGATGGGACACTCTGTTGTAAGGGGGCTGGTGATGATGTAAGGGGGCTGGTGATGGGACACTCTGATGTAAGTGGGCTGGTGATGGGACACTCTGATGTAAGGGGGCTGGTGATGGGACACTCTGATGTAAGGGGGCTGGTGATGGGACACTCTGATGTAAGGGGGCCGGTCTGGATGAAGTCCAGGGCCAAATTTCTGTCTCAGTCCAGCCCTGGCAGGACCCACAAGAACTGGTGGTTGTGCAGACTGTACACAGCAGGAAGCAGGTTGTAGCAGGTAAGTACCGCAGGCTGGAGCAACGGGTAAGTTCTGCAGGTACCTCCGGTGGATCACAGCAGACATGACAAGGCAGGAGGCGTACTCAGGGATCATAGCAAAGGTCAGGGAGATGGAGGTCAATAGGCAGAAGATCAGAGATGTGGTCAGACAAGCAAGGGTCATACACAGGACAGGAGACAGAATCAGATCCGTGGACAAGCCGAGGTCAAAACCAGGAGAGAGACAAGAGGTATCCAAGAGCAAGCTACTGTAGGTTGGTAATGTATATTCAGAAGCAATAAAACTCAGGGTAACAGGAAGCAGGAAGCTGAAGACCAGTCAGTGGTGTCTGTGAGCATCAGGCATTATTTTAAAGGTCAAAGGGCGCCAGAATCTAGAGCAGGTGGCGTGCGCCACCGTGCACAATCGTGCTCCATGGCGCACATATGTTTTCCTTTTCATTCCCAATACATGCCAGGTCTTTGGGCAAGTCTCCTCCAGCTTGTTCCAGGACAGAGCCCTAGAGAATGGCACAGGCTCTGGAGAAGTCCTAGAGGATGTCATGTGGCGAGGTGATGAGGAAGCTAAAGATTAGGAGGTCTTGGGAGGATCTTAACATAGTTACATAGTAGGTGAGGTTGAAAAAAGACACAAGTCCATCAAGTCCAACCTACGTGTGTGATTATATGTCAGTATTACATTGTATATCCCTGTCTGTTGTGGTTGTTCAGGTGCTTATCTAATGTTTTTTTTAAACTATCGATGCTCCCCGCTGAGATTAGCTTGATGGACAGAGTTGTTAATGGCTTTATAAGTTTTAATGTGTTGAAATGTCTAATTCGAATTTTAAAATGTATGGCTTTATTTTAGGGCTGTGGAAATTAAAGATTAATAGCTCGATAAATCGATTTTTTTTTTATCGATCAAAATTCTTTTGATTGGTACTCACCTCTCCGCCGGCTTCCGGGTCTTCAGGGAGTTCCGTCGGAGATCCGATGACGTCACGGACATCGATGTCACTGGACTCCTCCCCCCTTCCCCAAGTGCCTCCGTCTGCTAACGAAGGGAAGGGGGAGGAGTCCAGTGACATTGACGTTCTGATTGAATGTAACACGTACAGGGGAGGAGCTACGCATGACGTCACTCGCTGCTGCCCTAACAGAACTAACACAATTGTTGGCTTTATATGCTGTGTTTTTATCATCTTTAGGAGTAGTTTGTGTTTGAGTGTCGGGTGATTGTATATAGTGTATACCACATTTACCACTGACTAATGCAGAGTTGCAATGCAAGGAGATCAGCTAAAAGTAGTTGGATCTGTATGTGCGTTATAATTAATTGAAATTAGTTGATTAATCGATTAAAAGAAAAATCAATTAATCGAACACGAAAATTTTAATCAGTAACAGCCCTACTTTATTTAAGTCAGCAGGCTTTTAATAAGGACACTCACCTTTCCATGGCGCCCACGATGTTGGCCGCCCAAGGCGACCCGTCCCTCGGCTCTTGGGTCCTGGCGCCGCCATCCCCACTAAGGGAAACAGGCCTTGCGGTTTCACTGCCCGTTTCCTACTGCGCATGCGCGAGTCGTGCAGTGCCTTGTAAATGGGACACACTGTGTTAGGAAACACACAGTTCTCAGAACACAGCGCGCCCCATTACCCAGACAACGCAACGAGGAGAGAAGACCGAAGATCACTGCGGAGTAGGAAGAGGCAGATTAGGAAGACTGCCTAACAACAGGGATTTCTGATAAGGTAAAATATTTTTATTTTCACATTTTTATTTTTTAATTTTTTTAAGATTATTAATGCTGTTTTTTTATTAGGGTGGTATTTAAAAAAATAATTTTACATTATTTCAGATATAGAATTAATATGGCACCTGCAATCCAACAATGTAAACAAAATGCATGCTTGAGGCGGGATGAGTCATGTATAGCTGTATGTCTGACCTTTCCATAAAGTCTTTGTCAGTTATCTCAACTCTCAAGCCTCTGTATAACATGATTTTCTGTATATCTTCTCTGCAATTCAAAATGATGTGCACTGTGTAATAAAACAGCCCTTATCACAGTGTTTTATTAGAGTTCACCATTGTTTACATTTTCAGCGTACTAAGATTTTTTAGAATATTTGTTTAAGATTTATATATCAACCACAAAAGGTACAAAGTAAGTGGGTTATAGGTTAAAGACAGGGTAATTCATGATAAAATATTGAAGACTTGTTATGAGGACTAGCTAGTTATACAATTAATGTAACCCTGTTGCCAACATTTTTCCCTGCAAAAGAAGAGAGAAATACTTGTTTGCTCCTTGAGTCTGCAGAACACCACTCCGTATAGAAGATATCACCCAAAGTCTTCTTCAGAAAGCGACACTTCCACAAAAGTTGATCAGCTTTTTTCCCACCGTATTTAGTGGTTCCCCCCACTAGACTCCATGTTAGACCCCTTTCACACTAGGGCATTTTTCGGCGCTTTAGCGTTAAAAAAAGTGCCTGTAAAGCGCTTGAAAGAAGCCTCATCTGCAATCCCAATGTGAAAGCCCAAGTGCTTTAAGAGCCCTTTCACACTGCCAGCGCCCAAAAAACGCTTGTAAAGCACCGCTTAAACTATTGGCACTTTATCAGCTTTTTTCGAGCGCTAGTGGGGCGCTTTCAACCCCTGCTAGTGGCCAAATAAAGGGTTAAAAGCACCCACAAAGTGCCGCTGCCAAAAGCGATTTGAAGGCGCTTCCCATTGATTTCAATGGGAAGGGGCGCTTTAGGAGCGGTGTATTCACCGCTCCAAATGCGCTGCAAAAAAAGCTGCTTGCAGGACTTTTTTTTTTTGCAAATTTGTGTTTATTAACAGTTTTCAACACATGTAATACAAAACATATAACCCACAACCCCCCCTCCCCCCCCCCCAAAGACCCCCGTGCAGCCTTCCAATGACACCACATCACATACCATGTACACCAGCTGTATCCTTCAGAAAGTACACTACCCATCAGTAATGGTATTCCTGACCCCCGTAGAGAAAGTAAGGAGCCAATAAGGCTTAGAGCAGCACCCTACCCCGTAAACCAGCCGGTCAGTTGGGGATCGTCCCCCCACCTAGGAAATTAATTCAAAGTGTCCTTGTTATCCAACTAGCCCATAACAGAATAGCTTTACGTGCATAAAATAAAGACAAGGAGATCAAAGTCCTCTGTGCCCTATGAGGCGCAAACTCCTCCACCAGCCCAAGCAAACATGCCGCGACTGTAACAGGAATCAGCACCGAGAGTACTGTTTGTATGGTGTGCGTCACTCCCTTCCAGAAGTCCCCAATCTGCTGGCACTGCCATACATGTAGCTATGCATATAAGAGGTAATAAGACTATTCTGGAGGGCTGCACTTACTAAACACCCCACCCCTTGAACCCCATAAACACTCTGCTGCTGTGTGGCAAACCAACAAAACAGGTACACGCAGCTTATCCCCAAACCTTGTCCAAAAAGAGTCCTGGAAGGCATGACCGTTGAAGGCCAGAAAGGACCTTCAGACAAAAAGAAATTCCGAACCAAACAAAATGTCAAAAAGAAAAAAAAAGAAACTAACTATTGCTGCTATAGACATAGCGTCTGTGTGCCCGGAGCTCCAACTCCGCTTCCGACCTGTCTGTCCGTGATGTAGGTAGCCGGACAGTCTGTGCCCCTCCTCGGTCCCCAACATCTGGTGTGCCCAGTTAAGTATAAATAGGATGCAATAAAAAGTGGTACAGCCCAACACCAGGGTGCCTACAGACATGTGGGTAAGAAGAGAGGGCACCAACTGCCAAACTTTCCCCCCATCCCCAACCAAAGGGATCAGGCTCCATCAGCAGGTGAAACTCAGCAGCGGCATAACGGGTAGAAAGCCCGCAGAAACTAAAACAGCCGAACTCTGGCAAGCAGCCGAAGAGGAGGGCAAAAAGGAGAGAAGAATGACTTCAAACCCGCCCTGGAGCACCCAAGTATGCCATGTCGTGCCTATCATAGCGAACGTAGCCAGGCATCTGCTTCCGCAGGAGAATCAAAGAACTTCACCAAACCCCCGTGTTGCACCCGCAGTCGACTAGTATAAAGCATGGAGTACTTCAAATCCCTTTCTCAGAGCCGTCTTCTGATGTCTGTAAAGCTCTTGCATCTTCTCTGCAGGTCAGCCGAAAAATCAGGGTAAAGATGCACCACCGTATTCTCGAAGGGCAAGGTCTGATGTTTGAGAGCCTCACGCAGGATACGGTCCCGGTCCCTATAATTCAGGAACCGTACGAGGAAAGGCCTGGGAGGAGCCCCGGGAGGACCCCGGCTAGTTGGGACCCTGTGAGCCCTTTCCACCGCATAGGTTGGTGGGACCTCAGTCAGGTGAAGGAGTGTCTTAAAGAAGCCCTCCGCAAATTCAGCCGGTTGCTCCCCCTCCGCGCCCTCCGGAAGGAACAGGACCCTGACATTGTTCCTCCTTAGGCGATTTTCTGCATCATCTGATTTAGCTACCAGATTTTGAACGGTACGTTGTAGAGTGTGGATGGCTTCATCATGGCGGTGAGTAGTGTCCTCTGCCGCTGAGATGCGCGATTCGGTTTCAGAAAGTCTGCCCCTAAATTCGTCCAAGTCTGCTCTTATGAGATTGCATTCATCCGCCAAATGATCTATGTGGATCAACAATGAGGTCCTACTTTGCTCAATTGCCGCAAGGATAACAGTGGTATCATTTGCTTGGGATGGTGACTGCACTGGCGGTGCAGCCTCCTGTGGTGCCGCTTGTTCCATGTCAGCCATCAGTGCCTTAAATTGATTCAAAAAGTCAGTAGGACACTGTACAGGCTGTGGTAATGCCTTCTTAGCCGCAGACTTGCCTTTGGAGGGCATTAGGAATTACAAAAGGTACTCTGGCTGTGTGTATGGTAGTATGCAGGCAGGTATGTGGGACAGTTTCCCCTTTAACAGTTCTCGATCACAGGATGACAGAGTTATCAGTGAGGGTGACTGCAGTCCCAGCTCTAATGATTCAAAGGCTAGAGGTTACCGATAGGCTTGCAGGAGATAGTAACAGTCAGGCAGTATATAGGGTAAGTGGAGTAGTCCCCTTTAAGAGTATCCCACCAGGTACAGCGCAGGGAGGCACACAGGGATAGCAGAGTACGGCCTAATTCTTCCACACCCACCCCGGCCACAGCCCCGAGGTAACCATCCACCGTCCCCTGGGTCAGGACTCACCTCCCCTCACAGCAGGGCTTTAGGCCTCCGCAAGCCACACTGTCCCCCAGAAAAACGTCAGTCCTCGCCGCCGCGCGGTCGGCCACGGCGGCGTGTTCCTGGCGCGATGGTGGTGATGATGAGGATGGCTGATGTGTAGGGCCTCCAGTGTATCCTCCGCGGGTGCCTCCCCCGATCAGCCCATTTGTGCAGCCGGTCCGCTGGCGCCATACTCCACCGCGGCCATCCCGGAGGCTTCACAGGCCTCAAAGATGGCGGCCAGGCTCAACAGGCTCACCAGGCCGCAATCCGAACGGGGCCTCAAAAAACACCCCGAACTCCGCAATACTAAGCCCGGCCTGTCCCTTAGATGTCCTGGGGTGTGAGGAGAGGATTGTCAGCGGCTCCGGGTCTTTCAACAGAGAGGATGGCAGAGGATTCTGTGTAGGATTTCAGGAGCTCCAGCACCACACGTCCTCCCTGTCTCACATCCGGACACGCCCCCCCCTTGCAGGACTTTTTTTTGACGCCCTGCCAGTGCAGCACCTCAGTGTGAAAGCACTCAGGCTTTCACATTGGGCTTCTTTCAGGCGCTTTTTACAGGCACTTTTTTTTAAGCTTAGGGTCCTTTCACACTGGGACGTTTTTCAGCGATACAGCGCTAAAAATAGCGCATGTATAGCACCTGAAAAAAAACGCCCCTTTCACTCCAGTGTGAAATCCGGAGGGCTCCAGTGAAAACTGGAGCGATTCATCCGATCCCCCGTAGAGGAGAGCGGAGATCTGACAGGGCAGTCCCTGCACAGTGTTCCGGGACCGTCCTGTCATCTGCCTGCTCAGCGGGGATAAACTGAGAGATCCCCGCTGAGCAAGCGGATCATCGCAGGGCAGATCATTATGGATCCATCCCGTGTGAAAGAGGCCTAAGTGTAGCAGCTGATTGATAATTATAAAGTCATTCCCTTGCAGATTCACTGTGCACATGGACACAGACAAACAGCTACAGTATTTCTTCAGAATAACAAAAGATTGGACTCTGCAATAAAGTTTGTTAAAGTCCCTGTTTTTTGGGGGAAAGAGGGTTAGGGCCAGTACACCCTTTGGTAGTTATAGATTCAATTGGCAGACTCCTAGACTTTCATAGGAGAACAGCCGTGCAGAGAAAGGCCCCAGCAAAGCACCACATCTGCACATGCAGGAATGCTGTCTCCTATGGAAAAAGTCCTTTAACAGTTCCTAACTCAGATGTAACAGTTCCTTCAGCTTCACTACAACTGCCTCATGTTGTTCTTCAACACTAAGCTCCTGGTCTTACACTAGACCCACTGATTCACTGACTCTGAATCCCTTGAACTCATCCAAGGTTGGCAGTGGTATCTCCCTCAAGCGTCACCCACACTTGCCTGCTGTGTCCCTAGCTTGGCACTCCAGATACTTCTCAAGATTCACCCCTGCTTACTGACAAGGTCCCTGGCTTGACATACAAGGCTGCCTTGCAAGCGTCTCTTCCGCTGGTTGGGTCCCTGACTTGATCACCGCCTGAAGTTTCCCCATTCTCCACCATGCCCTTCCAAGTAGAATATGATTCCGTTACTTTCTTCAGTTACTCACTGTGGTCTCTGATAAAGGTGATTGGTCCCTTTGTGTTAACAGCTTCCCTTCTACCTCTGACCACTGACAGGTTCTCCATCTGACAGAACCATGACTTTTAGTTGCACTGCTAGCCGCAGTCCCAACCCTGAGCTGACCTCTTACTTCTGGATAGGCCCTCACACAACCTGGCAGCCAGATGCCCCCACGATAGGCCCAATCTCCGGCCTAGCAGCCCGGGGCGCATTACCCACATCCACCCAGACAGCCGTCCAGGTGGCACAGAACATAGATCACCTCACCTCACCTCACCTCACCTGAATATATAGGTTCTCCAAGCAGGCCAAGGGATTCAAGAAACCCTGCCTATTGGCTGAGATATCGTATATACCCATAACCTGACCTTGGGTTGCCCTTCTCATATCCAGTACCACCAAGTTCCCAGCCACCTACTGGTAGAAAAGAAAAGTGCAACAAGGCCAAACTTAGGGAGAAATCAATAGATCTCTATCAATCGACCAAGATAACTACTCTTGGCAAGAAAATTTGTGCGGAGCTCCCTGACTGAACCCCAGGGTGCTACACATAGCTCACAGTTGAAAGTCCATCTGGGAAACTGGCAATAACCGTAGTTGGCACTACTACAGGGTCCTGTGAGAAGTGGCTTTCCCATTGCACACTGCCCACACTGTTGCCATTCACAGAATGGCTGTTATTTTTTCAATGAATACAAGGTCTTCTCTGATCAAGTGAGGTGAAAAGGAAGGGCAGTGACATCACAAGCGCCACCTTGTCCAATTGGAGAATGCCTTGTATTCGTTGAAATTAATACAATGTGTTCTGCTGGTGGCAGTGCTGAGTGAGGGACTCCCTGTGATCAGTGTGCAGAATGGCAGCCGGTCAGCAGAGGACCTGGAAAAGTGCTTCTTTCACTGTAGTAGCTCCAACTACTACAATGAATGTCAACTTTCATAGCAGTTTGTCAGGTGTGAGGTATGCATACTTACATTGGTCTAAGCTGGACCAAAGTAAAGCCCCATACACACCGGCCCAGATGTGCAGAGCCTCACCTGCCGTGAACATTAAAATAAAATCGAGCTTTAAGGGTCATAGCTCGGCGACCTGAGGTCACAGAAATCCCACGGCTACCCCACCACTGGTAGCCTAAGTCCTACCCCACCACTGCTAAAAATGTGGGGCTCCTACGACCTATGGTTCCGGAGATATGGGGCTCCTTGCCCAGCCTGTCAGAAGCTACATACAGAGCAACCAGTTTAAATACAAGCTGGAACACTCTGTTCACAGATTGAGCTCACAGTGCCTCTCCTCACTTCTTGTCAGAGCCACTGAGCTCAATGGACAGCTTGGAGCCTTGGACCAATGATAAAGTACCATTGGTCCCAGCTGTCCAATAAAAACTCTGCAGTGAAGGCCCGCCTCTCACTGCAGTGTCATAGAAGGGGCATGTGTCTTAAAGACAAATGCTCCCTTCCAGCCCTGCCCTCTTAACTGCAAAGTAAAAACATGGGTTTATCGGTATAAGATTTACCCACAATCCCATGTTTTTCTCACACAGTTAAGAGAGAGAATGAGAATCTGCTGCTGTTGAAAAGGTACTGTTATAATAAAGCTAAATTATATATTATTATGCTATACGTTATAAGATAATAATTTATTATTTATCTATTTACTGTGAAATTACTGGTTGGAAGTAAAAAATTCAAACTTCAGTAATTTGTCTGTTAAGCCACCTGCTTGAGTACAGCTTTTGAAACTATAGTAAATTACCTTAAAAACAATATATAATAATTTGTATATTACTTATGGTAATTAACCCCTTGCCACCCAGGCCAATTTTGACATTTCTCTCCCAGGGGCGTACTAAGTGGGGGGGCGGGGGGGGGGGGCGTGCCGCCCCGGGTGCCACACACTGGGGGGGTGTCAGGCCAGCGCCCCCCCTCCCCTCCGCAACTGAAGTGTCAGACAGCGCCGTGCCTCTGGTTCGCAGCCCACACAGAGAGAGCCCGAGGCACTGGCAGTGGGCGGCATTGCAGGGGGGAGGTGCGAGCAGCACCCGAGTGGAGTGACATCTGCCGGCTCAGTGATCCGGGACCCGGCTCCCCTTCTCTCTGTGGTCGCGTCGCGCGGCCGTTCTGATCAGTCTCGGGCACATGCACAGCACTGTGTAGACAAGGAGGGGGAGGCGGCTTCACTCTGCTCGGCTGTGAGTGACAGCCGCTGCCCGAGACTGATCAGAACGGCGCGACGTGAGTCACGTGACCACAGAGAGAAGGGGATTATTGCGCCGGGTCCCGGATCACTGAGCCGACAGATGTCACTCCACTCGGGTGCTGCCCACACCTCCCCCCTGCAATGCCACTGCCTTGGGCTCCAGGTACACTATGGGTCCTTAGGGGAGGCTGTGCACTGTAGGGGGGTTCTTTACTGTGGTGGGTCCTGCACTGTAGGGGGGTCTGCACTGTAGGGGGGTTCTTTACTGTTGTGGGTCCTGCACTGTAGGGGGGTCTGCACTGTAGGGGGGTCCTGCACTGTAGGGGGTCTGCACTGTAGGGGGGGTCCTGCACTGTAGGGGGGTCCTGCACTGTAGGGGGGTCTGCACTGTAGAAGGGGTCCTGCACTGTAGGGGGTCCTGCACTGTAGAAGGGGTCCTGCACTGTAGGGGGGTCCTGCACTGTAGGGGGGGTCTGCAGGGGGGTCCTGCACTGTAGGGGGGTCCTGCACTATAGGGGGGGTCCTGCACTGTAGAAGGGGTCCTGAACTGTAGGGGGGTTCTTTACTGTGGTGGGTCCTGCACTGTAGGGGGGGGTCCTGCACTGTAGGGGGTCTGCACTGTAGGGGGTCTGCACTGTAGTGGGGGTCCTGCACTGTAGAAGGGGTCCTGCACTGTAGGGGGGTCCTGCACTGTAGGGGGGTCCTGCACTGTAGAAGGGGTCCTGCACTATAGGGGTCCTGCACTGTAGAAGGGGTCCTGCACTGTATAAGGGGTCCTGCACTGTAGGGGGGGTCCTGCACTGTAGGGGGGGTCCTGCACTGTAGGGGGTCTGCACTGTAGGGGGGTCCTGTACTGTAGAAGGGGTCCTGCACTGTAGGGGGGTCTGCACTGTAGGGGGTCTGCAGTGTAGGGGGGTCCTGCACTGTAGAAGGGGTCCTGCACTGTAGGGGGGTCCTGCACTGTAGGGGGGTCCTGCACTGTAGAAGGGGTCCTGCACTGTAGGGGGGTCCTGCACTGTAGAAGGGGTCCTGCACTGTAGGGGGGTCCTGCACTGTAGGGGGGGTCTGCAGGGGGGGTCCTGCACTGTAGGGGGGGGTCCTGCACTGTAGAAGGGGTCCTGCACTGTAGGGGGGTTCTTTACTGTGGTGGGTCCTGCACTGTAGGGGGGGGTCCTGCACTGTAGGGGGTCTGCACTGTAGGGGGTCTGCACTGTAGGGGGGGTCCTGCACTGTAGGGGGGTCCTGCACTGTAGAAGGGGTCCTGCACTGTAGGGGGGTCCTGCACTGTAGGGGGGTCCTGCACTGTAGAAGGGGTCCTGCACTGTAGGGGGGGTCCTGCACTGTAGGGGGGGGTCCTGCACTGTAGAAGGGGTCCTGCACTGTAGGGGGGTCCTGCACTGTAGGGGGTCTGCACTGTAGGGGGGCCCTGCACTGTAGAAGGGGTCCTGCACTGTAGGGGGGTCTGCACTGTAGGGGGTCTGCAGTGTAGGGGGGCCCTGCACTGTAGGGGGGGTCCTGCACTGTAGGGGGGTCCTGCACTGTAGAAGGGGTCCTGCACTGTAGAAGGGGTCCTGCACTGTAGGGGGGTCCTGCACTGTAGAAGGGGTCCTGCACTGTAGGGGGGGTCTGTACTGTAGGGGAAGATTCGGCACTGTAGGGGGGTCTGTACTGTAGGTGAGGATTCTGTACTGTAGGGGAGACTGTACTGTAGGGGGGTGGGTCTGTACTGTAGGAGGTTCTGCACTGTAGGGGGGGGTCTGCTCTATAGGGTGGAGGGGTCTGTACTGTAGGAGGGTCTGCACTGTAGGGGAGGATTCTGTACTGTAGGGGGGTCTACACTGTAGATGGGGGTCTGTATGGTAGGGAGGGGGGTCTGCACTGTAGGGGATCTGTGTAACATGCAGAGGGTCCAGAGCTGTGAGGGGCTGTGTAATGTAAAGGGGTCCAGAGGTTCAGGGTGCTGTGTAATGTAAAGGGATCCATAGGTACAAGGGCTGTGTAATGTAAAGGGGTCAGGAGGTTCAGGGTGCTATGTTATGTAAAGGGGTCCAGAGGTACAAGAGCTGTGTAAAGTAAAGGGGTCCAGAGGTGCAGGCTGCTGTGTAATGTAAAGAGGTCCTTAGGCGCAAGGTCCTGTGTAATGTAAAGGGGTCCAGAGGTGCAGGGTGCTGTGTAATGTAAAGGGGTCAGGAGGTTCAGGGTGCTATGTTATGTAAAGGGGTCCAGAGGTACAAGAGCTGTGTAATGTAAAGGGGTCCAGAGGTGCAGGCTGCTGTGTAATGTAAAGGGGTCCAGAGGTGCAGGGGGCTGTGTAATTTAAAGGGGTCCAGAGGTGCAGTTGTGGAGAGGGGGGGTACACAGTAGTGACAAAAAGATATTGAAGGATGCAGAGGTATGCAGGGGACACAGTGGGTGTTTTTACATTTTATGGTGGGGGGGGGGGTGCCAGATATAGGATCCGCCCCGGGTGCCAAATGCTCTAGGTACACCCCTGTTCTCTCCTACATGTAATAATCATCATTTTTTTTTATAGAAAATTACTCAGAACCCACAAACATATATATTGTTTTAGCAGACACCCTTGGGAATAAAATGGTGGTTGTTGAAACTTTTTATGTTACATGGTATTTGCACAGCAATTTTTCAAAAGCGATTTTTTTTTAATTTTTCATGAATATAAAAAAAAACCACGTAAGATAACCCGATTTTTTTGTATAGTGTGAAAGACGATGGTAGGCCCAGTAGATAGAAACCTAACACATTGCGCTTTAAAATTGCGCACATTGGTGGAATGGCGCCAAACTTCAGTACTTAAAAATCTCCATAGGCGACGCTTACATTTTTTTTTACAGATTACATGTTTAGAGCTACAGAGGAGGTCTGGTGCTAGAGTTATTGCTCTCCCTCTAACGCTGCCAATGGCAGAGAGCAGTGATCTGAGTGTTCTGGTGGGAGATCGCTGAAATATCCTCACATGGTTAGTACAGCAGCTCTGTAGTGTGTATCCGACTTAAGTATGCAATAAAGATCATAGCTGGAGTTCAGCTTTAACATTTTCCTTATATTGCCATATTATTCCTGATCCAATATTTATCTCATGTCTGTGGGTAGCCCTGAGTTTTATGGCTGGCCATTGTCTGGTCCTTGGCCCTTGATAAGCCAATGCCAGCCTTCTGTTCTCTTTTTAAGCCCTCCTCTACTGAACTTCCTTGTAGGTTAATAGAACACTTTGCAGACAGCTTGTCCTGAGGGTAGTTGCAACATAATGCCGTGTACACCAGGTGGCACTAGAAATGGGTATATTAAATATTGATGTTTATAGTTGTTGCTTAGAGATACTCCTGGATTTCTGCCAGTTCTGTTATATACAATTTGGATGCAAAAAGCATACCTCCTGTGTCCTGCCATCAGGTGTCAAGGAAATAAAATAGCATAAAAGCACATTACATGGTGCCAGAAGCTGGAGATCTTTTCTGTACAATAGAATATAATCCTTAAAGTGTAACTAAAGGCAAAGCGCTTTTTTCAGTTTTGGATAGAGTGGAGAGGTATTAGAACACCTGTTAGCTGTTTTTGCTGTCTGTGCCCCTGTTAGGGAGATTCATCCTCTCTACTTGTCCTGTTTACCATTATCATCGAGAAGCAAGTAAAATAAAATCACAAATTTTGGGTTGACATCAGAACACTAATAGAGGAAAAATCTTCTAATGGGGACACTAGTTCTGGTGACTCTGGTGACACCCTGATGCCCTCACTTTGGAGGATTTACCTCTCTCTTCCAGTTTTGGCTATGGGGCAGAAAGTGAAATCTCCCCAATGAGACACAGATGGCAAAAATAAATAAATAGATAACCCGACAGAGGTTATAACTCTCACTTTCCCTATCCACAATGAAAAAGAAAGTTTTGCCTTTAGTTGCACTTTAACAAAGGGTTGTTGATATGTATATTATTGTGACATATACAGCTACCTAGCAGTGTAACATTTTAGATACATTTAAAAGGTTTGAACAATATGGTTATCTAATCATCAATGGTCTTTTTACAAAACAAGAAGGATGAAAATAGTTTTTCTTATTATTGCTTGATACAAAAGGTAGGGGTCCCTTACGACATGTGGGAAGACAAGTTGGCTAAGGAGCTCAGCCTCCCAAGGTTTATTACCAATAATACAATTATCATGTGATTTCCAAAATGTTTGCCAGATACAAACTTTTAGGGCAGAAGACAAAGGTGCAAATTCAAAAAAGCCTTTTCAACACTTTTCTGCCATTATTGCCATATTTGAAAGTTCTGCGCCAAATTCATGGGAGCCATGCAACACTTTTCTTGCTATTTCTGACACATACTGCGCATTTTGGTAGTTCTTATGTGTGATGCATTTACATTCTGGTGTTATGCTGTGACAAATTTATAAAAAAAAAAAAAAGCATCATCATATCACTGATAACAATACTGGAGGCAAATAAGGCCTCTTCCATGTTGAAGTTTTGTGTCACAGACAAAATTATGTACATTGGATAATTCTGCAAAAGATTCATATACACATTAGGGTTCATTCACATTTGGCATTTTGGAATTTGATGCAGAATTGATGTGATTCTGCCCATGATCTCAAACTGCACTGCAACTGCAAAACACATGCTCAGGTGCCATTCATTTCATTGACATCTAAATTGCAGTGTGGAGCAGGAGTTTCCTTTGGGTGACAAGTTTCATGCTTTGCAGTTTGCCGCACCCATTTGAAATGAATGGCACCCAAACATGCATTTTGCAATTTCAGTGCAAGTTGAGATTGTGGCAGAATTGCAGCGATTCTGCCCGAGATCCCAAAAACACCAAATATGAATGGATTCTTACCAACTGTTACATGAATCTGTCATTTGTTGCAGGGATAACAGAGGCAGATTTCTAAGGTGTGCCCACAATGCTCTTTATGAATTCCAAGGACTGTTTAGTAATACTTGGAAATATTCTGTACAAAAACAGTTAGAACATAAATTCTACTTGCCCCAGCACACATGCATATGAACTCCACATAAAATGGTATAAAATCACAATACTTCTATATAATAGTTGCTGTTATAAATAAAATCATCCAATCACATCACATATGTCTCAAAGAAAAATCTTTAAAGCATTAGCAGCGCTTCTTCAATATATCCACTATTTGTATACAGATTAAGTGTCCATATACCCTGATGTACTTATATAGTCCACCATTGTTAAATAACACAGTCTATGAGTCAATGGGTTCGGTGAGATAAAGATCCAGGACTGATTCTACCTTCACACCAAACACTCACCAGATTCCCATGTAATCAGGCTTTGGTTTAAATCCTCAAACCGATCAGCTCATACATTCAACTGGAAGATTGTCCCAATATTGCCAATCGGATCCCCATATAGTCATACTTTGGTTTGAATCCTCAAACTGATCAGCTCCTATACTCAACTGAACAATCGTTTCAATGTTGCCATTCTCTTCTGCTGCCACTTCCTGCAACATCTCCTCTCTACTTCCTCTGGACTCACTTCTCACCCAGAACTTCCTGTCTGTACCTGACATCACTTCTTAGACAGGAAGGGATGTCAGAGAGACCCAACCTATACGTTATGAATTATCTATAAAGGCATTCAAAGCAACATCTACATTTAGACCACATGGGATGAAGGCCCTGACTTTGTAAATCAATTTTATCTCCAATTTGGAGATTTCCCTAATTAATAAATTTCCTCTCCAATGTGAAGTGTATTTGTTGATGCCCACAAAAATCATATTAGAGGGATCGCTATTGCTTGTAGATGCATAATGTCTTAACACTGAATAGTTCTTAAAGCCCTTCCAAATGTTGCCTTTGTGCTCATTCAGCCTAACTTGCAAGGCCCACCAGTAGTAGAGCTTGTAATAAATGGTTTAAAACACAAAGTCTGAGAAGTACTGGTCGAGAACAAAGTATTTGTCCTCCTATTTTTGCACCCAGGTAATAACCATTAATGTTCTGGAAAAGGGAGCCTTCTCCGGGGGATTGAAAACATATGGGGCAATCTTATCTCTAAGAGAGGGAACTACCTGAGGTTTAACAGGCAAAGCAGGTCCAAGGACCTTATCATTGAGTATTATATGCCAGTGTTTGTGGATTAAATGCTTAACCGATTGGTGCTGCATAGAGTATGAAGTAATGAGTGGCAGATAAGGTCATTGCTGGTATTATTAGCTGATTCAGACTTTTCCATCAACAGTGAACTTCTTTCTATCTCCTGACAGAAGAGGCTGAGCTATTAAGCAGCTCAAACGAATATCCCTGGTCAAGATCTCCGTCTTTGTGTTATATTCTTCTATTTCAGTGCAATTATGTATTATCTGCATATACTGACTTTTGGGAACTGACTTCAGTCATGACCAGTGATGGCAGCTATCTAGGGGAATGAAGGAATTTCTAACTGTGGATTTGAAAAAGGTGGAGGTGACAAACCTTCCCCCTTGATTGAGATCTTCAAATCAAGAAAATGGATCTCTTCCAAGCTAGCTTCATAGTTCAGTAAAATGCCCCCATCGTTGTTGTTCACGGATTCCATAAAGCTATGCATGCTATCTTGGCTACCATCCCAGCATATTGCAAAAACCCATGAGGCAAGTACGCAGAGATGCGCAGGATATTGATATTGAATCCAGTGTTTATCTAAATGACATTTCAATTGAAATGGTGCACTAGTAAACAAGCATGCCTTTGGTTATGCATTCAAGAAGAATCAATATGATCAAAATTGTAATAAAATAGCAGAAGAGAAAAATGAAAAGCAAATCAAATTCAGGTGCACAAGTGAATGTGGTTCTTTTCATTGTATTTTTACAAAAAGCATTCATAAAGCCGTTCATTTCCACTATACAAAAACTTTTGACATATTGTAAAGTGCAGTGTGAAGGCTTTTTGATGTGTACCTGCTATCGCAATAATCAGTTGACATTTTGAACTGTAAGAACCATGCTGTGACCCATCTAGTCTTAAAGTAACACTACGATAGCCCTCTTCTCCAAAAATAACCCATATAAATGTACTACTTAATGGCCCTGTAATCTTTTTTTCATGAAATTGTTTATTACAGTGTTTTTCTGCCTCCCTGTAATGTCCTCCATGACCTCCTGAACCTCTCCTATACCCCCACCTCTGTTTGTTTGGAATGAGCAGTGCACATTAGTTATGGCAACGTGCACTGCTCTATGCACACTACAAATCCCATAGGTCCTTATCAGGAGCAGAAGGTATCTTTTGAGGTAAAAATGCATACTTGAACTTTTTTTTTTAACCAGAGTTTAGTGTCACCTTAAAACTTAGAATATACAGTCATTTAGTATTCAAAGTGCTGGCACAAGAATTGTTTTTATGAAGTACTATACTTTTCTACAGAATCCAGAAGGATTACACAGTTTGCACCTCAAAACACACTCTTTTCAGTATCACTAAAAGAATGACTTACATGACAGCTTGATAGGATGGAAAAAAAGAGGTGTAATTGTCAAAGCTGATGAGCCCACAAAAATTCAATGGGCATAGCTGAAAATCCTTGCACAGTTGAATTATGGACTGCTAGTGCCTCAGATACCTAAAGGAAGTTGTAAATCAGGAGCGCTGTCAAACCTTTCTGCTTAATGATATAGCTAGCATGCTGGCTGTTGCGAAATATCTTGGTGTCTCGGATGCCTGCTCAGGATATTGTCATATAAATTTACCAGAGGCAGTACTAATGGAGCACATGTCCACTAATATATCTGCTTCACCTCACAATTTGCAGCATTGAAATTACTGGCTTTTCTCCATACCTTTGCAAAAAAATGTTTTATAAAACCAGATCTTTTTTTTCGGGTAGTGTTGAATCTTCAGTCAGATTTTCATTGTTGTCTGTGTCTCGACAGGGGAGATTCACCCTTTCTACCCTTTCTACTTGTCTTCAGATCCATTGTCTCTGATACAGAAATTGGTAGGAAATCCTAAATTTAGAGTTGTTACAGGAACAGGAGAGGAAGTGAAGGAAAATCTCAATGGGCACACCTGCTCTTATGACACTATCTAAGCCCTTGTACACACGGTCGGACATTCCGACAACAAAATCCGTCAGATTTTTTTTGATGGATTTTGTCCGAAAGTGGTGTTGCCTACGCACGGTCGGACAAAGTTGTCGGAAAATCCGATCGTTGGGAACGTGATGACGTTTGTGCCTTGCAACAGGACTACGTTGCGGCTAGTAGCCAATAGCTTTGGTGTAGTAATTTGATCTGAGCATGCGTGCCACTTTGTCCAATCGGAATTCTCTACAAACGATCGGACAAAGTCCGATCGGATCATGTTGTCGGAAAATTTTATAGCCCAGCTCTAAAACTTTGGCGGTCGGATATTCCAACGGAAACAGTCCGATGGAGCCCACACATGGTCGGATTATCCGACAACGCGGTCCGATCGGACATTTTCCATCGGAATATCCGACCATGTGTACAAGGGCTTAGAGGGGATTTGTCTTGGCTTTTGAGAGATTTCTTTCAACTTCATGTTTTGCCTCTGGGACAGAAAGTGAATATAAATCTGCCCAACCATGTAAGAAGGGTTGACTGAACAGTTATGGTTTTCATGTGCTGTGTGATTCTCCTCCACTCTTGGCTTGGTATAGTTCTCTCTGCCCCTGCTTCTTAGGATGAGGACATGTACATGCTAGAAGACTGGACTTTTATGCCTTTATGGGCCCTATCTCCTAAGGGATGGGAATCGCTATTATGGACATTAGACTGCAATACCAAATAAGTGTAGGAGTATCTCACTCCAGAGAGAGGACTGTAGAGAATAGCAGCAGCCCTCTCTTGTTTAATTTAGGAAGTAGGCTGTAATAATCTGGGTGTAGACTATGTTAAATGTTATGATTGGCATGTGCGGGAACTGTGCGTACCATAATTTGGAAGTATAGATACCTCCTGTATTATACTGCCTCGTTTCTGTGTCACACAGATGTAGTGCCCTCATTAGGCTACTAGTGATTACATTTAGTTTTTGGCCTCTCTGTAGTCAGGGAGAGCAACAATTGTATGGTAAGGTCTGCTCTAGGCTATACTGGTGTGGGTTTGGTTACTCCCTCTGTGTCCCATGGAGCTGGAGCATAGTGGGTTGAACAACACAGATCCCAGTCTGCATATTAATACTTCTCCAACCAATCCCTGGTCAGGGTTGTGGGTGGCCAGCAGTGGGCTGAGGGGGGTATAAATAGGCCATAACCCAGAGCAGAGCTCTCTAGTTCCTGGGGAGGGCTGTGACACCCCTGGGAAATCCCCCTGCAGCTGCATGAATCTTTTATGGGGTGCCGGCTACTTCTTGGCTGGGGACCTCTATCCTACTCTCCTCAAGCATTTGCAGAAAGTTTCCTAAGGATTCAGGACACAGGCAGTTGGAGTACAGAAACTGACTGATATTGCGGGCGACTACACAGTATTCAGGACACAGTGGGAACTTAGAGACTTTCTTTGGCCTCTTTTGGGAGATTTACTTTACTACTAGTACACTCAGGATTGTATGCCTGTTAAAGTGGTTGTAAACCCTCTGGGACCACTTTAACCTACAGGTAGGCCTAGATTAAGGCTTACCTGTAGGTTCAAGAAATATCTCCTTAACCTACACGGTTAAGGATATATTTTACAAAAACCGGGCACCGATGTCTACGGTGCGCAAGCGCCGTAGACAACGGCGCAAGTGCACTGAGCATGCCGTTAGTGAAGCCTACAATGCCGTCATAGACGGCTCCCGCGTGCATGCGCCGGAGTGACGTCATCGCTGCTCCGGCTACTCACAGCGCCGGAGCAGTGATACCCAGGAGGAAGATGGATGCTTTGTGGAAGAGGGGACAGCGGTGACAGCGCAGGCTCCTGTGTCAGGTAAACTATGCATTGCATAGTAGCCCATTATGCTTTACCTTTGCAGGGAAACATTAAACCCATCAGGGTTTACTTCCTCTTTAAGCAGTTCCTGTTTAGTACCAGTTTGTCTACACTTCAAAGGGGATGCCTTCACCCTGAAGTATTAGTTCAGCGTTAGTGTCCTCTACTACCAAATTGCCCTCTAGCTAGTGTGCTAGGTGTACATAGTTGTTAGTGTAGGTAAATTGGCTTGGCTGAGAGACAGGCCTGGGCTGAATCCTAGTCATGATTTCTGGTGCCTCCCCCTGCTTTCTGAAACCTCAGAGAAGATTCTAGATGTAGTGGGTGGAGGCTAGGAGGGGCTGCCATACATAAAAGGGTCTGGAAGGGGGCAGCGTACCTCATAAATAGGTATGAGTCATGCGATCAGGGGCAGTTAGGTGGAAGATGGAGTGCTGCAGAGGCTGTCAGTGGCCCTTGAGGGTGTCCACTAGTCTGGGGGGGGGTGACCTCGGGCCTGGGGTTCGGGGGCTGGAAGATTCCCCCTACAACACACAAAGGAAACCCTTTCTGAAGGCACAGGAGCAAATGAGAGGACAGCAGGGGCAGGTCAGCATATCTAGGAGATCTCATGAGAGTCAGCCGGGGAGGGGGCTGGTGAGTGTCAGTCTGGAGGACTGTGGAGAGAGCATCAGTCTAAAGGATTTTGGGGAGAAGTTAGCCTGGAGGGGTAGTGAAAGGGGTAGCTGCAGCTAGTGCCTGAAGAGGTGGTGCTGGAATCAGTAACCACAGAGAGGAAGTGCTGGGAAAGTGTGAGCTGCGTCACCCTATCTTTAAGTATAGGGGTTGTGAGTCCCTGCCTTTGCTATCAAATTGCAACAAAGTGACACAGCTGAGTTTCTGCAAGCAAGTGAGTGCTGGAGTAAGAAATGGAGCATAGGACTGTACATAGGAAGAGTTGTCCCTGAAGTTGTTTTGAAATCAAGTAGGCATCCTGTAATCTCCAATTGCTATCCAAGTTTATACCCCTCAATAAAATGAAAAAAAACAAGAGTCCTGGACTGTCCTGTGGAAATTCGGTGTGCCTGGCTGTGAAGGCTGTGGGATCCCATTTAATTTGAAGCTCCTTAGTGGATGCACTATATCAGTTTGAAGTTCATTGGAATATACCTAGGCTCATCTTCACCCAATCAAAGTTCTATAACAAAAATAAAAAAACACCAAAAAAAAGACATGCACAGCCTTTCCTCTGACAAATGATTACAAAATACTGTGTGCTATACTGTGAGTTATGGAAGTGTGCCTCATTAGATCATAGTACTAAAAATAGTACTAAAGATAGGATAGAGTTGTAGCAAGCAGCCAGCTTGGTACAGGAGTGGTAGTATCAAGGTAATAGCGTGTTCTGGTGAAGGGGTGATCTGAAAGGTACACAATGCATCCCCTAAGGGACCAGGAAACTGTAAGTGGTCCTCAGCTGCTACATAGGGTCAGACCCAGGGGCCGATCCTGAAACCACGTGAATAGCAAGGCCTTGTGTATGTTCATGTAAATAGGTGGCTCCTATCCTGTTGTACGAGGATGAAATTGTATGAAGCACCTCTTAATTAAGAGGTGGTAGGAGGACTGGGGCTCTGCACTTCCCCTCCTGACATGCAACCAATAAGGACACACTGATCCACAGGTGCAGTACACCCCCTGGAAAGCCGCGGTTGCACTGCACCTGCGGATCAGTGTGAAAGTAGCCTAATAACTACTGGCGGCCGCTCCATTAGGAGCGCAGGGGTGTCGCCCTCTCAATCCATGCGCTCAGGCTCTAATCTACATGCAGAGCGCTGGATGCATGGATACAGTCAGGTTCATAAATATTGGGACAGCAATACAATTCTAATCTTTTTGGCTCTATACACCACCACAATGGATCTGAAATGAAATGAACAAGATGTGCTTTAACTGTAGACGTTCAGCTTTAATTTGAGGGTATTTACATCCAAATTAGGTCAATGGTGTAGGAATTACAACAGTTTGTATATGTGCCTCCACACTTTTTAAGGGACCAAAAGTAATGGGACAATTGGCTGCTTAGCTGTTCAATGGCCAGGTGTGTTCTTTTCTCATTATACCAGTTACAAGGAGCAGATAAAAGGTCCAGAGTTCATTTCAAGTGTGCTATTTGCATTTGGAATCTGTTGCTGTCAACTCTCAATATGAGATCCAAAGAGCTGTCACTATCAGTGAAGCAAGCCCTCATTAGGCTGAAAAAACAAAACAAACCAATCAGAGAGATAGCAAAAACATTAGGTGGCCAAATCAATGGTTTAAAACATCCTTAAAAAGAAAGGATGCACCGGTGAGCTCAGCAACACCAAAAGACCCGGAAGACCACGGAAAACAACTGTGGTGCAAGCATTATTTTTTATTATTGTTTTATCCAACCATTTTTTGGTGCACTCTGGAAGTTTATTGTTTGTTATATTATGTAACACGTTGTTGATGATTCTATGTACTGTATTACCATTGTACCTTCATTACATGTTTACATTTGCTTTATCTGGTTGTATCTTATGGCTATAAATAAATATCCAAGCATGTTCACCAATATTACTTCTTTGCAATCGCATGACTCATATAAAGTCCCACCCCCTTGTTCTTTCCTTTTTGATATTTGATAGGGATGGAAATGTGTGACCTTACCAGTAGTGATGGCCGAACGGTTCGCCCGGCGGTCGTTCGAGGCGAATTTCGGCCGTTTGCCGTCCACCCGATTGGCGGACTTCTGTGTTTACTGTGTAAAAGAACTTTGACCTATGATGACACATCCATCATGGGGCACAGGACAGCCAATTGAGACATTACAGCATATGGACACTTGGACATTCCCCCTAACTTATAAATAGACCCGATCCGGCGGCCATTTTACATTCTTTCTTCTGTCACTATAGGGAGAGGTTGCTGTGTGGAGCAGGGAGAGATTGCAGTGACCCAAATCGCAAGCTATTTGGTATACAAAAGTTATTTTCAGGACTGGTATAGGTGTTAGGTGTAGTTCAGGATATAGGTTTGAGGCAGTGCTGTGCTAGTGATTGTTGCAGCAGCCTGAGTGTCTTTTGTCAGTTTAGAGAAAGGGACAGGATGCTGTGTGCTGCAGGGACAGTCAGTTTAATCATTAGCTGTTACTATTAGGTCCACAAAAGTGCTATTCAAGTTATTGTTCCAGCAGCCTGTGTTTTGTCAGTTTATATAGGGACAGGCAGGAAGCTGTGTGTGAGGCAATGAGGGTCAGTTTAATCAGTAGCTGTTACTATTAGGTCCACAAAGGTTCTTTTCAGGACTGGTATGGTAATAGGCTTGTACACGTATAATATTCTTTCTTCCAAATATAGAAAGAATATTATACTTGACTGCTGCCCTTCTGCTGCAGTCTGCTAATCATTCACAGCCTACTTGTTCCACAAAGGTCCTTATAAGGACTGGTAACTTGGTCTAGGGTACTAAAGTACATAGGGTTGAGTGAGGTACAGTCTGCTATTCCATAAGGACTGGTATAGGTCCACAATACATAGGGTTGAGGTGCACTACTGCTGACCACTGCCCTATACTGCAGCAGTCCTTCATCAGTATAGGGACTGACATACAGTCTGCTAATCAGTCACAACCTACTTGTTCCACAAAGGTCCTTATAAGGACTGGTAACCTGGTCTAGGGTGCTACAGTACATAGGGTTGAGTGAGGTACAGTCTGATATTCCGTAAGGACTGGTATAGGTCCACAATACATAGGGTTGAGATGCACTACTGCTGACCGCTGCCCTATACTGCAGCAGTCCTTCATCAGTATAGGGACCGACGTACAGTCTGCTAATCAGTCACAACCTACTTGTTCCACAAAGGTCCTTATAAGGACTGGTAACTTGGTCTAGGGTACTAAAGTACATAGGGTTGAGTGAGGTACAGTCTGCTATTCCATAAGGACTGGTATAGGTCCACAATACATAGGGTTGAGGTGCACTACTGCTGACCACTGCCCTATACTGCAGCAGTCCTTCATCAGTATAGGGACTGACATACAGTCTGCTAATCAGTCACAACCTACTTGTTCCACAAAGGTCCTTATAAGGACTGGTAACCTGGTCTAGGGTGCTACAGTACATAGGGTTGAGTGAGGTACAGTCTGATATTCCGTAAGGACTGGTATAGGTCCACAATACATAGGGTTGAGATGCACTACTGCTGACCGCTGCCCTATACTGCAGCAGTCCTTCATCAGTATAGGGACCGACGTACAGTCTGCTAATCAGTCACAACCTACTTGTTCCACAAAGGTCCTTATAAGGACTGATAACTTGGTCTAGGGTGCTACAGTACATAGGGTTGAGTGAGGTACAGTCTGCTATTCCGTAAGGACTGGTATAGGTCCACAATATATAGGGTTGAGGTGCACTACTGCTGACCGCTGCCCTATACTGCAGCAGTCCTTCATCAGTATAGGGACTGACGTACAGTCTGCTAATCAGTCACAACCTACTTGTTCCACAAAGGTCCTTATAAGGACTGGTAACTTGGTCTAGGGTGCTACAGTACATAGGGTTGAGTGAGGTACAGTCTGCTATTCCATAAGGACTGGTATAGGTCCACAATACATAGGGTTGAGGTGCACTACTGCTGACCACTGCCCTATACTGCAGCAGTCCTTCATCAGTATAGGGACTGACATACAGTCTGCTAATCAGTCACAACCTACTTGTTCCACAAAGGTCCTTATAAGGACTGATAACTTGGTCTAGGGTGCTACAGTACATAGGGTTGAGTGAGGTACAGTCTGCTATTCCATAAGGACTGGTATAGGTCCACAATACATAGGGTTGAGGTGCACTACTGCTGACCGCTGCCCTATAGTGCAGCAGTCCTTTATCAGTATAGGGACTGAGAGTTTTGTCACAGGGTCATTTAAAAAATGACAGGCAGAGGAAGAGGCAGGCCCTTCTGCAGGGGTGGTAGGGGTAGGGCAGGAGCAACAGGCTTGAGCCAAAGTGGGAAGTTGCAGAAGGTGCGTTCAATTCATTTAAAGGACGCACCAGACTTGGTTGAGTGGCTCACTCAGCCTTACTCTTCTGCACCCTCCTCATCCTCTCGATCTGCACCCTCTTCTTCACTCTCTGCTATGTGCACCCCCAAAGACACTACCACCAACAACACCACCACCACCACATACCTTCCGCTTGAGTCACAGGAATTATTTTCTGATCCATATCAAGACATTTCTGATGCGCAGCCACTCTTGGTATTGGATCAGGAAGAGGAGGTAGCAACAACCGCTACTCAGCAGTCTGACAACAGTACCCAGATCAGCCCAAGGAGGAGGTTGGTCCCTGGTGTTGCTGCCTACCCCGAGATCTCTACTTATAGCGGTGGGGAAGGTGACGTCGATGATGACGTGTCTAGTGATGTCTCGTGGGTGCCCACAAGAGAGGAAGAGGAGGGGAGTTCAGAGGGAGATATGGACCAGCAGATAGGGAGGAGAAGCAGGAATAACTTACATTGCACAGGAGGGACAAAGCAGACTGCAAATGTATCAGGAGCGAGTCATCGACCATGTACGGTCACATCTGACACTCCCAGGACACCGGCACATGGCTCCGCAGTGTGGGCTTTTTTTAACGTGTCCACTGCTGACAATAGCGTTGCCATCTGCAATCTTTGCAGTCAACGCATTAGTCGCGGTAAGCCCAACACTCACCTAGGGACGACCGCCTTAAGAAGGCACATGAGCAGCCATCACCGAGCCCAGTGGGAGCAACGTAACACACAAAGCCACACTCCAGGCTCTCACCGTCCAGCCTTGTCTTCTACTTCTCCTTCTCCTCTCTCCTCACAGTTGTCCTCCACTCCACCTTCCATCACGCCAAGCTCACGTTTTTCTGCAAAAAGGCAGGCTTCCGTGGGCCTAATGTTTGAGCGTAAAAAAATGATGATGCCGGATAACCCTCTTGCCCAACGGTTGACGGCTGGCTTGTCAGAACTCATAGCCCGCCAACTACTGCCATATAAACTGGTGGACTCGGAGGCCTTTCGCAAATTTGTGGCCATTGGAACACCACAATGGAAGGTCCCAGGAAGGAAGCATTTCTCACAGAAGGGCATCCCAGAGCTATATGGCCATGTTCAGCGGCAAATGAATGTATCTCTCTGGGACACAGTGTCAGTGCCAAGATACATCTGACCACAGACACGTGGTCTGGCAAACACGGGCAGGGAAGGTATATCACTTTTACTGCCCACTGGGTGAACCTTCTGACGGCCGTCAAGCATGTAACCCGTGGCACCCGTGTAGATTTGGTTTTACCGCCACGGATTGCATGCAGGCCTGGCCCTTCTTCTCCTCCTCCTCCTAATCCATCCTCCTCCCTCTCCTCCTCGGCTGACTCCTCCTTTTCCGCTGCTAGCGTCTCTTCCGCTGCGCCGCCCCAAGCTCCCCAGAACCTATTCGACATGCCAGGTGAGACGTTGCCATGCCGTGCTGCATCTGTTGTGCCTGGAATCCAAGAGCCACACTGGCCCGGCACTCCTTTCAGCTTTGCGTTCACAGGCAGATCAGTGGCTAACACCGCTCAATTTGACAGTTGGTAAAGTGGTGTGTGACAACGGTGCCAATCTGCTTAGCGCATTGAAACAGGGCAAAATGACGCACGTGCCATGCATGGCACACATCTTAAACTTGGCCGTGCAGCGATTTGTTGTCAAATACCCTGGGGTCCAGGACATCTTGCGGCAGGCAAGGAAAATCTCGGCCCATTTCAGAAGATCTTACACGGCCATGGCTCGCCTTGCTGACATTCAGCGGCCACACAATCTGCCGGTCAGACGTCTTATTTGCGATTGCCCGATGCGATGGAACTCAACCTTCTATATGCTTGATAGGCTGCTCCAGCAGAAACGTGCAGTTAACGTCTACCTGTATGAACTCTGCGGCAGAACAGGTTCTGGGGAGCTGGGTTTTTTTTCACCGCGCCAGTGGCTGCTCATGCGTGACGCATGCAGACTTCTGCAGCCATTTGAGGAGATCACCAAACTGGTCAGTCGCAGCCATGGCGCCATCAGTGACATGGTACCTTATGCATTCTTTATGGAGCGTGCATTGTGTCATGTCATTGATCAAGCTGTGGAGGAGCAGGAGCGGGAAGATGAGGAAGTCGCAATGCTGGATGAATTCCCAGGGGAGGCTACTCTATCTGAGACAAGTGAACAACAGGAGTCTGAAGAGGAGTCAGAGGAGGATGGTGCCGGGGCGGATGAGGAGGAGCAAGAAGAGTATGCTTTAAACCTTTCTGGGATCCCTGTTGTTGTGCGTGGATGGGGAGAGGAGAATGAAGAGGACGACATTATCCTGGATGATGAGCAGGAGCCAGGCCACCACACCGCTTCCAGTTTAGTGCAAATGGGGGCCTTCATGCTCCAGTGTTTTAATAGGGACCCCCGTATAAAAAAGCATAAGGGTCAAGGACCAGTACTGGGTGGCAACGTACTTAGACCCCCGGTACAAACACAAAATGGCGGAAATGTTACCGCCGTCACAGAGGGCTGTCAGAATGGAGCACTTCCAGGCCTTGCTTCGAGAAATGTTACATTCTGCTTTTGCGTGCGCTGGCAGAGGAGCAATTCCCACTCCCAGAGAAGGAGTTGCGGGTACCAATCCAACAGCGCTTGCAGGAAGAGGCCGGTTTGAAGATGTGTTGGTGACTTCGGATATGAGGTCATTCTTTCAGCCGACCCATCGACAGGTGTCATCCGGATCCAGCATCAGGGAACGCCTAGACCATCAGGTGTCTGACTACATCGGGTTAACGGCCGATGTGGACGCTCTGAGGAGTGATGAACCCCTGGAATACTGGGTGGGCAGGCTTGACCTCTGGCCAGAGCTTGCCCAATTTGCAATCGAACTGTTGGCTTGCCCCTCGTCCAGTGTCCTGTCTGAAAGGACGTTCAGCGCAGCAGGGGGGATCGTGACCAATAAGCGTACTCGCCTAGCTCACGACAGTGTTAACTACCTCACATTTCTAAAAATGAATGAGGCATGGATCTCGGAGGAATTCAACACATGTGACCAGTAGACCATGTATATGTCTATAAACAATTTTTTTAATCGAGCACACGGACCTTTCTTCATTTGGCTCACTTCCTTGTCCAAAAAAAGCACACCATACTATATGCCCGTACCCTCCTCTTTGAAGAGGTTGAGCGGTGTCATATTTCTACTGGGGCTGCTTATTATGAGGGTCTCCCACCATCCCTGTGCTGTGCTGACTTCCTCCTGGGGCTGTACCTCTGCTGTGCATATTATGAGGGGCTCCTACCATCCCTGTGCTATGCTTATTATGAGGGGCTCCCACCATCCCTGTGCTGTGCTGACTTCCACCCGGGGCTGCTTATTATGAGGGGCTCCCACCATCCCTGTGCTATGCTGACATCCTCCTGGGGCTGCTTATTATGAGGGGCTCCCACCATCCCTGTGCTGTGCTGACTTCCTCCTGGGGCTGTACCTCTGCTGTGCATATTATGAGGGGCTCCCACAATCCCTGTGCTATGCTCATTATGAGGGGCTCCCACCATCCCTGTACTATGCTCATTATGAGGGGCTCCCACCATCCCTGTGCTACGCTCATTATGAGGGGCTTCCACCATCCCTGTGCTATGCTGACTTCCTCCTGGGGCTGCTTACAGTGCAGGTGTCAGTGCTGTATATCACGGTGCTGGTGTCAGTGCTGTATATCACGGTACTGGTGTGAGTGCTTTATGTCACGCTGCTGATGTCAGTGCTCTCTATCACGGTGCTGCTGTCAGTGCTGTATGTCACGGTGCTGGTGTTAGTGCTTTATGTCATGCTGCTGATGTCAGTGCTCTCTATCACGGTGCTGGTGTCAGATCACTCTATCACGGTGCAGGTGCCATTGCTGTATGTCACGCTGCTGATGTCAGTGCTCTCTATCACGGTGCTGCTGTCAGTGCTGTATGTCACGGTGCTGGTGTTAGTGCTTTATGTCACGCTGCTGATGTCAGTGCTCTCTATCACGGTGCTGGTGTCAGATGACTCTATCACGGTGCAGGTGTCATTGCTGTATGTCACGCTGCTGATGTCAGTGCTCTCTATCACGGTGCTGCTGTCAGTGCTGTATATCACGGTGCTGGTGTTAGTGCTTTATGTCACGCTGCTGATATCAGTGCTCTCTATCACGGGGGTGTTGTCAGATCACTCTATCACGGTGCAGGTGTCATTGCTGTATGTCATGCTGTTGATGTCAGTGCTCTCTATCACGGTGCTGGTGTCAGATGACTCTATCACTGTGCAGGTGTCATTGCTGTATGCCACGCTGCTGGTGATCATCTCTTGCACCCTCTTCTTTGCCTACCCTGACCTTCCCTCTCCTCCATTGCCTTCATGCGATCCACAGTCCTGAATTGTCACAACAATTTCACATATAAAAAAAGAATGCTTGTAGTTGTCGATCCCAGATTCACCTCATACATGTGTTATATCATTGGCCATGGGGTGGGACTTTGTTTGCACAGCTATTAATTATTTTGTGGCTGCAAATTTGACCTGTAGGTTTGCAAAGTTCGCCTCCCATTGAAGTCAATGGGGCCCGCCGCGAACGTTGCGGTTCACGAACGATCGGCCGCGTTCGCGGTCCGTGTTCGCGAAACATCCCGTCGGAAGTTCGTCCATCACTACCTACCAGGCCACAATTTTATTTAAAGTCCCAAGGGATGGAATAACTGGCCTCACCATGTTCTGTGTTTGTAAAGTCCCTCAATACAAATTTCCTTGTTCTCAATACCTGTGGTGGATGACTGAAGAATTCTTTCCCTGGTAAAGAAAACACCCTTCACAACAGTTGGCCAGATCAAGAACACTCTCCAGGAGGTAGGTGTATGTGTGTCAAAGTCAATAATCAAGAGAAGACTTCACCCAAGTCAATAAACCATTGGTGAGCCTCAAAAACAGGAAGGCCAGATTAGAGTTTGCCAAACAACATCTAAAAAAGCCTTCACAGTTCTGGAACAACATCCTATGGACAGATGAGACCAAGATCAACTTGTACCAGAGTGATGAGAAGAGAATGGAGAAGGAAAGGAACTGCTCATGATCCAAAGCATACCATCTCATCAGTGAAGCATGGTGGTGGTAGTGTCATGGTGTGGGCATGTATGGCTGCCAATGGAACTGGTTCTCTTGTATTTATTGATGATGTAACTGCTGACAAAAGCAGCAGGATGAATTCTGAAGTGTTTTGGGCAATATTATCTGCTCCTATTCAGCAAAATGCTTCAGAACTCACTGGACAGCGCTTCACAGTGCAGATGGACAATGACCCGAAGCATACTAAGCAACCAAAGAGTTTTTTAAGGGAAAGAAGTGGAATGTTATGCAATGGCCAAGTCAATCCCCTGACCTGAATCCGATTGAGCATGCATTTCACTTGCTGAAGACAAAACTGAAGGGAAAATGCCCCAAGAACAAGCAGGAACTGAAGACAGTTGCAGTAGAAGCCTGGCAGAGCATCACCAGGAATGAAACCCAGCGTCTGGTGATGTCTATGCATTCCAGACTTCAGGCTGTAATTGACTGCAAAGGATTTGCATTCAAGTATTAAAAAGTGAAAGTTTGGTGAATGATTGTTAATCTGTCCCAGTACTTTTGGTCCCTTAAAAAGTGGGAGGCACATTTACAAACTGTTGTAATTCCTACACCGTTCACCCGATTTGGATATAAATACCCTCAAATTAAAGCTGAAAGTCTGCAGTTAAAGCACATCTTGTTTTCGCTTCATTTCAAATTCATTGTGGTGGTGTATAGAGTCAAAAAGATTAGAATTGTGTCGATGTCCTAATATTTATGGACCTGACTGTATGTGATACTTAATACACTGACCTTTTGCCCTTCCTGTTTCTGCTGGCATCGTTCTCCAGGCTGCTAGAAAGGTCCCAGGTGAAGTGCACCTGGTTTCACTCTGCCTGGGACAGGAGTCAGAGTAACAGATGAAGCATCGGCTTATGTGGCTCCTGCTCCCTCAACGGCTGCCTGCTTCCTCCACTGCCAGCGCCACTCTGATGCTTTGGGATGGCGGGTTCCAAACCACTGATCGCAATCTGGACTTCTCCACCCACCATCCCAGAGCATGAGCATGTGCTTCCCTGGTTTGGGGTTGAGGGCCACATCCAGGGTTGCCACTTTTTCTTCAAGCCAAACCTGAACACTTTAGCAGCGCACAGCTTTTTTTTTAGCACACTCTATATGATTGTAAAAGACCTGGGATACATTTGGGTGCTCCAAAGAGAATAATAATGTGGCTTACATAGTGCCTCCTCGCCCTCCTATCAGTTCTGAGCCTCATTCCTGGCTGAATAATGAGTCTAGATTTCAGGTGGACTGAAACCCAGACACATGATTCAAAACTCGAACTGTCCGGGTGAATCCCTGCCCTAGCCTAAAGTACTACAACACCTACCTCTGATCGCTAAGGGGTGCTTACACTCAGACAAAGGCAGCAAAAAAACTGTATGCAAGGGTAACTAATGCAAACTGTAATGTATAGTAGGTTAGCTATAGATAGTTGCTAAAGTGAAAATACAGACAATGCTTTCAACTGACGAACTGAATATACGCATATTACTGTGCAAGCTTTCGAGAATACTCAATCTTCCTTTTCAGGTATTGCCTGACAATGAGGTGAGCATTCCACACATTACAATACACTACAAAAATGTATTAATCCAATAAAAAGGATCTTCTAATGCAAATAGTAAAGCTGACTGAGCAGGCTCAAGTATTTGTTCTTTTTCTTTTTTTTTATTCCTTTTTTCCTGTGTGGGTGGTTTTCATGAAACTTTAGTGTTTCATTTTTTTTACTGTAGCCTAATAAGTATATTTTGTTTGAGACATAAAAGAATTTGTGACAAAATAAACTGGAACCTAAAATGTCATACAGTATAGAAAGTACAAACAGAGGAATGCAACTTCAGTAGCACATTCCCCCTTTTATTTTAACAGTGTACTTTTTCTCTGTGTATCTAAGTACTACAAATAGTATCAGTGAAACAGAAAGAGAATGAAAACTTCCTTGTTTGCAATACAAGTATTTTTCATTTTCCAGCTTGTCAGTTTGGGAGTGACGTAAAAGAAATTTGCAAATTCTGTACAGAATAGGTAAGAGGAGCAAGGAATATTTGTATGGCAAATGTCTGACCTCGGAATTTGAACACTTGTCCCTGCTGGAAATAATTCTGTTTGGATGGACGCAGATGTAAACTGGTGACACCTTGTTGTATTTGTCAAAGCAGCACCAAGAGCAATGTTTGCTCAGTTAACATGCGTTTCCTACAAACTAAAATGACAAAACTGAAATTTAAAGTAGTATAACAATATAAAACAGGAGGAACATTGTTTAAAAACAGAAGGGAATAATAGGGCACAATGCACAACCCAAACATAAATTGAATTTGTAAAGCATGGGAAAACTCAAAGTTGGAATTTAACTTTGGGTTCTATTTTAAATAGAAATAAAAAAAAATGGATCTGACATAAGTATGGATGCTGCCATTGCAAACCTCTGTCTAATAGTATTATTTTCCTGGCTGCCTTCGACCTAAATAATTATGGGTCACTGACCGTAACATGCATGTCAAATATAAAGTTAAAACCAATGAGCATGACAGAGAAGGTTAGACCAGGTAATTGATGAGCGTGACAGCCAAGCAACTAGCATTTTAAGGAGAGGTCCACTAAAATACTTTCTATATATTTTCAGGGCAGGTTTCTTTTGAGCTAAAAATAACAGATTCCATGCAATCTAATAAAGCATGTGATGGTACCAAAAACCATTGAACCAGGCCACTTGTCAGGAGTGTCAAATAGCAATATTTCAATGAATTTAGTTATGTATTTGCTACATCTGGAAATGTCATCAATGAGACAACCTTTCTGTTCAAATTATTAGTGGATAAACACTCATCCCGTCCACTTACAGATTACATTGTTTAACCATTTATGGACATTGGGCATGCCACACATGTTCAACAAAATGTAATCTACATAATTTGGCTGTGTGAAGTATGCCCAGACCGTCCTCCTCACCTACAGCTATCCAGCCACATTTACCTCAAAGACTGGGTAATATACATAGTGCAAGGGTCAGGTGTATGTAATGTGCATAGAAGAGGGTTTTTGGATTGGGTAACATACAGAGTGCAAGGCTCAGCTGTATGTAATGTACTGGGTGCAGAGGTCAGGTGTATGTAATGTGCAAAGACTTGTTTGTAATGTGCAAAGGCTTGTTTTGTGTATGTAATGTGCAAAGGGTTAGGACTGGGTAACATATAGAGTGCAAGGCTCAGGTGTATGTAATGTACTGAGTGCAGTGGTCAGGTGAGTGTAATGTACAAACAAGAGGGGTCAGGATTGGATGACACACAGAGAAAGGGGTCAGGTGTATGTAATGTGCAAAGAAAATTAGTCAGGACTGGGTAACACACAGAGTGCAAGGCTTAGGTGTATGTAACACAGTTTCCCATGATGTGTTGAGCCCTTTCATGGCCCCAACAGGGCCATGAAACAGAGGAATCCATAGATCAAGGAAGGGGTGGTATTCTACACACAGGGGTCTTGATGTCAGCTGGGGTCCCGGCTTTCCAGGAGGAGAAGAGAAGCTGTAGCAGTGATCAGGCAGGCGGGCCAACACATAACAAAAAGAAGGAGGGGGAACCAACTGAATAAAGGGTACACAGCTTTACCACCAGGTACTGCTGTGTACCAGGTACCACTCGAATATGGTACCAGGTACCACTCACATTGTGTGGGACTCAGTGGCCAAGGAGAGCATATGAAAAAATGTGCACTGAAACAGAGAGAAGGCACAGTACCACACAGATAGAGCCCAGGGAAATAATAACCAAAAAATAGCATAAATTATCAGATTAAATTTATTGAAAAAGGAGATGACAAAAATGACATAGAAAATTGCAGGCGAGCCAACACACACATACAAGCATCACACACCACATATACACATCACAAACACACAACACTTACAACACACACAAAGTAACACATAACACGCCACACATAAATTACAAACATGCATCACACATAAATTACAAACATGCATCACACATACATTACAAATGTAAATCAAACACACAAACAAACATCACACACATACAAAGACACACACACACACACACAATTCCACTCTGCAGGGAGAATTGAATAGGCAGACCCCACCCCAGTAATCTCCACAAGGGTCTCTGATTCTCCTTGGATGTTTCCAGCAAGTTACCTTGGGCCGATATTAGAAATCATGGAGCTGGGGTCTCATATGATGCTGCTCACAGGCAGACCCGGTCCCTATTGGGTCAGCAGGGTGGCCCGGTACAGACAGGCCGCCTGTAGGCCCTTGTCTACAGCCTTCCAACCACATTTTCATGGTTTAATGCTTGTTTTGTATTGGGGTATTCTGACGGAATCAGTCCGATGCATACCACACACAGTCGGTCTGATAGGACACATTCCGACAGATTCTCCGACCGTGTGTACAAGGGCTTATAGGGAAGGGGCAAAAACAAGTCCTTTTTAGTAAATCTTAAAACTTAGTAGTTAGGTAGTGGTTCAGGTTTTGCATCAATGCTCCTGGTTCATATTTTTTGGGGGTGAAAATCAGCCTGCCACCAGACACGCACGGTATGTACTACCTTCTTACATAAAACAGATAATTCGATTTTTTTTAACAAGTTACTTCAGTATGCAGTGACAGCGTGCAGTGTGTTGAGACACAATACAATTGGCGAGAATTCAGCTTTTATCAGAAATCTAATTGGTTACCATACATTATGCGGTTTGCAGTATACCGTGTACTAAGTTAAGTGGGTGTTGTGCCTGTAAAATCAGTACAACCTTGTTGGAAACACTTCATTGTCACAAGACTTCATTGCATCAGTGGTTTTTTGTTTATTTTCTTTTTTTAATGAAATAAAAATGAATGTTCATGTTTGTGAAGGGAGCCACAACAGCAAAAAGAACACTACTCTACTGTATGAATAATTGACATTTGCTGTAACTAGTACTTACTGGGTGGCTCTGTAGTTGGTCTTTACACGCTAATCAGTGCTTGAACTTGTACTAGATGGTTTGTACCATAGTATACACTTTTTTTCAATGTTTTGTTTTTGATACTGACTCAGCTGTATTGTTAGGCCTCAAAGATCTGTTTTATGCTTACTGTTTTTACATTTCAAAGACATTGAATCAAATGTATAGTGAAAGATGCTGATTGGGTTGAATGAAGATCATCCCATGTCTATGTTCACCTGATGGGCACTTAAAGCAGAGCTCCAGTCCCCATAATCAATTTTTTTATAAACTATCCCCCGCGATTGTTGGTACTTGTACATTGATATTTGGATACTGTCCTAACTGTCTTCATGACAGTGTTGCGCACAGTGGACACAGGAACATAAAGATCTCTGGATCTGATGGACTTGTAACCCTGAGATTTTCCATGCTTTTCCATAATTTTTGTTCTCAAATCCTCAGACTATTCTTTGCTGCTCGTTCTCTTCTCCATGCTCTGTGCTGCACACAGAGACATACAACAGAAAGACTGAGTCAATTTTTCACCATTTTAACTGGTTGGCCGTGTGATTTCTATATTGTCAGCACCTGTTAATTGTTACCGGTGAGTTTAATTACAAATTACAGGAGCATCCCAAACTGGAATGCAATTATTTCTTACAAATTTTAGAAGGTGCCAATAATTTTGTCCAGTGCATTTTTGGAGTTTTGCCTGGAATGTGTCAGATTTGGCTTTCTCCACTTTTTTGTGTCATACCAATATAAACAAAAGAAAGAAACATGAGAATGCCTAAACATTTTTAATTGCAATCATTTTCTGAGCAAAGTGGTGCATTATCTGACAGAAATACAGGGGTGCCAATATTTTTGGCAATGACTGTATGTATATGTTTTGTGAGACAGGATTGTGGACAATGTATATGTGTCACCTTGGTTGCTCATTAGTTAGTCTTAGCTGTGTACAGACCTTTTATGTGTGAGCTAACTTAAGCCTAGTACTCAGGGGGAGAATATCTGGAGACATTGGCCGGTTCAATAAAAAAAACGGCCGACATTTGGCCCGTGTGTACGGCAGTCAGTCCAACAGAAGCCAGGCAGCTTCCGTTGGACATGCATGCTGAAAAACCAGCAGCCGACCGGCTCCCAATCAGCACTCGGTGTGGTGTGTACCAGGCTTTATGCTCAGGGCTCTCTCTGTTGTGGAAGCCTACTGCTGGGTAAAAGACCTGACTGCTGACAGAACACTAAAGGCAGACAGAACACTAAAGTGCTGACTGTTTGGGCTTGGCCAAGATAGCAGAGTAAGCAGATGTGCTTCCCGGAGCTCCACTAGAGATTGATCTGATTTCTTCTCCTAACCCAGGGATTCCTTACCCTACACCCTTTGGCTGGGGGTCCTATGCCTCACAAATCTTATGGCCACTGAGGGGTAGTACGAAGCTTCACTTTCCCCCTTGTACACCCGATCCTCCTGGTCTGGAGTCACATGGGGCGGGAAGCCTGAAGCGCTGCTCTAACATGGCTACCCAAACAGATCCAGTGGCTGAGGCTGCTGCTCCTTCCCTACCTGGCATACTGCGGTTTATGGCAGCCATTACCACATGTTAGGCATCGCTTACCAACAAGATTGAGGTGGTGCAGCTGGATACCGGACTTATCAGACAAGATCTGGACAAAACCCGGTCCCGACTCACAACAGCTGAACAGAGAATCAGCCACATGGAGGATGAGGTCAGGAAACATCCTACAGCTATCCGCACCCTGCAGGCTAAAATGAGGGCCTTGGAATATTGTTCAGAAGATGCAGAAAATTGCAACAGAAGAAACAGAAGACTGGCAGACGCTCGTATGACTGGCAATCAAATCGTGTAGATGCGAATGGGATTGGAGGTTCAGAGTGAGGCTTGGTTAGGTGGTAACCGTTTATAGGGAGGTGACGCAGTGCCGCCCATGCCCCTTGATGTCATAATCTATTACAAAACGCGTAGGGCGGAGCGACGCGCTGACATCACCTTGTGTCTGTAAACAAACGCTCAGGAGGAAGGGGTTTGTTTGAGTGTGTATCAGCCGATACACTGGACTAGAGGCTCTTTTGTACTTATGCTTCTAATGCCGCGTACACACGAGCGGAGTTTTCAACATCCAAAGTCCGAAGGACCGAGTACGTCAGACTATCCGATCGTGTGTAGGCTGCAACGGACTTTTGATTCACCAAAGTCTGACGGACTTTAGAATATGGAACATGCTTCAAATTTTCCCGAAGGAACTCCGCCGGACCCGGTCCCCTTCGAAAACTCTGCTCGTGTGTATGCTACTCCGACGGACTAAAACCGACGCTAGGGCAGCTATTGGCTACTGGCTATGAACTTCCTTATTCGAGTCGGGTCGTACGTCATCACGTTCGAATCCGTCGGAGTTTAGTGTGATTGTGTGTGGCCAAGTCCGTTCGGCCGAAAAGTCTGTCAGAACTCCGTCGGAATTCCAGCAGAACTCCGACGGAACTCCTTTGGAAGTCTGTCGGACTTAAGTCCGCTCGTGTGTACGGGGCATAAGTGTTATTCCTTTTTTTATACAATAAATACATGGGTTTTACACTATCGGAGCTCTTTTGTTTTTTAGGTTGAATCCTTCTGTGTTCGTGGAAGATCTACTGCAATCTATGTTGCCCTCCACCCAGCTCTCACCATACTTCACTGTGGAGAGGGCGCATCGAGTGCTGCCACAGCCAGGCCCTACGGAGTCCCCTCCCCGCATGATGATCCTTCTGCTCCTCAACTTCAAGGACCGGGATGAGATCCTGAGGGCTTCCCAGGTCACAGGGGAACTCAAATACCACAATGGGAGGCTGTTACTGTTCCAGGACTATACCATGGAGACCCAAAAGCTGCGTAGCTCTTTCGATGGTCAAGGCTGCCATGAGGGCCAAAGGTATCAAGTACAGCATCCTGTTCCCAGCCAAGCTGCATGCCGTGAATAGGGAACAATCAGATTTTTCACCAGCCCTAAAGTTGCTGCAGCCTGGTTGGAGTCTTTTCTACCCATGAGGTGACTGTATACTGCTCTATCTCAGGTTTGATTGTTATATTACTAAATCCAATGTTGGAGGGGCTCAGCTAGCTCTCACCATAGGACCCACGGCTGTGAGGCCCTCACACAGTGTCTTGACTGGTTATTTCCTTTCAGCTACTTAAGAGTTCTTCCATTTCCAATGGCTACTGTGTAAACTTGGGAGATCCTCTGCAGTCTTTGGTTTATACTGTTTATTCATGCAAGAGGACCCTAGATTTTAATGCAACAGACTACAAAATTTCTGTCCCTGGTTTGACCAGGTGTCCTTCCAACTCCTGAAATATACTTGGCATCTCCAACTGGGAATGCTAATAACTGATTTTCTTTTCACCCCTACATGTTCTGTTAGGAGGGGTGCCAATGCTCTGCTTAATGACGAATGATTCCCTTTTCTTTTTGTTACATTATTGGACTGGGGGATTTATGGGTTTAATGCATGTCACCGGGTTGGGGGATTTGCGTGGTGGTTGGCCATTGTTGACTATGTTTGGACTGGTGCTAGAAAATACTTTTTGCGCTTTATATCATCCGTACTTCAATATGTCTTTTTATTTCTGGTATCAAATAATTTGTCTTATATTCTGTACATGTAATTTATTTTAACATAAAATAAAAACTTTTGAACGAGAAAATACTTTTTGCTAGTTTTGTTATATTCATGTTTTATGTTGGACTTAGATTTCCCATACTAGGGGAGGTGGGCAGTCTTTTTGTGCTCCACTTTTTTTATTTTTCCTTCTGCAGTATTGCTAAATTTTCAGTGTTCTAGTGGGATGTCTGGGGCCTCGGATCTGCTGTTAAGAGGTCCCTGGTTTTCACTTACCTTAAGAAATTTTCTCCACAATTGTGCATTCTACAGGATACCCACTTGGCGAGTCCTTGCCCTCAAAAAGTCTGGGGTGAGTTCTCATTATCATGCCACCTACTATAGCTATTCTAGGGGGGTAAGAATTTTGGTGCATAGGTCTCTTCCCTTCCAGTTGCATGACGTGAGGACTGACCCAGGGGGTAGATATGTGATCTTACAGGCCTCAATTGCATCCACTATGTATGTGTTGGTGGGACTTTAGAAGATGTTAATCTTCTGTAGCATATTATGCTAATTATGGCTACTTATGGGTTTCCTAATGTATTATTGTTTGGAGATTTTAATTTGGTCCCATTCCCAGCTCTAGATAGACTCCACCCCTCTGCCAGGGGGTCCTCAGGGTTGCCATAATGGGCTTCCATCTTTGCAATGGTAGATATTTAGCACCATTTTCATCCTACCAACAAGGAATATACCTGCCATTCATCTTCCTTTCAATCCCTCTCCCACATTGACCTGGCCTTTACTACCCAGAGCTTTGTTCAAGCTGAAAGGCTTCACTGCCTGGTTCCCTTACAAGGAATGGTGGCAGCAGCACCCGGGAGTCGATCTGAAGATTAGCTGGGGGCTCCCTGGACAGGTAAGTGCCCTAATATTAAAAGTCAGCAGCTGCAGTATTTGTAGCTGCTGACTTTTACATATTTTTTTGGGCTGGATGAGAGGAAGCAAAAACTAAAGAGTCAGCTCAAGTTTACACTTTAAAATGTTATTTCCTAAAGGAATGTTATCAATAACTAAATGACAATTCTCGATTCAAACGTTTAACAGTGAACACTATAATCCAAGAACCCAAGCAACCAAACAGTGCACATCCAATGCCTATGTGAACAGACTACAGGAGAGCAGAGGAATGGCTCTTATGAGTGTCAGACCACTCTCTACTGCTCCTTCACACATAAATGCAGAACAGTAAATAACAAATACAACTCTTAGCAAGGAGAAAACTGTATTGCAATTCAACCTGCTCTTCAGAGAGTTTTTGGTGAATTATAGCTCTATGAGCTTCAGTAAAACAAATCCGTGAAGTGGGGAGGGAGGTGAAAGTAGTCCTGTATTGCTGTGTGGCTGTCAGGTACTCACCAGGGCAGAGATGCTGAGAGCGGCTTCCCTTGAAACTAAGTGTGCTATACCCCTGAAGGTGGCACAGAGGGTATCGGGCACGGAGAGACACGGGTCACCAGCAGGCGGACAAGGCTTGCGAGGATATCTTCTGCCGGAGAGTAGGACCGTGCAGAGTAGACTTGTCACTGGACCGATGAGATGCCCGGCCGGGTCTCAAACACATTGATTGAGAAGGGAACTGGAACTGGGTAAGCTGATGAGGACGAGGGTCCAGCACAGAGTTCTGGGTGTAGAGGAGTCCTTAGGCAGGCCGAGGTCATACACAAGGTTCAGGCAAATAGAAAGGATCCTGGAGCAGGCTGAGGATCAAACACAGGGTCAGGCAATAGCAAGTCCTTAGGGCAGGCCAAGGGTCAAACTTGGGGTATCAACAATAGCAAGTCCTTTGAGCAAGCCAGGGGTCGAGCACGGAAGGCAGGCGGAAGCAAAGTCCTTTAAAGAAGCCAAGGGTCAAACACGGAGAGCAGCCAAGCAGAGAAGTCCTTTTAACAAGCCAAGTACTGGAGAGATTCAGGGGTGGTCAAGACGATCCGGGTCACAACAGGCAGGCACAGGTACACAGAGCTAGGAACAGGAACACTGGAAGTTGAAGAGACAAACCAGCAATTAACAAGGAGCAGAGCTGCCTTTTATAGGCCCGCCAGGGGGATCTCAGGCTGTGCGCGCACGTGCCCATGCAGATGCGCCATATCGTGCACCCGCAAGCACTGACCAGTTGAACCACTCACCCGTATTCGCTGGCCCGTCAAATCGCGCACCCATATGCGCTAGTGTGTTACTCCACCACGCAGGTGCACAGGGAAGCGCCGATACTGACAGGCTCTGATTCTGTTACAGTGGCAGTCCAGTTGATCTTTAGCTAGCCCTTGATGTTTAATTGCATGCAAGGAAATTTTGGATGGTAAAGTAAAGCAACTAAATCAATAAGTTGTGAATTAACAGCAAACAATCTTCCTGTGTGAATTAAACTGTAACTGAATTCACAGTGATCACTGACTTAAAGATGTTATTTTCTGTGGAACTAAAAGCAACAGCAGAGTAATAGAAAGCAAAGATATCTGTATACAGTGTCTATGATATTTGGTCTAGATCCCTGGAACTAAAGATAATAAAGAATGCAGGAGACAATGGTGTCCATATACAGTGTCTATAAGATTTGGGCTGTTGCCTGCTTACCATGCTGGAACCAGAAGTGATGATGATGATGGTGATAATAATAGTGATGATGATGGTCTCTCAGGAATGTGGCTCAGGGGATGACATCCGGCCAACGCCGCACCGTGCCATGGCTTACCGGAATCTGATGCCACGACTGGATGACTGGGATAGGAACGGCTCCCAGGCTACTGCCGGACAGCGAAGGGGAGCTGTCCACAGCTGTCCCTCCAGATATCCACTGGAAAAGTCTGCTAGTGCAAGCCACGAATCAGCTGCAACTCGCACTATCACAAAATCCCTTCATACAGATCTACGCGGGGTCCCAAGAGAGCGCCTTAGGCCTCCATTTATCTGTCTTATAGTCTCTCCCAGTGGTATGTTCTTCCCCATTAGCCATTAGGCTGGTAGTTGTAGTTCCACATGATTCAGCCAGAGGGCGAATCCCATTCATACGGACTACATATCCCAAGATGATTTGCTCGGCCTCTGAAAAAGGAGGTAACAGGTCAGCATCACAATCAACACTAGAGGGAAAACAGCTCTCCCTGCAGAAATGCCACAAATGTCTCCTGATTGCAGGAATATGTAATTATCCAGCTCCTGCCTACATCCATATATATAAATAGACATAAAACAACTACTTACAAATAAAAAATGGAGTAAAATAAAAATGGCTCAAGAAAAGAGCATTATATTTTCCTTTTAACTAACAGTATATTTAGCTTAACCACTTCCCACCCGGCCAATGCATATATGCGGCCGGGTGGGAGCCGTCTACTCCTGATAGGACGTTCAGGAACGTCCTTCAGAAGTAGCGGGATTGCGCGCGCGCGTGCCCGCGCAGCGGCGCGATCCAGATGTGCTCGTGTCACCCGGACACGGCACATCTCAGATCGGCAGGAGGGCTCTGTGATTGGCCCTCCTGATCACATGACGGCCGTGTCCAATCACGGCCGTCATGTGATGTAAACAAACAGCTGGTTGCTAGGCAATCGGCTCTCCTCTCCTCACACGGAAGTCATCGCTGAGGAGAGGAGAGCAGAACGCTGCAGCCGGCTGATGATCAGTGAGTATGAGCTGTTTTTTACAGCTTTTTACTCACTGATCATCAGTCTAGTGTAAACACACAACACACAACACAGTGTAAACACAGTCCCCACACATGTCCCCAAAACACACGTCCCCAAAACATACATGTCCCCAAATAATAAAAACACATGTCCCTAATAATAAAAACATGTCCCCCACATATATACCACTAAAATCACATGTCCCAATGATTATCTGCACACATATGTACGTGATCACCTGCACACATATGTACATGATCATTTGCGTACATATGTCCGTGATCACACAAACCAATAATTATACACTTAACGGAATTTTTTTTACCAAAAACATGTAGCAGAATACATTTTGGCTTAAATTTATGACAAAATTTGATTTTATTGGATTTCTTTTAAAATAGAAAAAAGAAAATTATGTTTTTTTTCCAAATTTCCGCTTTTTTTGCGCTTATATCGCAAAAAATAAAAAACGGAATCGTGAATAAATAACACCAAAATAAAGCTCTATTTGTGCGAATAAAATGATAACAATTTCATTTGGATACAGTGCAGCATGACCGCGCAATTGTCACTGAAAGCGCTAGAGCGATGAAAGCTGAAAATTGGGCTGGGAAGGAAGGGGGCGAAAGTGCCCTGTATTGTAGTGGTTAAGAAGTGACAATGAATTTGAATTATATTAGTGAGAAGGACAAGGCACAGTCTAAGAAGGGCGCCTGGATGTGAGCTCTTTGTTCCTGCAGGAAGTAATATAGATGTGGGAACTATGCTTTCTTCATGTATATCTCCGCTAAGAAAATCGGATGACAGTGATGAATTTAATAAAAGCTACAAATTGCTAAAGTGTAGTATGTGCTGACAGGTCCTTCAAACTTCATCCAGTTTCAACTGAACATTGACAAGGCTTTTTTTTTTAAAGGCAACCCAGCCTTCTTTTTTCTGCTATACTAGCTTATTAATTATAATTTATTACTTATTATGAAGACAGTGAAATTTAAGTTAAAATGAGAGTAAAGCTCATTATGTCCAAATGTCTGAGTGACCACAAATATAGTCTCAAGTAATATAGAATGTATCTCACAAAGGTGAGTACACCACTTTTTGAAAATATTTTATTATATTTTTCACTTTGCTACAATGTAAAGTAGTGAGTGTACAGCTTGTATAACAGTGTAAATTTGCTGTCCCCTCAAAATAACTCAACACACAGCCATTGATATCTAAACCGTGGCAACAAAAGTAAGTATACCCCTAAGTGAAAATGTCCAAGTTGGGTCCAATTACCAATTTTCCCTCCCGGTGTTATGTGACTCATTAGTGTTACAAGGTCTTAGGTGTGAATGGGGAGCAGGTGTGTTCAATTTGGTGTTATTGCTCTCACTCTCCCATACTGGTCACTGGAAGTTCAACATGGCACCTCATGGAAAAAACTCTATGAGGATCTGAAAAAAAAGAAATGTTGCTCTACATGAAGATGGCCTAGGCTATAAGAAGATTGACAATACCCTGAAAATGAGGTGCAGTATGGTGGCCAAGACCATAAAGTGGTCGACCAAAGAAGGTGAGTGAACGTGCTCAGTGTCATATCCAGAGGTTGTCTTTAGGAAACAGATGTATGAGTTCTGCCAGCATTGCTGCAGAGGTTGAAGGGGTGGGGGGTCAGCCTGTCAGTGCTGTCACCCCAGAAGAAAGCCTCTTCTAAAGATGATGCACAAGAAAGCGCGCAGTTTGCTGAAAACAGACTAAGGATGTGGATTACTAGAACCATGTCCTGTGGTCTGATGAGACCAAGATAAACTTATTTGGTTCATATGGTATCAAGCGTGTGTGGCTGCAACCAGGTGTGGAGTACAAAGACAAGTGTGTCTTGCCTGCAGTCAATCATAGTGGTGTGAGCATCATGGTCTGGGGCTGCATGAGTGTTGCCGGCACAGGGGAGCTACAGCTCATTGAGGGAACCATGAATGTCAACATGTACTGTAACATACTGAAGCAGAGCATGATCCCCTCCCTTCAGAGACTGGGCCGCAGGGCAGTATTCCAACATGATAACAACCCCAAACACACCTCCAAGACAACCACTGCCTTGCTAAAGAAGCTGAGGGTAAAGGTGATGGACTGGCCAAGCATGTCTCCAGGCCTAAACCCTATTGAGCATCTGTGGGACATCCTCAAATGGAAGGTGGAAGAGTGCAAGGTCTCTAACATCCACCAGTTCCATGATGTCATCATGGAGGAGTGGAAGAGGACTCCAGTGGCAACTTGTGAAGCTCTTGTGAACTCCATGCTCAAGAGGGTTAAGGCAGTGCTGTAAAATAATGTTGGCCAAAAAAATTGACACTTTGGGCCCAATTTGGACATTTTCGCTTAGGGGTGTACTCACTTTTGTTGTCAGTGGTTTAGACATTAATGGCTGTGTGTTAAGTTATTTTGAGGGGACAGCAAATGTACACTGTTACACAAGCTACACACTCACTACTTTACATTGTAGCAAAGTGTCATTTCTTCAGTGTTGTTACATGAAAAGTTGTAATAAAATATTTACAAACATGCTGTAAAAGATATACACACACTATATTATCAAAAATATTAGGATGCCTGCCTTTACATGCACATGAACTGTATTGGCATCCCAGTCATAATCTTTAGGGTTCAATATTGAGTTGGCCCACCCTTTGCAGCTATAACAGCTTCAACTCTTCTGGGAAGGTTGTCCCCAAGGTTGAGGAGTGTGTCTATGTGAATTTTGGACTATTCTTACATATAACTTTTCAAGTGATAAGGTCTTTTAAAATATCCACATGAATATTAATTGCAGCTATCAATAAAATACTATCTGGTGATCTAGTAACAGAGGTTGTTTTTTTAGGCACTTTCTGCTTTAGGGTAAGAATGCTCTACCCATGTCTCCCAACTGTGCTCCTGCACTGACACCTGTCACACAGGCTTTCAATGGAGCCTACAAGTGGTCATTCCAAGTCACATTACACAGATATGAGTCGCTGTTGTCACCATCAGGAAACACACTCTGAGAAATTCCATGCAGCCATTGCTGGCGTGCATTCATGCAGACAAAAAGGAGATTTCCTAAAACTGGTGCACACAGAAGCTGTGCATAGTAACCAATCAGCTTCTAACTTCAGCTTGTTCATTTAAGCTTTGGCAATACAACCTAGCAGCTGATTGGTTACTATGCACAGCTTCACCTGATTCTGTGTGCTCCAGTTTTAGTAAATCTCCCCATAGTGTATGTCAAGAGACTGTAGGAGATCAGTATTATTTCCTACAGATATTATTATGCATAATAGGATGAAAAAGAAAAAGTAAAAACAAGAGTTTTATTTTTTTCCAGAATGTTTATTATTTCTGATACACAGAGCAAAGGCTATTCCATTAGAGTTTACATCTACTTACACAATGTAACTGCTCTATGGGCTAATAATTGAAGGAAAAATATTGACTTGTAGTTTTTCATTAAATGTAGTTTTGGGTGACTATCACATTTGTATTTGCTTTCTTTCCATATTGTTGGTATTCTAAAAAGGTTGCCATATAAAATTTGTACAAAATTTGTATGGTCTCCTTTGCCTTTTACAAAACAATATAAGCACAAACCTAAAGAACCCTTTGTATCCTTATAACCATTTAGGCAGTCTTACTTACTACATAGGTGTTGGTAGATCTAAACGAGCTTGTACAGTTAGAATATACTGTATAGTCACCTTTAAATGTTGAGATTTGTAGATTCCCCACCAGACAATACATATCTCTTCACTGTTGCTTAACAACTGTTGAGATTTAGGGAGTGCATTATTTATAATGAGCAAACTGACCTGAGTTTTCAAGTAGCTAAGCACAACTGTTGTGTAGCACTGCAATGCAGGAAGTAGTCCTCCTCAGGGTTGAATGACAACTATTGTAATTCAATCTACTCCCTGTAACTCTAGCGCAGCATGAACACATAACCCCCTAGCGTGTTCATGATTCCATGCATCATGTGACCAGACAGAAGAGAGATGGAAAAAAAGTTAAGTATACTTTTGTTTTTATTGAAAGTACACAATAAAGAAAAACAATACTTTAATTTTACTGACTTTACTAAAGTGCTGAAAAAATGGATCTAGCATCCGATATACTTTTCTGTGTTAAAGTGATATTATAAGTTCTTTTTTTTCATATACAGTATCTCACAAAAGTGAGTACTCCCCTCACATTTTTGTAAATATTTTATTAGATCTTTTCATGTGACAACACTGAAGAAATTACACTTTGCTACAATGTAAAGTAGTAAGTGTACAGCTTGTATAACAGTGTCCCCTCAAATTAACGCAACACACAGCCATTAATGTCTAAACCGCTGGCAACAAAAGTGAGTACACCCCTAAGTGAAAATGTCCAAATTGGGCTCAATTAGTAATTTTCTCTCCCCGGTGTCATGTTACAAGGTCTCAGGTGTGAATGGGGAGCAGGTGTGTTAAATTTAGTGTTATCGCTCTCATTCTCATACTGGTCACTGGAAGTTCAACATGGCACCTCATGGCAAAGAATTATGTGAGGTTCTGAAAAAAAAAACATTTTGCTCTACATAAAGATGGCCTAGGCTATAAGAAGATTGCCAAGACCCTTAAAACTGAGGTGCAGCACGGTGGCCAAGACCATGCAGCAGTTTAACAGGACAGCTTCCATTTAGAACAGGCCTCGCCATGGTCAACCAAAGAAGTTGAGTGCACATGCTTAACATCATATCCAGAGGTTGTCTTTGGGAAATAGACATATGAGTGCTGCCAGAAGATTCTTCAGAGGTTGAAGGGGTGGGGGGTCAGCCTGTCAGTGCTCGGAAAATACACCACACACTGCATCAAATTGGTCTGCATGGCTGTCGTCTCAGAAGGAAGCCTCTTCTAAAGATGATGCACAAGAAAGACCGCAGTTTGCTGAAAACAAGCAGACTAAGGATATGGATTACTGGAACCATGTCCTGTGGTCTGATGAGACCAAGATAAACTTATTTGGTTCAGATGGTGACAAGCGTGTGTGGCTGCAACCAGGTGAGGAGTACAAAGACAAGTGTGTCTTGCCTACAGTCAAGCATGGTGGTGGGAGTGTCATGGTCTGGGGCTTCATGAGTGCTGCCGGCACTGGGGAGCTACAGTTCATTGAGGGAACCATGAATGCCAACATGTACTGTGACATACTGAAGCAGAGCATGATCCCCTCCTATTGGAGACTGGGCCGCAGGGCAGTATTCCAACATGATAACGACCCCAAACACACCTCCAAGACGACCACTGCCTTGCTAAAGAAGCTGAGGGTAAAGGTGATGGACTGGCCAAGCATGTGTCCAGACCTAAACCCTATTGAGCATCTGTGAGGCATTCTCAAATGGAAGGTGGTGGAGCGCAAGGTCTCTAACATACACCACCTCTGTGATGTCGTCATGGAGGTGTTGAAGAGGACTCCAGTGGCAACCTGTGAAGCTCTGGTGAACTCCATCCTCTTTGGGCCCAATTTGGATATTTTCACTTAGGGGTGTACTCACTTTTGTTGTCAGCAGTTTAGACATTAATGGCTGTGTAGGAATAATATACCGCTCCAGATGGTAATCTCAACACTAACCTCCCCTGGATGAAGAAAGGGTGCTGGCTCTGCATGAAATGGTCGTGTAGTGAAGAAAATCCAGATACCTGCACTCCAATGCAATCACTAAGCACCAGTGAGGGTGTGAAACGCGTTAGTGCCAGCTCTTCCTGCACTTCCTGTGCTGTATGGACTGTCTTTTATACCAATAAAGGTGATTGCATTGGAGTGTGGCTATCTGGATTTTTTCACTACATTAATGGCTGTGTGTTGAGTTATTTTGAAGGGTAGAAAATGTACACTGTTATACAAGCTGTACACTCACTACTTTACATTGTAGCAACGTGTAATTTCTTCAGTGTTATCACATGAAAAGATATAATAAAATATTTACAAAAATGTGAGGGGTGTACTCACTTTTGTGAGATACTGTATAAAAATAACAAACATGTTATACTTACTTGCTCTGAGCAGCTCTGATTCTCTTCTTTTTGGGTCCCCCCACCGGCGCTCCTGGTTCCTCCTCCTTCACCTGTGCCCCTGTTAACAAGCCACTTGCTATAGGAGCATTGGTGCATGCTCCTTCCTAATCCCCATTCTATGCGTCCATAAGACACATAGGGGTTGATTTACTGAAGGCAAATAGACTGTGTACTTTTGAAAGTGCAGTTGTACTCTGCAAGAGTAGTTGCTCCAGAACTTAGTAAATGATTGGATGATGACTTCCATCATGCAATCATGTGCAAGTCTTTTTTCTTGCATTTTATTGGTTGTTCTTTGCAAAGTGAACTTTTACCTAATTTACTAAGCTCTGGAGCAACTGCGCGTGCAGAGTGCAATTGCAGTTTCAAAAGTGCACAGTCTATTTGCCTTTAGTAAACCAACCTCAGAGTTTGGCTGGCCCGCACCCCCTGCTCTCTATTCATTGGCTCACTGGCTGTGATTGACAGCAGTGGGAGTCAATGGCTCCCAGTCAATGAGGTGAGAGGGACCCGGGGGGCTCAGGTGAGTATAAGGGGGCTGTGGGGTAAGTAGCACACAGAAGGTTTTTTACCTTCATGCATAGAATGCAAAAATGTCTGACGCAGATCAGCTACCTGCTAAAGCCTCTCACTTGTCACTCACTTACTACACAGTTACAATGTTGCTGATTAACAATTAATGCTCTATCAGTTTATGCTTATTATGTTATTGTTTATCACATTTCAAGACGAAAATGTATGCGTCATACTAGCGATGTGTACATTTAGGTTAATATTTAACATTAAACTAATAATAATTGTGTCAAGTTTTATGACCTGCTTATAAATTATGAAAAGGCCATGGTTGCGAAATGTAAAAAACATTCATTTTTGGAGTCAATTATGGGTCAGGGATATCAAAAGAAAATATTAAGCCTTGACTGATAAAAGGATAGAATGCATTAGTTACTGACAACAGATCCTTTGTGGTAACCAACTCTGCCTACAGGCCCATCATAAAAGCTTGGCTACTGTCCAAAATGGTGTTGCTTCACATTTTTTAAATATTTGCTTGTAATTATTGTGTAGATTGTATAAAAGGAAACATAAAATCCTATATAAACATTGACAGGTAAAATAACAAAAATATAGATGATTTAGGAGTTTTTTTTAGCTACATTTTATAAACTGATGGTATTATCTTTAAATACTGTATATGTGAGGTTGAATAATTTTACAGCCAGCATTGCACACAAGCTCTGGACTCCCCATTTATTTAACTATGTAGTTAAAGAGGGATTCCACCTACAAAAAAAATATTAAAAGCCAGCAGCTATAAATACTACAGCTGCTGACTTTTAATAAATGGACACTCACCTGTCCCGGGTTCCAGTGATGCCGGCAGCCGAGGCCGATCGATCACTCGGCTCTCGGCTGCTGCCGCCACCATTCTAGTTGAGGGAATCAGGAAGTGAAGCGAATCGGCTTCACTTCCCGGTTCCCTACTGCGCATGCGCGAGTCTCGCAGCGCAATAGGAATTGTCCGCGCTGTCTCTGGGACCCGTGTGTGTCCCAGCAGACAGCGCGGCAGGACAGGAAGAGGCATAGACTCCCACGAGAGTCTATGCCCGGAAGTGGGTGTAAATACCTGTCTTTGACAGGTATCTCCACCCCCCTCCCCCCTGAAAGGTGCCAATTGTGACACCGGAGGGGGGGAGGGTTCCGATCAGCGGAAGTTCCACTTTAGGGTGGAACCTTTAAATACAGTAGCCCAATGTAATATCAATATATTGCCAGTGGAGCCCTTAAGAGATCTGTGATTCTTCAAACTGCTAAGATCAAAGCAAATTAACTGCTAATATCAGTCTAATTTGAGTGAGTTGGTCTCAATCCTAATACTTCATTGTGAAATACTTCACTAGTAAAAGACAAAAAACACACAGTCCGGAGTAAGCTATTTGTTCAAAGATTGGAGTGATTTTGGTTAAACACAGTCAATGGTGTACACACTGTATATACCTGGTTGCTAATGAGGGGGTCAGTAAGCCGGCCGCCGAGTCCTTAACAACCGATGAGTCATCAGCTGTCAGTGGGCTTCCCTGATTACAGCTGAATGTAAAAAAAAGAATTGCCAGCTAATAAAAAATTGTGAAAAAAACAGCGTGGGGTTCTCCCCAGGCCCTTGGGTCTAGTATGGATTCAGAGGGGACCCCCCCCCCCCCACGCCAAAATGTTTTTTAAATGGCATGGGCCCCCCCAAAATCCATACCAGACCCTTATCCGAGCATGCAGCCTGGCAGGTCAGGAAAGGGAGGAGATGAACGTGCACCCCCCTCCTGAACCATACCAGGCCGCATGCCCTCAACAGGGGGGGCTGGGTGCTTTTGGGTGGGGGGGGCTCTGCGCACCCAACCCCAAAGCATCTTGCCCCCATGTCGGTGGGGACAAGGGCCTCTTCCCGACAACCCTGGCCGGTGGTTGTGGGGGTCTGTGACGGGGGGCCCGTGTTGCCCCCGTCAAATAAACAGCGTGGGGTTCTCCCCAGGCCCTTGGGTCTAGTATGGATTCAGAGGGGACCCCCCCCACGCCAAAATGTTTTTTTAAATGGCATGGGCCCCCCAAAATCCATACCAGACCCTTATCCGAGCATCCAGCCTGGCAGGTCAGGAAAGGGAGGAGATGAACGTGCACCCCCCTCCTGAACCATACCAGGCTGCATGCCCTCAACAGGGGGGGCTAGGTGCTTTTGGGTGGGGGGCCTCTGCGCCCCCAACCCCAAAGCACCTTGCCCCCATGTCGGTGGGGACAAGGGCCTCTTCCCGACAACCCTGGCCAGTGGTTGTGGGAGTCTGTGACGGGGGGCCTGTGTTGCCCCTTTTTATTTTACTAAATTCTGGTAACTGCTTTACTGCACTACAATTCTGTTTAATTTGACATGTCCATACTAAAAAACTGCAGTGCTTTGGTTATAGGTGTGCTTCTGGATATCCTCGTTGTACATAATTATTTTTACAAAATCCTAGGATTCTGGTGCATGCAGGCTTTTGTTTGTCAATGTAATTGCAAATGAAATTTAAGGCTGGATTCACATTCAAGTTTCCGCTGATATGCACCAAACTGCTTTTAAGTTGCTTTGAGTTTTGTAGGCTTTCCTATGGAACACGTTCTGCAGTGCAAATCTGCAAAATGCATAAAGCACTAAAACTGCAAAGGTGTGAATCAGGTCTAAACAACTCAAAGCAACCTTTATTAAATCAGCCCTACTGTATTAAAAAAAAAAACATACTCGAGATCTCTGCTTTAATCACTTCAGCTCTGGAAGAATTTTTCCCCCTTCCTGACCAGAGCACTTTTTGCGATTTGGCACTGCATCGCTTTAACTGACAATTGCACAGTCATGCGACGTGGCTCCCAAACAAAATTGACGTCCTTTTTTTCCCACAAATAGCGCTTTCTTTTGGTGGTATTTGAACACCTCTGCAGTTTTTTTTTTTTGCGCTATAAACAAAAAAATAGCGACAATTTTGAAAAAAAAAAATAATTTTTTACTTTTCCCTATAATAAATATCCCCAAAAAATATATAAAAAATATTTTTTTTCCTCAGTTTAGGCCGATACGTATTCTTCTACATATTTTTGGTAAAAAAAATCGCAATAAGCATTTATTGATTGGTTTGCACAAAAGTTATAGCGTCTACAAAATAGGGGATAGTTTTATGGCATTTTTATTGATAATATTTTTTTTACTATTAATGACGGTGATCAGCGATTTTTATCTTGACTGCGACATTATAACAGACACATTGGACAATTTTGACAAATTTTTGGTACCATAGGCATTAATACAGCGATCAATACTAAAAATTTGCATTGAATACTGTAAAAATGTGACTGTCAGTGAAGGGGTTAACCACTAGGTGGTGATGTAGGGGTTAAGCGTGTCCTAGGGAGTGATTCTAACTGTGGGGGAGAGGGGCTGTGTGTGACATGTCACTGATCACCGCTCCCGATTGCAGGGAGCACTGATCAGTGACAGTATCATTAGACAGTGTCTTCCTCAACATGAGACGATCACGGGTATCCCCATGGATATCGAGTCTGCGGGACCTGCGACTACGGTGATGGAGTTTCCGGCGCACGTGCCGCCTTTTAAAGGGCAAAGTACAGTTATGTTAATCTGCCTGTACGTGCCCTTCTGCTGCAGTATATCTGCATGAGGTGGTCAGGAAGCGCTTAACACACAGCCAAAAATGTGTGGGACAAAGCAGGGTTGATTTTAGACATGTGCAGAGTGTAATATTTGGTTTCGGAATTTCGTTTTCGTCCGAAAAATAAATGTATTTAGTTACTCACAAAATTCGTTTTTATTTATTTAGTTTTTCGTTCAAAAATTGCATTCGTCCGAAAATCCACATGAATTACGGTTGAATCTGTCTTTGAAGGCTAAGGCCGCGTACACACGCGGGGACTGTTCGCCCAACTTTGTCCGTCAAACAGTTTCGGCAAACAGTCCGCTCAAAATTAGCATGGACGGACATGGCCACACACGACGGACGAACAGTTTGCTGAAACCGTGCGCGATGACGTGAACGGCACGTACGACGGGACGAAAAATACGACGTCCTATACACTGCATTATAACTTTCGGCGTGAAAATCCTTTCTGAGCATGCGCGCAACTTTGTTTGACGAACAAGCCTACACACGAGCAAACTGTCCGCTGAAACTGTCCGCTGAAAGCCCACACACGAGCGGACTGTCCGCCCAAACACTGTTCAGCGGACAAAGTTGGGCGAACAGTCCGCCCGTGTGTACGCGGCCTAATGGTGTCTGTCGAATGTATAAAGAAGATTCGACGGAGCTGCTAAACTCTATATAGCCTATAGGCGGAGCATTTGACTCCGGAAATGTACGATTGCAGCGTCGTACAGTTTCGATGCTCCGTCGAATATTATTATAAACGTGTGTGTTTTTCGTTGCTTTGTCGAATCTCCGTCGTTCATGTTGAACGAATGGTCTAAGTCTCACAGTGTCAGGTGTCATCTTTTCTCTCTGTTGAATCTTTTCTCTCTATGTCGAATATTTTCTCTCTGTCTAATCTTTTCTCTATATAATCTTGGACTAATAGAGGTAAGGTTAGGCACATTCGGCCACAGGTTCAATAGACACAGATTGTAATTGTCAGAGTCACGTCGAATCTCCTATTCTATATCGAACTGTTGTAACCACGAAAACAAAAATAAAGCATTTATTTATGTCGGATCTTTCGTTTTTTCGGATTCTGCACTTTCGTTATCGTTTGACAAAACAAAAACGAAAATACCTGAAATTCGGACGAAAATGCATTCGGACGAAAACTAATGCACATGTCTAGTTGATTTACAAAAACTGGAGAGTGCAAAATATGGTGCAGCTCTGCATAGAAACCAATCAGCTTCTTGGTTTATTTTTGTTAAAACCTAATTGAACACGCTGAAGTTAGAAGCTGATTGGTTTCTATCCAGAGCTGCACCAGATTTTGCACTCTCCAGTTTTAGTAAATCAACACCAGCGTGTCCTTTTCGGGTGTCAGGAATTTTGTTTGGGAGTCAGATTTCATTCCAAACTCCAGATCCTTGCATGGATGGGCAACTTTACTAAATAAGCCTGCTGTAAGACAATTCAGTAAAACAAAGCGCAAGCGGCATCATACAGTACCCCATTTCTGTGACGACACCACAGAAAATGCAGTGTGCCTGTTTCTTTTTTTTTCTTATTGTGCCTGTTTCTATGGCATTGCTACACTTTGCTCTTTGGCTTTGATCTCTATCCTGCACTGTTGAATAAGTATCATAGGGGGAGATTTACTAAACCTGAAGCACTCAGAATCTGATGCAGATGGTAGCCAATCAGATTCAAACTTCAGCTTGCTCAATTAAGCTTTGCCAATAAAACCTGAAAGCTGATTGGTTTCTTTGCAGAGCTGCACCAAATTCTGCACTCTACAGCTTTAGTAAATAACCCCCAAAGTGTTACAGTTACAGCCACTTGTATTCACTTTAACAGCTTATTAAAAAGAAATAAAATATCTGCATCAATTAAGCTTCTTTTCAGACTTTAATGATTTTCTAAGGGCATTTGCTTATGTAATACAAGTATGCCCATTCAGTTAACCTAACCAAAGCTTAACGAGAATAAAAGAAGAAAGAGAAAGTCAGTTCTTTATTCTCTGTTATTAAATAAAATGAGCTGTGTTCTGCACACTTTGATCTCAATCTACGCCCAGTAATACTGGATTGTTTCACTTGGGTAGACATGGAGAGAGGTTTAGATCAGGACAGAGAATCCACACTATCCACTATTTGTTATCTAGTTGGAATTACTAGAATAGTATAGTCCTTGTATTCTTTGATTCTCTGTTTTTGAAAAGTACAGAAAAAAAACACAATCATTTTAGAATAGAATAGAAGCAAAAATACAAAGTAACTGAATAATGTCACTGGTGTTCGGTACTCTGTTCCCAGACTGAACGAATTTGAAAAAGTTACCTAATCTGATTTTTTACAAAGGTTTATGAATTTCAAGAATGTTCAGTAAGATTCGTCTGAACGATGCTAAGGAGGATCAGTACCTGCAAGGTCTGACACACATTCATGCTGCAGAAGCCCTTTTCTTCTTTGGCTCTTTTGAGCAGCCCTAATGCCCAGATTCTGAAAAAAATCATATGATTCAACCACCCTTTTTATTTCAACCAACCTCAGCCAAAACTTTTTTTTTAAAGCACCAAGCATTTTCTCAAGAATTATATTAAACATTCTAAATATTCCACATTTACATCAGATTCACTATTGAAAAATGTAGCAGAACTAAACCCATTGATTTAACTGTTTCACAAAACATGTAAAGGCACGCTGTTAATGATAACTGTCACATTTGTTTGGGCCAATTTAGACAGGAGCCAATTAACCTACCAGCATGTTGGAAGTGTGGGAGGAAACCCATGCAGGCACAGGAAGAGCATGCAAATTTCAGGCAGGATTAAAACCAATAACCCCAATTGCTTGTGCACTGGTGGGCAGTCATGTTGGAACAGGAAGGGGCCATCCCTAAACTGTTCCCACAAAGTTGGGAGCATGAAATTGTCCAAAATGTCTTGGCATGCTGATGCCTTAAGAGTTACGTTCACTGGAACTAAGGGGGCAAGCCCAACCCCTGCAAAACAACGGATATAAAAAAAGGGGAGAAAGCACTCACATTGCCTCATCCGTAAATATAACAATGCAAAAAATAGGGGTTCCAAAAGGTAACCCAAAGGTCGGACTTTAAAGGCACAGTAAACAATAGGGATATTTATTATTTATTTGAAACATAAATGTAAATATACATATAATGTAAAAGGGGACATCAATATACATAAAAATACATAATATATTATGTGAGCCCTAGTGCGTCAACGTGTTTTGCTGTTAAGCTTCTTCAGGACACATTCGGGATTCATTGATTGCAAGAAAAGAAAAAGGTCTCACTATCTAAAGATAAAAACACATAATTATAATAACAATAAGATATAATTAATAAAAAAATATATACTGTTTCTGTCTAGATAAAAGGCCATAGCATGTTTATATATATCAGGACTAGGACAAGAAGAAAAAAAGAGAAAAATTACATTGCAGGAGAGTCAACCCTGTTCACCAAGTGGTCAAAAAAGGAAGACAATTTCCGGTAGAACCACCCCCTCCTCTATTGGAAATTTTCTTCCTTTTTTGACCACTTGGTGAACAGGGTTGCCTCTCCTGCAAAGTAATTTGTCACTTCTGAGATGCTTTTCCAACACATGTGATAAATTTGTGTCGGGGGGAGACAGCTTGTCTATTCACAACACAGTTCTTCTGCTGTGTGGAGGTGGGGTGTGACTTTCCTCCAATCAGCTCTCACACACTGTTACTGCAGCCCTTTCGCCTCCTCCTCTGTGCTCCTGGCAGATGAAAAAGGATTTTAACATTTTCTGCCCTTTGAAGGGGTGTAGGGAAGAGAAGACTGCAGATAAACAAGTTAAACCTATGTAGGAGGATTTGTTTCATGTTTCTCTGTGTATCATCTTATGCTGTTCACTTCGCTGGATGAAAACTTTCCAAAAATCAGTGGCGTCGCTATGGGGGGTGTAGCCCACTCCCGTGTGACACCCACCAGAGTGGTGACACCAGGCATAGACTGGCCCCCGGTGCTGAATAGAGAGAGGGACGCTGTGGGTTTCCTCCGCTTCTTCTGAGATCTCTGCTGTTGCTGTATTTTTTAGCTCCCTGTGATGTGTGGGGAGTGAGGGAAAAGGAATTGTGAGGCATTCAGCTCTGGAGTCCCAGAGCCCAGTGCCACATGTCCTCTGGGAACTGGCACCACAATCACCGACTCTATTATTGTGACAGGCAGGCAGGGAAAGGGGTGCCGGCTGCCTATCACAATTACAATCCTCAGATAGAGTTGACAGAGGATAGACTCCTCCACCACTCTGGCAGTACATCCACAACAGGAGGAGGAGCCTACGAGGAGGGACATCTGTGTGGACAGAGCGGCGCTGAGCTGAGGTCTGTAAATGTAGGGAGAGAAATTTACATACACAGAGCATAATGACACTGGGAAGATTTACAGGGGGGTTACATTGGGGGGTTACAGTGGGGGATTACACAGGGGGGTTACACATGGGCATTGCATTACAGGGATTACACAGGGCATTACATTAGGGGGGATTACATGGGGGGAGTTACATTGGGGGATTACACAGGGGGTTACATTAGGGGGATTACATGGGGCGTAACATTAGGGGGATTACATGGGGAGTTACATTAGGGGGATTACACAGGGAGGTTCCATTGGGGCATTACAAAGGGGGGATTACACAGGGGGGTTACATTGGGGTCATTACACGGGGGGATTATATTAGGGGGTTACGTTGGGAGGATTACAATGGGGGGGTTACATTGGGGGAATTACTCTGGGGGGATTACATTTGGAGCATTAGACTGGGGGGAGGGGTTACATTGAACAGTTTACACTGGGGAAATTAAATTGGGTTACATTGGGGGATTACATTGGGGGGGATTACAATGCAGGGATTTACACCGGGGGTAATTACACTGGGGATTACATGGGGTGTTGAAATTTACAATGGGGGATTACAGTGATGGGATTTACACCGGGGGGATTACACCAGGGGGATCACACTGGGGGGATTACACTGGGGGGTTGGAAATTACACTGGGGGTATTACACTGCAGGGATTTACACTGGGGAGGTTGGAATTTACAATGGGAGATTACACTGGGGGGGATTACATGGGGTGGTTTGAATTCATGCTGGGGGGATTACACTGTGAGGATTACACTGCAGAGATTTACACTGGGGGGGGGGGGGTTACACAGGGGAGTACAATGGGGAGATTATGCTGGGGGAATATACTGAGGGATTTTACACTGCGGGGATTACACTAGGAGGAATTACACTGGGGGGATTACACTGTTACAATGGGATGATTTACACTGGAGGGAATTATACTGTTACACTGAAAGGCATTACATTGGGGGCATTACACTTGAGGGTATTTACATTGGGGGGGATACACTGCAGGGGTTTTACACTGGGGGGATTTACACAGGGGGAGTACAATGGTGGGATTACGCTGGGGGGACTACACTATGGGGAATTCAACTTGGAGAGTACACAGATTTACACGGGGTGGGAGGGCATTACACTGTTACACTGGGAGCATTTACACTTGGAGGATTACACTGGGGGAATTACAGTGCAGGGGATTTACACTTGGGGGATTAACCAGGGCTGCTGAGTCTAAAATGCCCGGGCCTAATTTATGTCCCAGTTCAGGCCTGGGTGACACCATTAAGTAGGAAGTGATAACCCACCCGATGGTGTCACCCCCATCAGTGACAGTGTCCGAATTGGCATGCCGGCACTGACCACATCATCATTAACAGGGGACAGTTTGAGGTGCTCACCGTGACTATGCGCTGCTGGCCCAAAACTAGCAGGAGAGAGCCCAATGCGCTAGTGTCTACTGCTCTGTCCTGCTGTCACTTCGCAGCAGAAAAATACATTTTGGGCTCTATGATTTTTAGCAAATATTTGTTTTTAATTACTAGTGTAAGATTTACAATAAAGCCATTTGATGGGATTTTATTATATCTTTATTTGCTTACTGGTTTGTTTAGAGGTGCCTGCGCGTACCTGCAGCTTTGGTCAGGCCAGGCCATTCTGACAGGCAAAGCTTGGTCTTGGTAATTTTGGTCCCCTCCCACATGTCTATTGGCCCATCACTTTAGCTGGCATCTCCTCTGGCCAAAGAATATGCAGGTGGTAGGAAGTTCCGGCGTTTCAGAACAGGTTTCTTTTTGAAGATAGAGTCTCTTTAATTAATACATCCAGGGATCATGGTTGCTGTACCTCTACAACGTCTGATTGCTGCAAGCTATGTTTTAATCAGTTGCATCACTACTTTTACCAGGCCATAGACTTGCAGGCACAGTTGCTGAGCAACAGTTCTAAGCAGGATGCACGCGTAACACACAAAAATGGCTGCCCCCACATTCATACAAGATTCAAAACAGAAAAAGCAAATGATAACAATATCTGCACTGATCTGATCACATTCACATACCTATTAAAGAAATGTTTCCCTTTAAAATCAGTCAAGTGTTAAAGGCACTGTATTTGGCTGGAATGTTAATCATTCAATTAAAGCACTGCTTGATAACTCTGGAATGTGTTAATGTACGTATTGTTTTCAGATCTTTTCAAAACAGAAAGAAAGGCACTGAGAAATGTTCTTCCAAGTAAAACTGATAATTAGCTTTGTCTGTTACTTCCTTGTTGGTAATGCAGTTTTGGGGTAATGTTCCCTATTGTTAACGTACTTGATAGCGATTCCTTGTTGTTGATAGCAAACACTGAATACCAATGTTTCCTGCCAACTCAAGCCAACCTAGGTGATGTATTAAGTTAGATAAATAGTCCAACTAACTGAGAAGAAAATTGACTTCATTATAGCGTTTCTAAAATTAACTCTGGTATAGATTTCATTCACAGGGTCAGGTTCAGCCAAGAATGGAAATTGTTAGGCCGAATCAGCTACTGACGTCTTATGTTAATACAAAGGCATCATTTCCGCACTGGAGTTTCCAGCTCTGCTTAACCTAGTCATCACCCCTCCTACCTTAAGCCTAATACACACACTTTTTTTCTTGATTAACCCAGCAGGGCTGTAGGAAAAAAAAGGTGGCAGCTCAGGTCGGAGCCGCTGTACTAACTATGCAATGTTAGTACAGCAATCTCCCCTGCTGCTCTATTGTGTTCTGACAGAACACACCGGTTAGTGCTTTCAGCCATTGGCTGAGAGCACCAATCGGGAGCCGGCCCGGCAGACCTTTTGTCGCCCGGTTTCTATTGAACCGCCCGATGCCGCCCAACATTTGGTCCGTGTGTACTAAGCTTTTATCAGGCTATATACTAGTAGAGTTAATTTGAAAACCTTTGTTTCAGGAATGTCTGTTTGAAGTTGTTGATGGAGTTTATTTTATGGTTACTTTCGGCCACAGTGGAGAGAAAATAAGAAGGTACAGGATGGAAAATGTATCTTGAACAAGTAAACAGTAAATTAACCTCCCTGGCGGTAATCCCGAGTCTGGCTCGGGTTGGGATTTTAGTATCATAAGCGGTAACCTCGAGCCAGACTCGGGATCGCATCGCTGGACACAGGGAGAAGTTACTTACCTTGTTCCCTGGATCCAGCGATGTCCTCCGCGCTGTGTGATCAAGCTGTCCTCCGCTCGATTCACAGTGCCCGAATGCCGCCGAGCTCCGTTCTCTGCGACGATATGGCGCACGGGAGCGGAGATCGGCGCAAAATTCAAAAAAGTAAAAACATACAAAACACACAGTACTGTAATCTTACAGATTACAGTACTGTATAAAAAAATGACACACCCCCTTTGTCCCTAGTGGTCTGTCCAGTGCCCTGCATGCACTTTTATATTATAAATACTGTTTTTTCTGCCTGGAATTTGGAGATTGTCCATAGCAACCAAAAAGTCTCCCTTTATGTCAAAAGTGATTTTAGACCAACTAGAAAACAGCGATAATAAATTATAATCACTTGCAGAATTGAGCGATAGCGATTTGTGGGAAAATTCGTCATCAAACACTAAATCTAATGACAGCAACAATTCTGCAAATGAGCGAATTTCAGTGTTTTTGGATTTGATTACATTATTGAATCATTTTTATTATTATTTATTATATTATAAACTTTATCATACCCGGGATGTCTGCTAGACTCTGGTTTGAACAGATTTAAGAGAGTTATTCCTAAGAATTACAGGACTACAATATAAAATGCCAAATTTCCATGCAAAATAATTGTACTGCTTTCAGCACCTAAAACCAGAACTAATCAAACCACCAGGGAGGTTAAGTCTTTGCTCAGGAAAGAACATTCATTCCAAAATCGAATGTTAAAAGCAAACAAAATTTTCAAGTACTTTCAAACACCATTTGTTAAGTCAACAAAAGCACTGATGAGAATTTTCATACTAACGTTCGTAAGTTTTTTTTTTAAATCTATTCGTGAATTTTTCTTAAAGCGGAGTTCCACACCAAATTTTATTTTATTTTTTTAAAAGGCAATTCGTTCTATTAAACAATTTAAAACACTATTAATTCATGTTATTAATGAAATTGCCGCTAAATTCCCGTTTTTTTATATTACTTACTTTTTATTTATTCTCAGCAGTGCGCTTCCATCTCTAGTGTGGGCATGTGAAGCCCACTAGCATTCTCTTCCTGGATATGGTGATGCTGAGTTCCCAGCATGTACCTCCCGTTTTTGCGCGTGTGCCGTTTACACAAGGCGCAGGGAAAGGATTATTATGTTATTGCCATAAAAACGGTCTGCGAAGGAGGAAGTGCCCGCCCCGTTGTTGCCTTTGCTCACGTTATTTCCGGTCTCTAAACAACGCGATTCTAGCCTTCGGCACTGCCCACTAACTCCAGGGAAAGATGATACACATCTCCCAGGAGCACAGGCACCGAAGGATATGACGTCAATCACTGCGGACCCAGAAGTGGCAGAATAGAAGGGACACCATAGCAACAGTGGTTACTGAGTGAGTAAAAAAAAAAAAAATCCAAATGTTGTTGCTCAAAGAGAATGCTATGGATTTATGTAAAGTTTATTTTATGGGTGGAACTGTGCTTTAAGGGCGAGAGTAAACAGCCTTTTAGGAAGTTGTCGGATTCCCATCTGAATTAGGCAGCCCATAGACGAGACAATTTTTTTCACTCAACCAGCAGGTCGCACGAAAGGAAAATGATTCCCCCATCCACCCACTAGATGGGGATGGGGGAACCCTTCCCGAAGAAAATATAATGCACTGATCAGCGCTGCCATCTGTAGCTGGTGGCACTGATTGAGCAGGGAGAATCTGACAGGGCAGTTGTACAGAAGCCCCCCCCCCCCCCACTTTTATTAATTCTTAGAAGTAGTGGTCCACCTGGGTGAGTTCTTTCTGCCTTGTTAAGTGCACTGCAAAGGATTTCAGAAGGTTGTGCCCTTCTGAGATCCTCCGTACCCTGCTTGATAAAACTGACAAGTTCAGCCCACTGGAGACAGGGCTCAAGTGGCCTCTTAAGCAGTCATCTACACCTAGCCTAAAATAAGCATAAATCCAGGCTAAAATTTTTGGCAGTGAAGTTGTAAAAGAGATTAAGAGCGTGTTCACACCGGCGCACTTTGGTTTGAGTGCAGTGTGATTAATCTGTGTTTTACACATGGTTTGCTCCCATAAACTTCTATTAGACAGTTTATGAAAGTGCATCATAGTCCTGCATGCTGCATCTTTGATGCACACTTGGTTAAATTACAGTTACAATTTTACTTACATGATTATGGCACATTCAATTAATTATTAGTTAATTGTCCCATTTTGGATCCCTGTTATATATCTCACTGGCTTACCGTTTGTGCTGGCGATCTGTGCCGTCTGCTTGTGTGGCCGCCTGGCTATCGTTTGACCTGGCAGTTGCAAGGCACACTGGGGGCCTCCTCCCTTTCCCTGCCCCTTGCGAGTGGTGGGCGGGAGTGCCGTCACTGCGCAACGACGTCACGCTGACCTTGTGTCGCTGTTGCGCCTGCTGCAGTGATGTTACTACGCTTGCGAGCGGTGGGGGAGTTAGTTATAGCGCCACTTTCTGGACATAAGCCACCCGGATCGTGGCGCCTGCCTCCTGCTCACCACGCATGCATGAATGATGTTGGTGGGCTGTCTCTCTTTGGTGCTTATATAGGCATCCTTCTGGAGGGATCCTAAACTTTAGACACTCCACCGATCGTATCTCATGCACTTTCTTGGGAATTGTCATCTTCATATAGCACCAGATAACTCTGCACTTTACAAATAACATCCATTCCTTTCATCCATCACTTCATTATTGGACTGAGTACTTTGGTGGGTACTTTTTCACTTTTCTCCTCATGTTTTTTCATCATTATTTTCCATTGATTAGTTTATTCGTTTGGTTCCCTCACCTCTTCACAAATTCACTTCTCACTCCATACAGCCACTATCCACCATTCTTAATTTCACTTATCATTTTTTCCCCCCAGCAAACCCCAGTTTGGTGGTTTATCCATCACCCACCACCCCAGAGTGCTCTACAGTCTCGGGTCCACCCCGGATGATGCCTGTGGTGGCTGTTGTCACTGGGCTGCCTACCTCAGCTCCCGTTCATGGTGCCCCTGGATGGCTCACTGCTCTTGGCTTCTTCACCATCAGCACAGGGATTCCAGTGAGTACACATGTATTTCGGGGGGGGGGGGGGGAGACGGCACCCAACCACCTCAGAATCCTCCTTTAGTTTCCTTGCTTCAGGCTAACCAGCCCCGAGACATTAAAGTTGGGTGGATCCGCACCCCAGGCCATAGTCTTCCTGGGGGCTGGTCAGGAGGACCAGGACCATGTAATCAGCACATCATACTGAACTGGAACCCCGAACCACGTAACGTCCGCATCTTAAATACCCTCTCCCAGCGAGAGGGCCACCCCCACTGACCTGGCTCCGAAAAAGAGTAACTTAAGCACCTAACCATACCATAGTTCCACGCCTGCCACCAGAGACAGTGCCCCCTGTGGCCAAGCTGAACATCTCACAGTCCAATTAGACTCATGCAGAGGTCTAATTTATACAAATAAACCCAAACCAAACTGCAGTTTAGGCAAAGTTTAACTCAAAGTTTAAAACGCATAGTGCGCACTCTTCAGGAGCCGCCGCTACATTGGATTTCAACAGGATCTGCACAGGACACCTGAAGATGAAGATCGCCCCTTTGCATGGACGTACTGATGAAAATGCCCATGTGAATGAGCCCTAGGGCTCATTCACACAAGCATAGAAAACACAGTGTTTAGATAAAAACATTGTTCCATTTTGTACACATCTAAATGCAGTACTGTTGTAATCAATAAGACCATACACATAGCTACAAGTGAAAATGTGCACTGTGTTTGGCTGAGTACAAAAAAAAAAATAGGACACAGCTGCGTCCCGGGCCACACAGATCTGAAGATTTTACATAAAATGTTTAAGATTTTGCATAAACGCATGTAAACAAGTATAAATGTGTATAAACGAGCTTAAACACATATAAGTGCATTAATGCATATGTACCTAAAGCGGAAGTTTTTCATCTTTCTATCTATTGAATCTTCTGCCCTTGTTGTTTTAACTGTGGATTGGAAAACCTTTTTTTCTGCCAGTAAATACCTAATACAGCCCACTTTCTGTTTCTTGTCTGGTCATTAGCCTAGGCTTATGACATCATGCACAGCTCTCTCTTTCACTTCTTGTGAGAGTTTGCCAAGAAGGAAGGGGGGGTGAGTCATAAGAGGGCCAATAAGAGCTGCAGGGCTGGAGGTGAGTGTTTGTGTACTGTAAATCCAGAAAGTGAACAGGCAGCAGCTTCAGCTGTCCACAGTTAATATGATTACAGCCAGATTCAGTGGAGGGAGATTTCGGCAGCATATTTGGCGAGTACAGAGTCACAGTATATATAAAATAATATGCACAGTGGTTGAAGGGAAGCTTCTGAATGGCAAAGATGTTTGGAGTGTTGGGCTGTTGCTTACTCTGATTTCACTTAAAAGCCAGTCAGATAAAGCCAGTCTTATTTCTTGGATGGAGTACAGTATGTCCAGCATCATCTAGCACTTTCCTCCCTAACCGCACTGTTCCTCATCCACCCCTTTCATCATTGGATTTCAGTTCTTTCCGTCATGAAGGCTCAGCATCATATGTAGTAGTAACCTAGGGTTGCTCCAGACTGACATCCACCCATTAAGGAATTTTGATGTTTGCATAACTTATTCCAAGAACCATCCCACTGCTTGCATGAAGACTGAGGGCTCCTGAGAGGAGTATAGGGAGGCAGGGTCCTGGGATGTTTTTAGGAAGCACAATACAAATACAGCGCCCCACCAGCCATGATTTGTCTGTATTGCATAGAGAGGCATAGAGACACAATAGTTAAATGACCAGCGCACACGGGTATACATCGGCAGAATGGCACTGGTGGGCAAAAGGGCATACAGGTACGTCCTCCTTTAAGAAAAAAAAAATATGTAGAAGAATACATATCGCCCTAAACTGAGGAAAACATTTTATATATATATATATATATATATATATATATATATATATATATATATATATTGGGGGATATTTATTGTAGCAAAAAGTAAAAAATATTGCTTTTTTTTTCAAAATTGGCACTCTTTTTTTGTTTATAGAGCAAAAAATAAAAACCACAATGGCAATCAAATACCGCCAAAAGAAAGCTCTATTTGTGGGAAAAAAGGACATCAATTTTGTTTGGGTACAACGTCGCACGACCGTGCAATTGTCAGTTAAAGCGACACAGTGCCGAATCGCAAAAAGTGCTCTGGTCAGGAAGGGGGTAAATTCTTCCAGGGCTGAAGTGGTTAAACTTCAGTTTTAAGGAGGTAAATTGCGATTGAAGGCAGACCTTTATTCTGCAATTAATAAAACTTGACTCACGTTGCTAAAGCGAAAAAGTAGGTAAAAAATATACAGAGCGCATCCAATGTGTATAGAATGCCGTGAACCACACTGGATAGTATTCTATCACTTTTGTTCTGGATTTGTATACATAGTTGGAGTTGTACTGGTCTCAAAAACTTCTCAACTTTCGCCTACCTGCTGCCCGAGTTCACAATTGAAAAATGAGAGCATTGTATAACTAATACAGACAATAAGTAATTCCAGAAAAAGGGATTGGCTGTTCCAAACACACCTCAGGCTGAAAAATATGTTTATTTAATTTGGTGGAGCCGGGGAAGACAGACAAGAAGACAGTGTGAGAGCTAGCCACAAAATATTACTCATTAAGCAATTGCTCAATATTTGCTTACTATTATTCTATTAATTTATGTAAGATTGAGGGCCTGCTCACATTGGTGCGTTGTGGTTGCGTTTTTCAATGCACTAGAGAAAATGCATAGCCACCAGTATATTATAATACACAGATAAAAACAATCTGGTCGTTTCGGTGTATTGGTGCAAAGTGGAACACAAAAAAAAAAAACGCATGCTAAAACAGATCATTTCATGTGTGGGCAGTGACTCTTCTGCATTAAAACCTAAGTTTAGACAACATTTAAAAAAATATGCTCAAAGGACATGCCCTGCTATTAAGCTGATGGCTCCTGGATTCCTTGTGCTGTTGGCTCCTGGATTCCTTGTGCTGCTGGCTCCTGGGTTCCTTGTGCTGCTGGCTCCTGGGTTCCTTGTGCTGCTGACTCATGGATTCCTTGTGCTGCTAGCTCCTGGGTTCCTTGTGCTGCTGGCTCCTGGGTTCCTTGTGCTGCTGGCTCTTTGGTTCCTTGTGCTGCTGGCTCCTGGGTTCCTTGTGCTGCTGGCTCCTGGGTTCCTTGTGCTGCTGGCTCATGGATTCCTTGTGCTGCTTGCTCCTGGGTTCCTTGTGCTGCTGGCTCCTGGGTCCCTTGTGCTGCTGGCTCCTGGGTTCCTTGTGCTGCTGGCTCATGGATTCCTTGTGCTGCTGGCTCATGGATTCCTTGTGCTGCTTGCTCCTGGGTTCCTTGTGCTGCTGACTCATGAATTCCTTGTGCTGCTGGCTGCTGGGTTCCTTGTGCTGCTGGCTCATGGATTCCTTGTGCTGCTGGCTCCGGGGGTTCCTTGTGCTGCTGGCTCCTGGGTTCCTTGTGCTGCTGACTCATGAATTCCTTGTGCTGCTGGCTGCTGGGTTCCTTGTGCTGCTGGCTCATGGGTTCCTTGTGCTGCTGGCTCCTGGGTTCCTTGTGCTGCTGACTCATGGATTCCTTGTGCTGCTAGCTCCTGGGTTCCTTGTGCTGCTGGCTCCTGGGTTCCTTGTGCTGCTGGCTCTTTGGTTCCTTGTGCTGCTGGCTCCTGGGTTCCTTGTGCTGCTGGCTCCTGGGTTCCTTGTGCTGCTGGCTCATGGATTCCTTGTGCTGCTTGCTCCTGGGTTCCTTGTGCTGCTGGCTCCTGGGTCCCTTGTGCTGCTGGCTCCTGGGTTCCTTGTGCTGCTGGCTCATGGATTCCTTGTGCTGCTGGCTCATGGATTCCTTGTGCTGCTTGCTCCTGGGTTCCTTGTGCTGCTGACTCATGAATTCCTTGTGCTGCTGGCTGCTGGGTTCCTTGTGCTGCTGGCTCATGGATTCCTTGTGCTGCTGGCTCCGGGGGTTCCTTGTGCTGCTGGCTCCTGGGTTCCTTGTGCTGCTGACTCATGAATTCCTTGTGCTGCTGGCTGCTGGGTTCCTTGTGCTGCTGGCTCATGGATTCCTTGTGCTGCTGGCTCCGGGGTTCCTTGTGCTGCTGGCTCCTGGGTTCCATGTGCTGCTGGCTCATGGGTTCCTTGTGCTGCTGGCTCCTGGGTTCCTTGTGCTGCTGGCTCCTGGGTTCCTTGTGCTGCTGGCTCCTGGATTCCTTGTGCTGTGGGCTCCTGGATTCCTTGTGCTGCTGGCTCCTGGATTCCTTGTGCTGCTGGCTCCTGGATTCCTTGTGCTGCTGGCTCCTGGCTTCCTTTTAATCTTCATCCTCCGAAACCGCCCACTGGAACATTGTGGTGAGGATTATTGAAATGGAAGGAGCTGTGACTGGCATTCATTAAGAGTGCCCAGCTATGCCATCTCTCTTCCCGACTCCACCTTTCATAGAAGCCATACTTTAGCTCCAACAAATGAAACAATCTATGAATGGAGGGGGCAGATCTTTCAATCATCCATCTGTCCTCCATTCATAGATCACGTCACATTGATAGAAGCTGTAGTTTCGGCTTCTGTGAGTGGGGCAGCTGGGGGGAAAGGGCAGGAATAGTTGAGCCCTCCTAACAAGTGCCTGTCCCTGCTCTCTCAGTTCTATTAACTTCCATTGCACCAAAATATTATGATGTCGGGTTGTAGGGGTGGTGCAAGGAATCCAAAGGCCAGCAGCACAAGGAGCACATTTTTTTTTTTTTGTTCAAACTCAAGCCTTAAAATTTCTCACCTGCCTGACCACAGTGTACAAGCAAAAATTGAAAATTTCAGCACCTGCCAAGGAGTGAAATCATCACAGCCCAGCCAATCAAAATGGCCAAAGATTGGAGAGCGGAAGAAGACCAGCTGAAGATGTCATTGGCCAGTGAGGGAGGTTCAGGGTACCAGAGCAACAGAGTAGAGGTAAGTAGAGTTGGGAGAACGGTTTAGCCCGAGCTTGAGTTTGGCCCGAACATTGGCTGTTCACTCCGTTTGCGGAACACCCAAATTTGCAGGGTGTAAAAATTGTAAAATCTGTCTCTGTGTTCTTATTACTTTTTGACACTTGTTTGGTGAATGAGTAGGGATACTATGTACCCCCTACTCATTCACATAGGGGCAGACAGGATCTGGGGGACCCCTTATTAAAAGGGGCTTCCATATACCGATTAGCCCCCTGCCCGCATACCCCCACAACCATTGACGAGGGTTGTGGGGAAGAGACCACAGAGCGCTCTGCCCCAAAGCACCCCCCCCCATTTTGAGGGCATGGGGCCCGGCATGGATCGGGGGGCACTCTCTCGTCCCCCCTCTCTCCTGACCTGCAAGGCTTCACTCTTGGATAAGGGTCTGGTACGGATATTGGGGGGGATCCCCTGACCCCATGCCATTTTCTATTTAAAATGTTGCCATGGACTGGGGCAGGCCGTGTTTTTCTTTATTTTTTTTTTCAAGTTTTTTTTTTATTTAAATGTGATTTGACTCTTTTTTTTTTTATTTAGACATTTAATTTTTGTTGCAGTATGTTCTATGCATGGTACAGATAAGCCACTTTACAGGCAGACTAAGGGGACCCCCCAGGCACTATATTTAAAGATGTTTTTTTGTTTTTATTTTTGCACTTTAAGCATCATTAAAATCACTGCTCCTAAAAAAAAAACATAGTTTTTAAGAAAAAAAATTGCATTGATACATGTCTCCCAGGGCAGTACCCGGACCCAATACAACTTTTATGGCCAATTGCTTGCAGATAAGCCTTCAAAATTGGTACTTTTGATTTTTCCTCTTCGGCTCCTATAGACTTCAGTTTGGTTTGCCATTCGGGTTAGAACTTCTCCCCTGTTCAGGAGTCCTGCTTCGAACCAAACAGGGGGCTATTCGGCCCATATCTAGAAGTAAGTATAGTTCTGCTTTAACCAAAAAATGTGGCATGCACCATTTTAGGTGTATCTTGACCCATTCAGAATTGTTAAAAAAAAGAATTGACCAGCTTCTTAACACAATGCATCATTGTGAACCGGCCCTTTAGAGCAGTATACAAAAGTTTATGAAATCACAAAACCAATTACAATTCAGCTTTCACTGATCTCTTTTATGGGAACTGAAATCTGATTATGTGAATGACTGCTTTGTACATCTTCATTGCTCTTTGCATCTCTTGTCTGCCTAAGCATGAAAATCTAAATTATTTTAATAAGAATGAAGATAAAGAATATAATAGCAGAGGAATGCGTTCTGTATTAAAAGACTGGTCTTAGATAAACAATGTTACCCCAGAAACCAGGAGAACAACACAGAAAATGATGTGAATGCCTTTCAGTTGCGTAGGGGTTAATCGGGAACTATTTGCGGGTGGGATGACTTAGCGTAAGGTCTTTGATCTTTAGGTTCACAGAATGGAACACACCACTCCCAGCTCATAACCAGTGTGTGTATGACACTCCTTTCTATGGGGGAACAATGTCTTTATTGCTGTGCCCAGTGCAATCAGTATCCAGCACAGAGAATTCAGTGATGCTAAAAATGTCACTACTTACATGTATTAAATGAAGGAAATGGGCAGTTCATGATACATACAATCAAAGAAACTCAATATTGGCGCTGTAAGTATGGGTAGATTTCCCTTCAAGAGTTACAATATTGCCACGGGAAGGTTGTAAATGGCTTTTTTATCAGACCCCAGTTTTCTGGGATGCTCATCCAAAGTTCTAGAAGATGATAACAAGTGTTCTGATGCTGCACGTTATCTCATGAAGGTTTTTCCAGCTTGTTGGAATATCTCAGGGCAACCGGGCCCGTCCTTCCCTTTTCATTGTGAGAGGAGGGAAAAGCTGTTAACCATGCATGTACCAATTCAGTCCATCAGACAAGCTACACTGTTATTCTCAGACATCTGCCCATCTTTTGCTAGCCTTAGTTACCATCATAATCAGGCACCTTTCTCGTGCAAATCAGTCTGACACTCATTTACTACGTTTTTGTGATTGTGACATCTGCATCCCTAGACAGAGGCGAATTAGCTTCCAAAAATCAGTAGAAGAGTTATCATGGTGCTTGGAAAGTTTAAGCATTTTAAGCTCACACGCCTAAGATATAGCTAGGAATACGTTTTAGTTCAGACCGGTGCTACTTTTATCAACAGAGTAAGGGAGTTATGAATCGAGTTACACAGTCTAATAGTAAGCCACAGAATGTCATTAAAGAGGCCGTCTTACGTTCTTAGCATCAGTGTAGCTCCACTTCCCACTGATTAAGCAAAATTGTTGCTATTCCCTGTATGAGTTTTTAGATTAGTGCGGAGCTTACTAATTAATAAATACATTTAAAAAAAGCAAACCTATGAAATATAAAGTGCAATAGTACATAAGTCTCATTTGTGTATCTTAACCAATACCTTGGTTTTATGTTTCTATAAGTATAAACTCATTGCCATATGTGAATTGCCTATATATATATATATATATATATATACATATATAGATAGAGATATATAGATATATATATATACCAGTGGAATACATTTAAAGTGCTATAAATACTGTATACTGTATATACAATTTGTTAGTGCTAAACGCAACAAAGTCTTTAAATAAAGTCTCAAATATGGAATTCACTGTGTGCTGATTAAAGTGATCAGTGCTCAAACTTCATAGCATCCAGTGTTCATTAGTGCAACCACTCCGTTGCCACCGCACTTACCAGAACATGATAACCCCTTATGAAAGTGGGTGTGCAAGCGCTTTGGAATTTGCATACTGTCTCCTTTTCTAGTCCCGAAAAAGACAAGGCAGCCTCCAATAGCATAATTCAGTTTTATTTATGCCATAAAAACATGAAAAAACTACTCACAGGATAATAGTGCTCATATTACACAAGCCAGGAGCACTCCAATTACCTCCTATACTCATCTGTGTTCGGAATGCGAAAGCAACACCAACAAGCCCCTTCCAATGCGTTTCGTCACACTGAAACACTGCCTTGGCTTTTTATCTCCCCAATAATGCACACATAATAGAAGGAAACAGCAGAAAATTCTTCTAACAAGCATGTTACTGGCTGTATCACTAGGTGAAAAAGCTGAATTAAGAGCATCATGGGCCTGGTACTGAGGATTTTGGTGGACTTTTTTAAACTTTGACAAGTTATCTATTTGTGATAGCATGTGCAGGTGACAGGTATTGTTAGACCCCCAATGTCTCCCCTGCCCTCCAATGCAGATATTCAAACACAGGTTGTATATGAATAACTGCAACCTCAGCTACAGTAGCCAAGGAATGATAGCCATGATCCCGAAATTCACATCACTTCTGGGGCCATTAGTTACAGGAGGGATTGGAGAATAGATATTCCCAGGGGTCCTCCTGCTCTTACTGGCAAAGCCATTTTCAATAGTCCAGGGCTCCTCTGTGAGACGGGAGAGCCTGGGAACCACTGTGAGTGCCACCGGTGGGAAGGGGCGCACTTTGACAGCCCCATAAAAGTGACTGAGCAGCTCTAGAGCATCCCAATAATTTTTATCAGAAAACCCTTCACAGAAGTAGCTGTTAGCTTGATTTAACCACTCTGTTTTTAAATGCAACTTGGTAGACAAGTGATCCCTCTGAGTCTTCTCCCATTGTTGCATGAACTGCTGGCAGGAATGTCATGGTTCACGGCCTCCTCCTGCCTCCTCTTCTTGGGTTATAAAACTGTGAGTACCTTTTAGGATGGACTGAGCTTCTTATGGTGCCTCCTACGGACCCTTTTGACGGTGCCTCCTACGGCCCGATTGACCAGTCTGCCCCTGCAACCAGCCCAGGCGGTGCATGTGGTGCATGTGGAATGCAGGACCAGCCAAGGGAGATCTCTCCTTGTTGGCCCATAGCTTTCCATAGCCTGTTCTTTTTGGGTGCCAGGCCTATATTAGGGTAGGGACCTGGAGCTACAGCTCCAAAAGCTGTACGTTAAACTGGCCTGTATATAATAATGCAAAGGCAACTTTTGCAATATTTTACTTCAATCCAGAGATTTTCCTTGCAGTGCTTTTTTTTTTTTGCTGCCAGCTGCTCTCCATCAATCAACCCACTTCCCTTGAGCCCAGGTTGTCCTGAACTCGCTCCAGCCTATGACTGGACAATGAAAAGAGATTTAAAAATACATTTACTGATGTATTGACTATTAGAGAGGTACATTACTTTGTGGATTTTCTATCTGGCCAGAGTTATACTTTAAAAAAATTCTGTCTGCTACAGCATAGCCTCTCCTACAACTGCTTTTTGCATACTACAGAAAGGCCATGCACATAAAATGCACAGGTAGAGTGTTTCACCCCCCCCCCCCCCCTTCTGGAAAACATATACAGGAACCATATATAAAAACACATGAAAAAAATACAATCTGATGAGCACAAAAATATAGACATGCTGAACTGTAATAGGGCCATACAACACTATAAGGTATAGTCCAAGAGTTTTATGTTATGTCTGCCTATTGTGTTACATTTTCCTCATCTGCGCAACTGTTGCATTACAATATACTCGCTACTTCTAGGCTTTTTCCACACACAGAAACAAAAACATTGTATTGCATACAGAGTGATTCAGCGTTGTAATTATATATAGTAGTGGTAGCATTTATCACAATAGTCTTGAAGTACAGGTTGCCAGGAAGTTCTTACTATACCGTATTTTGGGTGTCATTTTCTGGGTGTAAATTGGACAAAGTTTAATGTGCAAATTACAGGAAGCACTTAAAATACATTGAATCATAAAGCAACTAAAAAAAAAACACGAGGAAATGTAAGTGATGTCTAAATTGGGAGTTACACTACACAGCAAAAAAATTGTACGGCACATGTAATAAGGTGTCACTGAAGAATATTAAACTTGCACAGCCACTTTGTAAATGTAGAATTTTTTTTTTCTTGGCCCTTGAAATGAAATAGAAACCCCCTAAAACTTCCCATACACGTGCCAATTTTCAGTCAAACTCAACCCCTATCTATTAATTGGCAATTGCACATATGATTCAAGTAATTACCAGAAACATAGCAATCCACCATGATTTCAATCGACCACCAGAACTTGAATGATTATGGATCAATAAAATTACAGCTTCAACACAGTTTTCAGGGTCCTTTGTGTGCAATTTTGATCCCATCCCCTTCCGGTCAATCAAAACCACCGCTTTATGTCTTCAATTGTAGCCACAAAGAAAAAAAAAGAAAAATTCTAATTCCGCTGTCAAATTGCCATGCGTATGGCAAGCCTAAGGCTGGCCATACACAGTTCGAATCTTGGCTGGTTCAGCAGGAAACTGCAGAGATTCTAACCGTTAATGAGCAGGCTGAATGTACCAAGTTCATCAGCTTGGGTATAGCCAGCTTGATGGATTCTCTTGCGATAGCAGCTGCTAGCGATAATCACTGTCTTCTCTTGGCAAGGTTGGCTTCCCCTGCTAGACAATGGCCTGGCAGGAGGGATTCCCCCATCAACGCTGTCTGTGTTGATGGGGGAATCCAGTGAATTTCTTCCCTGCGCTCCATGTATGGCCAGCCTAGGGCGGCCAATTAGTGATTATTTTTTTTAAATTCAACCAGCGAGTTGAACAAAGAAAAAATGACTTGATTTCCCACATTTAAGGCAGATGAGGGATTCCTCCCTATTGTATAGCTCCCTACTGTCCCTGATTTCAAGGGACTGTCCCTGATTTTGAGCAATGTCCCTCTGTCCCTCTTTCCTCCTCATTTGTCCCTCATTTTGGTCTGATCTATATAGTTGTCTATAAAATGCAATTTTTATCTTTCAAAAAAGAGGTTCTCAGTGCTAAACCTTTCATCCAATTTCTAAATTGCTGAATTTGTAAATTTTAAAAGCCAATATAAAGGAATAGCAGTGGTAAAAAAAAAAAGCACTTGTCGATTTAATTAACTTTTTTTGGGTTAATTTAACTTTAATGGGGTGTGACAGAGGGTGGGTCCTATGCCTACATACATTTGCTAGTAGGTGTCCCTCATTCCCATCTCAAAATGTTGGGGGGTATGCTATTGAGATATTGTATTCTGACAACTAGCCTACCCATACATGGATAGAAATTTAGCTTGTGGAATTTATGGAGTACATAATGAGTTACACTGGACAAATTCCTAATGTGCCTCTTTTTAAATCAATGGTCATTTTACGAAACCTGAGATTCAACAAACGTAGAAATAATATTATCAAACACAGATTTAGTATCTGAGATTTTGCAAGCTGTATTTCCTTTTCTAAAGCATCATGTCTCCTCTGTGTACAGAGACAAAAGAAGAAACAAAAGGCAGTGGTTCATATATAAAGAGCTGAGATCATTTTCCTTTGCTGTGTGTAGTATGTGATTACTTGATATTATCCTAATGTGTATTTTGCTCTATGCCTGTGACATGCAGGCCATGTGTGACTCTCAAAGGACTTTTCTAGTCTGGAAAAACATTTCTAGTAATGATCAGGTTAATCAGGGTTCAAATGTTTCACCCCTGTAGATGGGCAGGGTTACGGAAGCTTTCAAGTGCGCTTAGAAGGTTAACACAGACAAGTCATTAGCAGTAATTTGGATTTTAGGATATTTTTTGCAACAAATAATTTTGTCGTGGATGGATGGTAACTACAAATTCCATTACACTTCCCTAGAGTCACATAAGGCTGATTCTGGCCATAGAAAAGTAGCAGCTTTGGCCTCCTTTATGAGACCAAAATTAAAATGAATTGGTATATGTGCAGAGAACTCTACACACACTCATTGGATTGTCTGAACTGACTTGGACCTGCTCCGTCAGACACTAATGTTGACCAGTTAGGCTATCCTACTGATTTACCACAGGAGCATGAGGGATGTAGCTTGGCCCCTGGGACATCCACTATACCCTAGGTTCTTGCTTATTTTCTTGTGTATAATTTGGCTCTGTACTTACCTCTAAAATCCTCTGTAATAATTTGGCAAAGAGATGTGTAAACTGTTGGCGCTATATAAATCCTTCCTGTATAATAATAATAATAATAATAATAATGCAAACTGAGCCATATCTACCATAGGGGCTTGTGTGCCTGAGAGACCTCACTTTGGTCACCTTGGAAACTTGTAAGGTCATTCACATGGCACAGCTAAGGAGTAGATATTGTATTAAAATCCTTTACCCAAAGAGCCTCTCTACAAATGTGATTTCTCCACTCATCTTTAGGCTACATATAGGGCTGTATTTTCCATAATAGCACTCATGGATGAGTGCCTAGAGGTGCAGGGTTACAGCACCATACAACATTTATAAATTGTAGTGACCACCACTGGACATTTGTCGCTACCATTAGCTGAAGAACTGCATGGGAAATGGGAGTGCAGGGGAAATTGTTCACAAGGTCTTGTATAATTCAGATAACATGAATCCATTTCTCATTTATGGCAGTCTAAACATATGGAAAGTAATCTTGCATATAGAGTAGAACTCATGCCACCTTCGATAGTGCATTCTAGCATTATATTTACTAAAATAATCATATGACTCAATAGGCGGCACTTAAAGAAAAGGCTATCATCATCAGGGCAGCATGAGCTCTAAATACAGTCCACGAGTACAGGTAATGTTAAATGTCAGCTAACTTATTTTCTATATATAACTATACAAGCAGATTCACAAATGTTATTAATGCTCTTTTATATACAAACTGGTTCTTTAATTGTCAGATGCTCTGCCCATAAAACATTGATGCATGCACATTAAGGTTAGTAACATTGATGAATTCTACAAATCAATTCAGCATGAATTTTTTTTTTTTTTTATATCAGATGTTTTTTATTGATAGTTTTCTAATTAAGGGTACAGACTTGACGACACATGTTGAACAAGGCACAAGAAGAACAGAAAAAGAGAAGAAAATAAATTTCATTACAGAAAAACATTATTCAGAATAAATTCTGCAATAATACTTGCACACATATCTTATACAATTATTTGTTCGCTGAAAATGGGTTAAAAAAATAATCTTGTAAAGATGGAAGTATGGCTCTGATAATATTTAACTAATCAAAAATTTAGAGGAATTGAGGAGTCTTGCCAGCAAGACCAAATATGGCCAAATTTTCACAGGGTGTTCCACAAATAATAGTTGTGTTTTCACACACCTATATCGTTTTTGTAACCATCAGTGGCAGCTGGTGCTCAAAATTTTTGGGGGGCACAAACAAACTGAAAAATTCAAAAAAATGCTAAAACACAAACATCAATTGCAGCCTCACTGTGCCATCAATTGCAGCCACTGTGCCATCAATTGCAGCCAACTCTGCCCATCATATGCAGCCAACTCTGCCCATCATATGCAGCCTACTCTGCCCATCATATGCAGCCAATTCTGCCTATTATATGCAGCCTCTGTGCTCATCATATGCAGCCTCTGTACCCATCATATGCAGCCACTGTGCCCAGCAAATGCATCCAACTGTGCCCCATCAATTGCAGCCTGTGTGCCCATAATATGCAGCCACTGTGCCCAGCAAATGCAGCCAACTGTGCCCATCAAATGAAGCCACTGTGCCCAGCAAATCCAGCCAACTGTGCCCCATCAATTGCAGCCTCTGTGCCAATAATATTCAGCCAACTGTGCCCCATCAATTGCAGCCTCTGTGCCCATAATATGTAGACAACTGTGCCCCCCCTGCCTGCCGCCTGGCTGGCACTTACCCCATCGTGGTGGGTCAGGCGGTGAGCTGTGTTGTGGGATGGGTAGCGCGGCAATGGCTCCTATATCTTCCGTGCATGTCTTATTCCTTATTCCTGTATTTCTGCTAGGCGGCTAATGGGATCGCCTCTGCCTTCAGCCAATCAGGTGCCTGGTATTACATCCGCATCTCCTGATTGGCTGAGGTGGTTCTGTGTTAGCAAAGCAATTTATTAATTTGCTTTGCTAACACTCCTGGGTGCACTGTGAGCACAATGGTTTGCGCTCGCAGGTCACTTTTATTGACGCCATTAGAGCCTATGGCTCTAATTGGGTGCTTCAAAAACATCCCCCCACCACTGGAATTCAAGCGCCCGGTGCCCGAAAGGGGTCCAAATGTCTGAATAGGGGGATGACTACAACGACCATGGATAGATTCATGCAATGCATGAATCTATCCATACTACACAAAGGGGGTGGCTGGAGAGAGGGAGCGGTGCCCATGCTCCCCTAATGGACGCACCGTCCCTGATAACCATTCTCCTGCAGTGAGGAAAGGTGGGGGTTTGATGAAGAATCCCATTTAATGGCATGTATTCTACATGCAGCAAATAGTGCTCTAGAAACTGCTAGAATCTTGTATTCATCTCAGAAAGGTAATAGGGTCTGACTCCAATAAGGATGGCCATACTGTACATTATACAATTTTCTTTTTCAATTTCCTTTAGATTTACCTTTGACTATGTAGTGCAAGGGCCTGCCTGATTGCATACAAATTGAAAGTTTTTAGGTTTGACCTCATATTATATGGTTTTGGTAAATTTAAAGGAAAGTCGTACAAGACAATGTTAATAAGTATGGCCAGCCTAAGGTACAAATGATGTGATTTATGAGGGTAAGGCCGGCCATAGACAGTTCGAATCCCAGGCAGGCTGAATGTAACAAGTTGATCGTTCGAACAACTTGGGTACAACCAGCCTGCTGGATTTTACATAAGATTATCACTAGCGGCTGGTATAGTCGATAGCAATAATCACTGTGATGTCTCTGCTTCCCCTACTGGGAGAATGCAATGGCTCCGCATGAGGAATTCCCTCATCAACATTGACTGTTAATGGGGGAAATCAAGTGATTTTTCTTTTCTGCTACCCATGGTTGCAGGAAAGAAATTTGCTTGGTGTATGAGTTGCCTTATGATAACTTCTTTTTAATATCTTTTAAGCTTGGGACACCGCCATAGGAAGTGTATCACATCTCCTTGGGGTCAACCACATTTGCTGCAACAGGGGTCATAGTGTAAGCCAATTCTATAAAGAAATTCTGATGTAGGATACTTCTTATGTAAAAAAAGCTGCGTTACCTTGTGTGAGTAAGATAAAAAAAATTATATTTTAACAATTTGTAAATATCTTCCCAGGTGTCATTCGATATGGGACCTAGATCTCTTTCCCATTTCTGTTTATAAGTAAGTGGAGTCCTAAGAAGAAATTTTGCCAAAAGCTTTGTACAAACCTTGGAAATGAGTACACGGATGTCAGAAACGGAGAAAGCAGGAGGTAGAATTTTGTGCCACAAAGGTATTTGCATTAATTTAAAGAAGTAGGGCCAAATCTCTGCACTTCTGTAACCTGTATTCAGCCTACAATGGGCTATAGGCCGCTGTCAGTTGATGTCACTCCAGGCTCTGAAGAGATCCTGACTTTAATGCTGCATGCTGGATTGGGGTGAGTGCTGAAATAGCCTAATTTGCTCTTGAAAATACACAAGGTTCTAATCACTGAATTAGCTAAATGGGATAATTGATAATTTTCCTATTTTTCTAAAATTTATGAGCTTTGTCCGAAGTTCATCTTGAAAACAAATGGCATTTGTGTATATATTGTAACCTGGGGACAGGTAGCAAGAACAAAGCTCTCTGGGATAAGCAGTCTTTTAGGCAGAGATGCCGATAACAGAGAGGTAGCCAAATAAAAACCTAGCCGTGTCTCGGCATTAACTATAAAATATATACAGGCCCTAACTACCAGGCTGAGCAAGCCTTGTCACCTTCCACAGGTACAGCTTAACAGCTTTTTACCAACCTTTTGCTCTCGCAGACCAGCATACCTCCCAACATTTTGAGATGGGAATGAGGGACACCTACTAGCAAACGTATGTAGGCATAGGACATGCCCCCTGCCACGCCCACTTAATGGGTAAATAACAAAAAAAAGGTTAATTAAATCCATGAGTGCTTTTTGTTACCACTACTCTTCCTTTATATTGGCTTTTAAAATTAAAAAATACAGCAATTTAGAATTCGGATGAAAGGTTTAGCACTGGGAAACACTTTTTGGAAGATAAAAAGTGCATTTTACATACAGCTATAGAGATTAAACCAAAATGAGGGACAAATGAGGAGGGAAGAGGGACAGAGGGATAAATCAGGGACAGTCCCTCGAAATCAGGGACAGTTGGGAGCGATGCAGATCAGTGTTGTCTGTGTTTCCCAGGCCGAGAGAAAAGGCTGGCTGTCTCAGGTGAGCTTAAATTAGCCTGGGGGAAGAGGACAAAGACCAGAACTGGATCATAGATCAGAGATCCCTGAACATGTATGAGAGGAGCCTGGGAGATGTATAAACCCCCAAACAGGACTTTTCCCAGCTCTCTCTGGGATGCTATGCTACAATATATAAGGTAGATATGTGTCTCTTTTAAAAGTCAAATAATTAAATACATAGTGAGCCAAGTGCAGGTGACAACACGTGTAGCTATAAAACAATGGCAGCATAGGGGTTGATTTATTAAAGGCAAATACACTGTACACTTTGCAAAGCACAATTGCCCTATGTGAGTACAATTGCTTCAGAGCTTAGTACAGGCATACCCCACTTTTAAGTACACAATGGGGTTTATTTACTAAAGCTAAAATGTGCAAAATCAGGCTAACTTCTGCATAGAAACCAATGAGCTTCTAACCCCAGCTTGTTCAATTAAGCTTTGGTAATAAAACCTGGAAGTGCATTGGTTTCTATGCAGACGTGAGCCTGAGTTTGCACATTATAGCTTTAGTAAATAAACTCCATTGTGTACTTAAAAGTGGGGTATGCCTGTAAATGAGGGAGAGCTCTGCTGACTTCCATCATCCAATCATGTGCAAGAAAAAATGCTGTTTTTTTTTTAATTTTCCTTTCATGTGATTGGCTATTCTTTGCAAAGTGATCTTTACCTCATTTACTAAGATCTGGAACAACTATACTTGCAGAGTGCACAGTCTATTTGTCTTTAGTAAATCAACCCCAATGTGTCATATGACAAAAGATTAGAGACTCTAGGAAAAGCAGGGAGGAGAGTTTGTTATCCAGCAATTCCCACTTCATTTTTTAACACAACCCAGTTGCCAAAGAGAGAAGAACTAGAGTAACTGATGAGACAGAAAATCAAGGAAAAATACACAAAAAAAACATTTCTGAAAATAGGCATTACCTATCCATTCGGCATCTAAGATATGTGTGTAAAAGAAAGCCATTATTGTCTACTGTCATTAGAAACAACAACTGAATTTCCCCACGGTAACATGACATATACAGCATTATAGGAAAATATTTTTAATTTAAGTAACTTAAATAAACCTTTTCTATGCCAGCACCAAAGATGTAGACGAATGAATAAGGGGGATTATTTGCAATGCAAAAAAAAAAATATGGCTGCATGATGATGTAATGTCTTCATCCATCAAATACCATTGAAGTGGGCCACGTTAATTATCCACTAGGCACTTGAACAATAGAGAGATCAAGACAGGGGCTACATCAGGAAGCCTAGATCAATCTGGTTTATTCAGTCTTTGTCTATTACTGGCAAGCCATGGGGGATGGTTTCGTTATTGAAACTGTTTCATTAGGGAATAGAAACCAAAGTCATGTCTGATGCAAACTATGGAGCTAAGTGGCCATAAAATGAGAGTGGCTCATTCATAACCATGAAAAGACAGACGGTACTACAGATTTTGTATGCAAACTCGGTATTTACAAAGCACTAGTCACTGCTTTTGTTTACTTAGAAATCCAACACAGTGGAATTTTGCTAATTTTGTGTAATAAAGTACTCCTCTGTAATTATCTAATGTTTTATTTTGCAAAAATTTATTTGTCAGTTCTTGTCTGCACCTGTGTTTTTTCTCCTGTTGTACATTAAATTGTGTAGCATAATTTAGGTTGCCCAGAAGCATTAGATGTCCATTGTTTAAGAATTCCTTTCAACAAGTGCAAGCAACAATGAAGCAGTCTGTGTGCAAAGCCCACAATGTAATGGGCAAAGCTATTTCAGTAAAGTGGGGTACATTGGAAGTAAAATTCCATATGAAGCATGATCTTTCAATTTTCATATAGTGTGTCCACGAGTTTTGACATCCGATTCAGACTTTCCAAGTCTGACAACTCAAAAAAATTTCTCGTACTTGAACAGAACTAATGGTTTCATACGGTTCTCATAGAAGAAAAATCAGATATAGAAGACTATGCATGATCAGAAACAATAAATAACAAAAAATAATTTGTCTAATGAGCATTTTTGTGCAATATTTCCATCCCCGGTTACGACTGGCTGTGAATCATAGAGGGAAACAGGAAGGATCATTCGCCCGATTTTCTTATAGTGTGTACCCACCTTAAATCTATCCATGGGCAGGCAAAAAGAATTATGATCTCCTATGGGTGCCCCCATATGACCTGAGTGTTGCATTGGATCATTGGAGTGGAACCGTAGTTAGGCTTTTTATGGCCAATCTACATTTTTTGGTTGGGTTGGAATTTTTTTTGCCAACAGCCAAAATATCTCCTGTGTCATATCTTCCAATCATGCTGTGATAGTCCCTTCTATGGACCCATAGCTAACTAAGCTTATCAACAATAGAATAGCCTTAACCAAAATATTGGGGAATCAGGGTGGAGTTTGTTAAAAATGGGTCAGAGCTGTCCTAGTTCTGAGTTTTACAGTGATGGTAGGTATGTTGTATAAAAGTTGATAATAACATGGCTCTGTAGTTTACTATCTGTACGCATCAATAAACCATCATTGTATATGTTTAGATATGCATTACTTGGAAAAATCTCTTACTATTCAAACTATCTCCTAATAACTGCAATCTGTAACAATTTTATGATAAAAAAATGGGGAGAATGTGTTGGGTGGCATGAACTTATGTTCCCTTCCAGTGCTTGTATGTGAGCAATGCATCATGCATTTCTTTTTTATTTACACTTTTGAGCTTCCAAAAAATATAAATTGCAGAGAAAATCAAGTGAAAACCACTAGTGCCAGCTAAAGTTATTTTTGCTGAATTTCCCAAACCAATATTTAATTGATCATCTAGTTACTCAAAATGGAGTAAACTATTAAAAGTGTGGATGGGATCCATAATTGTTAAGCGTATGGCTAGCATAAATCCAAGCATATATGAAAAAAACACAAATTAATCGATTTATGTTTTGATTCATAAAATGTACCAGTAACTGGGTTAAATACCAGAATTTGACCTTGTTTCAACCTCTTGTATTTTCCTGTAACGCAGTAAGGAAGAGTAGCAGTTTGGGAAAGTTAGGTAGCCTAAGGCTGCGTTCACATTACTGTGAATTGGATGTGGGTTTCCCCACATTCAATTTGCACGACAAGAGATTGTGACCGGCTCTCAATGGAGCCAGTTCACACATATTCGTGGTGGCTATGGAGCGGATTGCACAGGGGGTCCTTTGCATCTTTGACTCTGTTTCAGGTCCAAATTCAGGCAAAAATTTGGGCCTGATTCATACCTGAAATGAAGAACAGGGAAGCACCAGACCCTTGCTGTGAACCGCTTCGGTATTAGATGTGAACCCAGCCTGAATACATATGTACTAACAAAAAACATGGCAACAGGAGGACAGAGCAGAGAGATGACCTCATAAGCCTGTTGCTGCTCAATTTCTGTCCAGTCATATTCTATGAGCAAGCAGGTGACCTAGCTGTGTTGGTTTACTGAAGTAGAGAAAAAGCAGGCTTTAATGAAGTAAAGAGATAAGAAACAAAGTGCCAATCTGCATTTGTTAAAACAGGCTCCAAGGGTCAGAGCTGAGCATTGCAGACTTTCTCAGACAAATTGGTAAGTTTTCCTTTGAATGCCTCATTAACAATCTTCCAGACCTCAACAACGTTTTGTATTCTCAATCCCTTATAAACTGAGCCCCTTGGAACCCCCAAAATGTGTTGACCTATCAAATACATTGACAAATAAAATGAATGTGAACAAATACTTTAGGACTGTCCAACTCTTCCTTTTCTTTATACCCTTTTTACCTAATCAGGACCCTAATAATTCCAATTCCACACTTTCAACTTTAATGCAGATTTGTACTGTGAAAGCTATGGCCAAAAAAAGGCATGCAGAGAGCAAAGGAATAGTCACCAGCTTTGCCTGTGGTCTCTCTGCAGTTATGTGTCTTACCATGCCTTGTTCTGAACTGAGGTTATGTGTGGAGGTGGCCATCTTGGTAGAGGCATAGTTTTGTTTCCTCCTATCAGATCTACCCCTCTGATGACTGGTGAGTGCTGGTGTTCTTTAAGATTACCATCAACACTTCATCAAAAAGCATCCGAAGAGGTAGAAAAGCCCAGATCTAAAAATTAAGTGATGCATAAGCAGGGGAATTCTTACCAGGGCTGTTGCTACCACTAGGTAAACTAGGCAGCCACCTAGAGTGCACTACTGCCTAGGGCGCCTGGCCGCTGGTGTTCCTACTCTCTTCTCTCTGCAGCAAGCAACTAAGTCTCAGCATCAGCAGACAGCTGCTACTCTGTTCGCACATAGTGTCAGAGGCGCAGCAGCAGAGGAGGACTGTATCTGTGTCCCGACTCCCAAAGGAATAAAAGCAAGCAAACATTCATTGATGGGCACTGGTGAGGCTGCATTGATGGGCGCTGGTGAGGCTGAATTTGATGGGTGCTGGCGAGGCTGCATTTAATGGGCATTTCATTAAAAAGGTGGGGTATACATGGGCAGGGCAAAGAGATGGAGTCAGGGGTGGAGCCAGGGGGAACGCAAAATAAGGTTTCACCTAGGGTGTCAAAAATCCTTGCACCAGCCCTGATCCTTACACTGCTATCTTTCTGGAAGTATTCAAGGCCAAACTAACCTTTTAATATATTCCTTGTAGCGCAGTGAATCTTCACTTTTTGAGTTCAGGGCCTATTCATACTACCGTGTTGATGTAATGCACACATTAATGCAACACATGTTAATGGGGGTTACTCACAATGGTATAACGTGGTGCCCTTCATTTTGAATAGCACTCCAATACACCTTGCCGAGGAACTAATATGCATTGCATTGTGGGGCAATGCAAAGTCAGAAATGCTACATGCAACATATTTTATGTATTTTGGTGCATCTGGCAGGCCATGCACATGTAATGCAAATTGATGTGTAGCATAATGCATGTTAGTGTGCATGTGCTAATGCAGTGCCATAGTATTAATAGGCCCTAAGGTGCCCATCTTGAAGGCAATCCCACCACCTAATAAAGACAACATTAATATCTTTGATAATTGCACAGTGCATTATTGCACATATACTGTAATAGAATTTATTTTATAGCAGTGTTTATTATATCCATTGACTTGTACAGAAATTGACATCACAACTGTATCAGTACGTTAAACAAAATGGTTAAAACAAATAATTACTGTATTTTCTCAGAACATCTGGTGACAGCAGTTAGCCCTCTTCTATTCAGTAAACTTAAACGCATTGACCGTACATGTAACATGTACTCTATAAGTGTCTGATGTTTGTCTAACATTTAATGGTTCTCCCTTAACAAACACACACTTCTTGTGGTTTGCTTGACACTTTACCTTAGTATGGCAGCACTAACGTACAAACAATCCAAACAAATCCTTACTCTTCGCAAACATACCAGATTGGCCAGCTGTCCTCCAATTAAAGCAAATGTAAAATCAATCAGCGAACAGCTAACCTGTTATCCAGAAATCTTAACTTTTATGATAATATATATGCTTTATATTAACCCCACATTCAGACGGCTTCCCACATTGCTTCTGGGTAGGACTTCTGCCCCTTTTTACATGACTCTGTGGTTTCTCATTCATATACATGGTACAGTACTGAGAGAAAGCTTAGCTGGAACCAAAGAACACTATAGAATAATTTGCAGGTGTGTTGGATAGCATACTGGGCTATGTGGTTCCTCTCGTTGACCATTATGTCACAACTGTGTCCTGTATTGATGCAGGGGTCAGCAAGAGGAACCATAGCACCAAGCAGCGTATGTTCAGCAGCGCCAGGAGATCAAGAAGGCATTGGAGAAATAAAGAATTGAATTACTATAACCACTTGCCTACTGGGCACGTTTACCCCCTTCCTGCCCAGGCCAATTTTCAGCTTTCAGCGCTGTCACACTGTGAATGACAACTGCACGTACATGCAAAACTGTACCCAAACAAAATTTGTATAATATTTTTCACATAAATAGAGCTTTCTTGTGGTGGTATTTAATCACTGACATGTTTTTCATTGTTTGCTAAATAAAAAAATAAATACCCAAAATGTTGAAAAGAAGACAAAAAAAAAAGTTTGTTATAAAATTTTGCAAACAGGTAATTTTCTCCTTCACTGATGTGCGCTGATGAGGCTGCACTAATGGGCACTGATGAGGCAGAACTGATGGACACTGATGGACTGCACTGATGGGCATTGAAGAGGCCAGATTTGTGGGAACTGATGAGGAGGCACTTGGGGGCACTGATGACGCAGCACTGGTGGGCACTGATGAGGAGACACTGGTGGGCACTGAGGAGGCTGCACTGATAGGTGGCACTGATGGGCTCTGATAGGCGGCACTAGTAGGCTGCACTGATGAGCACTGGTAGGTGACACTGATGGGAAGCATTGGTGGGCTCTGATTGGCAGTACAGGTGGCCACAGATTGGCAGCACTGGTGGGCACTGTAGGGACTGCACTGATAATCAGATCACGGATCTTGCAATAGTGCTTTATCATTTTAAAATGTTTTATTCAAAAAAGCCATAACAAAATGTACACTCACACTTAAGTAGGCCTATGTGTGTTTAACTTATACCAATGGTGCCATGATGAATGTGTCAAATTTCAGCCAGCTCTGCAGCCCCGGTCGTCAGTAGTCACAGAAGAAGTCACAAGAAGTGACGAAACTAGTAGGAGGGACCTGAGAGGCTGACAAATGTGGAACCAGAAAGGACTACTCAGAATGTAACAGGAGGAGGGAGCACTGACGACCGAGGCTGCATAGCCAACTGAAAGGTGACACATTCATCCTAGCACCGTTGGTATAAGTTAAACACACACAAGCCTGCTTACATTTTTTAAAGTGTGAGTGTAAATTTTGTTATGACTTTTTTGAATAAAACATTTTAAAACGATAAAGCACTATTGCAAGATTTGATTGCTTTGCATGTGTCAATGTGATTGGAGTTCACGGGCAGCAGTAGGGAGGCTCAATACCTGAAGTGATCGATGTGATTGAAGTTCACGGGCCACTTATAAGGAGAAGGAATATTATAAGGAGCGTTTCGGAGGATTTATCATTTTCAAAGGCTTTTTTTTTTAAATCCTATAAGGTGAGCCACAACCGATGGAGGGAGCACAAGGACTATGAACAATGCACTTATCGGTGGATGATTGAGGAGAGATTGATATATTTATATAATATATAATGGACTGGCACGATATACAGTATCTAATATTGTTTGATTTATATAAGGACATTATATAGAAAATTTGCACACTGCACTTTATTATTAACTATATTGTTTGATTTATTTAAGGACACGTTGGAAAAATTGTATATTGCTCTTATTTAGTATTGTTTACATATATGCACCTTATAGTCCTCCAGAGATATTCTTCGTTTTATTTAGCGCTGCACTTATTCTGATTTTACTTTTGTTTATTGCACATGTTCAGGAAGTGTGGTTAGTGCTGGCAGCTCTAGTAGATCTATATAGCGGCTCATAAGGTTTTCTATATATTCACAATAATTAAGGGCTTTATATTTTTAATTTGTGAAGCGATCAATTTCAAGTATTCAAGTATTGCTAAAATATTACAGCAGCTTGTCTTGGAGAAGAACCCAATCCAGGTGTCTACTTCCTAATGATCTCTCCCCTCTCCAGGCGTAGGTGCAGCTCGATATGCAACCATATGCAAAAATTGAACAAAATTGAGCTACGAATAAGCATCTGCTGTAATGGTGTGAAACGCGTCAATAGCTTTATCCTTGCTGCATGAATTTATTATAACAATAAAGAAATCGTTTTCATTGGAGTGCAGCCATCTGGTCTGTTTTGTTCAATTTTAGCAGCTTGTCTTGACTTTCAGTACTTTCCCCAGATAAGCAATGGAAAGGGGAATGCAGGGAGAGATGATTTCTGCATTTCTCTTGCTGTTGCTTGTCTGGGAAAAGTGCTCAGAGCCCTTACAGGTTGTCATTTCGCAGCATCCACCTCCCTCTTAGCTGTCTCACTCTTAGGAGACAGAACAGTACAAAATATAATGATAGATTTTCTTTAGGCAAAACATTTTTTTCAATTTTGGATAAAGTAAGGGAGGGATATAACCCCTATTTTTATCTATTTATATTTGCCATCTATGTCCCATTGGGGAGACTGCTTCATGTCCCATATCTAGAACTGGAAGTAGGAGGAAATTCCTCCAAATTGAGGGAAATCCCTGGTAGTCACCAGGATCACCAGAACTAGTGTCCCTATTGGAAAAAATTCTCCTCTATTCCTGTTCTGGTGACTAGCCAAAATTTGAGAGTTCCTTACACTTTTATATTGATGATAACAGTAGCCAGCATAAATAGAGAGGGCGAATCCCCCTAACAGGGACACAACAGGTAGCAATAAAAACCTGACAGGGGCAATAATCTCTCTGCACTCTATCCAAAACTAAAAAAAAAAGGATTTTGCTTTCAGATATATTTTAATTTGACACCCGCCGGATAGGTGAAATTAACTTTTTTTCTTTTACAGAGATATTCTTGTCTCACTTCTGCCAGTTAGTGACAGGGTCACTTTCAGATTAGTATTTGTGATAACAAAATATTCAGAAATGTAATGTACCAACATTCTATACATTTACAACGATGTATTATAATTTATTCCAGAGCAATAAAACTTGATATATTGCTGCATTTTATATACTGTATATAAATACCAATAAATGAAAATAGCAGAGCTCTTTTTCTAACATATTACCTTGTAAAGTTTGCTATAACTGCTCTGAAGGCACGTCGGTATAGAAAAGTGTGGCTTTGTGATTGGTTCTTATTATTTTAGCTCTGAATCATAGCACATACCTGTCTCGTAGTGTTGACAGACAAACTGGTGAGAGGCTTTATCACACCAGCCTGCTCTTGTATCCGCTGGCATGTGTCACCAAAATATGATCTGTCAACATTCTTCTGCCTTTAAGCCCTGTTCATAGAATGCCCTCTGAAAAGGAATTTTCAGACTCTGTTTATTTACTCTGAAATATTGTATTGTACTATGAGCCCAAGGTTTTATAGAGGTAATCTCAGAAAATTAAGGGCGATTCATGCTATGGCATTTGTATTTCTACACCTTGAACAAAGTTCAACCTCATGCTGATGTTCACACTTGCATTGGATACCCCAAAATTAGGCTAATGTGACTGGTCTCAACCATTATTTATTTATAAAGTTCTGCTAATGTTGGACATTTACTGTACTAATCTGACTCTGGACTTAAAGTGATTGTAAAGTCTCTTTAAAAAAAACAAAAAAAACAAACATGTTATAATTACCAGCCCTGTGCAGTGGTTTTGCACAGAGCAGCCCAGATCCTCCTCTTCTCGGGTCCCTCTTTGGTGCTCCTGGCCCCTCCCTCCTATTGAGTGCCCCCACAGCAAGCAGCTTGCTATGGGGGCACTCAAACCAAGCCGCAGCTCCCTGTGTCCATTCAGACATGGAGCCCTGACATATTTCCAGCCCCTTTTTCTTCTCATTGGCTGACTGACTTTGATTGACAGCAGCGAGAGCCAATGGTGCCATGTTGGTGTCTCAGCCAAAGAGAAGGGAAATCCCAGGCAGCCGGGACACTGCTGTGACATTGCTGGATCTAGCTGTGGCTCAAGCGAGTATTAGGGGTGCTGAGGGGTGCCGCTGGACACAGAAGGCTTTTTATCTTACTGCATAACCTGCATTAAGATAAAAAAAAAAACTTCTGCCTTTACAATCACTTAAATTCCACTGGTGTGATCAGAGGGGGCTGTATATAGTGACCCAAGTTTGTGCAGGAGGAAGGAAGAAGAGGATTTCTTTGTAAATAGGGAGGAAGTTATCCCCTTTTTAATCTGTGTTCTGGACATTTTCAAGTTGGGTATCCCATAATTCCCTACCCTATCCAATTTATCATCCCCTAATAAAACAACAAAAACAAGTCAAGGACTGTTTACTGCATTTCAGTGAATGAAGGAAATGTTGTGTGACTGGCTGTGCAGCAATGGAGACCTGGCCATCAGTGACCCCTATAGGGGTAGTGCTACAATAGAATAGAATGACAGTCCTTCACACTGAGGTGCTTGTAAACTGCCAGTAAAACACTGAGCACTTTTAAAGAGCTTTTCAGGTGCTTTTGAAGCACTTTCCATCCATTTTTTTTTTCACCACCCTGCCAGTGCACTGCCCCAGTGTGAAAGTATTTATTGATTTTGAAAATAGGTTTTTGTGAGCTTTTCAGGCACTTTTTTTTAGCGTGAAAGTGCCTGAAAAGCGACTCGGTGTGAAAGGGGTCTAAGTGTAGGGAAATTTGCTTATACATTCGAAGGGGTGATACAGATAAGCTGAGAATGAAGATGGCCGAAAAGTTGCAATATCAAACACCCAATAAAAGGATAATATGCAACCAGTCTAAACTACGTGGCATGTTCACCAATGCCAAGAGCCTGGTGGACGGGATGGGTGAACTAGAGATACTATTGTACAAGGAGGATTTGGATTTTGTGGAAATTTCAGAGACCTGGTTCAACAGCTCTCATGATTGGCTGGCAAACATTCAAGGGTATAAGCTTTATCGCAAGGATAGAGAGGGTAAAAAAGGGGGAGAGGTATGCCTATATATCAAGAATAATGTACAAGTGAATGTGAGAGAAGACATCACTAAGGGAGCTAGGGAGGAGGTGGAATCCTTATGGGTAGAGCTCCAAAGGGATGAAGCTAAGGGGAAAATAATACTGGGAGTATGCTATAGACCCCCTAACCTGAGGGAGGAAGAGAGGGATAGATCTCCTATCACAATTTGGATTAGCAGCAAGGATGGGAAGTGTTATCATAATGGGGGATTTTAACTATCCAGACATAAACTGGGCGGAGGGAACCACGCATTCATCTAAGGCTCGCCAGTTCCTAAATGTCTTGCAGGACAATTTTATGGATCAGATGGTAGACGCACCAACTAGAAATAAAGCGTTACTGGATCTACTGATTACCAATAATACAGACCTGATCACGGATGGGGAAATACGGGGCAATTTAGGGAGAAGCGATCACAAGTCAATTGGCTTCCGTATAAATCACACCAATAGGAAACATAAAGGGAATACAAAGACACTGAATTTCAAAAGAGCCAACTTCCCTAAACTACGAACCTTACTAGAAGACATAAATTGGGATAAAATCTTAGGAACAAAGAACACGGAGGAGAGATGGGTTTGCTTTAAGAGCATATTAAATAAGGGCATTAGCCAATGCATCCCATTGGGTAATAAATTTAAAAGAGCGAACAAAAGTCCTGGATGGCTTAACTCCAATATAAAAATGCATATAAAAGCAAAGGAGAAGGCCTTCAAAAAATACAAGGTTGAGGGATCATCATCAGCATTCAGACTTTATAAAGAATGCAACAAGAAATGTAAGGCCGCGTACACACGCGGGGACTGTTCGCTCAACTTTGTCCGTCAAACAGTTTCAGCGGACAGTCCGCTCAAAATTAGCATGGACGGACTTGCCCACACACGACGAACGAACAGTCCGCTGAAACCGTGCGCGATGACGTGAACGGCACGTACGACAGGACGAAAAATACGACGTCCTATACACTGCAATGCAAACTTCGGCGTGTAAATCCTTTCTGAGCACGCGCGGAACTTAGTTTGACGAACAAGCCTACACACGAGGGGACTGTTCGCTGAAACAGAGTTTCAGCGGACAGTTTTTCGGAATTTCCGAAAAACTTTGTTCAGCAGACTGTCCGCTGAAACTGTCCGCTGAAAGCCCACACACGAGCGGACTGTCCGCCGAAACACTGTTCAGCGGACAAAGTTGAGCGAACAGTCCCCGCGTGTGTACGCGGCCTAAGGGTGCAATAAGGATGGCTAAGATAGAACATGAAAGACACAGAGCGGAGGAGAGCAAAAAAAATCCCAAGAAATTCTTTAAGTATATAAACAGTAAAAAAGAGAGGACAGACCATATTGGCCCCATAAAGAATGAGGAAGGGCATCTGGTTACAAAGGATGGGGAGATGGCGAAGGTATTGAATTTATTCTTCTCCTCGGTCTTCACAAGGGAATCGGGGGGCTTCAATAACCAAAACTGCAGGGTTTATCCTCATGACACATCACAGGAAGCACCTCCATGGTTAACAGAGGACAGAATTAAAATTAGACTTTGGAAACTTAACACTAATAAATCGCCGGGACCAGATGGCTTGCACCTGAGGGTACTTAAGGAACTCAGTCAAGTAATTGCCAGACGATTGTTCCTAATTTTTACTGACAGTCTACTGACTGGAATGGTACCAGCTGATTGGAGAAAAGCCAACGTAGCACCAATATTTAAAAAGGGCCCAACATACATCCCTGGGAATTACAGACCAGTTTGCCTCACATCAATAGTATGTAAACTCTTGGAGGGGATGCTAAAGGAATATATACAAGATTTTAGTAATGAGAATGGTATCATTAGCAGTAATCAGCATGGATTCATGAAGAATCATTCTTCCCAAACCAATCTACTAACCTTCTATGTGGAGGTGAGTTGCCAGCTAGATAAAGGAAGGCCTGTAGATGTGGTTTATATGGATTTTGCAAAAGCATTTGACACAGTTCCCCATAAACCTTTACTGTACAAAATAAGGTCCGTTGGCATGGACCATAGGGTGAGTACATGGATTGAAAACTGGCTACAAGGACGAGTTCAGAGGGTGCTGATAAATGGGGAGTACTCAGAATGGTCAGGGGTGGGTAGTGGGGTTCCTGAGGGTTCTGTGCTGGGACCAATCCTATTTAATTTGTTCATAAACGGCCTGGAGGATGGGGTAAACAGTTCAATCTCTGTATTTGTGGACGATACTAAGCTAAACAGGGCAATAACTTCTCCACAGGATATGGAAACCTTGCAAAAAGATCTGAACAAATTAATGGGGTGGGCAACTACATGGCAAATGAGGTTCAATGTAGAAAAATGTAAAATAATGCATTTGGGTGGCAAAAATATGAATGCAATCTATACGCTGGGGGGAGAACCTCTGGGGGAATCCAGGATGGAAAAGGACCTTGGGGTCCTAGTAGATGATAGGCTCAGTAATGGCATGCAAGGCCAAGCTGCTACTAACAAAGCAAACAGAATATTGGCATGCATTAAAAAGGGGATCACCTCCAGAGATAAAACGATAATTCTCCCACTCTACATGACTCCTGGGGTATCTGGGCACCAGTCCTTAGGAAGGATGTACTGGAAATGGAGCAAGTACAAAGAAGGGCAACAAAGCTAATAAAGGGTCTGGAGGATATTAGATATGGGGAAAGGCTGCGAGCACTGAACTTATTCTCTCTGGAGAAGAGATGCTTGAGAGGGGATATGATTTCAATATACAAATACCATACTGGTGACCCCACAATAGAGATAAAACTTTTTCGCGAAAGGGAGTTTAACAAGACTCGTGGCCACTCATTAAAATTAGAAGAAAAGAGCAGGGCTGTCTTTAATATAGATTGGGCCCTGGGCAAAAATTTTCTTGGCCCCCCCCCCCCCCATGCAATTTCCCTCTCCACCTACTCTGAGACATACAATAAATAGCAGCTAGACCTAAAATCTGTTTTCTGTATCAGATCAGGCAGCAATTGCGATTGGTTGCCAGCAGTTACAGCATATCATTACTGCTTAATGACTGGTTGCTAGAAGTTACAGCACACGTTACGGCTCACTGATTAGTTGCTAGAGGTTACAGCACATCACCTCCTCACAGCAGGGGAGCATGATATAAATAGGAATGCCGCCTTTATTTACATATCAATGCCGCCAGCCGCAGCTATTTACTTAGTATTGTCGCCGCTATTTACATATGAATGCCGGTTATTTATATGTAAACACAGGGTCTGCAGGTGAGTCACTTGCACACAACAATAGGGCAGATCTGGGCAGCATTAGTACCAGCACTTCACACAGATATTAGGACACAGCACAGGAATAAAACTTCAAGGGACAAGGAAGTTTAAACCTGGATAGTTGGCAAGTATGAGGCAGCTGTTTTGGGCCCCACAACAATGACAGGGCCCAGGGCAGCTGCCCCTTTTGCCCTGCCTTAAAGACGGCCCTGGAAAAGAGGCTTAACCTTAAACTATGTAGAGGGTTCTTTACTGTAAGAACAGTAAGGATGTGGAATTCCCTTCCAAAGGCGGTGGTCTCAGCGGGGGGCATTGATAGTTTTAAGAAACTATTAGATAACCACTTGAACGACCGCAACATACAGGGATATAAAATGTAATACTGACATATAATCACACACATAGGTTGGACTTGATGGACTTGTGTCTCTTTCCAACCTCACCTACTATGTAACTATGTAAAATGTTATTTATGTGTAAAAAAGTGGCTGATATAATACATACCTAATTAATATATATATTTTTTAATTAACACAGATCATTTCTGTTATTCTTTTTAAAAAAAACACTAGTTACAATTATATATTATTTTACATTTGGTGTTGGAATCCGGGACAGCAGCCCAGTGCCTGGCTTTCAGAATGTAAACAAATAAATGGCTGCCATAAAGTTTTAAGACCAAGGGAAGCCCTTGATCACATAGCATAAGACTCTGTCCCTATACTTCCACTCAAGAGAATTATAAGTTATGTGAGATTTATTGTGCTTGGTTGAGCTATCCTGTCTAAGTTTATTTGCATCTCCCCTGACAATGCACTATAGTAACCTAATCCACTCCCTACAAATTGGATAACTTGTCTCTGATGCCTTTGCCTCTCTTTACGATTAATGACCTCTATTTACAATGCTTATATATAGATATATCTATCTATATATATCTATCTATATATATATATATATATATATATATATGCATGTCAGGCCTGAGCGTGAACGTGCATGTTTGGCACTGGCGTCTTGGTGCCCAATAGCCTATTTAAAGTGATATTAAAATGTTGGGTTTTTTTGTTTAAAAATAATGAACATGTAATATTTACCTGCTCTGTGCAGTGGTTTTGCACAGAGCAGCCCAGATCCTTCTATGGGAGCACCTGAGCTGAGCTGCTGCTCAGTGTGTCCATTTAGGCAAGGAACCACAGCTCGGCTCAGCCTCACCCCTCTCTCTCCTAAATTGGCTCCCTGATTGACAGCAGCAGGAGCCAATGGCGCCCACTGCTGTGTCTCAACCAGTCAGGGGGGAGAGTTCCGGACAGCCAAGGCTCTTGTGCAACATCTCTGGATAAAGATGGGACATTACAATAAAAAAGCTTCTGCCTTTAGAACCACTTTAAGGTAATACAGAATTTAGGCAAGTTTCTGAGTGGCCGTCAGCTTCTGTGATCTGTGACTGGTTATCTACTTTCTGTGTCTTCAGTGCTTTTCCTGATGTCCCATTATCACTCTTGGTTTGTAGTCTGACTCCATCCTCTGCCTGCCATGTTTGTACTGCTTCTGTCTGTCTGATGCCAGCCTCGGCCTGGTTTCTGATCCTGCCTCCGTCTTCTAAATCTGCACCTGCAAATTCCTGTGCTCCATCTGTGGGACAGCATCCTGTGAGAATTCCAGCCCTGCATTTGGAGTATCTCAACATTACCCAGACTGTCATCTTGCCAGGACCTGCCACTGGCACCCATGCCATCACCCCTCATTTTGCTATACTCTGTCACCCAGTCCAGGGGGACTGTGAAAGGGGGTATAAAGGAGGCTCTCTCATCAGCTCAGCCTCTATCAGGTACATAACACAGGAAGATATTGGCCTAACCTCTAATGAGTCAGTATCCTAATGATACTCATTCAATGGACTATATCACATGCATAAATTACTGGGGGCTTTTTTCAACATAGGATGACGCACTGGACTTTTCTTGCAGTGAGATTTTCCAGAAACAGGTCAAATAAATGGTCCAGTCATCACAAGCGAACTTTAAATTGGAAACATTGCATATTGGTCTTGGGTTGTTAATGGCCAACATTACTTTCATATTTATATTTTCATCTGCAGCACATTGAACTCAGTTGTGTTGCAGATTAGCCATTGCCATCATGTTGTTATTTTGAGTTGCTTGTCTGCAAAATTCAGGCTTATGTAAGAACATTTTTTAGCTCTTTTGTGCATAGCTGTGCTAATACAAGCTTCCACCCCATTAAAGACACATCCTCACATGATATTGGCAGGTAAGGCCCCTTTCACACATGCGGATGATATGTCCGCATTTCATCCATCCGTTTGCGGATGAAATACGGGCATACATTCATCCCTATGGGATAGCGGGTGTCTGCGGATGAATATCCGCAGACACTCGATTTCCTCTGCCTCCGCAACAGTCCGATTCTGCAGACGGAGGAAAATCCTATTTTTCTATCCGTCTGCAGAGCGGATCGGATGAACACGGACACAAGGTCCGTGTTCATCTGATCCCCATAGAGGAGAGCGGAGAGCTGACAGGGCAGTCCCTGCACAGTGTGCGGAGACCGCCCTGTCCGCAGCCGGCTCAGCGGGGACAACGGAGCGATCCCCGCTGAGCGAGCGGATCATCACGGGGCGGATCATTACTGATCCGCCCCGTGTGAAAGAGGCCTAAGAGTCTTTCTTTACAATAGCGGTATCAGGGAATTCCTAGCTAAAATACTTTTGCACAAACATTAGCCAGCCTTTTAGGAATTTATTTTTGAGGTGGCTGTTCAGGAAAATGTTCAGAGTACAGGTACCCACATTCTAAGAATCATAAGAAAGCACAATTGGAGGGGTGGGGCAGCAGGATTTTTTGGGTACCGTCATGAGACATTACAAACACTTTTTTTTTAAAACAAATAGATTTTATTTTACATATTTAACCACTTCAATACTGGGCACTTAAACACCTTCCTGTCCAGACCAATTTTCAGCTTTCAGCGCTGTCGCACTTTGAATGACAATTGCGCGGTCATGCTATACTGTACCCAAATGAAATTTTTATCATTTTTTTCCCACAAATAGAACTTTCTTTTGATGGTATTTGATCACCTCTACGGTTTTTATTTTTTGCTAAACAAATAAAAAAAAATACCAAAAATTTTGAAAAAAAATATGTTTTTTTTTTGTTTCAGTTTCAAAACTTTGTAAATAAGTAAGTTTTCTCCTTCACTGATGGGCACTGATGGGGCTACACTGATGGGCACTGATGAGGTGGCACCAATGAAGTTGCACTGATGAGGTGGCATTGATGGACACTGATATGTGGCACTGATAGGCGGCACTGATGGACACTGATAGGCGGCACTGATGGGCGACACGGATGGGCACTGATAAGTAGCACAAATTGGCAGTGATAGCTGGCATGGATTGGCATGGATAGGTGGCACAGATGGGCATGGATAGGTGGCACGGATGGGCACTGATGGGCAGCATTGTATTGTTTTATACTGTGCTAATGGATACCAATCAGTGCCAAACAATATTGCATGCCAATCAGTGATGCCCATTGTGGGCACTGATTGGCATCCATTATGGGCACTGATTGGCATCCATTGTGGGCACTGACTGGAATCCCTGGTGGTCTAGGGTGGCATACCTTGTGCTGGGCATCCCTCGTGGTCTGGTGGCGTCCCTGGTGGTCCAGTGTGGGCATCCTCGGGGGGGCTGCGCTGATAATCGATCAGCACAGACCCCCCCTGTCAGAGGAGCAGCCGATCGGCTCTCCTCTACTCGCGTCTGACACCAGCTCTTCCTATTTACACTGTGATCAGCCGTGATTGGACAAGGCTGATCACGTGGTAAAGAGTCTCTGTCGGAGACTCTTTACTGAGATCGTAGTTGCGGGGTGATCGCCGCGATGCACGCCCCCGGGGGCGTGCAGCGGCTCAAAATCCTGATCACGTCATATGACGTCCGGTCAGGATTTTGAAACCACTATGCCGCTTTGCTTTTGTGGGCAGCAAGTGGATAATCAAGATTACAATATAAAAAGGGATCATAAAAAACACTCAAAATGCATAGTGGGTCCCTCTAGACCAGGGGTGCTCAACCCGTGGCTCTCCAGCTGTTGCAGAACTACAAGTCCCATCATGCTTCTGCTTTCGGGAGTCATGCTTGTGTAACTGTCAGCCTTGCAATGCCTCATGGGACTTGTAGTTCTGCAACAGCTGGAGAGCCACAGGTTGAGCACCCCTGCTCTAGACACTACACCATACTAGTAGGTCACTAGTAGTAGTACTAGTACCTAAGGATATCTCCAAGGATAATGTGAAGGTGTGGGCTGTCAGGCTCTCAATATGTCACCCGCTTCTTCCGGAGAAAAGACAAGGGGGAACCAAACACTAAAAATAATTATCAAAAGCATAAGTACATGTCATAATATTCTATTGATGACACATATTTTGCATATCGTCCAACTGTACATTTAAAGAAGTAGTATAGAAGATTTTTACCTCAAAGACTGAGTCAGGTTAGTCAGCAAATCAAAAGAGGCACCAAGACACATATCCCTGGGCGAGCATGGGAGCAGATCTACATTGCCCCTGCAAGCACTATAATGAATTGAAATATAAGATTATGTTTCTAATTCATATTTCAATATAATGTTACCAATCAAGATACCGCATAACATACGTACCACCATGGCATTGCCCTCAGGCCAAGAAGATCAAAAAGATTAAAGGCTTTGTAGGCGGTGGGATAGATGAAGCATAGCTGGATCTCAGGGTCATAAATAGAAGAATTTCATACCCAAACTGGATGCATCTCAATGTTGCTTCCATTTGATTTGATTCCACAGTAATATACTGTGTCTAAAATTGAATGAGAATAAGAAACAATACCAATTTCCATCCCAGTCATATTTTGATATAAAACACTCAATGGCAAATAGAGGTATCTCAGAATTAACAGCAAAGAAGCTATAAGGAAAAAAGGGGAGCAAAAGACAAACACTTACCAAAGGGGTGATAAGTAATATAAGCTTAAACCTCAACCACGTTTGAGTAGTTGTTATAAGAAAAGCCGTGATCCCACCCCAGGGCAAGTCCTATAGCAAAATATTAAATAAAGTAAAAACATAAATATACACTCAAATAAATTCAAATGAAAATATCTGATCCAAAACTTAGTTACTGTAGAGCATGGGTGCTCAACCTTTGGCCCTCCAGCTGTTGCAGAAATACAAGTCCCATGAGGCATTACAAGCCTCTGATAGTTACAAGCATGACTCCCAAAGGCAGAGGCAAGATGGGTTGTAGTTCTGCAACAGCTAGAGGGCCACAGGTTCAAGCACCCATGCCCTAGGGCAGTGTTTCTCAACCTTTCTAGTGCCGTGACCCCTTGATAAAATTTACCAAGTTGTGGGGACCCCTAACAGTAAAATTATTTTTGTATCGTGGGTTGTCGGCACCCAAGTCAAGACAAGTAATTTGTGCCCCTAACCCACAGACATTTAACGCTTCCTGGGTCCTTTCTACTTGTACAGTATTAAAACCCCTTATGGTACATTTTGGAATGTACTAATATTTCTCTTTGTTCTCCTTTATTTCCCCTTTATCTCTCTCTATGCTTATTTCTTGTTTTTTTCCCCCATCCCTCTCTCTAGCCATCTTTCTTGTTCTTTCTCTTATTCTCTCTCTTCCCTTTTCTTCCCTTTTCTTTGTTCCTCACCCTCCTTTCCCTCTCCCTTCCATGTATTCACAAATTCTCTATTTTTATTCTTTCTCTTACTCCTTGGTTGGGGGGGGGGGATGGGGGGAATGGGGGGAATGGAATGAGTGGCAGTGCTGGTGGGATCAGTGGCAGTGCTAGGGGAGTTCTGATCAGCCAACTTAGGTGCTCTTAATCAAGGTCATCTGCTGATCTGAAAACTGTAGTGGGGACTTTTAATGGCAACTATAATCACAGGTAGTGTTACGCACTGTGTCTCCGACTTTGGGGTGTTTCGTAGCAGTGACACCTATGTCGAAATCAGGAGATAGGATCTCCTCCAGCCCTTCCCACTTAAAATTCCTCCCCAGTCAGCTGACCTTAATTCTCTGTCCCCCAGCCATGCCGTGAACTGAATGGGCGGCTGTGAAGAGGCTGAGTGGACGGCCGCGGGCTCCAGGAACAGCAAAGCTGGGCAGCCACAGGCTTCAGGGACAGCTCTGCTGGGAGAGCGGCACTGGCTTCAGGAACAGTCCATGATTTGGTGACCCCTGGCAAATTGCCATTGGACCCCGATGGCATTGCGATGCCCTGACGGCATTGCCACCAGATATGGAACATAGTGCCCACCTGTGGACATCTTCTGAAGTAGTAAGAAGATGTCTGCAGCACATTTTGGCTACCTATATAGGGACCATGTACCATCTAAATAGAGTTTTATAATTAGGTTCTACCAGTGTTGTATTAATAGAAATTTTAGATTCATCATTTACTATGTATTGCCATTCTGGTAAATCTATTGAATTAAACAAGTCTCACTCCCATTGTTCTATATGTGGAAGGCTATACTCCAGATCCACTAAAGCCAGCCATAGATGGTTCAAATCTCAGCTAGTTCAGCAGGGACCAGTCGAGATTTGACCCAGGCAAGGCAGTCAGAATGTACCCAACTCGAACTATCAATCTAGTTGGGTACAACTAGCATGTTGGTTTTCTAGCATGCAATTAATGCCGGCAGCTATAGCATGCAATTAATGCCAGCGTTAGCAATAATCACTGTTTTCTCCCGGCAGGGACAGCTCCCCATGTCCCCCCATTGGTAAGAACACAATAGCTCCGCGGGAGCAATTTCCCCAACAACACTGACTGTTTTGATGGGGGAATTCAGCGAATTTCTTTCGCGCAACCCATGGTTGTAGGTAAGAAAATCGCATCATCTATGGCCTGCCTAACAGTATATATAGTATTAAAATTCAAGCCTTTGCTCACCCTTTGCACCGTGAGGGATAGCGGACGTCTGTTTTAGTTTAGCTCCAAGGATAGATTTGGTCTGGGTATATCGGTACAGTTCAGATGAGGGTAGTTTGTGTTTTTAATATTCCAGAGGATATATATAGTTTCTAGATAAAAAAAAAAACCTCCGAAAACCTTTTCACACTTGTTGCACTTTTTACACTTATCATGTGGCCGATGACAGCTCTACACCAGCCCTGTGATTTCACAGACAGACGCTGCAACTAGTGTATGCAGCCCCTTCCTTCTAGTCTAATAGCACAAGTTTTGGGAATGCAATTGGAAGTACTTCCATCAGCCACAGCTTTGACAAGGCCATACAGGGATTATATTTGAGGCTGTTACAGGCACAATCCTAATAAAAAGATTAATTGCGCTAGTCTGTGCACTTCCCTTGTAGATAAAAAATCCCCTATGCTTACTATTTTTAAGTAAACTTTTTCCTTTTTGTTTTTTTTGTTTGTGCTGCATTGAAAAATAATCAAAATATTGAAATACTGTAAACTGCAAAATAATTGGAGAAAACTGTTTTAACCTAGTTTAGTCCCAAAAGGGAAGAAAATGTTAGTTATTATTATGTTATTAAAAATCTGACTTTCTTTTACCATGTTTGTGACTACATCATACAGGTTTAATCTCACACAATTAAACCATCCCTTGGACTAAAAATGATGGTAACTCTAGGTTAATGGGCAGCAGCTGTCGTTTCTGCACCCTGCAGTGGGCTCAGCCACTGTACTTATAGACATGCATGTACACTCAGGCATCTATACTATGCAACACTTCCCTGAGCATAAATGGCCTCTCACCTGCTGTGCAAATGAATGGAGCTGCTCTCCATCTGGTAAGGCCTCGTTCACACTGGTGTAAAAAACAAACGCCTCCATTAAAGTCAATGCAACCTCGGTGCAAATGTGTTCTAAATCCTCCCAATGCATTTGGCATGCACTTGTAGAGTTATACAGCAAGACTATTTCCTTGTTTTCCTTTTGCTTAAAAAGGATGTATAAAAATACATACATTAATAAATGAGTAGATCGTAAGCTCTTATGAGCAGGGCCCTCCTAAGCCTCTTGTATCTTATTGTATTGTAACTATACTGAATCCCTATTTATATTGTAAAGTGCTGCGTGAACTCTTGGCACTATATAAATTCTGTATAATAATAATAAATCCTATTCTAACCCCCCGCAAACGCATATAAAATTAATCTTATATGCAAACTAATGCTACAGGCATTTCATTGGTTACTAGTCAATGCCTGTGTGAATTAAACCTAACACAAGGTACCCTGATCAACTTCCAAGTGAGCTACTTACTTGCTTTTTAAGCAACCCTCCAAGGGCAATAGCTAGGACCTTGATGTGCATTTTTCCATCCTGGTCCTCCCAATATTACTAGAAATCATTGGTTTTCATTATCTGCCTGAATTCCCCCAAAACTGAGTTGCCAGATTTGATTGGACTTAAAGGATGAACAAACTGTGTACAACAATCTCAATTTCTTGTGCGACTCACAATCTTACAGCTGGTTCCCTCTGCTTGATTGGTATTGTGGTCATCTTGAGAATGTCTTCTTTTGTACCTCTATGCAAGTTCTGTTGAGGTTTTACTTTAATAAACATTGTGGGTTTTTTTTTCTTTCAATTGACAGTATAGCCTGTGCCTTTTTCTGATATCTTATATATTTGTGCTTTAAAGCGGCAAGAGCTAGTGCCATTGATAGCTGCTAGAGGAAATGTTATCAAAATTCCTACTGTATAACTGATTACTTACTGATAGAGTTATGATAGCCTACTGGCAGGAGTGACATTATTACCTACTAATATTGGGTGTCACTGATAAGTACTTATGGCAGGTCAGACAATTATTTAATGAAAGGGGGTATCACATTTAACTGCTGATAAGGGGCAACATGATTACCTACTGATAGGGGTGTCATAATTATCTATTGATAAAGGGTGATACAATTACCTGCTGATATGGGTGACATGATTAACTTCCAATAGGGGGTATCACAAATACCTACTTGTAGGGGTGATACAAAGCTTGTCAAAACTGGGGTGCAGAAAAATAGCAGGTGCTCTGAACTGATGACTCTAAATTTGAAATATTTTACTGTAGCAAAAGGTAGTTTGTTCATAAAGGGCCGGAGAGCAGTACAATATTGAGTGTCTGCAGCTAACAGTTAAGCATAGTGGAAGTTCCGTGTAAATCTGGGGCTGCATTTCTGCAAATTTAGTTGGAGATTTGATCAGGATCAATGGTGTCCTCAGTGCTGAGAAATACAGGCAGATACTTGGAGAACTTGCCATTTTGTTAATTGATAAAAATAAACTATTAATCCTTCTATTTCTGAAAGCGTTCTTAATTGACAGCATTTTTCACACTTGCCTAAAACATTTTCACAGTACTGTAGAAAGCATACGTAGGTAAAACAATTATGAAATCTTTCAGATAATAGTGACAAATGTAAAGACCCAGGTAACACTGTCCTGGGATGCTACTTGTTGGGAAAAGGGAAGGAAAGTAAAACAGATGGGGTCCTGAGACAAAGAGATATAATGAGAACAGAGAAACGGGATTGGGGGAGTGGAGTTTGGCTGGTGGAAACACTAGATGTAAAAGAAGTGATAAAAGGGTTATAGTAGAGTTCAAGGAGACAACGATCAAAGTCAGCAGCCAAAAATGTGTGACCCACGGTTCCCAGAATTTTTGGTATTTGGGCTATTGTGCCTTGCAGTTTTGCTTATCTGTTTTCCATTGATCAGTGTCTAGTGTAGTCTAGATTTGGCTTCTGTCACACTTATAGAGTTGCAGAGCCATGTCTTTGCTATCATTTGTTTCCCAGCTGTCAAAACATAAGGCATTAGTGTAAACTGTCATTTGGAGATGCATGATGGTTTCACATTAAAGAGGGGTTCCTGCCTTATAAAATTAAAAGCCAGCAGCTACAAAAACTGTAGCTGCTGGCCTTTAATAAACAGACACTCACCTGTCCCAGGATCCAGCGCTGTACTCACCCAAGCTGTTTTCAACACCCATCTTCTGTCCTGGCGCTGACATCTCAACCGTGCTGTGAAGCTGCAAGCTGTCACTGCGGTGCTGCACATTGTGAATGGTCCCTCAGTCTTTTGGGACCCGTGCCATCTGCCAGAAGACTGTGGGAAGAAAGGGAGGAGGAGAACTTCTCCTCAGATCGCCTAGGCAATCTGAGTGGAAAAGTGGGAGCGGGTACCTGTCAAAATTAGGTACCTGCTCCCTCTCCCCCAAAAAAGTGCTATTTTTAAAAGAGGAGTAGGGGAAGAGACTTTAAAGCGGAACTTCCCCTTTTGGGTGAAGCTCTGCTTTTTTTTAAAGAGAACTTCAAATGGGAATTGTTTGCTGAAGCTGGATATGTAGGATTCTGTAAACCTGTGCCCAAAAACTTTAAACAACGGGACAGGTCCATCAAGTATGTAGAAATGTGCCTATTTTTGAACAGCCTCGATAAAACATAGTAGGGTTGCCACTGGGAGTAGATGCATTAATCAGTTAGATAACATATACCAATCTAAGTAATACTTTATAGTTGGCTTCCAGTGCTGTTGCTTCGCGTAAGCATGATTTTGAGGTGTCCCAAATTTGGGCCCAGTCCTCATGTTCCAAGGCTGTTACCAAGGGCTGGAGAGTATTTAGATATCAGGGTACTGTAAAGTAAAGAGATTATCCATGGAGAATGTGGATCGTTTTGGTATTTGTTTTAAAAAGTGTGAGCATTTATCTCTCAATACACTGTATGTTTTCTCAGGAGTATCCTAAATGGTTGAATCCTCTACTGAGCATCTCAATGGACTGTCAGAGTTGAGAGGGACCAGTGCATATATGATATGCCTTATATTAAACTGTTTAGCTTTAATGATTCTTATGGTCTAATTTGAGTTTCCTCTCAAAAGATGTACATTTGCTTCACTGAATAATGCATGAAAAGGCTCCATAAAAAAACACCCAGATGTAATCCACTTCTCAATTTAAAGCTGAAGGTTTATCCGAAAAGCCTTTCACAAAACATTTATGAGTGTGCTTATTTGAGTGTACTGACACATGCTAGCAGAATGTATAACAATTTCATTAGAGATGCACAACAATGATGTTTATAAGCCTGGCCTAAAACAGCTCAAATCCACCTTAATCTGATAGACTGATGTGATGCCTGGGCCATGATTGGGCTTTTCAGGAATATCCTTAGGAAGGGATAATGGGTGCTTTCAAAGTTGGAAGCAGTCATTACTGTTTAAAGATTCTCCAACTTGAAAGATCATGAGACCTGTCTGATAGCTCCAGAATGGATGGAAGGCTTTTATGAAGTATGCGCTACTTCAATCTATCAGGCAAAGAACACAAACAATAGTAGCGGCTAATGACGCTACAGTGGATAGCCAGATGAAAGAGACTTCTGCCCACCTGTGGCTTGCCTATCATATTTGAAAAGCATAAATGTAATCATTTTTGTGTTATTTTTTTCACATATTTTACACCAGCTTGCAAAAAAATCTGAAAGCAGTTTTGTCCACAGACATGGGTAACAATATCTTGGTCCAGTTAAGTCAAATCATGTTATGATGATGTGTAGCGCAGACCCGGTACTGTTTGGTCCCAGGTCCATTCCCTTATAGGCACACAGTATTTTGCATTCAGGAAACAGGCTGCATGTGTCTTTTTTGTGGTTTTTATTTTGTTATAGAACTGGGAATAGCGTGAGCCTAGGGATACAACAAACTTAAAAAAACTTGCAGTAGAAAACACTAAATCTGAAATATTCCTTCAGGATGAGGGCACCCCCTTTAGGCTCAGTTCACATTAATGCGGTGCATTCCTGTGCAAATCGCATGCAATGTCTTTGAGGTACGATTTGAGAGACTAATTTGTAAGGCTCATATTGCACAGTATCTGCACAAAAAAAGTGCAGGAACCTTTTTTTCCCTGGGCTGGAATCAGATTGCATGGGTGTTCACTCCTATGCGATCTGATTTTGTCAATCTAACTGCATTTTTGGAACCATTTTGGTGTGTTGTTAACTTAACATTGACATCTGCTGCAGTTCACATGAACGCTGTGCGTTTCCCGCACCGAATATATGTGCACCAAACCTTAAAGGGAAGGTGAACTGGTACTAAAACAGGAACTCCTAAACAGAAGTATAGTCCTGGATGTACAAAGAATAAGCTCTCTCAAATCAAGCTAAAGAACGTCTCCAAGTCCAAGAGGCTGTTTCCTGAACACTGTGTAGCTGCCTGCAGTATCAGTCAGTTTCTGTGCTTAGTTTGCCCCTGTCCTGGAAGCTTAGATGAGCCCCCTGCAAATCTTCAGGAGGCTAGGCCAGAGGTCACCCAGCCAAAGCAGAAGCTGTGACCTCAAAAAAGATTCTTGCAGCTGCAGGTAGCCTCCCAGGGATACCACAGCCCTCAGGCTTGGACTTACTCCCCCCAGGAAAAAAAGACTTCTGTTCTGTATTCTAGTTCATTTATACCCCTCTCACCCCCATGCTGGTCATTCATACACCTGACCAGGGTTTGGCTGGAGAAGTATTAATTCATACCTCCCAACTTTTTGAGATGGGAATGAGGGACATCTATTAGCAAAAGAATGTAGGAATAGGACATACCCCCTGTCACGCCCCCTTAAGCAAGAATTATTTTTAAAAAATGCATTTTTAAAATGTACAAAGGCAACAAGTTAGAAAATGGATGAAAGGTTTAGCACTAGGAAACACTTTTTCAGGGATAAAAAGTGCATTTTATATACAACTATATAGATCAGACCAAAATGAGGGACAAACGAGGAGGAAAGAGGGACAGAGGGACATTGTTCCAAATCAGGGACAGTCCCTCGAAGTCAAGAACAGTTAGGAGTAATGTTAATATGCAGGCCAGGATCTAGGTTCTTCCCCCACTGTGTCCCATAGTTCAGTGGGATGCAGGGGAAAGTAACATAGCCTGCACCAACAGGACCCAGAAGAAGACATTATCAAATGGTCATTGCTCGTTCTGGCTACAGGGAGGCCAAAAACTTTAAGCTCCAGCAGTCTACTGTGGCACTACATATGTCTATGGGGTTAGACAGATATCTGCTGGCCAACAACGCCCAAGGCGAATATGAAATGACATAAGAGGTCATCCTTTACTTGATCTACTACTGTAAAATTTTCTGTCTTCTTCCAGTTCAGCCGTTGCTTGCACAATTTCAGTCTGCCTATTTGGATTTGAAGCAATCACCCCCATAGAAGTCTATAGAGATTTCTTGACTATCAAACACCTACAGCAGGCATCATAAGAATGTCAGAATGTAGGTAGGGGCTAAACAGTGGGGAGAGATAAGATTTTTCAGCAAGAGATCTGGTGAAGTGCCATAGAGGTAAGTTTATGCGGAATTTGTACCTATAGGTAAGCCTACAATAAGGCTTATCTATAGGTACTGTAAATATCTCCTAAATGTGCACCGTTTAGGAGACATTTACTGTATGTAAAGCCGCAGACGACATTGGCACCTGTGACCGGCGGCTCCTGTGCGCATACACAATGACGTCGCGCGGCTCCGGCCAGTCACACAGCCAGAGTCTGCGGAAGGAAAACGGGTGAAGATGTATGCGCCTTCAAGCAGTGACATTGCATCGGTGGAGGGCTTTGTTTGTAGTAGACATGTACAATTTGTTTAGTTCCGAATTCATTTTTTAACAAATTTTGACAAATTCTAATTTTTTCAATGTCCGAAATCTCAAATTTCCTCATTTCGGAATTTTCAAATTTCGGAATTTTCAAATTTCCGAATATTCAAAAATGAAAAATGTCCGCCTTTTAGAAATTCGGAATTATGTAAATTAGGAGATTCGAAATTTCAGAAATGTTGGAAATCCGAAATTTTGTCAATTCGAATTTTCGGAAATCAGAAATTTTGTAAATTTGAAATTTCGAAAATTCGAAATTCAGAAATATGAAATTTAGAAAATTCGAAATTCAGAAATTCAAAATTTCAGAAATCAGAAATTTAGAAAATTCTAAATTCGGAAATTCTAAATTTTGGAAATTGGAGAATTCTACATTTTGGGAAATTGGAAAATTCCGAAATTTTAAATTTTGGAAATTGGAAAATTCCGAAATTTTAAATTTCAGGAATTCGGAAGTCGAGGAAATTCAAAATTTCGGAAATTTGAAAATTCAAAATTAGGAAATTCGAAAATTCGAAAATTTGGAAATTTGAAAATCCAAAAAATAAGAATGAAAATCTGAACATTAAAAAGAATGAAAATCTGAACATTCAAAAGAATGAAAATCTGAATATTCAAAAACTCGAAAATCGGAAATAATAACTAATAATAAATATTAAATATTGGGGTATTGGTATTGGAATTTCCTTTCAAATTTGGCTGTTAGTGAACGTAATGAGTACGAATTATCTGAAATAACGAATGCCATATCTAAACGAATGGAACATAACGATCTAATAATAATAATAAATAACAATCATAATAATAAAACATTTTTATTATTATTATTTATTATTAATTTGTTCCATTCCATTTGTTTATATGTGGCATTCAATATTTGGATAATTTATAACTTCAGATATATTTGTATTTGTTCCATTCGCAAACAGCCAAATTTGAAAAGAAATTCCAATACCTATAATGAAATAGTTAGTTATTAGTTATTATTTCAAATTTCACTGATTTTCTTTCTTTTTTCAGATTCTCAAATTTTCAAATTTCTGGGTTTCTGAATTTTCAAATTCCGAAAAAAATCAGAAATGTGAAAATTTGAAAAGTCTAAATTCAGAAATTCAGAATTTGGAAATTCTGCATTTGAAAATTCAAATTCAGAAAATTTGAAAATTCGGAAATTGCAAATTCGAAAATTAGCAAATTCGAAAATTAGCAAATTCAAAAATTCAAAATTCAGAAATTCAGAAATTTGAAAATTCGAAATTTGGAAATATGGAAACTCTGAAATTCAAATTTTTGAATTTTCAAGTTTTCAGAATTGCAGAATTTCCAAAAAAAAGCAAAAAAAAAACAAAAAAAAACGAATGAAACAAAAACTAAAACAAACATTTTTTGGTCAGTGCACATGTCTAGTTTGCAGATAAGTTTCACAAAATGTGCTAGTGTGTACTTTGCAGGTTACCCTCTTTACTCCTCTATAAATTACACATTTGACATCTCTACCCCCCAAAGCTGCATAATGATGCTACCTGGGGTTATTCTTAAACATGCCGCTTACAGGTACTGGGAGATGATGTTTATGGGTAGTTGGGATTCTGACTGTTGGCAATAGATTTGGTATTTTGACAATTAGTTTGCAAATAATTGGAAGCCCCATTATACACTGAGCATGTCGGGTGGTGCCAGCTAATCTTATCCATCTAGCAGAAAACAATGGAATCAATAAACATGTTCGAAATCTACTGATGTCAGCACTATGTAATCCCATTTACTTAAGATGATTATTTGCCCCTCATACACACAAATATTTTGTATTTATTGTGGCAACAGTTTCCATCCACATGAAACTATCTTCTTCTGGGAGAGATTAGCATAGCAGACAGCTCAGTATCAGCATCATATGTATAGCTCTAGGCCAGTGATGGTGAACCTTGGCACCCCAGATGTTTTGGAACTACATTTCCCATGATGCTCATGCACTCTGCAGTGTAGGTGAGCATCATGGGAAATGTACTTCCAAAACATCTGGACTGCCAAGGTTCGCCATCACTGCTCTAGGAAAAGTTTACAAAGCAGTCAGGTTGGCCATAAATCCTCAAAATGTCTCTGTCCCAAGTTCAATGGCACAGTATGGCACTGGCACAAGGACCTGGCTATTTAGAACTAAAGGGGAATAATGAACGTGGTGCTCATATATATATTTCCCAGCTTGTTGACTAAGACTCCCTCTCAATATTAGGATGGTTAGATGTCATCTGAAGAGACATCCTCCTATCTATGGCCAGCCTTAACCACTTGACCTCCAGAAGGTCATCCCATTCATGACCAGGGCATTTTTTGATATTCAGCACTGTGCTACTTTAACTGGCAATTGCACGGTCATGTAACACTGTACGGAAATTACATTGCTATCATTTTTTTCTCACACAAATAGAGCTTTCTTTTGTTTCCTTTGCAATTATTTGATAACATCTGGGGATTTTATTTTTTGTGATATAAATGAAAAAAGATGAAAATTAAAAAAAAAATAAGTTATTTTTTATAAAACATATCCAATAAATAATTTTTAAAATCTAATTTCTTCATGAATTTAGGCCAAAATGTATTTTGCGCCAATAAGTGTATATTATTTGGCTTGCATGAAAGTTATAACGTCTAATATAGATTTTTTTTTTATACTAGTAATGGTGGTGATCAGCGACTGTGATAGCATGGTGAGCAATCTGACACTAACTAACTTTGGCTGGAAGGGTACACTAAATGACTCTGACATCAATAGTGACACTTAAAGCGGAGGTCCACCCTAAAATGGACCTCCGCTCATCGGAATCCCCCCCCCCTCCGGCGCCACAATCGGCACCTTTCAGGGGGGAGGGGGGTGCAGTTACCTGGATAATCCAGGCAACTGCACCCACTTCCGGGCTAGCTCTCTGCGGAACGGGGCGTACGTTACGCCCCGTTCCGCAAGCGCCCGCCCCCTTCAGCAAGTGCCCCGCTGCCTGCTGGGAAACACACAGCTCCCAGAGGCAGCGGGGACCGTCCGGATTGCGCCGCGCGGCTCGCGCATGCGCAGTAGGGAACCGGGAAATGAAGCCGAAAGGCTCCATTTCCTGATTCCCATACCCAAGATGGCGGCGGGACCCGGCAGCCGAGCGAGCGATCGGCTTCGGGTGCCGACATCGCGGGCGCGCTGGACAGGTAAGTGTCACTATTTAAAAGTCAGCAGCTGCAGTATTTGTAGCTGCTGGCTTTTAAAAAAAAAAAAAAAAAACGCGGAGTCCCGGTGGACTCCCGCTTTAAACAGTGATCAGTGCTAATACTATACACTGTCATTGTACTAATGACACTGGCTGGGAAGGGGTTAACATCTCAGGGTTATCAAGGGGTTAAATGCGTTCCTAACAATGTTTACTGTGTGTTATGTGCTGCTTTTACTAAGAGATCTTGCTGGGTCCCCTCCCCCCCCCCCCTACTTTTCAGGGAATAAAAAACAGCAAGGTCACCTTTAAGTGTTTAGAGCTCTGTGTTGTTTACAACACAGAGCTCCCTCCCCTGCATGACGGAGCAGATCAGTGGGTGTCGGTGGTCAGTCCTTGGCTTACACCCACTGAGCAGCTTTTACTGTAACAAATCCCAGCACAGCCGAGGCACGTGCACGTGCACGCACATCCCCTACCTGGAAGTTCTGATCACGTATCAGATATGTGATCCAGGGTGGAGCAGCCGCCCTGCTGCAGTATATCTGCGTGGGGAGGTCAGCAAATGGTTAATCTGGCCAGCATACAAGAAATGTACCACATCAAGCAACTATATCTGTAATAAAGACTTCTTTAGACTCTGTCTTTTTTGCAGAACTACAAACCTCAGCTATCTCATCAGGTTTCAACTAAGGAGACAGTGAGATTTTGTCTGCATTAGGCATACAGGTAGGATTGCCACACATTCTGTATCATACGGGATCCTCCTAGTGTAAATTTGTGCATCCTGTATTGATTTAATTTGGGACACAGGTTATGCTGTATTTAGCAAATTGATGTCCCCCATCCTTAATTTCTAGGACAAAAGCAGCTCATGATGAATATTATCCTTGGTTTCTAGGATGCAGATGGCCCGAGCTGTCTAGTAGTTGCTAGGACACAGGTGGTTCACGATGCCCAGTGTCCTGGTTGCTAGGATGCAGGTGGCCCAAGCTGCCTAGTAGTTGCTAGGACACAGGTGGTTCACGATGCCCAGTGTCCTGGTTGCTAGGATGCAGGTGGCCCAAGGTGCCTAGTAGTTGCTAGGACACTGGTGGTTCACGATGCCCAGTGTCCTGGTTGCTAGGATGCAGGTGGCCCAGGCTGCCTAGTAGTTACTAGGACACAGGTGCTTGGTGGTGCCCAGTGTCCTGGTTGCTAGGATGCAGGTGGCCCAGGCTGCCTAGTAGTTACTAGGACACAGGTGGCTCACGATGCCCAGTGTCCTGATTGCTGGGATGCAGGTGGCCCAGGCTGCCTAGTAGTTGCTAGGACACAGGGGGTTTACGATGCCCAGTGTCCTGGTTGCTAGGATGCAGGTGGCCCAGGCTGCCTAGTAGTTTCTAGGACACAGGGGGTTTACGATGCCCAGTGTTCTGGTTTCTAGGATGCAGGTGGCCCATGCTGCCTAGTAGTTGCTAGGACACAGATGGTTCATGATGCCCAGTGTCCTGGTTGCTAGGACGCAGGCAGCCCATGTTGCCTAGGACATAGGTGATATACACCACCTAGTATACTTGGTTGCCTCATGCTGCCTAGAGGTTGTGCTAATATTGTGTGACATAAAAAATGGAACTACTGCTATTTTATTCGCGGGTGTCTGCTTTTGGAAATAATATAATATTTGGAAATAATATAATATTTGGTGGTTTTACATCTTCAAGCCTAAAATGATTTTAAATTTGTGCAAAAACAAAAATGTCTCTGGCAGTGGCAGGGTTAAATATACAGGCATGATATGGGGATGCATACATTACTTCCATATTGATATGATAAGTGTGCATATTTTGATATATAATGTGCTAGACCTGTAGTCTTTTCCTTTTCTTCAAGAGAGCAAAAAATATTTTTCCATTTTTTTTTTTTATATCTCTATAGTTGATTCGATATTTAAATGCCTCACTGACATAAACCAGATTTGGAAAGGAGAATAGAACGTAAAGGAGTGAAAATTCCGTGGAAATGGTTGGGCCAGCTGTCACAGTGACGTGTATTACATAAGGCGGTATTATCTCTTCTGGGAGCAGAGCCATGCGCCTGGAGAACAGCACACTGCTCCGTGTAATCCACACCAGAGTTTATGTGTGACTTCGGCTGGGATTAGTGAGTGGAAAGTCCGCGGGGCAGTCCAGTTTGAGGAGGGACTCCAGTCCGTGGTTTGCCTGTGTGGGTAGCGCTGTCCCCAGCTCTCAGTGCCATTCTGGTATACGGAGATACGGAGAGGAGTGTTCAAACGTGAGAGAGGGAAGTGTCAGCGGAGCGCACTGTACAGACTCCCCGTCAGGACTGCACCCTCACTGGATGATGGTGAGTGACTTCTCTGTGTGTGACTGGGGCTGCAGCCTTCCCTTCTCCGGCCAGGAGCAGGTGCATTGTGTGTCCGGCATTATATCGCAGTCTGGGGGACAACTTTTCCCAGTGTGACCTATGGGAGGCTGTGTGTGGGCTCTTCTCATTGTTATCCCCGGCCATTGCTGCTTCAATAGAGAGGAGAGGAGGGAGTGTGAGGCGGGCTGCTGATGGAAGGACCACCACAGGTTGGGATGGTTCAATGCATCACTTTACAGGTATGTATGGGGAGCCCCAGTACCCGCATCACTTTACAGGTATGTATGGGGAGCCCCAGTACCCGCATCACTGTACAGGTATGTATGGGGAGCCCCAGTACCTGCACCACTTTACAGGTATGTATGGGGAGCCCCAGTACCCACATCACTGTACAGGTATATATGGGGAGCCCCAGTACCCACATCACTGTACAGGTATGTATGGGGAGCCCCAGTACCCACATCACTGTACAGGTATATATGGGGAGCCCCAGTACCCACATCACTGTACAGGTATATATGGGGAGCCCCAGTACCCACATCACTGTACAGGTATGTATGGGGAGCCCCAGTACCTGCACCACAGTACAGGTATGTATGGGGAGCCCCAGTACCCGCATCACTGTACAGGTATGTTTGGGGAGCCCCAGTACCCCCCTCACTGTACAGGTATGCATGGGGAGCCCCAGTACCTGCACCACTGTACAGGTATGTATGGGGAGCCCCAGTACCCGCATTAATTTACAGGTATGTATGGGGAGCCCCTGTACCCACATCATTGTACAAGTATTTATGGGGAGCCCCAGTACCCGCATCACTGTACAGGTCTGTATGGGGAGCCCCAGTACCTGCATCACTGTACAGGTGTGTATGGGGAGCCCCAGTACCTGCATCAATTTACAGGTATGTATAGGGGGCCCCAGTACCCACATCACTGCCTGTCTACCATACCACAGCTCTCTCTGCAACTACAGTACAACACTGCCTACATATATATATATATATATATATATATATATATATTCAGTATTGTTATTTGTTCACAGATTAATTAATATATATATATATGTGTGTGTGTGTGTGTGTGTATATATATATATATATATATATATATATAGTCTCAATAATATTGTGTGTGTGTGTATATATATATATATATATATATATATATATATATATATATATATATATAGTCTCAATAATATTAAATGTTATTAATATCAGTATAAATAGTTTTTTTTTAATAATAATATTCTAAATAATAATATAATGTTTAGTAGTAGAAGTAGTGGTGTTAGTATTACTGTCAACTGAAAATAAATAGTTTTTTTTATATATATATGTATATATTTTAAATAATAATACAAATATTTTTTAGTAATAGTAGTAGTATTATATAGTGTATGTATGTGTGTGTGTGTGTGTGAGTATATATATATATATATATATATATATATATATATATATATATATATATATGTGTGTGTGTGTTTTTTTATTATTATTATTATTACTATTATTTAATAATAATTGGTGGTAGTAGTAGTATCAATATTAGTATTATTATTAATTGAAAGCATATATATAGAAGTTTAATTGTGTTTATATGTATATTATAATTAATATTTATTGGTATCAGTATTATTATTACCTTTGTTGTTTATTTATTGAAAAGAAATCCAGATTTGTGTATGAGTGGTCTGCAACATGAGGGCAGACAGTACAGTTACAATAGAATTCAATACAGGAGGAATCAGAGGGCCCTGCTTGTTAGAGCTTACAATCTTGGAGGGAGGGTCGGGTGATACAAAAGTTAATAACTCTGCGGGATAAGCTGATGGAGAAAATAAAATTGTTAGATGTGGGCAGAAAAGGCTTCTCTGATAAGGAGGGTTTTCAGGCAAACCGACTAGGAAATTGGGTATTTGACAGATTGGGGTAGGGAATTCCATTGGGTAGGAGAGGCTTGGGAAAAGTCCTGGAAGCGAGCGTGGGAGGAGGCGACAAGGGAAGTGGAGAGCAAGAGGTCTTGGGAGGAACAAAGAGAAATAATTTTTAGTAGTAGTAGTGGTGGTATCAGTATTATTATTAGTAGTAGTAATATTATTAATTGAAAAAATATATATATAGATGTATAGATTTTTTTTCCCCCTAGGATTTCTGCAGTACATATATAATACATATGCATTAACGCATGGTAAACCATGCATCGCGGCAAGGCAGCCCATTGAGATCAGTAGGCTCCTAATGTACTAAAAATGTTCAGAAAAATTGCACAATTTGCAAAACTTTTCTGTAGTGCATTGGGACGTATTCAAAATGAATAGTATGGCAATGCATGGAATGTGCACAGTGCATGTGAATGGACCCTTAGGCTACTGTTCACGGCTCAAGTTTCAGCTGATTTTGTAGGAAATTTGAGCCATGGGTGCCCGTATCAGCACCACCCGGCTCAACAAAAGTGAATTGTTCAGTCGGATTTTGGCAAAGGTGCCGGGTGGAAGCCCAACAGTGCCTGTATGCAATCAGATGTCAATGTATTCTGACAGCTATGGCTGCTTGCTGTAAGGCCGCGTACACACGCGGGGACTGTTCGCCCAACTTTGTTCGTCAAACAGTTTGAGCGGACAGTCCGCTCAAAATTAGCATGGACGGACTTGGCCACACACGACGAACGAACAGTCCGCTGAAACTTGCGCGATGACGTGAACGGCACGTACGACGGGACTAGAAATACAACGTCCTATACACTGCAATGCAACCTTCGGCGTGTAAATCCTTTCTGAGCATGCGCGGAACTTAGTTTGACGAACAAGCCTACACACGGGCGGACTGTCCGCTCAAACCAAGTTTCAGCGGTCAGTTTTACGGAATTTCCGGAAAACTTTGTTCGTCAGACTGTCCGCTGAAACTGTCCGCTGAAGCCCACACAAGAGCGGACTGTCCGCCGAAACACTGTTCAGCGGACAAAGTTGGGCGAACAGTCCCTGCGTGTGTACGCGGCCTTAGTGTACAATAGCCAACAGGGGAGATTCGTCTACCTGCACTGGTGAGCATGGATGGGGGACTCTATGGGGTTGATTTACTAAGGGCAGAGAGACTGTTCACTTTCCAAGGGAAGTTGCCCCTTGCATGGGAATTTGCCCCAGAGTTTAGTAAATAAGGGGAACTTCTGCTGACTTCATCCTGTTATGTGCAAGCAAAAATGCTGTTTTTTTACTTATTTTCCTTGCATATAATTGGTATTCTTTGTAAGGTGAAACGTCACCTTGAAAAATGAAAAATCCACCAGATCCTCCCTAGCAAGGGACATGAATGCTGGTGAATTACGTGGATTGTTATCATTGTTTATGATATTTACTATTAAGTATTTGGATATCCTGTTTTTTGGCTTTTTGTACTAATAAAGAATTGAATATTTTTACTAAATCTTGAGTATATGCTGTATAAGTTGGTACGAGATAGTCCTTCAAAACTTTCTCTATGAGTGATCGATTGGGGACCGATCTACCAGTCTTTTTCAGGAAGATACCATGTCTGGAAGGGAGTCAGGATCAAATTTCCGCAGTTTCAGGAGGGATTGGTCAAATTTTGATCCATGCATGAGCACCCTGGTTGTACACAAGTCAATCGATTGACTTGTGTACAGCCAGCCAGTAATTTTTTTCCCTCAACGATTAGTTTGAAATGCCTGTTGCTGGCAACCCTAATCATTGTGTTCTGTTGGCAGGTAAGGCTTCCTGCCGGTGTTCTGATGAGAAAGGTCCCCCCATCGGATAGTGTCCGCCCTGTACTGCGCAGGCACATCGCTTGTACAGTACGGAGGACAAAGGAGATGCTGAAAGTCTCCGAAGATGTACAGCTGTTCATCAGCTGTACACACCAGGTGCGCACTTAATACTACATTCTGTCGCACGCTGCCGATGCTTGTGGGGGTGGATTTGTCAAATGGGCGAATGATTGCAGGGACGTGTGCTGCAGGAGGAATTGCTCCATCAACACTGATCATGTTGATGGGGGAATCAAGCAATTTTCTTTCCTTCCACCTGTTACATAATCTATCACCTACCTTAGCTTAGAAGGCCATGAGACCCTTAAAGTTATGAGGCTTTGTCATAGTAGACCAAATAGGTATTTTGAGACCATCAAAACAGTGGATCTGTGTGGCCTGGCTACAAGATGGTGGATTAGGAGAAGCGTTTGCCATATAATTGTGGAAAACATTATGTTCTAGCAGATTTTCTGTATGTCTGCCAGATTCCTAGGAACACAGTTAATATGTTTTATTGATTGTTACTGCATTAGAATGGCATACACTTTGTACCTTTTAAACTTGGGAGGCCCAGAGGGCCTTTATGTTTTTGTTATTGGACCTTGTTTTGTTTATGCACAACCACAGGAGGTCCGCTTAGGTCCGCTACTCGTACATATTTAATCTTGCCAGTTTGTTCTAAAAGATTCCAAGCATTTAAAGACTTGTGTATGCGACAGCTGTATGTATACATTTAAAGTGGTTCTATAGATAGGCCATGAGCTCTGATTTTGGTGGTGGGTTTCTTTGTACCACATGATTGTGTATTCGACAATATCATACAACAAGCTTTGACATTTGAGGGTTTTTGGGATTGCTTGCTTCATAAACTCTCCATATACTGAGAAGTGTTTTAATCTGGACAGCTGTCAAGTGCTGCTTTTGGGTAACCATAGTTGTTGATATAAAGGTCCTCTACGTCACAGAAGACCTTGGCATTCCCCAAACCTCATCATATTTCTTTGTGACCTTTAACAAATTGTTGAGTCTTCTTCAACATCCTAGACAAACATATCTACTAGCAGCACCAAATGCTTGAAGCTATGTGGAGAGGAATGTCTCCAAATGTGCAAACAGGCCACCAGGCAGTCTTCCATCCAGATTTCTGGCGAAAGCACAATTCTCCCTTTAGATGGCTGCCTTGGAGTGTTGTCAAACAAAGGTGCAGTTTTGTGTATGTACTGTCAGAAGCCTGCTCTAATAGGTGACACTGGGAATTATTAATTGATATGGTGCTAAAAATCGTTATACTTCCTAAAACCTGTAGTTAAAGACCGCAAGTCTTTTTTTTTTTGACATTTGAAGGGAAGTAATGCTCCTTTTTTTTTTTTAACATTGTTCACATTTTTTTAGTGGAATACACATTACTAATACAGCTCCTTTCTGGATGACCTCTGATTGATGATAAGAGGTACTCTTCCAATGATGCATATGGGGACGCTAAGGCTACTTTCACACTAAGGCGCTTTGCAGGCCCACAGGGCTAAAAATAGTGCCTGTAAAGAGCCTCGCCTGTCTCTCCAGTTTGAGAGCCCGAGGGCTTTCACACTGGAGCGGTGCGCTTGCAGGACAGTCAAAAAAAGTCCTGCAAGCCACATCTTTGCAGCGCTATAGGAGCGATGTATAGACAAAAACAATGGGGCAGTGCCGCCAAACCGCCGGCATAGCATTGCTGTAGCAGAGCTATGCGAGTGATTTTACCCCTTTTTCGACCGCTAGCGGGGGTTAAAACCGCCATACTACCGGCCAAATATCGCCGTTAAAACAACAGTAAAGCAGCGCTAAAGAATCAGTGCTGCTTTACCGCCAGCGCCCGCCCACCACAGTGTGTTAGCAGCCTAAGGGGAGGCTGAGGTTAGAAGCTGATTGGTTTCTATGCAGAAGTGAGCCTTATTTTTCCATCTCCAGTTTTAGTACATAAACCCCAATGACATGCCATGGCACTCCAATGTCATTGTGACCATGGTTACTAATTTTAGCAGTCTTTCTCAACCTTCCTACCCCAAATGAACCCTTGAAATAATTTTAGGATCCTAGGCGAATGCTTGCTAAATATTATTTGGCGTTATTGGGAAAAATGCACCTTACATTTCCAGTCATTGGGAAGATTTTCCCTCTACAGACTGCTAAAAAAAAGATCATTGGTGTCATGGCACTGCCTATTCTAAGTGGCATTGGCTAAAGAACTAGGCAGGCACCATCAAATGGAAGGTCAATCAGCCACAGTTCAATGAACTTCTAGGAGGAATCTCTGGAGGAACCCTGGTTGTGAATAGCTGGATTATAAGGTCTGCAGACACAATCTGAGATCTTGTATAGAGTGGAAACTTCTATTCTGTGTGACAGGGCTTCTTACAACCATGAACATGAGCCATCTACAGATCTCTAAAAGGAAAGACCTTAGCACTTACACATAGTAGCACTGGGGTTGCCGGTTCAAATCCCAACCATGTTCTCCCTGTTTTATATATATATATGTAGTGAGTTAGGGACATTAGATTGTAACCTGGGGACGCCTGTGTCTGTGTGTGTGTGTGTGTGTGTGTGTGTGAAGTGCTGTGTAAATTTACACAGCGCTATAGAAGTACCTGTAATAAATAAATGTCATATGTGGCACCATTGGCATAGACTGGGAGTTTTTAAATGCATGTGCAGCTTTCTCTCATCTAACGTGATTTCCTGCTATATTAAGTCTTAATAAACAGTAGAAACAGTGGGACAATTTATTACCACTGGATTTGTTGAAAAACAATTTTATGGTCTCTATGAACTGCTTCCTGCTATTGAGATATAACTAGTTAGCTGACAAAGGAATCAGTTTTTTGTGTTGATCGTTATATTGATTCGCTGTGACCTGAAGAGAACCACTTATCTAAGAGGAGCTTATGGCTTTGCCTTAGAAGCCTATTACAGAGCTGGAAGCCACAGCTGTAACATACAACGCAGGCATCGCTGAAATTGAAAGCACGATTCCCAAGGTGCATATTGGATTCTCTGTCCTACATGCAGCCAGCGTTTGTTAGGAGGTGCAATTATTGAGGCTGCACTAAGCTAGGATGAGTTGTGAGTTACTACAGACACACCTAAGCAAAGTGACAGGCATATCGCACATTGTTTGTCGCTGGAGTCTCCCATTAACTCTTTAACTGCTGCTAACTGTACTTCAAAAACTGCCTCTGTACAGGTTTAACTATGTCTCATCCCTTATGATTACAGACATGAAAATTTGAAAAGCCAACAACACACCTAGAAGGATAACTAAAGCCTTCTCGGTCCTGGTCTGCAGAGGTGTCCATCTACTCTGTAACGTTACTCATACAGAGGCTACTTTCTTGTAGCAGTTTGGGATCTCTGCTGATTATTTAGAGTGTATTGCAACATAGAATCCATCATTATGGCTCCTGGAAGTGCAGACAGTGAATGAAGACATTATGGCAACCAGATGGTTTCCTTGCTTTCTTCTCTTGTTTGCCGTTACACTGCAGCCAAGCTGAATGTAAATAAAGCAATGTATACACTGGCCTGAGCAGGTGACAGCTCTGAATGAAAAGGTATACATAAGAGGTTAGGTTTACAAATATCTTGATGTCCTATAAATTAAGAGTATTTTACCACTTGACCTCCGGAAGATTTACCCCCTTCATGACCAGGCCATTTGTTGCGATAATGCACTGCTTTACTTTAACTGAGAATTGCGCAGTCAGGCAATGCTGTACATAAATTCAATTTACGTCCTTTTTCCCACACAAATAGAGCTTTCTTTTGGTGGTACTTGATCACCACATAATTTTTATTTTTTTGTGCTATAAAAAGTCTGATCATTTTGAATAAAAAAAAACAATACTTTTTTACATTCTGCTATAAAACATACCAGATAAAACATTTAAGAAGTCAAATTTCTTCAATTAATGTGGGCCAATATTCTGCTACATATTTTTGGTAAAAAAAATCCCAATAAGTATACGTTGATTGATTTGCGCAAAAGTTATAGTGTCTACAAACTATCGTATATACACTAGAATTTATTTAATGAATTTTATTTATTTATTACTAGTAATGGCGGTGATCAGTGACTTATAGCGGGACTGCGATATTGCAGTGGAGAATTAGACTCTGACACCTTTTGTGAACCAGTGACACTAATACAGTGATCAGTGCTAAAGATTTGCACTGTCACTGTACTAATGATATCTAGGGCGATCAAAGTGCCTAACCGGTGTTTTGGTGTACTGTGTGTAGTGCTTTTACTAAGGGAAGTGATGGATTTTATTTCCTGCCTTGCAGGGAAACAAAAAACATTACTTCCCTGCTGACAAGACAAAGCCCTCCTTTGTTTACTGTATAAACAGTACAGTATAGTTCTATATGTCTTCCCGATGATCGGCAGGTGCCAGCGGTCATCCCTTGGCTGGCCCCCGCTGATCGGCCTCTGCTGTGTATAATCGTAGCACAGCCGGGACGCCGGCAGCGTTCACGCACCCCCTACCTGGAAGTACCATCTTGCCGTTTTCGTACATGTAAGTGATACGGTCGGCAAGTGGTTAAAGTAGCGTTATCCTTAAAGTGTTACTAACCCCACAACAGCCTGTATATGCAGCAAAGCATGCTTGTTATACTTACTGTGGAACCTAAGGAGTTAATCCTGCTCATTCTGTTAAAAGGCTGTGTGATCCTGTTTTCTCTGATCCTCCCCTTCTTCCACTGTCCATAATTCATCTCCTGATAGTACAGAGCCTTGGGGGCACTCTGCACATACTCAGTTTCTGGAGAGAGAGTTGCTAGAGAGTTTTTCTCTCAGGTAAATAATTGCTAGGGGGTGCTGGGGAGGTTACTACACACAAGTTTTTTTATGTTAATGCATAGAATGCATTAAAGCGGAGTTCCGCTTAAAATAAAAAATTAAGTCAACAGCTACAAATACTGCAGCTGATGACTTTTAATAATTGGACACTCACCTGTCCCACGGTCCAGCGATGTGGGGGGTGAGGCCCCACTTGTCTCCCCCTCCTCTCTGTTGCGCCATCATTGTTACTGTGGGCGCCCGGCTGTGGCTTCACAGCCGGGCACGCACTGTGCATGCGTGAGCCGCGCGGCGTGTCGCGACTGGCCGGGCAATCATCTGGGACCTGTAATGTGTCCCAAATGATTGGCAAGAGGAAGGGGGGAGCGGTGATCTCCCTTCCGGTTTTGCGGTGTGCCGGGAGGAAGTCGGAGCTGAGGCCCTCTAAAAAGAGAGTATCGCCCTCCCTCCAAAAAAAATATAAAAATGACATGCCAAATGTGGCATGTCAGGGGGTCACCTTCCCTTAAAGCGGAAGTTCCATTTTTGGGTGGAACTCCACTTTAAGATAAAAAATCTTCTGCCTTTACAACTCCTTTAAGTTCTGGTATGGATTGTACTTAAAAATCATTTAAATTTTTTGTTAAAAGAGGGCACTAGGAAAACACAATAGTCAGCAAAAAAGCACAACGTGACTATCTATCTACCCGTGCCTCTTTTTCATTTTTGTGTCACAAAAAATGGTATGGGTTCAAAATGATTTTTGCCCATAACAGAAAGACAAGCCTTCTAGTGACACATTTCTGTTTCTGTGTTGTGGATACAACTAGCCATTGCACTTGGGCCTAATACTGGATTGCAATCTCATAGACGCACATGCCAAGATTGCAGATTACACCTAGTTGCTACAATTTGTATTATTGTAACTTCAGACACAGACCATAAACAGAGTGCACTAGACCTGATCTCATTGGTGATTTTAATCCTGAATGGAGTTCTCATTTAACCCCAATGGGAGTTACAAATGATGCCATTTAAAAAACGCAATCTTATCTAGAAGGTCTCCAATTTTCCTATGATTAAAATAATGTTTGTACTTGACTAACGCACACAAGATCAGTTTTATGTATATATTATAATACTAATACTATATTTACTATTCACTGAAGTGGAAAAGGAAGATTGTCACCTGCCAACTATCCCCATTAATTAAACAGTAGTAAACTTCTTTCAGCTGAATGCACAGAGGACATTCCTGATGTGCCATAATCCTTCCTTCAGTTCTCAATGTGTACAAGTCCTCCTACATACATAATCATCAATTTACCACATAAGTAGCCCTGAACTAGCAATGTGTTTGCTGGCGTCTCTGAAAAACAACGCTTGATTGTGGGGTTTGGATAGCGCTGAGTGGTCAGAAATTCATGGAGCTGACAGTTTAATCCCATATGTACAAACACAAATTATAACGTTCCAATATAGCCTCAATTCTTGCAGTTGCAGAACATTTTGGACAGCTTTGTAAGCATCTTGTTCAGACAGTGATGTTTATGTAGCAGCATCAGACTGTTGGATGTGATCCAGAAAGTGTAACACCAGGATACTGGGGAGCTGCAACTGGAAAATATATCAGCAATTAAAAGATGGATACATGGAAATACATGTTAACATCTATAGTGATGCTTTCTTTCCATTCGCAAAACTGGTCTAACATCTGTTCATCAGTCATTTCAGTTTACCCTGTGCCTTTTTTTTTTTTTAAATGGACCTATGATCAGATATATATATATATATTTTTATGTTAAAGAGGAACTTCACTCTATTACCTGTATTGTTGAGTTATCTTCAAAACACATTCTCCTTCACCCAGTGGATCCAGCATTGTCCAGCCTCAATCTGCTGGTTATATAGTTTAGGTCCTGTGCTGCCATCTCGGTCCTCCTCACTGATGAGAGCTGGCTCTCTCTTCCAGGTTCAGGCAACTCGCCTCCAATGGTGCCCTGGACCCACCCTCTGTCCTGTGTTCCTGGTTCTACAACCTCCTGGGAGATGTGACATGGGTATGGTGGCAGGGGCTGGGCCAGAAGTAAAATTTAAAGAAAACATATACAGACAGAAAAAAACCTCGGATGGGAAAATTGGATGGGAACTAAAGCCTCGTACACACGATCGGATTTTCCGCAGACAAAGCATTAGACTTTTGTCCGAAGGGCGCGTGCCTGGATTTTGTCTTGAATACAAACGGTACACAATTGTCGGCTAACAAACACAAACGTAGTGATGTACTAGACATACTACGAGCCGATAAAGAGGAAGTTCAATTGTCAGGCGCCATCCTTTGGGCTTCTTCTGCTAATTTTGTGTTAGTAGAAGTTTGAGTGTTGATTCACACTTTTCGGTTTGTTTCTAAACAGCTGTTCGTCAACCAGACATGTTGCAGAATCGGAGGAGATAACGTGTTATTTATTTTTGGCCTTGGAGTTATTGCTTTGACCCAAGTCCAGTCCAGGAACAGGAGGAGGAGGTTTTCTTGGACCAAAAATTGGTTGCTTTATTAATCGTGCCCAATTATGTCATATGCCAGGAGAATAATCCGGATTATTTTTGGAATCATCACCGGATGACGGACCCCTGCTTTCACCAACTCTTGGCATTGTTGACCCCCTATATTAAGAAGCAGGACACATGGATGAGGCTTTTATTTTATTTTTTGGTTGAATAATTTGATTTGGTATATTTTCTATAGTTTTGGATGCATAGAATGCACTTTTTGGTTAAGTTCTATTGGCATATAGCATGTGTAATTTCATTTGTTTTCTTTTTTTAATGCACAATAAAAAAAATGTGTACAATAATACTTGGCTATGTGTTTTACTTCAAATGACATTAGGCAGTTACATAAAAAAAAAATGCAATGTAAAATTAACAAGGGACACCACAAACATAGTTGTATCTTTGATCCTAAAAACTACGGGATAATGATGCGCGCTCCCTACCTGGAAGTACCATCTTGCCGTTTTCGTACATGTAAGTGATACGGTCGGCAAGTGGTTAAAGTAGCGTTATCCTTTACAGTGTTACTAACCCCACAACAGCCTGTATATGCAGCAAAGCATGCTTGTTATACTTACTGTGGAAGCTAAGTAGTTAATCCTGCTCATTCTGTTAAAAGGCTGTTTGATCCTGTTTTCTCTGATCCTCCCCTTCTTCCACTGTCCATAATTCATCTCCTGATAGTACAGAGCCTTGGGGGCACTCTGCACATACTCAGTTTCTGGAGAGAGAGTTGCTAGAGAGTTTTTCTCTCAGGTAAATAATTGCTAGGGGGTGCTGGGGAGGTTGCTACACACAAGTTTTTTTATGTTAATGCATAGAATGCATTAAAGCGGAGTTCCGCTTAAAATAAAAAATTAAGTCAACAGCTACAAATACTGCAGCTGATGACTTTTAATAATTGGACACTCACCTGTCCCACGGTCCAGCGATGTGGGGGATGAGGCCCCACTTGTCTCCCCCTCCTCTCTGTGGCGCCATCATTGTTACTGTGGGCGCCCGGCTGTGGCTTCACAGCCGGGCACGCACTCGCACTGTGCATGCTTGAGCCGCGCAGCGTGTCGCGACTGGCCAGGCAATCATCTGGGACCTGTAATGTGTCCCAAATGATTGGCAAGAGGAAGGGGGGAGCGGTGATCTCCCTTCCGGTTTTGCGGTGTGCCGGGAGGAAGTCGGAGCTGAGGCCCTCTAAAAAGAGAGTATCGCCCCCCCCCCCTCCAAAAAAAATATAAAAATGACATGCCAAATGTGGCATGTCAGGGGGTCACCTTCCCTTAAAGCATCCAATGTAAAATTAACAAGGGACACCACCAACATAGTTGTATCTTTGATCCTAAAAACTACGGGATAATGATGTTGTGGTAAAAAAAAAAAAAAACACAAGCATAATAATATTATTCTTTATATCACTAGAAAATAAAAGCCTTTTAAAATATGTTTGGCAGAACTCCATCAGTATTACCAGCAAAGTAGCTTCATTATTATCCCATTAAAGAAGAAGAGAATGTGCGCTGCATTTCGACATTTCATAATTTGCTGCGCCACAAATGTGAATTCGCCATTACGAGCGCTAGTTTACAAGACCGACCGCTTCTGGCTCGTCCTTGCTTCCGAGCATGTGTGTTTGTACTTTGGACTTTTGTCCGACGGATTTGTGTACACACGCTAGGAAAATCCGACAACAGACATTTGTCCATGGAAAATATTAAAGCCTGCCATCCAACATTTGTCCGTGGAAAATCTGACAACAGTTGTCCGATTTTCTGCCAATTCCCATCGGAAAATCCAATCGTGTGTACGAGACTTTACTCGTTTTTGGGATTAAAGCGCCACGTTAACTGCATGCATGCTAGCAATGTGTAAGTAAAAATACATATCAATATTTTTCACCTCTTACGGACTCAGTACCCTCCCTGACTATGCCTTCATGTGCTTTTCTGTCCAGAAGGATGGTAACATGTTTGTTTAGACATTATTAAGGGTCAGCATATACTTCCTTAAAAGAGAAGGATGTTGTTTTTTTTTTTTTTGTTTGTTTGTTTTTTTAACCCATCTTATTTACCTAGGTAGATGCAGAAAATGTTATAAGAGTCTGAAAGCTACTGCAGCTGGATTGGGCTGGACAGTGCACTGAGTGGTGCTAGTGTTTAGGGCAGTACGCATCCAGGGACAAATGCCCAGAACACAAGCAGTATTTGTACTGGGCATTCCTTCCTGGGCGCATACTACCCTAAATGCTTGTACCACTTGGTGCACCATTCAGCCACAGCAGCTTTAGCCTATCATAGAGTTTGACAGCTGCCAGCGGCTGTGTCTCCCGCCTGCAGCTGAAAGCCAGAATCTGGGGCCCATGAGTGTGCATGAGGCCCAAGGCAGACTTTGCTCACCTATGGACTCCTAAGACAGCTCGTCTTCGCATTATTTTCTGACAGGAATGTCTGATGCTCATACATCAGTATAGTGTGCAAGAGGCCTAACAATCATAAGATGCGACTTAAAGCAGTAGTAAACATAACTAAAAAAATGTGGGCCCCCGGGCAGTTTAAACTATTGTGTGCTTTCAATTCAGTGCGCATGTGCCAGTCATGTCACCAGCTGGTTTAAGTTTGAATATCTCCTAAGCAGCGTAAGTTTAGGAGACACTCATTGTACCTACAGGTAGGTCTTTTTAGATGCCTACCTGAAGGTTCAAGTTAAAAAAACAGAGTTTACTACCACTTTAAATGTATCCTTTGTTACTGTAACAGACTGCAAATCATGCTACAAGGTGAGAAAGTATGCTTTTTGAGTTTTATTTAGTAACAGCTCATACAGCAGTGGGGTTCAGTGAAAATAACTTTGGTTTTATATAAAGCCATCATGTACTGTCATGTTGATGTATTTTGTTGTCATTACTGGCGTATCAGATCAAATTACACAACCTTGGTTGTGTAATGATCCAAGTGTTGGGTACAATGGCAATTTGATGTCCATCACCGTAGATACTGACAAACAAACTAAGGTGATAATCATGCCACCTTTGTGTGTGAATAACTGGGTGCAGATAACTTTAGGGCACCTCTGCCTTGGGGGGGATCTCACACTAGGTGTTTTAATCATGCCCAGCCATAGTTTACCCACTTAGTCCAGTTCTTTTGCATAGTTAGGCATACCATGTCCTGGACTGCTTGGAAAAGGTAGTCTGAGGCATGGTTCACCTCAGTGTAAGCGAAAAGGGCAGAAGTCTCACTGAGCACTCATGAAGCAGGGATCAGAGGTGATGCTGTAAATCGCCTAATGTGATCAGGACCAGCATAGTACGTAAATTTGATTAGGACCAGCATAGTACGTAAGTTTGATCAGGACCAGCATAGTACGTAAATGTGATCAGGACCAGCATAGCACATAAATGTGATCAGGACCAGCATAGCATGTAAATGTGATCAGGACCAGCATAGCACGTAAATGTGATCAGGACCCGCATAGTACGTAAATGTGATCAGGCCCTGTATAGTATGTAAATGTGATCAGGACCAGAATAGCACGTAAATGTAATAAGGACCAGCATAGTACGTAAATGTGATCAGGACCAGCATAACACGTAAATGTGATTAGGACCAGCATAACACGTAAATGTGATTAGGACCAGCATAGTATGAGCACACAACATGGGGGAGTGGGGAGGGGGTTCCAATCAATGTTGCACAGTGTGAGAATGTCCTTAAAGTGGTTGTAAACCCTTACAACCAACTTTGACCTACAGGTAAGCCTAGATTAAGGCTTACCTGTAGGTCCAAGAAATATCTCCTAAACCTACACGGTTTAGGAGATATTTGCTGAAAGACAGGCACCGCTGTCTACGGCGCATGCGCTGTAGACAGTGGCATGCAGGCGCACTGAGTGAGCCGTGGTCAACTGCGATATGCCGCAAATGGCGGCTCCCATGCGCATGCGCGGGAGTGATGTAATTGCTGCTTCGCCGAATGACAGCGGCGGAGCAGCGAGACCCACGAGAAGATGGATGCGCCGGACTACAGGGGACAGCGGTGACTTCGCTGGCTCCTGTGTCAGGTAAGTGACACATAATGGACTACTATGCGATGCATAGTAGTCCATTATGCTTTACCTTTGCAGGGAATGAAAGAGGAAGTAAACTCATCAGGGTTTACTTCATCTTTAAGCCTGGTACACACTATAAGTTTATTTTTTTCCTTCAACCCAGCAGGCTAAAAGAAAAAAAAATCTGACAGATCAGTTTAAAGTGGATGTAAACCCATTCTCATCCTTTCTAAACGACTGCAATATTGGTTATTTAGAAGGATATACATGCCTCCTGCATGTATACTTATGTGTCAAATGTCTCACCTCTGTCTGCTATGAGACCCGAAAAACTGCAGATTTTTTTGGGTGGGTCTGTTTTCCAGGGCTCAGTGGGTGGAGTCGTGATGTCAGTAGACTTCCCGCCCACCTCTACACTCCCCTTATCAACATGCATTTTCTCCTGTGTACTTCTTACACTGAACTTCTGCTATGATCACTAACATCCAGTCAAGGCCCAGAACAGTCCCCACATGACTCCAGCATGCCAAATCAAGTTGAGGTGTGGAACAGCCAATCCTTGCAGAGCAGCAGAAGAAAGGAGTGGAAGGGAATTAAAAAATAATACATGTCTTAGGCTAATATGTAAATCACCTGTCACTCACAGCAAGGGGGAAGAACGGACAAAGAATTTACAGTTTGTCAGTTTTATTTCACTGAAAAAAGATATGAGGATTGCTTAGAGCTATATTAACTCTTTGTGGCAAGACTGGGCACAGCTGATCTGAAATCCCATACTCTATATATTGTGCCACACAAAAAAATTAAAAAATTTTGGGGTTTACATCCACTTCTATATTAACACAAGCCATTGGCTGCTAGTGCTAATCGGATGCTGGTTTTCCAGCATGGCCTTTTGACAGAAGTTGTGATAGCTGTACACACGGGACGAAGGTTGGCTGGTTCCTGGCATTTGATACGTACCCCTAGTCCGAATGTTTTCACCAGCAGCCTAGAGCAGTGATGGCGAACCTTGGCACCCCAGATGTTTTGGAACTACATTTCCTGTGATGCTCATGCACTCTGCGGTGTAGTTGAGCATCATGGGAAATGTAGTTCCAACACATCTGGACTGCCAAGGTTCCCCATCACTGGCCTAGAGTGTTCCTCACTTAATGATAAGTACACCTATATTTGTAGAATTCAATTGTGCATTTGTAGGTTGCGTGGAAAAATCATCCAAGACTCTTCTGAAGCTAGTTATGACTTATGAACAGTCAAAGGCAAAACCTCATGTTGTGGATTGAAGTAAATCAGATACATGCTTTGTTTATATTTCTTGAACATTAACAGCAACCCATACAGAAGAAATGCGTAGGCTGTCATTGCGGGCTCAGAGTGAAGTCAAAACACCTTGTGTTTATGTATTTTAGGAGCTCAAATAGTATTGAATCTATTGGAAGAGCAGGACAGCCAAATAGCAAATAGCATTTTCCAGGGAGGTCAGCAATTAAAGCCTAAATATTTTGGCCTGTACAAGTTTCCTGTAAAATGAAAGTCCCTTATCCTGTTACAGTTTTGTAAATGTTCATTTATCTGGTTACTGTTTTGTTCAGTGTTGGCTTTCGCTGTTTTCTGTTGTTCACAATGAGAAGTACAGAGAGTATTTCCTGTGATAGAAGATGTCTAGTGCCTGTACTGGCTGTGTGACGGGTTATGTGGCAGCCAAGATCCAAGGGATGTATTTCTCAATATCACATTAAGGTATGTGAATGAGTAAGAAGACCTAATGGTATGCTAACAATATTTAGACGTACAGATGTGATGTAAGCGGCTGAATTAGGTCCTTGTAATTGTTATTAGGCGGGTTAACTTTCCCATACTTTTGTGTTGTAGTGAGGGTGTCACCCTTAGGTGTAGCTCATTTCAGGTCCAGCTTGACTTGTCTGGTATACTTATAACATCTGTTCCATTTTCCTTGTTTATTTATAGCCTGGCTTAATGAAACCCTGGGCACAGCTTCCTCTTTCCATGGCAGCTTACATTGAGGGCACTTAGCAAAGTTTCAACTAGTTTTGCCTGCAGGTGGTTTGCCTTCTAAGTCTGTGAGTTCTTCTTGTTTACATTGCTGTGGTTTACCTTCTATATCTATCCTTATTCCCAGAAATCAGTCATAGGATGGCTCATAGTATTGAGAAAAGTACACTAATCACCAGTGAGTTTTGTTCCCTTTTCTACTCTCAGATGTGAGTTGCACAATTTGAAGTATAAGAGCCCAGTGTAAATGCATGGTAGTCTAAATCGGAGGTCTCCAAACTATGGACAGTTGCAAGATTTGTTCCGGCCCTCTGAGGGGGACTCTCATGTAAGGTGGGCCTTTAACGGGTCTCTAATTTAGGGCGGACCTTGATGGAGATGCTGGTGTAAAGGGGGCCTAAGTTTGCTTGGAATTTATTTGCTTTGTTTTACTGAAGTTTCTTCCCTCTTGTTTTAAATTACACTCACCGGCCACTTTATTAGGTACACCTTACTAGTACCGGGTTGGACCCCTTTTGCCTTCAGAACTGCCTTAATTCTTTGTGGCATAGATTCAACAAGGCGATGCAAACATCCCTCACAAATTTTGATCCATACTGACATGATAGCATCATACAGTTGCTGCAGATTTGTTGGATGCACATCCATGATGTGAATCTCCCATTCGACCACGCCCTAAAGGTTCTCTACTGGATTGAGATATGATGACTGTGGATGCCATTGGAGTACAGTGACCTCATTGTCATGTTCAAGAAACCAGTGGTGAGATGATTTAAGCTTTGTGACATGGTGCATTATCCTGCTGCAAGGAGCCATCAGAAGATGGGCACACTGTAGTCATAAAGGGATAGACATGGTCAGCAACAATACACAGGTAGGCTGTGGCATTTAAACGATGCTCAATTGGTACCAAGGGGCCCAAAGTGTGCCAAGAAAATATCCCCCCCACACCATCACCACCAGCCTGAAGCGTTGATACAAGGCAGGATGGATCCATGCTTTCATGTTGTTTACAATTAAATTCTGACCCTATGATCTGAATGTCACAGCTGAAATCAAGACTCATAAGACCAGGCAACGTTTTTTCCAATCTTCTATTGTCCAATATTGGTGAGCCTGTGCGAATTGTAGCCTCAGTTTCCTGTTCTTAGCTGACAGGACCGGCACCCGGTGGGGTCTTTTGCTACTGTAACCTGCCTGATGTGTTGTGCATTCAGAGGTGCTATTTCATCCACACAACTGGCACTCACTGGATATTTACTCTTTTGCAGACCATTCCCTGTAAACCCCAGAAATGGTTGTGCATGAAAATCCCAGTAGATCAGCAATTATTGAAATACTCAGACCAGCCCATCTGGCACCAATAACCATGAAACCTTCAGTCACTTAAATCCCCTTTCTTCCCCATTCTGATGCTCGGTTTGAACTTCAGCAAGTTGTCTTCACCATGTCTAAATGCCTAAATGCATTGAGTTGCTGCCATGTGATTGGCTGATTAGCAATTTGTATTATCAACAATTGAACAGTTGTATCTAATAAAGTGGCCAGTGAGTGTATATCATGCTGATTACAAAAAAATCAGCTTATTAGCATATTAATTCTTTTAGACTTGATTTCTTTACTTAATTCATTTTTTTTTTTTTTTGGCCTGTGATTATTTGTAAAATATACAATGTGGCCCTGTAACTGAACAATTTGGCAACCCCTGGTCTAAATGGCTTAAACCAGGGCTTGGTATATTTGCTTTGAATCTAGGAGCCAGCTAAAAAAGTTAGGAGCCAGGAGCAAGGCAAGTAGCTTGTGCCCCCTAACCCCCCCGAGTCCAAACTTACTTACAGCAGAGCGGCCAGCAAATAACCACAATGTAACGGTTATGACAGGGTTATAGGCTGGCCAGAAAAAATGATGATAAAATCCTGTTATAGGGGGAAACTCCTTATTGCCCCTCACCAATCACTCTACACAAATCCCCCCCCCCCCCCCCTTCATTTTGACCCCTCTACGGGCTTTGCTCTGTGTCAATGGCTCACTCTCCTCTCCTCCTAGCACATAATAATCGGCTGGCTGTGCTCTTCTGCCTACTACCAGATCTGCACCAACACAGCCTGGGCAACCCATGATCCCCCACACCCATCCCGATCTCCTGCCCCGATCGTTGATCCAGATATGATCCCTGATGGGCGCCAGCAGGAACGGGTGTCCATGCACAGCCTCTGAGGAGAGTGGCTCTGGTTGAGTTGGAAGTCAGCAGTCAGGCTCATTCTTCCATCCCCAATGTCCGCCCTGTCACATCTCTGTCATCCCCCTGGATCGGTGCTCAAAGACCGACTGATGGAGAGATGGCTGGGAGCCATGTGTTCCCAGAGAAAGTAGACACCCCACACACAGCAATGCAGAGTCCAGAGTGCCAGTATGTGAAGAAGAAGCAAAAAATTAGCTCTGCTGACAAAAGTCCAGGCACCAGTGTGCAATTTCTGGTCACCGTGGCAACCTGGCGACCTGGGATATGTCGAGTCCTGGCTTAAACGTACAGTGTGTCAAAGCAAAAAAGTATTTTGTACATCTCTGGAATACATTCACATTTCCCCGTGTTTTTTCCTTTACCATACTGCAGGTACAGATAAAAAAAACCTTGATGTGTCAGAATGAGTGTTCCCCTATCTTCCTGTTTGAGCTGAAAACACGATGATTTTGAGCTCCGAAATCCCAGCACCTGGTGTCAGCCCTGCCTACTACATTGCTTGATGGATAGGACACAGTCCCTCTTCTCATCTCCAGTCTTCTTCCTTTTCTCCATAACCCCTCAGTGTGCACAAGATGTTATCAGTTTACAAGATTTCTGGCAGAATCGGCTGGTATTTTTTTCAGATAAATAACAAAACATTTCCAATTGTATATAGCAGACCAAAGGTACCCACTAAGAGGGACATTGTTCAGGTTTATTTCTACTCTAAAGTCTACAGTGACCACTGGAGGAAGATTTCAGCTCTTGCTGTGAACTGGAAATGTACTTCAGTAACAGATCTCATCAGGTCTTGGTTGCAGGGCCGTCTTTTAGGCAGGCCCAGTCGTTGTGGGACTCAAAGCAGCTGCCCCTTGAGCCTACACTGCCTGAAAATAGTTGCCAAGTGGATTCTGGAGGACCCAAGATAATGTTTGCCTAAGGTCCATTCAATATTAAAGATGGCCCTGCTTGGTTGGTTTATATATATATATATATATATATAAAGTATGGCATTATCATTGTCATGCAGATTAAGTTATTTTACCCCAGAACATCTGGTTTGTAGCACAGATAGTCTAGGCCAGTTAAACAATTTATGCAAAGAGTTTTTATACTTTTTTTTCTTTTGAATTTTTTTTTAAGATGTAACTGTAATTGGGATTAGTAGAATTAAATTTTATCAACGTTCATAAATGCTTAAAGCGTAATTCCAGGCCAGATTTTTTTCTTAGTTTTGGTTCGGGACAAAAAGTGAATTTAGCTTAGAGACACAGCAAAAAACACTCTACAGAGGTTCTAGCCCCTCCCTACTCTATCCTAAACAATAAAAAATATTTGGCCGGAAATATACTTACAAACATGGGGGGGGGGGGCGACATACTAAAACTAGTGCACTTGGAATCTGGTCAGCTTCTAACTTCAGCTTGGTCAATTAGGCTAGGTTCACACTATTGCGATGCGGAGAGCTGCGAGTGTCAATACAAAGTTAAAGACACCCCCAGATCAGATTGCAGTGCAAATTGTCAAATGGTGCAGGAGTCAATTCCAGTGCCAACAAAGAAAAAGGGTTCCTGCACCATTTTGGTCCGAATACAATTTGTGTGGCTGCAATCTTCCGCAGACATTGCATGTGATCTGCACAGCAGTGCGGCGCGAATCACATGCAATGTCTAACATCGCTATAGTGTGAACCCAGCCTTAAAGTGGTTGTATACTCATTTTTACTTACAGGTAAGCCTATAATAGGGCTTACCTGTAGGTAAAATGAATATCTCCTCAACCTGTACGGTTGAGGAGATATTCACTTTGCATGCAGCTGCTGATGTCAGCGGCACATGCGATGTGAAGGTCCTGCGGATGCTGACGGACCTTGCCGGAAAGAAGACTTTCATGCACATTTATGGAAGTGACATCACTCACAGTGCCGGAGTCGTGAACCCTCAAGACGCGCCAAGGGTAACATGTCAGCTCCCTTGGTGGTGAGCGGGATCAGATGCCAATGCCTCGTTCTAAGGTAAGTATTTCATAATGGGCTTGTTTGCGGTGCATACTAGCTCATTGTGCCTTTGCTTTACAGGTTTTTTAGGGTTTTTTTGTGCGGGTATACAACCGCTTTAAGCTTTGACAATAAAACCTGGAAGCTGATTTTATTGTTTCAATGCGCAGCTGTAGCAGAACCTGTGCGCACTGGTTTTAGTGAATCACCCCAATGTATTTATAGTTCTATTTATTAATATACTGTATATACGCAGATCAGCAATATCTACTTGTCAAGCATAAACACTGTGCAACACAGTAATTATGCTTTAAGTTAAAGCAGTAATTGACATGAGTTCTGTGATAAGCTTTGAGATTATATTACGTAATGATCATTATGTTTATGGCCACCTTCAGGCCCCATTAGATATATTGCCAGACAGACCTAGGATAAAACGGCAATTGGCTGTATTGCAGTAGTTTTGATTTGATTGCTGTCTTTTCACCTAAAATTAGTTGACTTTTGGGTGTGTCGCCTTCTTTGCCCCACAATAGGCACACATGGACCATTATGCAGCTGTCTGTGAAAGTCAAATATTTCACATTCACATTGTACTCTAAGCCCTTGCACACACGGTCGGACATTCTGACGGAAAATGTCCTATCGGACCGTGTTGTTGGATAATCTGACCGTGTGTGGGCTTCATCTGACTTTTTCCGTCGGAATGTCTGACCAACAAAGTTTGAGAGCTGGATATAAAAAAATTTCGACAACATGATCCAATCGGACTTTGTCAGATCGTTTGTAGAGAATTCCGATCGGACAAAGTGCCACGCATGCTCAGATCAAATTCCTAGACCAAAGCTATTGGCTACTAGCCTGAACGTAGTCCCATCGTAACGAAATAACGTCATCATGTTCCGAACGATCGGATTTTACGACAACTTTGTCCGACCGTGTGTATGCAACAGCAGTTTCGGACAAAATCCGACAGATTTTGTTGTCGGAATGTCCGACCGTGTGTCCGACCTGAACACACTAATATCTGTGGCCAGCTTTACTCTGTTTACAGCTAGCCATACACAGCTTTATTTTCTCTTGCTTAGCTTACAGTCTAAGCCTAGGTTCACACTGACTGCGGCTTAGAATTTCATCTGAACTCGTACTGTTTCATATCCACATGTCAGTCCGACTTCGGGAGCGGTTTCAGATACATCGGTGCGGGTTCCTGCACAGATGTCTATAGTTACAAATCACCTCCCGAAGTCACCAAAAGTAGTACAGGAACTACTTTTGGGAATCGATGTGGCGCTGCACCGATTTGGACGGTGCCTTTGATGGCAATAGCTGCCGATTTGGAATGCAATTTGACATGTCAAATCGCATGCCAAAGCGCACCAATGTGAACCTAGGCTAAACAAGAGAAAATGAATTGATTCCCTCATTCATGCTAAACAGCATGGGTGGAGGTATCTCCACTAACTATTGAACTCAGACAGCCAGAGTACCCACAACTGGCTAAGAGTGCTAATATATTTTCTATATAAATCGATATATCTCTACAAAATTAGTAAATGAGAGAAACAATAGAGGTTTCCATTACTCAAGGAGTAAACTGCTGCTTGCAAAGAAAATAAAATCCCCAGCAAAAGCAATGGCATAATCTGCTAGTGTGCATGGCATGCTAGCATATTATCAAATACTTACCTTAGAATGAAGCCCTCCAGCGGCACATTGTCACCGCTGACCGGGCTTCCATCTTCACTCGGTCTTCCTTCCGGGTTCTTAGGCTCCAGCTGTATGAGTGGCTGGGACCGCAATGACATCACTCCCACGCATGCGGCATGGTATCTTGGACCTTCAGAGAGCATGCGCCGGTGACGTCACCAGCTGCATCCAGTGGGAATATCTCCTAAACACTGCAAGTCTAGAAGATATTTAATGTACAGACAGGTGAGCCTTTTTATAGGCTTACCTGTAGGTACAAGTCCAAAAATGACTTTACTACCACTTTAAGAATTCCATTGTGGCGCAGCATCGAACGTATGGGTGTGGGTGCACCAGATTCATGTTCCAGTCACAGACAGGTACTCAAATCTATTGCTTCCTGCACTGAAGTCCGTGTCCACACTGGAAACCCTTCCTCATTGCACACCCTCCTGCCCCAGCCAGTCTGCCCATCACACTGGCAGGCGCATGGCTGGGAAGTTTTGTACCAGAAATTGGTGAAGCATGGCACGGAACTGGGAGACTAGTTCCCCATTAGGTCCACTTTATTTTTGATTGACAGCGCACTTCAGTGGGCAGATCAAAAGCCACTATTTAGTCCAATAGCCGCTTTCAATGATGCCCCCAAATATGAGCATTGGCATATTTGGGCAATGACACCACCACTATTCTCAGCCCCTCTGTTTACATTTAGCTTTTGGGTGGGGAAATCTCCCTATAGATAGCTGAATGGGGTTAGGGATAGAGCCCTGTGCGAGAAACTGTCACATGCATTTTTCAAGCTGAGACACGGCCCACTTGGAGTACTAGGGTACCTCTATACACCAACTCAGAGTTTATGTGCATTACTGCCACTTTCCCAATATGAGAACTGGCAGTAATTCTTTAGGAATCAAAGCAGTAGTAAACCGCTGAAACGAAAAAAGCTGCAAGACAGTGTGCTAGTATGCAACGCTCTGAGGTTCCAGCGCGATACGCCGGACCTTCAGAGCACATGCACTGCTGACTTCAGCGGCTGCATGCAGGGTGAATATCTCCTAAACAGTACAGGTATAGGAGATATTCATAATACCTACAGGTAAGCCTTATTATAGGCTTACCTGTAGGTACATATCACCAAGCGGGGTATACAACCACTTTAGGCAACCGGTTCTTAAAATGGCTTTAAGAACTACTGGAATTTGCTGCACGTGGGGGCTAATGTTTCCAACACTGATGCAAATTGTTACCTGAATTAGGTGCAGGTAGTTCTTAATACTAGTGTTAAGACTTTCCTGAATTCCCCAGAATGACTTCTCATTCTGTAAATGCAATTTCCTTATCTGTCATGCTGGCCCTGTGGCTTCACTATCCCTGTCTTGCAGGAACGGTCTGACTTCATAACAGCTCACAGTTCCCAAAGTGGAAACTACCTACTGGGAAAAATTTAAAGCAGGTTAAACCCCAAAAGCAAACAGTTATAGCTGATTAATTCTTAGATGTGATGACTGCATTTGTATTCTTTTAGGCTTTCCTTCTTTTGTTTTCGCCTGCAAATCTGGCCAGCAATTCTTTTGATTTTAAACAGAACAAGCTTTCCTATAAATGTAGTGTTTGTTATAAGGATGAGACAAACCATTTACCACTGACAGGGGTGCTTACAATGATCAGCTTTTCTCTTTTTATGTAAAACCTTTATCCTAAAAGGAACACAACTGTTGCTGTAACTACTTGTGTTCAGTTTGTTAGTGTATCTAAATCTGCTAGTACATCTAACACTCCTCTCAGACTGACAAAGCTGCTGTCAAATGTCGCCCCCTGTTCTCCTTCATCCAGAGTGTAGGCACTCTAATACAGGAGGTGTGTTAGTGGCCAGATTACCAGGCCTAAAATAGGAAAACTAATGCAGCCATCAGATCTAAAAATTAGTAAGCTGTAATTGAATGTTTGCTTTTGGGTTTATTACCACTTTAAGTTATTATTTTCCTCTTTGACAGCCCAACAAAAAGGATGCATTGGCTCTATGGATAGTCTCATCCAAGGAGCAGCAGAGGTCACTTGGTTGCTTAATGATTGCTTGAACAAGCGTAATAATAAATCTTCCACTTTAATTGGTAACTCATGCTGTAATATGCTTTGTGTTATAGAGTTTGTACACAGCGTGGTGTTCTTATTCCATGGATGTCAGAACAGCCCTGTTTACACAGGAATCAATCAGAAAATAATCAGCTCATTGTGGCTCTCAATTTTGACAGCAGAAAAAAAAATGAAGTACTGTTCATAGCAATAAATCAAGTGTTTGTTTTACTTTGTTTATTTTTTGAAATTGGACATTTAGAGACTGGTTAGTATCTGTGGGGCTAGAAGCCAGTATAGTGTATGCCGCGCTTAAAGTGTAAATGCATTTTCAGTTTAGTTGGAAGTTACTCTTTAAAGATGATCTCTAGGAATGTGATCCTACCCTAGCTAATCAGTGGGTTAAAAAAAAAAAAGCTACCTTAAAGGAGAAGTAGGGTCAATGCTCTTTTGGCCCCACTTCTCCTGTGGGTCAAAGGATTACACTTAGTTCTGCCCTCCTGTGAACCAGATTCATCCAACTAAGGTTTGAATGAATCCATCCAACTAAGGCTAAGGTTTGCTCTTGGCTGAGATCACTCAGCCTATCCAGACTCTGAAGGGATCCCCACATTAATGTCAGGATCCACCCAGAAGCTTGAGCCAGCAACTTCAACCCCCTCCACAGCCCAGTGCTCCAGGGTGCACTGGAGGGACAGAGCAGAGAGCCAATGACAGACAATAACCGATCCTTGCTCACCGAAAACCAAGAAATGAGCCATCAGTGGTCTTTGATCGCTCAGTTTTTAGCCTTATGCCGTGTACACACGATCGGACTATCTGGCGGCCTTAATCCGGCGGACAAACTGCCTGACTTTGCAGCTGAGGTCCGCCGGACTTTCCGAACGAGCGGACCTGCCCACACACGACCGGACTTTTCTGGTGGACTATGGCGGGAGACCGCCAGACTTTTGAAATGAATGGACTTGCCCACACATAGAGAAAAGTCCGTTCATTTTGAACATTGCTCCAGGTAGCCGGGACTAGCGAAGGAAGTGAATGTCGCCGCCTCCATCAGTGAGATTGACACCTCGCTGGCCCCGTCACCTGGTATGGATTTAAAGGGGAACCCTACACCGAAAAAACAGCGCGGGGGTCCCCCCAAAGTCCATAGCAGATCCTTATCCGAGCACGCAGCCCGGCCGGTCAGGAAAGGGGGTGAGGACGAGCAAGCGCCCCCCTCCTGACCTGTACCATGCCGCGTGCCCTCAACATGGGGGGTGCTTTGGGAAAGGTGGGGCCCTGCCGCCCCCCTACCCCAAAACACCTTGTCCACATGTTGATGAGGACAAGGGCCTCTTCCCGACAACCCTGGCCATTGGTTGTCGGGGTCTGCGGGCGGGGGGGCTTATCAGAATCCGGGAGCCCCCTTTAATAAGGGGGCCACCATATACCGGCCCCCCACCCTATGTGAATTATTTTGGGGTACGATGTACCCCTACCCATTCACCTGGTGAAAAAAAGTGTAAATAAAAAAACAACATAAGTTTATTAGACAGCTTCGGTGGTCTTCTTCCGTCTGGGGGGGTCTTCTCGCCAGACTTCTCCTCTATCTTCTGCTCTTTTACTAGCGGAGGAGTCCGGCTTTCTTCTTTGTCGTCGCCGCCGACATCCGGGGGTCTTCTTCCGACTTCGGGGTCCTGTCCCGCTCTTCTGGGGTCTTGTCCCGCTCTTCTGGGGCCTTGTCCCGCTCTTCGGTTCTTCTCCTCTTCTTCTTTCTTGCGATGTTGACACAACGCTCTCTTTGGCCGCAATGGCAGGGTCACGTTGTGCGGCAACTTATATAGGGACAAGGGGCAGGGTCACCGGGTGATATCACATGGTGACCTCGCCCCTTATGATGTCACAGTCCCGGAGGATGCTGGGACTGTGACATCATAAGGGGTGGGGTCGCCATGTGACATCACCCGGTGATCCCGCCCCTTGCCCCTATATATGTCAACATCGCAAGGAAGAAGAAGAGAAGAAGGCGGCGACAGAAGACCGGGCCAACGCTAGTAAAAGAGCTATAAGAAGATAGGGGAGGCCCGGCACAAGAACCGAAGAGCAGGACAAGACCCCAGAAGAGCGGGACAAGACCCCGAAGTCGGAAGAAGACCCCCAAATGGCGGCGGCGATGATGAAGAAGAAAGCCGGGCTCCTCCGCTAGTAAAAAAGCTAGTAAAATAGCAGAAGATAGCGGAGGAGTCCGGCGAGAAGGCCCCCCCCCCAAGACGGAAGAAGACCACTGGAGCTGTCTAATAAATTATTTTAAAAACTTGTGTTTTTTTTATTTACATTTTTTTTCACCAGGTGAATGGGTAGGGGTACATCGCACCCCATACACATTCACATAGGGTGGGGGCCGGTATCTGGGGGCCAGGGTTGTCGGGAAGAGGCCCTTGTCCTCATCAACATGGGGACAAGGTGCTTTGGGGTGGGGGGGCCGCAGGGCCCCCCTTTCCCAAATCACCCCCCATGTTGAGGGCGCGCGGCCTGGTACGGCTCAGGAGGGGGGGTCGCTTGCTCGTCCCCACCCCTTTCCTGACCGGCCGGGCTGTGTGCTCAGATAAGGGTCTGCTAGGGTCCTTAGGGGGACCCCCACACCATTTTTTAGGCGTAGGGGTTCCCCTTTAAATCCATACCAGGTGATGGGGCCAGCGAGGTGTCAATCTCGCCGGTGGAGACGGCGACATTCACTTCCTTCACTAGTCCCTTCTACCTGGAGCCACGTTCAAAATGAACTGACTTTTCTCCGTGTGGGCAAGTCCGTTCATTTCAAAAGTCTGACGGACTAGCACACAGATGGGCGGATTGTCCACCGGACTGCCGATTCCGGCGGACAATTTCTAAGTCCGCCGGACTTTTGGAAAGAGAAAGAGCCCACACACGGGCGGCTTGTCCGGCGGACTCTGGTCCGCGGAACCAAGTCCTCCGGATAGTCCGATTGTGTGTACGCAGCATTAGAGGTGGTGGGGGGCAGATGCAGCATCAAACTGATGCTACGTCTACCTAAGTGTGAGAATGATTGTTTTATTTTAACCCCTTTTAATTACCCAAGCCTCGGTTCACACCTCGGTTCACACTATGAATCACCTGTGAATCGTACAGGAAGTGCACCACATTACTGTGCAAGTCACATACGATTCAGAATGGAGTCAGATCTCAACGCATCGGACCAAATTGATCAAATGGTCGTTTTGTACCATGGGATCTGATGCAGGCAGATGCACTGCTTTTGCGATCTGTGTTTGGGGTATCAGTAATATTGCACCGACATCCACTGCAGATTGCAAGGGCAGTGCGATTTGTATGTGGCGCAGGAAGCGCACGCAGGTTGTGGGTTTCCCGCACCGCGTTCTGGTGTGAACCAAGGTTTACTCTGTGGTCATGCAACCATCTGGGTTCCCAAGTCTTCTATCTTCTTTACTGCAGAGTGGTAGGGTCCTTCCTTGGGTGCCCGTGTGGCTGACAAGCTGCACAAGACTGCAGTGCTGGAGGTGCAGGTACATAAACATTCGATGCATTCAGATTATCAGATAATCTGCGACTAAGGACATGCTTTTTTATGCGTGTGTAAATGCATGTATACGGATATACATAGATGCAAAAAATGCATTCTGGGACTGAAAACAAAGCCGGAGGATATAGAAATAAACTAGTGATTTAATCATTTATACACATCTAAACCCTTTATGCAGGAACTTGTGTGCCAGAAAAACCATGTCTATTTGATCAGTAAATTTCCTACGCCTATGTACATGTTGGCTTAAAGTAAATCTGCATCGACAGGAAAGAATTGTAATCTGGCATTGCTGATTTCTCCTTCTGGATAGGTCAGTTCTTATATTGTCATGCTGATCCAGGGGCTTCAGTGCTTTCTGAGTCATTGACCCAGACCAATATTCAGAAGGAGGTCAGCAATCACAGCTACCATATTCTTTCACTACAGGTTTCTTTTAAACAGCCAAGCTGTCCCAAAACTGCTGTTTGGTAAAGTGAATGCCATTTGGCTGAATCATCCACAGCTTCTTTCATTCCGAGAAACTCATGTAGCGAGATGTCCTTGTCATGGTTTTCACCTCCTGTTCCTTCATGCCATGGAGTTTCAGTGCCTCTGCTGCATTCTTCGTAATGTAAAATAAATGATGCCATTTGCATAATGATTGCTGTAGGTTGGCAGACCGTATAGTTCTGGTGTGGAGATCTCCTTGTGTGTGATTTATCAAGATTCTAGCAACTACTGAAAAGTGAACTTCCACTTTTGGGTGAACCAATGAAAAAGATATTTGACTTTACCTATTTTTAGCCTTTGTAATTATTCAGTGCCTATAGTGCACTGCCACCTCCAACTTTTTAAAACCTAATGCCGCGTACACACGGTCGGAATTCCGGCCAGAAAAAGACTGATGAGAGCTTTTCATCTGAAAATGCGACCGTGTGTATGCTCCATCGGAATTTAGCTGTCCGAATTTTCGCCAGCCAAAAATTGATAGCATGTTCTCAATTTTCCCGACGGAAAAACTTTCTATCGGTAATTCCGACACTCCAAAAAATCACGCATGCTCAGATTCAACTACGAGACAGAAGCTATTAGCTACTGGCTATTGAACTTCCTTTTTCTAGTCATGTCGTACGTGTTGTACGTCACCACGTTCTAAACTATCGGAATTTGGTGTGACCGTGTGTAGGCAAAACAGCCGTTGGAATTCCGTCGGGAAAACCATCAGAGCTTTTTCCGACGAGAATTCCGATCATGTGTACACAGCATTAGTTTACCTAAAACAAGCAAAAATAATTAGCGCAAGGGACATGACTTACTTTCATCTCCAGTTCACACCAAATGTGTGCTACTTCAGCGCAATTTCATGTGCAGCTTGCCGACATCTGTGCAATTTCATGTACAGATGTCAATACGAGTCGCGCATAAAATCACCAAAAGTAGTGCAGAAACCTTTTCAAAGTCAGTACAAGCTGGAGTCATACCAATTTGAACAGTTCCATAGCCAGAAGTAGGGTGCGACTTGTCATGTGACTTTAATCTGTCAAATCGCATGACCAGTTACATTGGTGTGAACAGGGGCTCAGCGAGATGTATGCCTTGTGCTGCAAAATCTTCCTCCTTCGTTTTACCCCCACCCCTGCAATCTCCTGCAGTGGCAGTGGTTAACTAAGGGGCTGCGATAGGCACTCATAAAGAGTGCCCGACTGTATGCAAAGTGGAAGAATCCTGGGGATTTTGAGGCTGCATTCACGCTAAAGTGTTTTGTAAATGTGCAATTTTGTGCACATTCAGGAAACACGCAGAAAACACGTCAGTCATTTATTGTTAATCACACCCCAAACACGGCAAAACACAAGTGCATTTTTTTGTTCGATAAACACAGCAAAACACAGGGAGCTCAAAGCTTAAGAAGGTGCATGAGCTACTTTGCCATGTGTGGTGTGCATAGGGTAGGTAATTGAAATGAATGGGCTGACCTATGCATGCGCGATTTTGTGCTCATTCATGAAACCCTATAATGTGAGAGTACCCTGGAGCATTTTACAGGGGTATTACCAATGTTTTACAAGGGTTTTTGCATGTGTATCATGCTTTAGGCCCCTTTCACACTTGTGCGACTTTTCCTGCGACTTTGAACGTCAGAGTCGCATGACAAGCCATACCCTATGGTTCCCAATGGCTGTGCGACTTCAAGTCACACCAATGTCAAAGTAGTCCTTGCACTACTTTGATCCGACTAGACCTCAGGTTTACACAAGCATTCCCTGAAATCGCGATAAAAACGCGTCAAAATCGTGGTCGCAAAATTGAGGCAAAAGAACGAAAACTTTCAAGTCACAGTAGTGTGAAAGGGGCCTTAGGAGTTTGTTTCCATTTACTGGGCAAGGGGAAGAGAGAAGTTCTATAGGAGGAGTTTTTCAGTTGTCCAAATGCACGAAAAAGAAGTGCAATCTAAATGTAAAGGCGCGCCCATCGAAGTCTGTGGGGCCAAAAATGCCTGAATACACCCAAGAAAATTCCTATACTTTAAGTGTAGAGCTACTGAATGTACAAATGTTAAAATCAATTGGGAACAGGATGCTGAGATGACGAATGTAGTCGGGAAATGAGCAGAAAAATGTGTGTGAATAGGGCTAAAACATAATATAATGACTAAAAAAATACATTTTTTTTAATAAATTGTGACTTTACTAGATGGTGTTCAGCGTTTAGACAGCCAAGAGTATAATGTTTTAATGCAATAAAGTGCGATTTTGCAATTTGTCTTAAAGCAGGGTAAGATAGGTCAAAGCAGCCAATCTGCATCCTTTAACCACTTGCTTACTGGGCACTTAAACCCCCCTCAGTCCCAGACCAATTTTCAGCTTTCAGCGCTGATGCACTTTGAGTGACAATTACGCGGTCATACAACACTGTACCCAAATGAAATTTTTATCATTTTTTTCCCACAAATAGAGCTTTCTTTTGGTGGTATTTAGTTACAGCTCGGAGTTTTATTTTTTGCTAAACAAACAAAAAAAGATGCAAAAAAAAAAAAAAAAAAATCATGTTTTAATAGTTTGTTATAAAATTTTGCAAACGGGTCATTTTTCTCCTTCATTGAAGTGCGCTGATTAGGCGGCACTGATAGGCTGCATTGGTGGGCACTGATGGGCTGCATTGGTGGGCACTGATGGGCTGCATTGGTGGGCACTGATAGGCTGCACTGGTGGGCACTGATAGGCATAGTTAAGGCGGCACTAATAGGCACAGATAAGGCGGCACCGATGGGCACAGATAAGGCGGCACTGATGGGCAAAGATGGGCACAGATAAGATGGCACGGATGGGTGGCACGGATAAGTGGCACGGATGGGTGGCACGGATGGGCACTGATAGGTACCACAGATAGATGGGACTGATGGGCACTGATAGGTGGCACTGATAGGTGGCTCTGATAGGTGGCACTGCTGGGCACTGATGGGCGGCACTGCTGGGCACTGATGGGCGGCACTGCTGGGCACTGATGGGCGGCACTGGGGTGCAGCACCTTTGAGGCAGATTTTGGGTGGCACTGTGGGTGGCACTGCTGGGTGGCACTGTGGGTGGCACTGTGGGCACTGCTGGGTGGCACTGTGGGCACTGCTGGGTGGCACTGTGGGCACTATGGGCACTGCTGGGTGGCACTGACAGGGGGGCACTTACTTTATTTCAGGATGGCACTGCGGGTGGCAGGTGGGCACTGGCAGGGGGCAGGTGTCCGCTGGAATTGCTGGCCGTGATCGGGACTGATGTCCCGAACACGGCCGCCGGCGATCGGCTTTTTTTTTTCTCCTCGCGCTGTCAGCGCGAGGAGGAATACTAGCCGATTACCGGCTCCGTTTTATCACATGATCAGCTGTCATTGGCTGACAGCTGATCACGTGATAAGGGGTCGGGATCGACCCCTTACACGGATCGGTGATCAGGCGAGTCTCACGGACTCGCCGATCACAGAGCGCGCCGCGCGCGCCCCTCAGGGGGCGCGCAGGCCGCTCGTAACCGGGACGACGTCAATAGACGTAGTCCCGGCAATCTAGGTCCGCGCTAATGCCGTCATTCGGCAATAGCGCGGTACCCAAGTGGTTAAACATTTTAATGCAATATCTAGTGGGTCATACGCCTTGATGCTTAGACAGTGATGTACAGTAATGGTGCCTATTCATTGACTTAAATGAATAAGCACTCGGGCTTTCACATTGGAGTGACAGGAGAGGCGCTTTACAGGCACTATTTTTAGCACTCAGTGTGAAAATGGACTTATTTATTTTAAAAAAAGGAAAAAACTGTTGCTGTAACTGCTTAAAAACTTTTAGCTGGAGTTTGGCTTCTATTTGTTGATTTATCTAAATCTGCTAGTACATCTAAGGCCCCTTTCACACTGAGGCGTTTTTCAGGCACTACAGAGCTAAAAATAGTGCCTGTATAGCGCCTGAAAAAGGCGTTCCTTTCACTCCAGTGTGAAACTCGGAGGGCTTTCGCACTGGAGCGGTGCGCTTGCAGGGCGGTAAAAAAAAGTCCTGTTAGCAGCATCTTTGGAGCGGTGAAGGAGTGGTGTATTCAGCGCTCCTACCCATTGAAATCAATGGGGCAGCGCGGCTATAACCCTTTTTCGGCTGCTAGCGGGGGCTAAAACCGCCCCACTAGTGGCCGAATAGCGCCGTTAAAATTATGCTTAAGCGTCGCCCGCACCGCCCCAGTATGAAAGGGGCCTAACACTCCTCTGCCCCCAGACTGATAATACTGCTGTCCAAAGGTGCCCCCTGTGCTCATTTATCCTAAATGGGGGCACTGTAATAAAGATGGCCAGACCATCAGGTGAAAACAGAAGGGAAAAACTTAAAAAAGAAAACAAATGCAGCCGTCACATCCAATGATTGGTAAGCTACAATATAACTTTTTTGGTTTTGGGGTTAATACTGCTTCAATCGGTTAGTTTGTTGCCATTTCTTGACACAAGCTACGAGTCAACCACATTTTAGTGCAGACATTGACTCACTTGAAGCAGAAGTCTATAGCATACCACTCCTTGTAGTAAATAGGGTGCAGCTATTAGCAGAGAGAAACAGCCCTTGCTAACATGAGTAGGAAAACAAAGTGCAGTGCACACTTGTTGTTGCACATATGATGCAGTTTATATTTCACAAGAGCCGCCTCTATCGGGTGCAGACATGTGAGATGGTATATTACTGCATTTCTGGGTCAAACCCTGCAATGACAGCGTGTGGGTTGCTATTTTCAGCTTTGCGTAAGCTTATGAGCTTTGTCTTCAGAGGTAGTTGAAATGATTGGTTACTTTACACAGAACTGTATCATCTGCAGGAAAATTGGGTTTGGTTAATGAATTTTCCTTCTGAACTTTTCTACTGCTCTGGCCCACATGCAGGTTTAGTATGTTATAGGGACTGTTAGCTTCATCTTCATTTACAAGCATTATGGGTACAGCAGGAAGTCTATTGTTTAACCCACTAAAAGACATAATGGTGGGAAGTGGCTCATACAACCTTCAGGTGGCATTGGCTGGCTTATGTTGAATTGACATTTGGCCCGTGTGTATGGCATCCGGCTCGGCTCAACAGAAGCCACCGAAGGGGCATGACCAAAAAAAGTCTGAAGGCTGCCTCCCGATCAGCGCCCTGAGCCAATGGAGGAAAGCGCTGACCAGAGTGTTTTGGTGGGGGGGCAGAACCCCTGTCAGAATGCAATAGAACAGCAGAGGAGGATGCCTGTACTAACATTGGATTGTTGCTCTGACCTGAGCTGTCAGGTTTTTTTTTTCATTCAGCGTGTACCAGGCTTAAACAGATATCATTGAGAGAGAGCATTGACCTTGCACCTCAGGAAGATTAAATTAAAAGAAAAAAAACACCATTTAAGACAGTTGCGTATTCCTTTAAATTAAATCCTATGTATTTTTACATACAACTGAATGAAAAAGTTCAGATATAAGGCCCCTTTCACACTTGTGCCACTTGTCCTGTGACTTGGGACCGCAGAGTCCCATGACAAGTCGTACCCCATGATTTCCAGACCACCACTCATATCTGTACGACTTGGTCCCTGCACTACTTTGGTCAGACTTTGATGCGACTTGAGGTCCATAGACCTTAACATTACACAGACATTGCTTCAAGTCGTGTCAAAATCATGTAAATAAATTGCAGTAAAATGGCACAAACGTGAAAGGGGCCTTAGCCCTTGTACACATGGTCGGACATTCCAACAACAAAATCCATTGGATTTTTTCAGACGGAGTTTGTCTGAAACTGGTGTTGCATACACACGGTCGGACAAAGTTGTCGGAAAATCCGATCGTTCGGAACGTGATGACGTTTGTACATTACGGCAGGACTACGTTCAGGCTAGTAGCCAATAGCTTTGGTCTCGTAATTTGATATGAGCATGCGTGGCACCTTGTCCGATCGGAATTCTCTACAAACGATCGGACAAAGTCCATGCATGGCACTTTGTCCGTCGGAATTGTCTACACGCGATCGGAATTTAAACGATCGGATTTTGTTGTTGGAAAATTTTAGATCCAGCTCTCAAACTTTGTTGGTCAGACATTCCGATGGAAAAAGTCAGATGGAGCCCACACAAGGTCGGATTACCCGACAACACGGTCCGATCGCACATTTTCTGTCGGAATTTCCGACCGTGTGTACAAGGGCTAAGAGGCAATGAGACTGAGCTGTATACACATCTCCTTCATCCGTTGCAGCTGGCACTAAAACTCTAATGCCCTGTACACACGGTCGGACTTTCCGATGGAAAATGTGCGATCGGATCGTGTTGTCGGAAAATCTGATCATGTGTGGGCTCCATCGGACTTTTTCCGTGGAAATTTCCGACACACAAAGTTTGAGAGCAGGATCTAAAATTATCTGACAACAAAATCCGATTGTTTAAATTCCGATCGTGTGTAGACAATTTAGACGGACAAAGTGCCACGCATGCTCAGAATAAATTACGAGGTGAAAGCTATTGGCTACTGCCCTCTTTATAGTCCCGTTGTACGTGGTTTACGTCACCACGTTCTGAACGATCAGATTTTCCAACAACTTTGTGCAACTGTGTGTATGCAAGACAAATTTGGGCCAAAATCCATCTGAAAAAATCCAACGGATTTTGACGTCGGAATGTTCGACCGTGTGTACAGGGCATAATTGTTGGCTGAGTTTCAATGCTAGGGTAAATGGTGATGTCACTCCATCAGTCATGTCATACTGCCTTGTGTTTTGCTGATAGACCAGGAAGGCGGTCCCGTGCTCCTCCTCACCTAGAAGCACTAATAATTGTTTCTAGCTGCAATGAAGGGAGGAGTGGTGACAAGGGACTAGTAAATTCACCTTTCCCTTCACTCTGTATATACTCCAATTTGACAGTGGGGTTGATTTATTAAAACCGGAAAGTGCAAAATCTGGGGCAGCTTTGCATAGAAATCAATCAGCTTCCAGGTTATTTTGTCAAAGCTTAAAGTGATTGTAAAGTCTCAAGGTTTTTGACCTTAATGTATTCTATGCAATAAAGTAAAAAACCTTCCTTGCTCCAGGCTTCCCCCAGACCCCCCTCCCTTCTTCTTACTCTTTCTTCTTCCTCTGAGCCCGATCTGATCCAGCGATGCGCAGGAGCATACCAGCTCCAGCCGCTGTCTATCTCCTCAATGGACAGATTGATAGCAGAAGGAGCCATTGACTTCTGCTGCTGTCAATCAAATCCAGTGATGCAGAGGGTGCAGGGCGGAGTACCGTTGTCTCTGTCAATGGATGCAGCAGGAGTCGGGAGCGAGCACGCACGGGTACCCCCATGGAAAGCTGCTTCCCATGGGAGCACCCAATGAAGAGAAAGGGGCTGGAGTCCCAGCGGGGCGGATCAGAGGAGGATTAGGGGTTCTCTGTGAAAAACGATTTCACAGAGCAGGTAAGTATAACATGTTTTTTATTTTTATAAAAAAAAAAAAAAACCTTTACAACCCCTTAAACTGAACAAGCTGAAATTAGAAGCTGATTGGGTTCCATGCACAGCTGCACCAGATTTTGTATTCTTCAATCTTAGTAAATAAACCCCTTAGTGTCTCTTTACTCTAATAAATAAATTGATGTCACCCTTTTGTCCATACTGACTGATTGTCAATATATACGAATCACACAAAAAAACTGAACAGAATAGGAAATCAGTTAATTTACATTACCTCGCTTAGTTAAAGCGGAGTGCCACCCAAAAGTGGAACTTTTGCTTTAAGGCCTACTCCCCAGCTCCTGTTTGTGAAATGGAGCTTCTGATGAGGAGTGGAGGGGGGAGCAGGTACCTGATTTTGTCAGGTACCTGCTTCCACTTCTGTTACAGTTGCCATAGGCGATTGGAAGCGGAAGTTCTCCCTTCCGAAGTACGCTAGGGAAGACTTTGGGATTAGAAGACTTCGGGACCAGTCATAGAGCGCAGCGCTGCTTGCACATGCGCAGTGGGCACCCCGGCTGTGAATCCACAAGCTGTCACAGCCGGGTGCTTATAGTAGAGATGCCAGCACTGCCAAGAGAGGACATGGGGAGAACACAGAGTGGGTGAGTGCACCGCTGGATCGTGGGACAGGGGAGTGGCTGTTTATTAAAAGTCAGCAGCTACACTTTTTGTAGCTGCTGACTTTTAATAAACACAAATATGACAAACTCCGCTTTAAGTGCAATGTTCTTAAAATACAAATAGGTGGAATGTTCATAACATGTTCTGTATAGCAAATAATGCTCAAATAAAACATAGATCTGTATTTAATAATAGAACACATTAAATCTACCAAGGGTCGTACTTTTAAAGCAGCAAGAATACGAAAGCACTTCAGGGATAAATATATTAAAGTGTATATTGGAGCAAAAAAACATATGCAATACATGCCCATTTTCCCATGTTTTTCCCTTTAAAGTACAAATACTTGTTAATCTGCAAAAAAAAAAAAATGTACTCGGCTTTTAAATCCTGTTGAGAGTTGACAGCACGCATATTTCTGGTCTGAGTGGTGTCAGCCCTGCCCAGTTGTCTACAACATAGACACTAATTATTTTGTAGTCACATGACAGGTTCTGAATTTCTGAAAGGATCAACAGGTATTTTTTGCAAATTAGAGAAGTTCATGGTTAGGGTTTACATCCACTTTAATTCTAACCTGCATGCCTTGTTTTATTGTTTTTTTTATTGTATATAATTATAGAGGCTGATTTTATTTATTGTATGCAAGATAAAAGGATTATGGCAGTCCTTTTTGTACATATACAAACATATTGCTGTAATTATTGAAACCTACACTCACTGTCCACTTTATTAGTTACACCTGTCCAATTGCTTGGTAACAAAAATGAATAATCAGCCAATCACATGGCAGCAACTCAATGCATTTAGGCATCTAGACGTGGCAAAGATGACTTGCTGAAGTTCAAACGAGAATCAGAATGGAGAAGAAAGGGAATTTAAGTGACTTAGAACATGACATGATTGTTAGTGCCAGACAGGCTGGTCTGAGTATTTGAAAAACTTCTGACCTACTGGGATTTTCACGCACAACCATCTCTAGGTTTTACAGAGAATTATTATTATTATTATTATTCAGGATTTATATAGTGCCAGCATTTTACGCAGCATTTTACAATATAAAAAGGTGACAATACAGTTACAATACAATAAAATACAAGAGGATTAAGAAGGCCTTGCTCAGAAGAGCTTACAAGCTAATAGAATGGTCCAAAAAAGAGAAACTATCCAGTGAGCGGCAGTTGTGTGGACGAAAATGCCTTGTTGATGTCAGAGGGGATTAGGCAAACAGGTCCGAGATGACAGAAAGGCAACAGCAACTCAAATAACCACTCAGTACAACAAAGGTATGCAGAATACCACCTCTGAAAGCACATCGAATCGAACCTTGAAGCAGATGGACTACAGCAGCAGAAGACCCCCCCAGGTGCCACTCCTGTCAGCTAAGAACAGGAAACTGAGTCTACAATTCACACATGCTCACCAGACTTGGACAATAGAAGATTTCAGCTGTGACATTCAGATGGTAGGGTCAGAATTTGGCATAAACAACACAAAATCATGGATGTATTAACAGTTCATATTGGTGGTGATGGTGTGGGGGGGATATTTTCTTGGCACACTTTGGGCCCCTTAGTACTAATTGAGCATCGTTTAAACCCCACGGCCTACCTGAGTATTGTTTCTGACCATGTCCATCCCTTTATGACTACAGTGTGCCCATCTTCTGATGGCTACTTCCAGCAGGATAATGCACCATACCACAAAGCTTAACCACTTGCCGACCGCCGCACGACGATATACGTCGACAGAATGGCACGGGCAGGCATATGGGCGTATATATACGTCCCTGCCTTCCCGCGGGTGGGGGGCCCGATCGGGCCCCCCCCCCGGTGCCTGCGGCGGTCGGTATTCGTTCGGGAGCGATCCGGGATGAGGGGGCGGCCATTCATTCATGGCCACCCCCTCGCGATCGCTCCCGACGAATGGAAATGCTCCGTGACATCACTTCCTCTCCTGTAATGTAAACACAGGAGAGGAAGTGATGTAATCTCTCCTCCGTGTCGGTATTTTTCGTTCCGACACCGAGGAGAGAGGATCGGTGAGTTGCACCAACACGACACTACACAGTAGAACATGCCAGGCACACTCACACCCCCCCCGATCACCCCCCCAATTACCCCTGCCCCCCAGTCACAGTGACACCAATGTCATTTTATTTATTTTTTTTGCATTGGTGTCATTTGTGACTGTAATAACTGTTAGGGCAGTTAGGGTTAGCCCCCTTTAGTTCTAATGTACCCCCCTAACCCCCCCAATAAAGGTGTAACCCCGTGATCACCCCCCGTCGCCAGTGTCACTAAGGCTGGGTTCACATTGCAGCGGTTTATGAGAACGAATGTGATTCGCACCGCACTGCAGTGCAAATCACATCCGATCTCTGTGCGATTCGAGTTCAGCCATACAGATAGTATGGCTGAATTTGCGCCGCACCCGCCGCAAATTCGCACGGGACCCTTTTTTTGGTCCGCAGCAGAATCGGATCGCATGGGTGTTCACACCATGCGATCCGAGTTTGCAGATCGCACTGCGATATGCGAACTGATCTGGGGTGTCATTAACATTTCACTGACACTCCCAGCAGTTCGCATAGGGCAGTGTGAACTGCCGCCGGGAGGCATGCGATGCGGGAACCCGCCGCAGATTCGTGGCGTTCCTGCATCGCTCCAGTGTGAACCCAGCCTAATAAGCGATCATTTTTCTGATCGCTGTATTAGTGTCACAGGTGACGCTAGTTAGGCAGGTAGGTATTTAGGTTCGCCGCAGTTTTTTATAGCGCCAGGGACCCCCATATACTACCGCATAAAGCCCCCTGATTGCCCCCTAGTTAACCCTTTCACCAGTGATCACCATATAACTGTTACAGGTGACGCTGGTTGGTTAGTTATTTTTTTATAGTTTCAGGGCACCCGCCATTTATTACCTAATAAAGGTTTAACCCCCTGATCACCCGGCGGGTGTCATTTGTGACTGTAATAACTGTTAGGGCAGTTAGGGTTAGCCCCCTTTAGTTCTAAGGTACCCCCCTAACCCCCCCAATAAAGGTTTAACCCCGTGATCACCCCCCGTCGCCAGTGTCACTAAGGCTGGGTTCACATTGCAGCGGTTTATGAGAACGGATGTGATTCGCACCGCACTGCAGTGCAAATCACATCCGATCTCTGTGCGATTCGAGTTCAGCCATACAGATAGTATGGCTGAATTCGTGTCGCACCCGCCGCAAACTCGCACGGGACCCTTTTTTTGGTCCGCAGCAGAATCGGCTCGCATGGGTGTTCACACCATGCGATCCGAGTTTGCAGATCGCACTGCGATATGCAAACTGATCTGGGGGTGTAATTAACATTTCACTGACACTCCCAGCAGTTCGCATAGGGCAGTGTGAACTGCCACCGGGAGGCATGCGATGCGGGAACCCGCCGCGGATTCGTGGCGTTCCCGCATCGCTCCAGTGTGAACCCAGCCTAATAAGCGATCGTTTTTCTGATCGCTGTATTAGTGTCACAGGTGACGCTAGTTAGGCAGGTAGGTATTTAGGTTCGCTGCAGCTTTTTATAGCGCCAGGGACCCCCATATACTACCGCATAAAGCCCCCTGATTGCCCCCTAGTTAACCCTTTTACCAGTGATCACCATATAACTGTTACAGGTGACACTGGTTGGTTAGTTATTTTTTTATAGTTTCAGGGCACCCGCCATTTATTACCTAGTCTCACTAGTGTACCCCTAAATTTAGGGGTGTCTACTTTCCAAAATGGGGTCATTTGGGGGGGTTTGTGCCATCTTGGCATTTTATGGCCTTCAAAACTGTAACGCCCTTAGAAAGCCTGAAGGCGGTGCTTGGTTTTCGGGGCCCCGTACGCGGCTAGGCTCCCAAAAAGTCCCACATATGTGGTATCCCCGTACTCAGGAGAAGCAGCAGAATTTATTTTGGGGTGTCATTTCACATATGCCCATGGCATGCGTGAGCAATATATCATTTAGTGACAACTTTGTGAAAAATAAAAAAAAGTTTGTAATTTTCCCGCAACTTGTGGCAAAATATAAAATATTCCATGGACTCAACATGCCTCTCAGCAAATAGCTTGGGGTGTCTACTTTCTAAAATGGGGTCATTTGTGGGGGTTTTGTGCCATCTTGGCATTTTATGGCCTTCAAAACTATAATAGGTAGTGAGAAGTGAAATCAAAAATGTATGCCCTTAGAAATCCTGAAGGCGGTGCTTGGTTTTCGGGGGCCCCGTACGCGGCTAGGCTCCCAAAAAGTCCCACATATGTGGTATCCCCGTACTCAGGAGAAGCAGCAGAATTTATTTTGGGGTGTCATTTCACATATGCCCATAGCATGTGTAAGCAATATATCATTTAGTGACAACTTTGTGTAAAAAAAAAAAAAATTTTTTTTTTGTCATTATTCAATCGCTTGAGGCAAAAAAATAAAATATTCAATGGGCTCAACATGCCACTTATCAATTTCCTTAGGGGGTCTACTTTCCAAAATGGGGTCATTTGGGGGGGTTTTGTACTGCCCTGCCATTTTAGCACCTCAAGAAATGAGATAGGCAGTCGTAAACTAAAAGCTGCGTAAATTCCAGAAAACGTACCTTAGTTTGTAGATGTGACAACTTTTGCGCAAACCAATAAATATACAGTTATTGACTTTTTTTTTTACCAAAGACATGTGGCTGAATACATTTTGGCCTAAATGTATGACTAAAATTGAGTTTATTGGATTTTTCTAATAACAAAAAGTAGAAAATATCTTTTTTTTTCAAAATTTGCGGTCTTTTTACGTTTATATCGCAAAAAATAAAAATCGCAGAGGCAATCAAATACCATCAAAAGAAAGCTCTATTTGTGGGAAAAAAAGGACGCAAATTTTGTTTGGGTACAACATTGCATGACCGCGCAATTACCAGTTAAAGCAGCGCAGTGCCAAATTGTAAAAAGACCTCTGGTCATTTACCAGCAAAATGGTCCGGTCTGAAAGTGGTTAAATCATCTCACCACTGGTTTCTTGAACATGACAACGAGATCACTGTACTCCAATGGCCTCCAGAGTCATCATATCTCAATCCAGTAGGGCACCTTTAGGATGTGATGGAATGGGAGATTCACATCATGAATGTGCAGCCAACAAATCTACAGCAACTGTGATGCGATCATGTCGATATGGGCCAAAATCTCTGAGGAATGTTTCCAACACCTTGTTGCAGCTATGCCATGAAGAATTAAGGCAAATCTGAAGGCAAAAGGGGGTCCAACCTGGAACTATCAAGGTGTACCCAATAAAGTGGTCAGTGAGTGTATATTGAAAGTATGCGTTGTCTTGCCTTCCATTCTATAAATCGCTGTGGGCTAAACAATTCAACTCTTTCTATTTTTCCATTTTAGCAGACATTCCTCTGTGAATGAGTAGTTTATCACCTGACAAATTTATTCCATTATTTTGACTAACCCCTTTGATGGAGACATTGATATCTAAGAACGATAACGCTCAGTCGCCCTTTTTGTCTTGGTTTTGGAAATTCCAGAAATCAATAGAACCGGAAGATAAAAAGGTTGCTACTAATTGCTTGCTGTCAACCTGAAATTCCAGGAACCTAAAGAGCCCGCTGGATCTTAAAAAAAAAAAAAGAAGTCATATGTCATCTCTACAAAATGTTTTGACATTCTGATAGGAATCGTTCACCTGAAACTTAGAGGTGATGCCGTCCTGGTTTTAAATGTATACATTGTTGTCAAATTGAGACACCTGTCTTTCTTGGATTTATCATTGTGCTTAATGTTAATTGTGTCACTTTGTAACTTACTATAAGCCAGTGATTCTCAACCAGGGTTCCTCCAGAGGTTGCTAGGGGTTCCTTCAGCATTGGGCAATTTCTGCTTCCCAGATACGTTCCCACTGACACCATTGATCTTTTTAGCTATCTGTAAGGAGATAATGCTTCCCAATGACCACCAGTGTAAGGACCTTTCATCCCACTGACCATCACACTAATGTATCATGAGTTGTAGAATTCTAATATTTAGCAGGGGTTCCCCGAGACCGTAGAACTATTTCAAGGGTTCCTCTGTGTTGAAAAGGTTATGAAAGGCTACTAAAAGCCCTTACTAGAACAGGCCTAGTAACCTTATCATTTAACAGTGCGAAACAAGTAAGTTAAGGATAATCAAGCACTTAGGGTCCATTCACACTGTTTGCATTGAGCACCCTTACCCAGTGAAGTCCCAGCACAAAGATAAATAAATGTTCCCGATATTCTATGTAGTCAGTTCACACTACTGTGCTGTTGTGGTTTGCTGTAAGTACTGTATGCAAGTGCTCACTGCTCAATTGGAGGCTTATTTTCAAAGAAGACACCTAATAGCAAGGCATTGATGACAAAGAACCATGACACATTTCACACTAAACGGAATTACTTGTTTAGAAACAGCCAATTAAGAGAACACATATATCTGACCTTTCTGGTAATTCTTAGTAATCTGGGAGTGTTCTTATTGTGTCTACATGACTGTTTAAGGAATTGTGTATGTTAGGGATGAGCCAACATTTGGTCTAAACTTTGACTGTCTGGGTGTAGGGAAGGACACCAAATTTTAGCCTGTTTGACCCTCTGTTTGGTGAGAGCCAAAAATCATATATAGAAGCGATATTCCTAAAGTCACTGGTTTCTATGGAACCACGGACATCATGGAGGCTCCCCACTTATTTTAACCACCTCAATACTGGGCACTTTCACCCCCTTCCTGCCCAGGCCAATTTTCAGCTTTTAGTGATGTCGCACTTTGAATGAAAATTGCACAGTCATACAACACTGTACTCATGAAATGTTTATAATTTTTTCACACAAATAGAGCTCTCTTTTGGTGGTATTTAATCACCACAGTTTATTTTTTATTTTTTTTCTAAACAAACAGAAAATTTTGAAAAAACAAACAAACCTGTTTCTGTTATAAAAGTTTGGAAATCAGTATTTTTAATTCTTCACTTCTCGCTAATGAGGCTGCACTGATGTGCACTGGTGAAGCAGCACTGACGGGCACTAATAGGTGGCACTGATGGGCAGCACTCATAGGTGCCACTGATGGGCGGCACTCATAGGTGCCACTGATGGGCGGCACTCATAAGTGGCACTGATGGGCAGCACTCATAGGTGGCACTTGGGGGCACTCATAGGTGGCACTGATTGGCACTGATAGGTGGCATTGATGGGCACTGATAGGCAGCACTGGTGGCAATGGGCAGCACTCATAGGTGGCACTGATGGGCAGCACTCATATGTAGCACTGATGGGCAGCACTCATAGGTGGCACTGATAGGTGGCATTGATGGGCACTGATAGGCAGCACTGGTGGCAATGGGCGGCACTCATAGGTGGCACTGATGGGTGGCACGCATAGGTAGCACTGATGGGCGACACTTAAAGGTGGAACTGATAGGCAGCACTAATGGGCACTGATTGGCAATGTTGGAGCTGCACTGGTATTCAGGGCACTGTTAATTAGTGACCTGATTGTCAGTGTATATTTTCCCTGTTGCACTTTCCGGTTACTGGCTCTACTTTCCTTGAGCTGTGACAGTGCGTGGGGAAAGGAATGGCAAGAACCAGCAAGTTTGTTTACATGTGGTTAGCTGTGATCAGACACAGCTGATTACATGGTAAAGGGCGGCTGTGATTGGCCCTTTACCTCGATTTGTGATCAGCTGTGTCCAAAGGAGTTTAAAAAGGGGGGACGTCAAGCAAAAATGAGGTTCCCAAAAACAGTAAAAAATACACTTTATTGGCTGTAAAGCTGTATAAAATTCTCATAATAATGGGATATATTTATAAAACTGTTAGACCCATATAGAAGTTTTAATTTGCATAAACATGACACTATTAGCTTACAATGGACAGTTACTGATTTTACATACTAGTCTCTCTTATAAGTTCTTATAAAAAATATTTTATAAGTTAATATACTGTAGATCTAATCCCAATCATGAAGCTCTCATAAGCTTTAACATGCAGTTTTAAAAGTTGCTTTCATTTTTTTACCCCTGCAGCTTGTATTGAAAAAAAAAACCTGGTGACCATGAAATGAAGTCCTTGTTCAGACACTTCCTGCTTATGGTGACAACTATCTTCCAGTTGTCCACCAGCATTGTTACCTTGTCCTATGGTGAAGACTACAAGCAGCTCTCCTCACACACTTGGCTCAGGCATGTTCCAGTGTTGTCTCCACCAGGAAGCCCATTCAGAGCAATGATATGCTTGTAGATAGGAAGTGGCTGAACAAAGCTGGAGCAGATCAGAAGTTATAAGATGCTAATAAGAATTCAAAAATGAAAAATATAATTGAACTTTTGAGTTACCAAGTTGCTTAGTTTCCTATAAGTTGGGGGTCTCGACAGGTTGGATGTAGCCCTTTGCTTGCCTTTATCTGGCTCTTGGGGCACTATTCCTTCCATTGACACCAACATTGGGACACAACTCCTTCCATTGACACCAACAATGGGACACTACTCTTTCATTGACACCAACAATCGGACACTATTCCTTCCATTGACACCAACATTTGGACAATATTCCTCCCATTGCCACCAACAATGGGGCACAATCCCTTCCATTGCTACCAACAATGGGGCACAATCCCTTCAATTGCCACCAACAATGGGTCACAATCCCTTCCACTGCCACCAACAATGGGACACAACTCCCTCCATTGACACCAACAATGGGACACTATTCCTTCTATTCACACCAACAATGGGACACTACTCTTTCATTGACACCAACAATCGGACACTATTCCTTCTATTGACACCAACATTTGAACAATATTGCTCCCATTGCCACCAACAATGGGGCACAATCCCTTCCATTGCCACCAACAATGGGGCATAATCCCTTCCTTTGCCACCAACAATGGGGCACAATCCCTTCAATTGCCACCAACAATGGGACACTGTTCTTCTCACTGACACCAATGATGATATTTTTAACTCCCACTGAGCACCAAGCCTATGGCTTTGTTTACTCCCACTGTTGCCAGAGCATTTTCTACTTCCACTGGTCACGGCCCGGCCCTTCTAATATTTGTAGGGCAGTAAACTGGCATTTTGAACGTTTGGAGGCCCCTGCTCTACACATTTCTCAAACATAATCGGCTTCATCGGGAGGGTGAATACTTCTGTATGAATACATGATAAATTGTCACAAAAAGTTTTACTTATATCCAATTAAATTTAAATGAATTTAATTAAAATTAATAAAATTGTCTGTTGGTACTTAATACTGAAAAAGCACAAGAACCTGTGATCCCCGGGTGAGTGCAAGGACATCATAGAAATCCCGCTGGGAAGTAAAAGGAGGAAAATGGGATATGTGACCGATAAATGAAGCCCACGTGACTATATAGTTTACAGTGCTAAAAAGCAGAGGCAAAAAAAGTGAAAATAGTATTCTACGGAAATAAAGAAAATTGTTTATGATGCACAAACAAAACTTTATACTTTGCTAACAAACTTACATCCAGTTGGGGTTTAGATCTACCATTTTTTTATTTTTTTTTGTAAAGTCAGTTTGTCCAATTAGAATTTAATAAGCACCGGGATTTTTTTCAAATCTTTTTCTTAAGACATCTTGCGGTTTCACATCCAGAACATGACAGCATGCTTGCATTCATAATGGGCGAAACTCGATCTGCTGGGATTTTATTTTGCCGAGAGCAAAAGTGGAACAGTTTCTGCTTACATTTATAAGTGACTGAGGGCTTCACTGGCAAATAATTGACTTTGATAAACTATGTATCACCTGGGAGTGTATGATGGAGAAATGTTGGAGATGAAAGCTTTTACATGACTAAGTCAAAAGGGGATTTGTTATTTAACCACTTGCTTACTGGGCACTTAAACCCCCCTCAGTCCCAGACCAATTTTCAGCTTTCAGCGCTGATGCACTTTGAGTGACAATTGCGCGGCCATACAACACTGTACCCAAATGAATTTTTTATCATTTTTTTCCCACAAATAGAGCTTTCTTTTGGTGGTATTTAGTTACAGCTCGGAGTTTTATTTTTTGCTAAACAAACAAAAAAAGATGCAAAAAAAAAAAATCATGTTTTAATAGTTTGTTATAAAATTTTGCAAACGGGTCATTTTTCTCCTTCATTGAAGTGCGCTGATTAGGCGGCACTGATAGGCTGCATTGGTGGGCACTGATGGGCTGCATTGGTGGGCACTGATGGGCTGCATTGGTGGGCACTGATAGGCTGCACTGGTGGGCACTGATAGGCATAGTTAAGGCGGCACTAATAGGCACAGATAAGGCGGCACCGATGGGCACAGATAAGGCGGCACTGATGGGCAAAGATGGGCACAGATAAGATGGCACGGATGGGTGGCACGGATAAGTGGCACGGATGGGTGGCACGGATGGGCACTGATAGGTACCACAGATAGATGGGACTGATGGGCACTGATAGGTGGCACTGATAGGTGGCTCTGATAGGTGGCACTGCTGGGCACTGATGGGCGGCACTGCTGGGCACTGATGGGCGGCACTGCTGGGCACTGATGGGCGGCACTGGGGTGCAGCACCTGAGGCAGATTTTGGGTGGCACTGTGGGTGGCACTGCTGGGTGGCACTGTGGGTGGCACTGTGGGCACTGCTGGGTGGCACTGTGGGCACTGCTGGGTGGCACTGTGGGCACTATGGGCACTGCTGGGTGGCACTGACAGGGGGGCACTTACTTTATTTCAGGATGGCACTGCGGGTGGCAGGTGGGCACTGGCAGGGGGCAGGTGTCCTTTTAAATTGCTGGCCGTGATCGGGACTGATGTCCCGAACACGGCCGCCGGCGATCGGCCTTTTTTTTTTTCTCCTCGCGCTGTCAGCGCGAGGAGGAATACTAGCCGATTACCGGCTCCGTTTTATCACATGATCAGCTGTCATTGGCTGACAGCTGATCACGTGATAAGGGGTCGGGATCGACCCCTTACACGGATCGGTGATCAGGCGAGTCTCACGGACTCGCCGATCACAGAGCGCGCCGCGCGCGCCCCTCAGGGGGCGCGCAGGCCGCTCGTAACCGGGACTACGTCAATAGACGTAGTCCCGAAAATGTGGGTCCGCGCTATTGCCGTCATTTTGCAATAGCGCGGATCCCAAGTGGTTAAAGAAACATCTAATTTTAGGACTTTTTCATTTCCCATTAATGAGCCATTTGTAAAGAAAATGTTGTAGCGCCTTTGTAGTGGAGTTCCATAATGGGATTTAGTAATGAAAACTGGAACCACCAAGTGGGTGTTGGTTTTTACGCTAGAATATGCAGTGGGATAATAAAACACGGAGTGTGATTTAGGGCTGTGGGTCAGCCTTCTACTTTTTTATTATTATTATACAGGATTTATATAGTGCCAACAGTTTGCACAGTACTTTACGATGTAGAGGGGGGACAGCACAATTACAATATAGTTCAATACTGAAGGGACAAGAGGGCTTTGCTTGTTTTTACATTTGTATATTTGAACACTTCCTGTTGGCAATAATCAATTTGACCAGCTCTGAAGGTAGAATTTAAATACCACTTATTTCTACTTAAAAGAGAAATATGTTTTTTTTTTCAGATTTATACTTAACTAGGTGGATGCAGCATCGGTCTAATGCTGCACCTGTCCCCTGCTGACTCTAATGCAGCGTACACTAGACCGGACTTTACAGCAGACCAGGTCCGATGGGATCAGTCCGTCAGACAGTGTGTGTGCTAGTACAATCGTTTTTCGGGGGGAAAAATCAGACGGACCTAGAAATAAAACATGTTTCAAATTTTGCCGACAGACTCGAGTCTGGTCGAAAAATCAGTTTGTCTGTATGCTAATCCGATGGACCAAATACGACGCAAGGACAGCTATTGGCTAATGGCTATTGAACTTCCTTGTTTAGTCCCATCTTACGTCATCACGTTCAAACCGAACGGACTTAGTCCATTCGTGTGTGGCCAAGTCCGTTCGTTTGGAAAGTCCGTTGGACCTCCGCTGAAAGTCCGTCGGGAAGACCGTCAGACCTAGCCCGCCGAAAAGTCCGGTCGTGTGTGCGCAGCATAACACTGAAAACCGAGCAATCTAACACCTCATATCGCTGGGTCCTCACAGCTCCCTGAACAGAGAGCTGCTGACTGTCAGCAACAGCTCTCTGCTCTGCCCCCTCTTCACTCACTGGAGTGCTGAGCTGTGGGAGCGGCTGGTTCAGGCTCTCAGTGTCTCGCTGAGTGGCTGAGTCAGGTGCAGTTCCAGGCATGTGGGTGGATCCCGACCCCAGTGTTGCGATCTTGCCTGAGCCTGGATCGACTCTGTGATGTCAGCAGAGAGCGGACTTCAGCCTGCTCTCTGCTGAAAATAGGTCATAGGAGTGCAGAACGAACTGTAGTCCTGTGATGCACAGGAAAAATACAGCCAAATGAGCTTTGGCTTTACTTCTCCTTTTAAAGGGTAAGTCCACTTTTGTGTGGAAAAAAAAAATAGCAAATAAAAAACAAAAATAATATAGCATGTACATTGTGATACAAGTTATATTGTAATTTAATGTTATTAAAAATTACCTTTCCTTTCCAATCTGAAGCCGCATTAATTTTCTATAAATGCAATGCAATATGGCAACCTGGAGGTGTTCTGTACGCACAGTGTGTACTGACCACTCCCCAGAAAACATAATTTCCTGCTTGTGTAATTGGCTCATTAATTTTCCCAGAAGTCTAAACTAAGATACAAGTCAGATTTCAGGCATCCCCTGCAACAAAAATGTCATTTTTGGTGAGCTATTTCCAACAGAAATGCATCTACTGGGATGCAGGCCCAGCAGCTTTCCTCATTAGTGCCCTGCAGCTGCCACAACTGACTGGTAATTATGAAACCGCTCCCATTAAACTCACTTGGCACAAACACACATGAATTTCTTCAGAATAACAAAAGATAGGAATCTGCAGCAAAGGTTGCTATAATCCTTGCAATGTACATTGATCACCTGGGGGGAATGTTTTTTTCTCAACAAAAGTGGAATTATACTTTAAAGTAACAGACCACAGCATGGTTAAGACTTCATTCTTTCTACTCTTTTAGGGTAGGATTAAAGCAGTTTTAAACCAAAAATGTTATATATTACAGCTTACCAGTCATTACATGTGATGGCTGCATTCGTTTTCTGTTTTTAGGCTTTTTTCACTCTTTTTTCACTTGGTGACTTGGCCAGTAACACACTTCCTTCACAACAGACAACAGCACTGTCCATCTGGGTAGAGGGGAATGTTAGATGTATTAGCAGATTTAGATACACTACTCTTAGCCCTTGTACACACGGTCGGAGAATCCGTCGGAATGTGTCCTATCGGACTGTGTTGTCGGATAATCCGACTGTGTGTGGTATGCAGCGGACTGATTCTGTCGGAATATCCATCGGACCCAATTTTCCAACTTGTTGGAAATATTTCCAGACAAACTGGTCCGATCGGACATACTGCCACGCATGTTCAGATCAAATTCCTACATCAAAGCTATTGGCTACTAGCCTGAATGTAGTCCCATCGTAACGAAATTACGTCATCACGTTCTGAAAGATCGGATTTTTCGACAACTTTGTCTGACCGTGTGTATGCAACAGTTTCGGACAAGATCCGACGGACAAAATCCGACGGATTTGGTTGTCGAAATCTCCGACCGTGTGTACAGGGGCTTAGAAAAACTACACTTCCAGCTGACACTTTAGAAACAAACTTTTTTTTTCCTTTTGGGATAAAGTTTTTACATAAATATAAGTTTATCATTGTGAGCACCCCTGTCAGTAGAAAATGGTTTGTCTCATCCTTATAACTGCTACATCTGCAGGAGAGCTTGTTCTATTGAAAAATAACACTGGTCGGATCACAAGATGAAAATAGAAGAAAGAACACTTAAAAAAAGAAAACTTGTCTTGATGTCCACACTTTGTTTATACATATTTGTCATTTTAGTGGCACACTTATTAGGTTTTAAGGCATACATCATGTCTTCTAAAGTTCATTAGTAAGAACATGAATGTGCCCATTGAGCAAGATTTATGTGCAACAAATGCTTCCATCACTCAACAAGAGATGAGTTCTAATTGGTTGTTTGTAATTAATACAGTTTGTACATTATCATTGATTTTTTGCTCTGCTATAATAGATAAGTCTGTCATCAGCTGCTCGCGGTTTTATACCTGCCTACACTTTTTTAGTGCCGTCAGTCATTTTCATCAGGCTGTCACTTTGACTAAGTTGGCTTCACAGTTTATGGCAGGTCATAATTTCTTGTACTACTTAACATCCTACCACAAATTAAATAATTATCCATTCTTTTATCGCTGTAATGTTTAAATCCAGTTACTGTATTACTTATACGATGTGTACTATAGAAAAGTCTGAACTTTTCTCATGGTTGAGCAAGGGCCAGCAAAGGTGCACGTCCCATTATGTAAGCGCTAGCACTAGTGCGACTACTCTATAGACATGCACCTATGCATGGCTGCACAGTCAGAAAGACTCATTGTTCCTACCAGCATCTCCTGGCCCAGTATTGACAAGACAGTTCTCAGAAGATTAGTATCCTGTAATCTTTCCCATCTCTGGTTTAGATGCCGCTTTAGTGATTTCTGTTGCAGGGACAAATGAGAGCTCTGCTCTGGGCCTGAAAGCAGGTATTCTTTTCTACTTTCAGATCAGGTTTGACTGCTCTGAGATTAGAGGCTTGGGCTTGGCTGTAAACATGGCAAGGTGCTGTGTATTTGTCATTGGTTGAAATATCGAATACCAGTGGAAACGATTGGCAGTTGGACTAGTAAAAAATGTTGGCTTTATTTAATAGTGTGTGAAATATTCTGGTTTTCAAATGGATAATATTTAAAGCTGAACCCCTGGCAAAAACAACAAGGTAAAAAGAATAGGCCATTTAAAGATATAATTACAGAACAAGCTTTTTTTTTTAGAATTTCCACCACCAGATAGTTTCTAATGTGAACTCGCCCTATATTCTCCCCACAATACTCCCCCATTCCCCGATGAACTTACTTACGTTCATGGATGATTAGCTGTCACTGCCCATGCAGCTGGAGCAGCGGTAAAGGGATTTTAAACCCTGCTATCCTATTGGTGCCAGCGCTGACCAATTGGAATCACTCTGATCCATCCCAGAAGACCTACAGAAAAAAGCAGAAGAGGAGTGGGGATTTGAAATCCCCTGGACCGCTATTCTTGCTTGCTGGGCAGTGACAGGTAATCACCCATGAAGGTAAGTGCAGTGAAGACTGGGGGTGGGAAGGGTATACGGTGCTAGTTCACCTTTGCATGTAATGTGAAAAGGTGAATTTACACTTTCAGTTTTATGGAGTTGTGCTTTAATATTGTCTTCAGAAGCCCTGCAGGCCAGTCCAGGAGCAAGTGAACCCTTTTAGGGAGCCAGGGAACTTGTGTTTACTTTGGCTAGAATGGGGAAAAGACATGCAACCCACTCTCATCTCTGTTATGTCAAGGGAAAAGTAGCTTATTGACTGGGAAATTTAGCTCAACCAAATGGGGTAGGGAACATTGGCTCTCCAGCTGTTTTGAAACTACAAATCCCATCATGCCTCTGCCTCTAGAAGTCATGCCTGTGATTGTTAGGGTCTTGCAATGTCTCATGGGACTTGTTTCAAAACAGCTGGAGAGCCGAGGTTCCCTACCCCTAGATCTGTGTCTGTGAAGGTGTACTGTGTCTCAAAGTTATTGCTATCATTTAAATCAATTGGATCTTTCATTGGTCATCCTAGATCTATACATATGGATCACTTGTAGGGCTTGAATGTACATATATATTTGCTATGTTCTATTTTATTTAGCTAGCCGCGGTTTTCTATGTGACCAACATAACACTTTGCTGATTCTCTTTCAGACAAGGCCACACTTATGCCACTGTCACTTATATTTACAGGATTCCTATCCTGATGTTTTAGCTTTGTAAATTGAGCCTAATATCTTGGCCAGATTCATTGAATGTACTAAATAAATTTTATTTAAAGGACAATTTCAGTCAATAATTCAAATCAATCAGTGAAGCGATAATGCTAACCAGGACATACTGCAATTTTACTATAGTCAAGAAGCCCATTTGATTTCTCATAATACGAGTCCTCTATAATTCTCCGTAATCAAATTCTTTTGAGCTCCTAACACGACATGGGTAGATTGGTTTCCTGAATCTATGGATTTTCTTCAATACTGACATTTTGATACATGAGAGATTGTAAGGAGCCCACTATTTCAGTATAGATCTGTTGGGATGTACTGGTGCACTATATTAATGTATATACTGTACTTTGTAGAACACTATGTACTATGTAAGACCTACTGACTAAATGTCAAAAGCTTGGAACTGTAATGAGTAGTTTGTAGCTTAAAACTCCACTGTATTCTAAATGGATAAAAGGTAAACAGGACATCACTGCATGGAGTGCAGAAGGAGCAACGCTTCCTGGGCCTGTGCCTAAAGTCAGCCATACATGGATCAAAATTTGGCCAGTTCAACAGGGACCGACTGAATTTCAATCTATGTATGGGCAGGCTGATTGTACGAAAGTCAATCCATTGATCAACTTGGGTACAACCAGCCTGTCCAAATTTTCTACATATTCATTGGCTGGATGGCTCTCCAACTGGCAGAATACAATCAAGTCATTTGCTTTCCTTCCACCCCTGGTGGAAAGAAAGAAAATCGATTTAACCTATGGCTTGCCTAACTGTTAATCCCTCTTATTTACCATATGGCATTTATATACTTTTATATTCCAAATTAGATTCTGTACACAATTTGGCAGCATTGTTTCATTTTTTTTCTGCCACTTTTCTTTATTATGTAATCTGTTGTCTCAGGCTGGCCATACACGAGTCTTTTTTTATTCTTTTTTTTTCGTTCAGCCAGCAAGTTGAACGAAAGAAAATTACTTTTCTCGCCTGCCCATATATGGAACATAATTTGGCTGGTTCCTGCTGAACCAGCTAAATGTCAATCCATGTGTGGCCAGCTTTACAAACTAACTAGTATGTCTCCCATTTTGTTAAATACCTTAAGGGAAATTATAGATTTTTTTTTCTATATCCATGTGAATGTGATCGGTTTAATTTAAACGATTGTTGACTGTCACATTAACATGAATCATCCTGTGTTTGTCCATGGGCATAGAGTATTTAGGTCAATATATAAAGTTTAAGGGTAACAGGAGCAAAAGCCTAATTTTACAGTGTCAGTATCCCATTTGTGTATATTCAAGCTTAAACAAGGACTTTTAAGGGGCCATTTACACACAGAGGAAGAACTAGTACATACACACATTACGTTAAATATGTTGGTTTGATTCACGAACATGCTTTTTGTTCAAGCAATGTATGTGAACATACTATCATGCAGTGTGCTGCCAGAAATGGTACATACACATTTTTTGGTGTGTTAGGCATCCCATTCAAATGAATAGGCTGTTTTTATGTACAGTATCTCACAAAAGTGAGTACACCCCTCACATTTTTGTAAATATTTTATTGAATCTCTTAATATGACACCACTGCAGAAATGACACTGTCCAAATTGGGCCCAAAGTGTCAATATTTTATGTGGCCACCTTTATTTTCCAGGGGTGTACTCACTTTTGTTGCCAGTGGTTTAGACATTAATGGCTGTGTGTTGAGTTATTTTGAGGGGACAGCAAATTTACACTGTTATACAAGCTGTACACTCACTACTTTACATTGTAGCAAAGTGTCATTTCTTCAGTGTTGTCACATGAAAAGATAAAATATTTACAAAAATGTGAGGGGTGTACTCACTTTTGTGAGATACTGTAACTCGCCCCTAACACACACTCCAGTGTTAGGAATGGATAGACACCCTATCAGAGAATGAGATAAATACAAATACTTTCTGTATTGCTAAATACAATCTATTTTTATTTAAAAATAAAACTAATAAAAAAATAAAATAAAATAGGAATAACTCATCCATGGATTTTACATAACTTTGGTCACAAATAAAATAAATAAATAAACCTAATCGGCTAGGTATTATATTATATTATTGAAAGTACATCTTATAATAATTATTTAAATTGTTATCCCTCCAATAGGGTTAATTAAATATATATATATATTATAGTTGCTTAATGGCATATGAGCGAGCAACTGGTACCATTTCACACCAAGCTTCTGTCTCCTTTATTTAGGTGTCTATTATTTAATAGGGGTAATTGCACATCTGACACCTAACCATGAGTTATAGCACAGAAGTTTCAAAATGACTGTCCTGCAATAATAAAATGACACCTTTGATAGCTGTTGTATAAAAACATACGTTTTATCTCTTTTTTTTTTTAGCTTTGTGACCAGTCATTGCCAGAACTGGGGGGAAATAACAAGCTGTAGTAAATCATCTTGCTGTAAAAACATCATGATTGTACTTTTAACAAGATGCGAGGTGCGTCCTGTCCAAACAGCCTCACCTGCTTCCTCTTTAATCCTCCCCTGTGAATTGCTATTGTGCTCTTTTTTTCCCCTCCTCTCACACCAATGCTTCACTGCTAGCGTTCCCTCTCCAAGAGGAGACTTCAAAACAAGGAAGCATGGCTTCCAGCAGTACAGGTGTATTGCCAGCTAGTCCAACTACTACTGATCAAATGTGACATAATCTGCACAGATTTCTTAAAGGTGGCCACGGTTGAAATAACATTCTCATAAAGTAATTATTATTCACATCCGCAGACACATTCAACTGAACATGGGGGGTGCCTTCGGGCACCTTGTCCCTATGTTGATGGGAACAAGAGCTTCTTCCCCACAACCCTGGGCGGTGGTTGTGCGGGTCTGCGGGGGGGCAGGACCTGGGGGCTGATACCCCCCCCCCATGTTGAGTGCATGTGGCCAGCCTGGTATGGTTCAGGGGGGGGCGGGGGCACTCGCTTGCCCTCTCCCTTAACATATTCTGGGCTGCATGCTCAAATAAGGGTCTGGTATGGGGGGGCACACCATTTTTTTTTCTTTTTTAATTTTGGTGTGGGGTCCTAAAATCCAGGTATGGTATGGAGTGGGGGGGAACCCACATCGTCCCCCCCCCCCATTTCACCCCATTTTTTTATTTTGTTTAGAATTACATTTACTATGTGCTGATATCATTTGTATAGGCGTTTGAGGAGCATTTTTAACACCCCTCAAATGCCTGCTTTTCATGCCAGTATGAACTTAGCCTTACAGTATCATTCAGGAGTTTCCAAACAGATCCAGGCACTAAGAATACTGTGTTGGTTTTCTGTGGTCCACCAGTCTGTTCATTTATCATTTCACACATAGAAATAGTAATACATGAAACACCGTTTCATTCAAATTTTTTTTTGTAACAGAGAGCTTGTTCTTTTTAAAAACAGACCTATTGGTTGGATTACCAGATGAAAACAGAAATAGCCTAAAAAGGCTTCATGCACTAAGGGAGTTAGAAAAAAATAGCTGCAAAGCCACTAGCAATGCCATAAAAAACAGCTGTAAAAACGTGCTTTTAGTAGCTTTTTGCATTGCCGTTAATGCGCGCTTAGCTGTGTTAGCTTTTAGCAGCGTTTCTCTGCCTGTATTCAAAATCAATTGTTCCCTATGAGAGCCGTCTTTGATCTGACTTTCTACCCATTGATTTGAATAGAAGTTGCATCTGAGTCAGATCATCCTGATCCGTCTTGTGGTGCGGCTTGTGCTCTGATGATCTTGAGGGGGAACCCCACACCAAAATGGGGAAAAAAAACAGCCATACCAGACCGAAGATTTTAAGGGTAAACCCTACAACAACAAAAAAAGGTGTGGGCCCCCCCATCAAAATCCATACCAGACCCTTATCTGAGCATGCAGCCTGGCAGGTCAGGAAAGGGGGGGATAAGCGGGGCGCAGATCCCTGCCCCAAAGCACCCACACCACCCATGTTGAGAACGTGTGGCCTGGTATGGTCCAGGGGGTGGGCACTTGCTCGTCACCCCCTGCCATTCCTGACCGGCCGGGCTTCATGCTCGTATAAGGTTCTGGTATGGATCTTGGGGGTGTTTTTGTTTTTTGGGTTTTTTTTGTGTGGGGTTCCCCTTTAACCTCTTGCCGACCAGCCGTCGCAGTTATACTGCAGCAGGTTGGCTCAGCTGTGGGCGCCCATTGGCCAGTGGGGGAGCCAATCAGCAGGTTCAACTGACTCAGTCCGCTGGCCACCCATGATCGCTCCATGCAGTGACACTAAACAAGGCAGATCTCCATTCTGACAGGGGATCACACAGAGATTTCTGCTATGCAGGAAGATGGATCTGTGTGTTATCCCAGGCAGCCCATCCCCCCATACAGTAAGAAACACATTGAGGGGAAACCCATTTAACCCTTTGATCGCCCCTAATGTTAACCCCTTCCCTGCCAGTGTCATTAGTACAATGTCAGTACATATTTTTAGCACCGATCACTAATAATGTCACTGATTCCCAAAGAAAGTCAACAATGTCGTAGTCCCGCTAAAAATCACTGATCACCGCCATTACTAGTAAAAAAAAAAAAAAAAAGATTATGATGATCCAACTTGGATGCGGATCCCATTCAAATCCATGGGCTGAAAGTCAGATCAGTTAAGACGGCTCTCATAGGGCACCATTGATTTTGACACGTCCAAAAAAAACGCTTTATGTGGCTAAAAGTTGTATCTTAACATTTCCACGCGTTTACAAGCAGTTCTAAGCATTTTGCGTTTGAAATGCCGGTAAACTACAGTCCTGTATGCGATTTATCTGCTTTAAAAAAAAGTCAGTAAACTCAACTACCTCTATATAAAGGACTGAGTTTACATGTACACATAAGATAACAGTGAGGAGAGTTTAGGGGGTGCTGAAAAAGAACGCCCAACTGCTCCTAACGTGAGTTTAGTTAGCAGCTGCAGTGTACATTAGAGCCTAAGAATTGGTAAGCTGCAGTATAAGAAATGTTTGCTTTTGGGTTTAATACCTCTTTAATAGGGGCAAGATTTAGGCAAACCTGTTGCTTTTCCTGCAAGGATATAGAACAAGTTCACTTTAATACACTATAATTCAGGATAACAAAGAGTAATTCAAAGAACACATGAAGACACATACCAAAACCTTAACCACCTGACATCCACGCTATGTCCGAATGACGGCCACAGCATGGATGTGAATTCCCACCTATCAATGCCCACGAGTGGTGCCAATCAGTGCCACATATCAGTGTAACCGATCAATGCCCATCACTGCCACCTATCAGTGCCCATCACTGCCACCTCATCAGCATATATCAATGACGGACAAAAATATCCCGTTTTAAATTTTTATAACAAAATTAAGAAAACATTTTTTTTTTTTATTTGGTCTTTTTACATTTTTTTAACAAAAAATAAAAATCGCACAGGTGATCAAATACCACCAAAATAAAGCTCTATTTGGGGGGGGGGGGGGGATTATAAATTTGGGTACAGTGTTGTATGACTGCGAAATTGTCATTCAAAGTGCATCAGAGCTGAAAGCTGAAAATTGGTCTGGATAGGAGGGGGGTTTAAGTACCGGGTAAGCAAGTGGTTAAACAAAACTTACATGACCCAATAACTGCACCTGTTAGCTGTACTGTATGTTTTATAGAATGACATCATTTATGTGTGTGCCTTCATTAAACTACCTGAATTGTCCCATGTGTGGCAGAAAATCCATGTGCGACAGTAAAGACAAACATGTCCAAGATGCATACATTGTCTTATTTCTGGATCATTAGCAGTTGAGTGAAGCCAACAGAGCTAAACGTAGTGAATATCTACAGTATGTCTGGATTCTTGGTGGCAGATGGTAAAATGGCTTGGTGGGCATGTTTTGTGGTGTTAGCTTCTTGGAAAGACGATTAGCCCATACAGCAGTCTCTTTAGCATGAATTAATCATGGTTCTGCCAGGCATGCAAGGAATTTGCTCCGCAGATCTTTGAAGGATCTGCCATTGTGTCTGTAACAATGGGTTTAAGCAGCACATTCCAGCCACCAGCAGCCCTGACCCTGCAGCCTACTCATGAAATGTTTGAACTGTTTAATTAATAAAACAAACAGTAATATCAGTGAAGGAATGTGCGATAAGGAAGCCTACTGTGGGAATAGGTGTTTAGGTGATCAGACAGGTGTACTTAACCCTCTTCTGCCCTGGTATTCAGCAGGGCCCTCTGATCCCTGCTGAATTGAATTGTATTGTAACTGTAATGTGTGCCCTCATGTAGTAAAGCGCTGCGCAAACTGTTGGCGCAGTATAAATCCTGCATAATAATATTAGCCTAAGTGCTCATTTACAGTAGCCTTAACCTCTGAAGAGCGATCCACAAAAGCTTGCAATTCATAGGGCGTTTGACAAGCAGTGAGGAGGTGTCATGTCATGTATGCCTAGGTGGCCCTATTCATTTGGGTAAGAGCACACATGGGATCAGATGGCGCAAGGGATCAGTCACTGTAAAGTCTCTTTACACGGATAAAAACAATGGTAAATAGGCTAAAATGTCAAAATCAATTGGGATAAAATGAAGATGCACCGTTGGCTGCAACAATCTTGAGAGGAGAAGCAGGGCTCTCTAAAGGATACAATGTGCAAAAGGGAGAGAAAGTGTGTCAGACTAAGTGCAGTATAAAGGAAAAGGCATTTATTAAAATGAAATGGCTGTATGTTTTAATTTTAATAAATGCCTTTTCCTGTATACTGCACTTAGTCTGGCACACTTTCTCTCCCTTTTGTACTATTCATTTGGGTGGGCTGTGTTTGGCAAGTAGTTCTACCCGCTGAATACACTCGCAGTGTTCATTTTAGTTATAGGACTAAAATGGCATTTTAGTTTTAGTCCCATTTTAGTCTTCTGCAATTGTTTTAGTTTTAGTCAAATTTAGTCAACTAAATCTCCAGTACAATTTAGTTGACTAAAATCTCCAGTACATTTCATTAATTGCAATTTAGTTGTAGTCATAGTCTTTTGACTAAAATGGCATTTTAGTTTTAGTCGTATTTTAGTCATCTCAATTGTTTTAGTCGTTTTTTATTAGACTAAAATAGTATTCATTTAGTAGACTAAAATGTTTTAGTCATTTTAGTAGACTAAATTGTTTTAGTCATTTTAGTCGACTAAGGCTTCATGCACACGAGACGCAGATGCAAACGCTGCTGGACACATGTTGAAACCGGCGTTTAGAAACGCGCGTTTTGCCGCGATTTTTACCGCGATTTAGCGGCGTTTTACCGCGTTTTACCGCGTTTGCGTCTAGAAGCGTTTAGTTAAGCTAACATCATAGACCCTCCCCAGCTCAAAAATTAACTATTTCAGCAATTTTGTGAGACCAGAGTGAGTAGCAGCAGCTGTGAGAGCTGCAGTGTACTTGTATTTAGCATGTCACTTGCCACGGCACCTGCCACAAGTTGTGGATTGTCCACTTGCCACATGACTTGCCACATCACCTGCCACGTCACTTGCCATGTCATCTGCCACAAGTTGTGGATTGTCCAACTGCCACGTCACCTGCCACAAGTTGTGGATTGTCCACTTGCCACGTGACTTGCCACATCACCTGCCACGTCACTTGCCACGTCACCTGCCACAAGTTTTGGATTGTCCACCTGCCACGTCACTTGCCACGTCACTTGCCACAAGTTGGGGATTGTCCACTTGCCACATCACCTGCCACAAGTTGTGGATTGTCCACTTGCCACGTCACTTGCCACATCACCTGCCACGTCACTTGCCACGAGATGTGGATTGTCCACTTTCCACGTCATCTGCCATGCCACCTGCCACAAGCTGTGGATTGTCCACTTGCCATGTCACCAGCCACATCACCTGCCACAAGTTGTGGATTGTCCACTTGCCACGTGACTTGCCACATCACCTGCCACGTCACTTGCCACATCACCTGCCACAAGTTGTGGATTGTCTACTTGCCACGTCACTTGCCACATCACCTGCCACGTCACTTGCCACGTCACCTGCCACAAGTTGTGGATTGTCCACTTGCCACGTGACTTGCCACATCACCTGCCACGTCACTTGCCACGTCACCTGCCACAAGTTTTGGATTGTCCACTTGCCACGTCACTTGCCACGTCACTTGCCACAAGTTGGGGATTGTCCACTTGCCACATCACCTGCCACAAGTTGTGGATTGTCCACTTGCCACGTCACTTGCCACATCACCGGCCACGTCACTTGCCACGAGATGTGGATTGTCCACTTTCCACGTCATCTGCCATGCCACCTGCCACAAGCTGTGGATTGTCCACTTGCCACGTCACCAGCCACATCACCTGCCACAAGTTGTGGATTGTCCACTTGCCACGTGACTTGCCACATCACCTGCCACGTCACTTGCCACATCACCTGCCACAAGTTGTGGATTGTCTACTTGCCACGTCACTTGCCACATCACCTGCCATGTCACTTGCCACGTCACCTGCCACAAGTTGTGGATTGTCCACTTGCCACGTCACCTGCCACAAGTTGTGGATTGTCCACTTGCCACGTCACTTGCCACGTCACCTGCCACAAGTTGGGGATTGTCCACATCACCTGCCACGTCACTTGCCACATCACCTGCCACAAGTTGTGGATTGTCCACTTGCCACGTCACTTGCCACATCACCTGCCACGTCACTTGCCACAAGATGTGGATTGTCCACTTTCCATGTCACCTGCCATGCCACCTGCCACAAGTTGTGGATTGTCCACTTGCCACGTCACCAGCCACATCACCTGCCACAAGTTGTGGATTGTCCACTTGCCACATGACTTGCCACATCACCTGCCACGTCACTTGCCACATCACCTGCCACAAGTTGTGGATTGTCTACTTGCCACGTCACTTGCCACATCACCTGCCACGTCACTTGCCACGTCACCTGCCACAAGTTTTGGATTGTCCACTTGCCACGTCACTTGCCACGTCACTTGCCACAAGTTGGGGATTGTCCACTTGCCACATCACCTGCCACAAGTTGTGGATTGTCCACTTGCCACGTCACTTGCCACATCACCTGCCACGTCACTTGCCACGAGATGTGGATTGTCCACTTTCCACATCATCTGCCATGCCACCTGCCACAAGCTGTGGATTGTCCACTTGCCACGTCACCAGCCACATCACCTGCCACAAGTTGTGGATTGTCCACTTGCCACGTGACTTGCCACATCACCTGCCACGTCACTTGCCACATTACCTGCCACAAGTTGTGGATTGTCTACTTGCCACGTCACTTGCCACATCACCTGCCACGTCACTTGCCACGTCACCTGCCACAAGTTGTGGATTGTCCACTTGCCACGTCACCTGCCACGTCACCTGCCACAAGTTGTGGATTGTCCACTTGCCACGTCACTTGCCACGTCACCTGCCACAAGTTGGGGATTGTCCACATCACCTGCCACGTCACTTGCCACATCACCTGCCACAAGTTGTGGATTGTCCACTTGCCACGTCACTTGCCACATCACCTGCCACGTCACTTGCCACGAGATGTGGATTGTCCACTTGCCACGTCACTTGCCACGTCACCTGCCACGTCACCTGCCACAAGTTTTGGATTGTCCACTTGCCACGTCAGCTGCCACGTCAGCTGCCACGTCACTTGCCACAAGATGTGGATTGTCCACTTGTCACATCACCTGCCACATCACTTGCCACATCACCTGCCACGTCACCTGCCACAAGTTGTGGATTGTCCACTTGCCACGTCCCTTGCCACGTCCCTTGCCACGTCCCCTGCCACGTCACCTGCCACAAGTGGATTGTCCACTTGCCACATCACTTGCCACATCACCTGCCACAAGTTGTGGATTGTCCACTTGCCACGTCCCTTGCCACGTCCCCTGCCACGTCACCTGCCACAAGTGGATTGTCCACTTGCCACATCACTTGCCACATCACCTGCCACAAGTTGTGGATTGTCCACTTGCCACGTCACCTGACACAAGTTGTGGATTGTCCACTCGCCACGTCACTTGCCACATCCCCTGCCACAAGTGGATTGTCCACTTGCCACGTCACTTGCCACGTCCCCTGCCACAAGTGGATTGTCCACTTGCCACGTCACTTGCCACGTCACCTGCCACAAGTTATGGATTGTCCACTTGCCACGTCACATGCCAGTCACCTGCCACAAGTTGTTGATTTTCCACTTGCCACGTCACCTGCCAGGTCACTTGCCGCGTCACCTGCCAGGTCACTTGCCACGTCACCTGCCACAAGTTGTGGATTGTCCACTTTCCACGTCACTTGCCACTTCACCTGCCACGTCACTTGCCACAAGTTGTGGATTGTCCACTTGCCACATCACTTGCCACCTGCCATGTCACTTGCCACAAGTTGTGGATTGTCCACTTGCCACGTCACTTGCCACCTGCCATGTCACTTGCCACAAGTTGTGGATTGTCCACTTGCAATTGCAATTGTTTAAAATATTTTTCTAATGGTTTTTCATCATTTGCAATCATTTTTGAGATTTTTAATGTAAAAAAAAAGGTCACCTTTAAAAACGCATATAAACGCAAACGCGGCTAAACGCGGTAGCGGCGTTTTGCCGCGTTTTACCGCGTTTTGCGTCTGAAACGTGGAAATTTTTGTTTCTGAACGCATTTTTTTGCTTCTGGAAAAACGAGACTAAACGCAACTGCATAAAAACGGAAAAAAACGAGACTGTGTGCATGGACACATAGGATAACATTGAATGAGTTCAGGGGCAGTTGAAAAAACTGTCCAACTGCATCTGAACGCGCGTTTAACTGCGTCTCGTGTGCATGAGGCCTAAATTAACACTGGCCACTCGGCGTTGCAAAGCATGACAGCATGTGTACAACCCTATCTGCTACCTCTGCAACTTAAAAAAAAAAAGTAGCTCAACTGCATGTTTTTGCTGAGCCCAACCAAGTGTAAACAAGGTCTTAGTTTGTAATTAAGTTACGTTCTGCAGCTCTACATATACAAATTCACTAAAGCTTCAACTAAACAAAGGGATTATTCGGCAGATTGACATTCAAGCTAAAGCCATAGCTGGCCATACACCAGTAGATTTCCATTTGAAAATGTTTGTTTCCAGAACGTTCAATTGATTTTCTAATAGTTAGTCGGGGTCAAATTGACATTCATTTTCAACCACAGTGACAACAAAACTCAAAGGAGCAGAATGGAAAACTTTTCTGGAACAAACTAAATTCTAAATGTAAATATGGCATTCATTCGGGTAAAAACGTTTGACTGTACTTCTATGATCACAGGAGTGTAGAACACGAACTGCACTCCTGTGATCCATGGAAGTACAGTCAAACGTTTTTACCCGAATGAATGCCATATTCACAGTTAGAATTTAGTTTGTTTGAGAAAAGTTCTCCATTTTCCATTCCCGTTTTCAGCAGAGAGAGGGCTGAAGGCTGCTGTCGTCTGATGTCACAGAGCCGGTCCAGGCTCAAGAAAGATCGCGACCATATGGTAGGGATCCACCCACATGCCTGGACCGCCACCTGGCTCAGTATAATGTAAAAAAAAAAAAAAAATCCATACTTCTCTTTTAATCATTTTGCAATGAAGCCTGTTATTACTTTTGGGATTCCATTATAAGAAATAGCCGGTTTAAGTAAACATAAGGGTTTTTGATGAAATTAGTTGACTCAGTGATGGCAAGAAAGAGAATGTTCTGACAAATGATTTTCCTACAAATGTTTAGCCAAAAATCTGAAAAGTTTGGTCAACTCTTTACTGGCATTCATTTGGATAATGAAGTGGCCCATCTAGTCAAAACTCAACCCTAAAGCTATGTTATCCGCTTTACAGATGAATAGACTAAAATAACTTTCATGGAGAAAATGCTACCCCAGGCTCACTTCAGTACTAACCATGTATGTGAAGGCACTTGATTACATCGGTGCTGAAAGTAAAGATCAGCCAATCGTGACCTGGAACCAGTATGAGATTGGAAACTAAAAGACAGGTGATAAAACATTTTTAGGAGAAGTCAGCATTGGCAGCTTTCATGTTTCTGTCTGTCTATCTGAATGTAAAACACAACCCATTCTATTTTGTACACAGCTCTCTCTGTCTATGTGTAAAGCTGTCCACATAGACCATCCTCCTCACCGCCATCGATGTTGTCCCTTCCACGCCGTGCACCACGATTGCTTCAAGCCTCACTTTTAGATAACTCTACTGCAGGGTAGTCTTCCCAGTCACGATTGCAGACTGACATTGGTGAAAGCTGGCGGTGCGGTGGAAGGTCTATCTGGACAGCTTTACCTCGGATGCCTGCATACTTAGATGTGCCTTTTTTAATCATCAACCATGTGAGTTGGTAAATGTTCCTTCATTAAATGTAATCATATTGCTACACTTAGATGCGCCTCTCTTCTCTTTTATACTCTGTAGCTCCTGCTGGATTTTGCTTCTAATCCCCTTGTGGAGGCTTCCATTTGTGGATGGACATTTTATGGTTACACAACCTATCACATTGCTATAATCTTTTTATATGGACTATAAACTGAGGGTTTGATTGTGGAACAAATCATTTGCTTTTCCATTATTTCTTATGTGGAAATTTGCTTTGATAAGTGCCTTGGATTGGTGTACTAGCTCCAAATATCTTGGCCACTAGATCTTGCTGCACTTAGTGGCCATGATGCCCTGTGCTGCCTGTATAGAGGTCCGTACACCTCAAAACACAGCCCTGAAGCAAGTTTCCATTATTATTCTTGCAATGGCAAACACTAATTTCTTCTGGGACACCTGCCTGGAAGAGACACCTCAGATGCACTTCTCACTGTTCAGCATAATCACATGGCTGTGCTGACTAGTCGGTGCTTGCCATTGGGAGCATTATGATGGATATTCACTCCATTATGATGGATATTCACTCCATTATGATGGAAATTCACTCATAATCACATGGCTGTGCTGACTAGTCGGTGCTTGCCATTGGGAGCATTATGATGGATATTCACTCCATTATGATGGATATTCACTCATAATCATGTGGCTGTGCTGACCAGTCGGTGCTTGCCATTGGGAGCATTATGATGGATATTCACTCCATTATGATGGATATTCACTCATAATCATGTGGCTGTGCTGACCAGTCGGTGCTTGCCATTGGGAGCATTATGATGGATATTCACTCCATTATGATGGATATTCACTCATAATCATGTGGCTGTGCTGACCAGTCGGTGCTTGCCATTGGGAGCATTATGATGGATATTCACTCCATTATGATGGATATTCACTCATAATCATGTGGCTGTGCTGACCAGTCGGTGCTTGCCATTGGGAGCATTATGATGGATATTCACTCCATTATGATGGATATTCACTCATAATCATGTGGCTGTGCTGACCAGTCGCCGTTTGCCATTGGGAGCATTATGATGGATATTCACTCCAGGGCTGCGTATTGTGTATGGACAGCAGCACAAGGCATGACAGCCTCTATGTGCAGCAGGGTCCAAAAGGTTGGTCCGGATATTTGGAGTTGGTTTACCACCTAATTTTTTGTGAAAAGCTGAACTTACCTTTTTAAAGAGTAACTCCAGTTTTATTGACAAAAAACATTCCCCTCTGGGTGATCTATGTACAATGCAAAGATTCTAACAAACTTTGTTGCAAATTCCTACCTTTTTGTTGTTCTGACGAAATAGCTGTTTGTTAGTCTGTTCGTGTACACAGTGAATCTGTTTATGAGTAATTGTACAATTATCAATCAGCTGCTGTAATTGTAGGGCTCTAATGAGGAAAGTGGCATGGTCTGCATCCCTTTAGACATGACTTCCCTTTAGTAGTATCTCACAAAAAAATTACATTTTTGTTGCAGGGGATGCCAAAACTCTGACGTGTTTCATACTTCTGGGAAAATCAGTAAGCCAAGCAGGAAATTACATGTTCTGTAAGATGCAATGCAATATGGCTACTTCAAGGTGTTCTGTACACAGATTGCATTGCAGATGACAGAAAGGTCTTTTTTAATAATATTCCATCATAATATGACTTTTGTCTCAATTGTATATGCTATATTTTTATTTTTTTACTTGCTTTTCCCCCCACAAAAAGTATATATATATATATATATATATATATATATATACACATACATATATATATATATATATATATATATATATATATATATATATATATATTAAACATTTTCAATACCTTTTTTTTTTGATCAGATAATCTCTGTTCTCAGCTGCATAGGGGGCTTAGAGAGGTGAGGTGTATAAACAATCTTCCCAGTGAATGGCTGTGCATGGGGGGGGGGGGGGGGTGGAGAGCATGTCATCACAGGTCTTGGCCATTGGAGGACAGACAGGCTGTTCCGCCAGCAGAGCCAGAAAATGAACAGGCTGGAATGGATGTGCGTCTGTGCCTAGTGTGGTCAGTTTAAAATAGGAAGGCAGGGGAACTGGCAGGATCACCAGGCAGTTCACACTAAAGAAGAATTACAAGGAGAGCAGGACACCTTTAAACCCAAGTACATGGTACAATAGACACATATCTGGAATATGAAATGTTGGGGTAACATTCTTTAATATGTAAATGCTACTACAGAAAACTACAGACCTGCTACAAAAGATGGTACAAGATTGGGGATATGTTATATAAGAATTCTTCCACATGTGAAAGCACACATCTAAAAAGTATCCCCCTTTACAAATTACTGTGACTGCATGTTATGTTCCCTACAGTAAGATCCATTATATAAGATCGAAAAATACATATGAAAAATTGGTTGGGCAGCACAAAAAGTGTCAGAAGAAAAGATAATCCAAACTTTGTCTACTTAGTCTATTCATTTAGTTCAAAATGTTCTGGTTCTGGCATTACAGGTACTGTGGATCCCTGTGGCAGTTCTTGTAGTGCATGTGATGTTACAGAAGGTTTTCTCTAACCTGCTCAGTAGTACAGGACCCGTGTCAGACTGAGGGGAGTTGTTGTGGGTTTTACAGAACAGGTCACAGATGCAGAAGCACAGGGGACATCCCGGTTCCATGCTTGTTCCATAGCTGTGTGCAGACTCCCTACACCACACTCTGTATACTGGCAATGTATACTAGGGGGATAGCAGTAGTAATAAAATTACCACCACGTATTGTTAATGTTCTGGTAATGGGAATACAGATTTTAGATATAGGGTTGGTCTGAACACATGCAGGCCTCCATCAATCCACCATCCCACAAGGTTACTGTAAGCTGCACTGCATCCAATATTTATGAGCAATTATAAGAGTTAAAACTATAATTATGGTGCTATGGCTGTATGGGGTTGCCTTTAATTTCCATGCTTAATTGAAATAATCATTTTGTCTATGAACTGAATAAAATTGATGTCTTTAAAAGGCACTTTTTCTTTTTTTCCCAGTTTTTGCATAAAAGAAGTGAACATACTGCATGTATCAGGATATCTGTGAAAGAACATGTGTTTGATTTTCGTATGAAAGCATGTGGGTGGCCTTCAGCTGTCACTGACTCAGTGCTCCTTTCTTTCTTATTCTTTTGCTAACTATTCTGTTACTTTACTTTCTTTAATTGTATGACTGGTAAAGAAGAACTCCAGTCCTTTCATTTGCTGCCTTACAGCCATGCTGTGTGTAATGCTAGGAAGCTCTTCTGCTGATGTTCGCCTTTGCGTATTATACAATTCCTAGGGTCGATTTTTTTTTTAAGATGGTGTAAGATGGAGATTGAATTAAATGAAGACAGTAATACAGTTTCTCCGCATCCAATTCGCATAAGTGTGATTTTTGCTGGATTTTTCTTTTTAAGACCTAAGTGTTAGCACTTATTTGGACTAGAATATTTAACCACTTCTTGCCTGTGTTGATGTTGCACACGTTTTTAACATTATTTATGTGTATATTGTAAGAAAATAACTATTGGATATATGTTATTTTATTTATATATATATATATATATATATATATATATATATATATATTTATATATATATATATTTTTTTTTTTTTTTAATAGTGGCAGTTGTCACTCTATTGGATGAGGCCTAAACCCAAAAGTTGAGAAAGTGAGCACTTCATAACAAAGTAAAAGCAAGATCAAATGGAGAATATAATAGTCTTTCTTGGCTAACAGAAGTCTTATAGTACCTCTGTTGGGCATAGTTATTATATTTAAATGTTTGTGCCAGCTGACAGGTAAAGAAAACTGTCTAAAAACTACGATATGAAATGCACAGTTTTAAATTATGTTTATTTTCCTTTTTGCAGATCAGTCAGGCCTTCTGTTAATTCTCCATGGCAGCTGCACAGACGTTCAGCCTAGCCTGTGAACCTGGGAACCAAATCCTCCATTCGTTTAATACGGACATCTACAGGTGCAATATGGGTAGTGTGAGCAGTCTGATAGAGAAACATGACTTTTCACAAGATGATTTCAGATTAGACTTTAAGCCCCTCCCAGATTCTCACAGCCCAGGGAATATCCTGAAGAGGAGTCTGAATCAAAGAGAACTGCTCAGCTACTTGAGTATTACAAAGAAAGATGGCAAGAGTGCCAAGAAGATACCTTCTGGACTGGGATTCAGGAGGGAACACAGCATGGAAGGAGAAGAAAATGACTACCCTGGCTTGTATCAAAAAGAGCACAGGAATACAGACTTCACCAAGACATCACTTCCGGAACGGGGACGTTTTGAAAAGGTATGTCCTTTTCAGTTCCTAAGATGGGGTGTCTTTTTTGTGAAGCTTAAATTATGCAATACAGAAAATTAATAGAGCTCATGTTGAACCCAAATTGTTCTACATTAAGTGTCATTGAACAATAGCATGTCATATTCTGTTTGTTTTCAGATTTTGCACTCATAGTTGTACTGCTAACTCATTATTTATTCTTATATTAACTGGTGCACACATAAAACATGTTTATATTTAGTTCCAATGCATGTACCTTCAGACCTCACATCAGCACCTTCAACTTCAGATCTCCTATACCTTCAGACCACTGATCAGCCACAATTCCTGCAACTTCAGATCTCAGATCATCTTTAATTCATTCATGTTCAGACCTAAAATCACCAGATTTTAGATCAGCCCCAATGCATAACCTCCAGGCCACACATCAGCCCTGATTCCTGCACCTTCAACATCAGGTCAGCCCCAGATTATCTTTAATTCATGCATCTTCAGACCTCAGATCAGATTCCCGCAATATCCGATCTCAGATCAGCTTTATTTCCTGCACATTCAAAGTTAAGATCAGTTCCAATTCATGCACCTTTAGCCCTTGTACACACGGTCGGAGAATCCGTCGGAATGTGTCCTATCGGACTGTGTTGTCAGATAATCCGACTGTGTGTGGTATGCATCGGACTGATTGCTTCGGAATATCCGTTGGACCAAGTTTTCCAACATGTTGGAAGTATTTTCCGACCAACTGGTCCGATTGGACATACTCCGATCATGTGTAGAGAATTCCGATCGGACAAAGTGCCACGCATGCTCAGATCAAATTCCTACACCAAAGCTATTGGCTACTAGCCTGAATGTAGTCCCGCCGTAACGAAATAACGTCATCACGTTCTGAATGATCGGATTTTCCGACAACTTGGTCCGACCGTGTGTATGCAACAGTTTCGGACACAATCCGTTGGACACAATCCGTCGGACAAAATCCAACAGATTTGGTTGGCAGAATGTCCGACCGTGTGTACAGGGGCTTAGACTTTAGATTACCCCCAGTTCCTGCAATTTCACACTTCAGATCAGTTCCAAGCCCTGCACTGTCAGAAACACAAGAGTTTTACGTACCTGTTGCAAGTTTTAAGCAAGAGGAAGAATGTAGGTGTGTGGGCCTTCTTTAACATACTGGAATACCCAGCCACTGACTGGAAATCCTCTTTCAGTATCGTCAGGGTGGTAGGTGGGCCATGGGCCAGTCTTTGTAGTTGACAGTCTAGTATGCAATTTCCTGTCATTACTCTGCTCACCACTGATCTCTTCTGCACTTTCCATGCCTATCCTTCATCGCTACTCACATATGCACTCTTTGGACCTCTTTTCCACTAATACATGTTGCACCCCCTCAGGCATGTTCCAGCATTGCATCCTCCCCCACCCCCCCACACAAACACACACACACACCTCCTCCACCAAAACACATCTCTTCCACGACTGTACACTCTTTACACCTTGGCCTCCATCTATCCTACTCACTTTCGGCTCCACCACTGTGCCATCAGCACATGTGTTCCACCACTGTATTACTCTGACACGCGATCTATCACTGTACCCTCTCTGTATACATATTCTGCCACTGTACCACCCTGTTCCACTACCGCATTGTGCCTGCACACCGGTTTCACCACTGTACCCCCACACACATGTTCCACTACTACTGCACCATCAGTATGCCTATTCCACTGCTGTACTCCCTGGCATATCTGCCCCACCATTGTACCCCCAGCAGATTACAGCTTATTCATGTTAAGTGCAGGATTACATGTGGCTGCATGTGGTACAAAGGGGAGCAACTGGATGATGCTGTGAGCCACACACGGGTTGATGGCAGAAAATTTCATGTAGGATATTATGAATGCGGCTGGTGATTTTGACAGCAATTGGTCAAAGCCTTGGGAACTCGAGCCTCCTGCAAGAGATGCCGAGTGTCAAGTTCCAGTGGCGCAACTGGTAGGAAGCATTCCTAGTAACAGGAGACCCCCCTACACATGTTACATATTGCCATGTACTCAAGAGTAAGAGCAATAATTCTAGCACCAGAGCTGCTGGGTAACTCTAAGCTGATGATTGTAGGGGCTTTTAAAGGATCGACTATGCAAAATAGGGTACCAAAGTTTATTGCAATTTCAATGGTGCATGCAAATTTAAGGTTTGACATGTTTGGTATCTATTTACTCGGTACAACCTCATCTTTTAGATTTGACTCTAAAAATTGTGAATTGAATGCGATTGTGTGCCCTTAAATGAACCTTAGTGAGTTTCCTAAACCGCTGCACTAATACTGTTTAACATAAATAATTGGAACTACAACCATTTTATTCACTAAGGTGTCCGCTTTTAGAAATATTAAATAATATTTGGGGGGTTTTATGTAATCTCCAGGGCTAAAATTATTTTTTAAACGTGTGAAAAAATGGCTTTGGCAGCGAAAGGGTTAAAATGTATCATTGTTGGCTCTGCTTGTGACACTTATTTTTTTCTGTTTGCAGTCTCGTTTTGGACCAGCTGCTTTGAAGCCTTCCAATGGAAAGAATTTCATGTCAATGCAGAGTTTATGTTCTTCCGGTGGGCACAAGCTATCAAAAAGCAATGGCAGTCTAAATACCCTAGGCAGTCTTAACAGTCCACCACGTCATGGGCCTCTGAAGTCAACAAATAACCATTCTGTCAGCCATCACGAAAGTGAAAGTGAAGAAAATGACAGCTTGTCTGACTGCAGACAAAATTCAGTCAACAGCTTTTCAGGTTATAGCCCTGGATTCAGTGTGGCACGGGGTCAAATCAGTGCATCCACTGGACATATAAACCATATTGGAGGCTCATTAGACCGAGCATCACGGACAGGTCGAGACATGGCACCTGGTGAAAAAATTCCACTGTCCTGCAAGAGCATGGCAACACTAAGCCGCCTACAGTGTTCAGGAGAACCTCCTCCACCGTATGAGTACTCTCAGTCTGTAGAAGATGTAGCCCGTCAACTTGAAGAAAAACTCCATGAGAAAGGGGTAGAGCTGAGACAACTAAGAAGGAATCCAAGTGACAAAGACGATCCCTTTACTCAGGTGAGTGGGTGTGCATTGTGGACGCTTTGTAGGAAACACTCGAGCCAGTCTTTAAAGAGACCCTCTCACCAATCTAAACTAAAAATTGCAGAGTTTAAATGCTTATTTGCAGTATTTTTCCTTTACATAAATCATTCTTTTTATGCACTTGAAATGTTGAACTTGTTGCAAAATTTTATAGGTCAATTTCTTAGCACAGCCCCCTCCCCTTCCTCCAATTGTCATAACCCTCGTAAGGTGTGTGTGTATGTTATGCTTTTACAAGGTAGTGAAATGCATAATGTATGTTTAATGCATGTATTAACTTATGGAAAGGATTTTTGTTGTAATTAATGTTCAGGCAACAGGGTCACTTTAACAACAGAGGGCATATCTGGCACTACAGAATATCATATATCATAAAATTCAAGTGTCTGTACCCCTAGTGGGAATACAGTAAATATTTTTAAAGAATTACAAAGGCGATTTAATATGAAAATGTATAAGGCTGACATTTTCTGATCACTTTTAGGACCCATGGCCACATTAAGGAAGGTTTGTATTCTAATGTGATTGGTGTAGTTTCCATTATTCAAAGGCATAGCTAAAATCCATTGAGCCATGAACAAATCTGTTAAAAAGGACCCAACACAATTCATTATACAATGATACAATGTATGTCCAATGATTGTCAAGGATATACCTTACCAAGATAATATATAAACGAAGAGGAGGAAAAAAAGAGGATTTTTTTTTTTAACTTAATACTTGATGAGGTCAGGTCATCGAATTAAAAGTTGGACATTCCTATATTTCACAGCTGCATTGCGGGACATGTCTGTGTGTGTATTATTCCTATTGTATTTGTTTACTGAAGCTTCAATGTAAAAAGAAAACAAAGGAAAAAAGGGGAAAAAAAAAAAAGATGTATGGCCACGTTAAAGAAGCTTTGTATTCTAATGTGGATAGTGCAGTTTCCATTATTCAGAGGCATAGCTAAACTCCCTTAAAGCCCTGAGCAAATCTGTTAAAAAGAACCCAGCACTCCTTATTATTTATTTACACCTACACCTACACATAGGATAACAAAGCGGTGATCGTGAAAGTATCCTCTGCCTTGTAAAAATTTTCGTGCTTCCAGTGTAAAAGGGAAAATAATTTGGAGAAGAATTGGCACTCCCAGGGGCCCTGGGCACCATGAGGTTGTTACCTCTATTTTTCCACTTGCTGTTTAATTGTGGTGTAAATATACTATCATCATCATTTATTATATGTACAGGTTTGAAACTGCTGTTGTGCTGTAAAATTTAAATGTAACGAATCCAGAGCTTTCATAGCATCACAAGAATGACCCACACATAGTAATCATCTGTTTTCTTGAGACGATTGCATAATGTTTACAAATGTGTAGATGTGTTTTTTTTTTACCTTAATGAGTTCTCTGCATTAAGGTAGAAAGACGTCTGTTGTTGGCTCCTGCCGCCCCCCCCCCCCTCCCCTCCCCATCCATGCTTATCTTGATTCAGCTCTGTACCTGAGAGCAGCAGCTCTCTCCTCACTGAACATGGAACATGAAAGTAGCAGAGGGATCCATTGAGCAGAGAGCAGGGGGCGGTGCTGAGCCTTGCTGTGTGTGTAAATGGACATGCACAGCTTGGATTGAACCCATACCAGTGCCCTCATAGCAAGGAGCACTCACAGGGGAAAGGAGCCTGTAGCGCCAGAAGGGGACCCCAGAAGAGGAAGATTGGGGCTGCTCTCCATTGCACAAAACATGTAGGTATGACATGTTTTGTTAGTTAATAAAAAAAAAATCACTTTATTGCCATTCTAATCCACAGCAATACTGTCTCATAAAGCCACTTGTTTGCTTGTATAACTGCTAATATTAAAGGAGGTTTATACATTACTAAAAAGTATGTAGGCTGCAATTGCTGATGCTGATTGCCTAGCTGCAATGTTAATCCAGTGGCTACAGTATTTACCTCACTGACCTGGAAATACCTGAAGCAAGTAGCGCTTTTTAAAAATTTAAATAGGCTTTTCTTTCATTTTTTTTTTCTGTGTATTGTTTGCAGGTATTTGAGGACAAGCGCCGTTTATGGATGGAGGAATTGGATGAATTAAAACAGATGTATGTGTCCAAGCTGCAACAGATCTCCCAGCAGGCACTGCGTAGCCAGCGGGCCTTACAGCTACAGCTGTATAAAGTACAGCAAGAAAAAAAGCGCCTCCACGAGGAGCTCAACTCCTTAAGAACAGAATTTGAGCAGCTCCGGCAAAAACAATCCTCTCAATCTGAAAACCTTAGCCCTAAGTTAGAAGAATCTAAATGGGAGGTAAGAAAACTGACATACACATGTACTATTCCTACATTGGTGCAATATTTCTGATTTATTTAACCTAATATAAAAAAAGTGTATAAGGGCTCATGCACACAGGCTTAATAAAATAGGCCTATCAATTCTGGATCTAGAAGCTGGCAGCAAGATCCTAGGTAACATAGTGTCGGTACATTGTACACATGTAAATTTTGTTAATTTCTTCACTTTTACAAGTGTCTAGCACAGATGTGCACTATTGGATTCTAGCATGCTAAGTGGCCCGATACACTTGCACACTAGCAATGAAAGATGCTAGATGGCTCTAACTGCCTACAGCATTGTGAGCAGAGCTAGTGCTACTTGTATGTATTATTTATCATGCAGTTCTTGTGGCAATCAGTTGCCCATGATGTCTGCATTCAGGACAGTGGAGTATACTGTTCCAAACATCCCAACCTGCAAAAACACATTTCAGGAAGCTGGCGCTTTGCCTCCACCACCTGCAATTTAACACAACTAGAGGATGATCTAATCCTCTAGGGCAGGCATGTCCAAAGTCCGGCCCGCGGGCCAATCGCGGCCAGCGGCCCGATTTTGAACGGCCTGCCTGGTTATTTGGACATACATATCTTTTGTGGCCCCTGACGATCTCCCAGCGTCGGGGCCACAAAAGATATATATGCTTCGGAAGGTACAGGGAGAACAGGACCAAGCGCCGTACACAGGAGAATTTCCTGTTTACGGGCGGCCTCTGTAATAGGAAGTCCGTCTCCGGCACTGCCATTGGACGACTGTTCTGTCCATCAAAGGAGGCAGGACTTTCTATTAAAGAGGCCACCATGTAAACAGAAGATTCTCCTTTGGTGCTCGTCAGTGCATTCCTGGCAATGGTGCGGCATTCCTGGCAATGGTGCTGCGTTCCTGGCAATGGTGAGGCATTCCTAGCAATGGTGAGGCATTCCTGGCAATGGTGCTGCATTCCTGGCAATAGTGAGGCATTCCTGGCAATGGTGAGGCATTCCTGGCAATGGTGAGGCATTCTTGGCAATGGTGCTGCGTTCCTGGCAATGGTGCTGCGTTCCTGGCAATGGTGAGGCATTCCTGGCAATGGTGAGGCATTCCTGGCAATGGTGCTGCGTTCCTGGCAATGGTAAGGCGTTCCTGGCAATGGTGAGGCTACATTCATGGCAATGGTGGGTCTGCAGATGTGCACTGATTAGGCTGCATTGGTGGGCACTGACCATTATATTGCTTCACAGTTCTTTATTTTAAAAAAATGAATAATTTCCTGAAAATTCCCTCTTAAAGTGAAGGTACACCAATTAATACAGTATGTACAAATACGTCCAAGCTCATCTCTTCCCACACACAGCCACAAAAGCAAGAGAATTCTTGTTGGGCAGTGTATTAGTGCTCAAACTAACACACTTAGACCGAATTTTAATGGTTCAAAGAATGTCAGGCAAAATGGTCGGCCCTCGCTCATGTTCACTTCATCAAATCCGGCCCTCTTTGAAAAAAGTTTGGACACCCCTGCTCTAGGGGAATCAGTATACAGAGGTTTACTTCTTCTGAAGGATAATAAAGGAACACTCTAACCACCATGACCATTTCAGTGATTTAAAGTGGTCATGGTGGTAGGAGTCAGTATGTGAAATGCAGCCTGATCAGTGCCCATGAAATGCAGCCTTATCAGTGCCAATGAAATGCAGCCTGATCAGTGCCAATGAAATGCAGCCTTACCAGTACCAATTAAATGCAGCCTGATCACACAGAGCTCTGTCACGGGCCTTCGATTTGAATATCCTGGCAATCACTGTAACAAAGTCCCGCCTCCTATGTTCCCTCTATCTAGGAGGCGGGACTTTGTTACAGTCCTCCTCCTCCTCAGACAGACTGGTCTTCCCTGGTGAGGACTTCATCATACCCGCCTGTCACTCAGCCACAGACAGAGCAGCCCGAGTGGCAGCTGCGACCATACTCCATTCGGCCACTCGGGCTGCACTGTCTTCTGTCTGTGGGTGAATGACAGGCTCAATCAGGATACTGCCTGGCACTCGTGAGTGTCTGAGAGCCACAGTCAAATGCGGGAAAATCCTGCACCTCACCAGAGATTTGGGATGTCTTCTGTTTTCAGCCCCATGAAGCTGATATTTTCACAATGTCTGACTGGACATTGGGGGCAGAGCCTACATGGTTTAGTGTGTTGCCATTCTCCATCAAGTCTGCTGGTCTGTGGGAGGAGCCATTTCGGCCTGTGTATAATTTGATTGGCTGGGTCATAGTAGTGTGATAAATCCAAGGAGCTTAAACTCTGCGCAGATGATACCGGACTGACTGACTCATTTGGGGGCGACATGTAAATGTCACTGTTCAGTAGTACATTTGTACCTTTTTAAAAGGGAAATTTTGACACTTGCAATCTTGTTCCACAGACCACTAGCCTCTTATTCTTTGATTTAGACTTTTCTGCAGGTTGTCTCTTATGTGGTTCCATCTATGGCAGGGATATACAATTAGTTGACCTCCAGCTGTTGCAGAACTACAAGTCCCATGAGGCATAGCAACACAAGCATGACACCCGGAGACAGAAGCATGATGGGACTTGTAGTTTTGCAACAACTTGAGGTCCACTAATTGCATATCCCTGCTCTATGGTATATGTTCACCCAGTACTTTTGTGGGATTGGAATTTGGTTCTTACGGGAAAAAAAACTGCCCTTTAAACCATTTAGGGGATATTCACTTTTCCATGCTTATTCACAGGGTTGCTTTCCTTGTTGCCATCACCTCCACAAAGAACATGTCTAAACTGGTGGCCTTTTCTTGTACAGAATGCTTTGTGAGCAAGGTTGTTTTGAGGCCCAGAACCCCTATCCTTCCTAAGGTGTTTTCAGCCTTTCACCTCAACCAGTATATTAAACTTTCATCCTTCTGTCTGGTTCCAGTACAATAGAAGGATATTTCCCTTCATTGCCTGAATGTGGTCCTTGCTGTTAGTGTGTACTTTGCATCCACTGCTTTCATTAGGAAGACTGGTTTTCCCTTTTGTCATCTCAGATGGTCACCGCAGAGTTAACCAGCTACTTGCTCCACCATTCTTCTCAGTGGTTTAGACGGGTCATTGTTCATGCTTTTCTGTCAAAGTACATGCCACTAGATCTGTGAGTGCTTCTTGGGCTTTTAGGAGGAACCATTTCCTGAATGCAAGGCAGCCACCTTGTCCTCTACTCAGACAGTCTAGGGTTTCACCAGGTGGATATTTAGGCCTCATCTGATGCCATCATTGAGTGTAAGATCCTCAGGCAGCTCTTTAAGCTGCAGACAATCCCCAGTTTGTTCTGTTTCTTTTTTTAGTGCTCAGTTAGTTTTTGTTGGGATTTTTGTAATCACTGTAAAATCCTATTTTTGGTTCATTGAGGAACCCCCCGTGTTTATGGTCTTACACACTCACTCATCTGCCAACCATACAGACTTTGCAAAGGATGCATCTTCATTACTACAGAGAGCCACTAATAAACCAACTGAAAATTATCAGGTGGCATTGCCAGCTTCTACACGCAAAAAAAAACATACCGGTATGCATTGAAATTTGTGTGCATAAATGTGTAGCTTGTACCAGTTGTGTAGGTGGTGTTGCTGTCATGGGGTGACCCAACCTCCCTGGCCAATTTTCAAGTAATTTCTGTAGAGAGAGACGGTGGGGTTACTTTACTAAAACTGGAGAGTGCAAAAACTGGTGCAGTTCTGCATAAAAAACAATCAGCTTCCAGGTTTTTTTTTTGTCAAACCTTAATTTAACAAGCTGAAGTTAGAAGCTGATTGGCACCATGCACAAATACACCAGATTTTACACTCTCCAGTTTTAGTAAATCAATCCCACAGTGCAGATGTTAGCCACGGAGGGCCACAGAGGGCAGTGTCTCTCATAGTGAACAAAATTCAGCTAAATGCAATACCTCCCTCCAGTTCTCCCTCTTACGTTTAGGTAACTTTTACATTTGCAGGTGGTTGTTCAATAAAGTTGCACACTTGTCTGGGCTCACAATTTTATATGAATAGAGAAGGTTTGGGAGGAACAGGAAGCATGAGCAAGGTCCCGGTTAGTGCTAACTTGTTGAGAAGTACAGTGGTGATTGGGACATGCTTTCTCACTTCTCTGATCACTAGCTTGCACTTTTCACAGACAAGTGCACACATAGGATTGCCAGATGTTTCAGGCAACTGAACTAATGTCTGGTTTTCTTTACTCTCTCTCTAGCAGGGGTCTCAAACTGTCGGCCCTCCTGTTGCAAAACTACAAATCACATCATGCCTCTACCTGTGGGAGCCATGCCTGTAACTGTCAGCCTTGCACTGCCTCATGGAACTTGTAGTTTGCAACAGGCAGAGGGATGCCAGTTTGAGACCCAGCTCTAGAGCATTTCCTATTTCATTTATATCAAATTCAGTAGAACGTAACAGTTCCTCCAGCTTGGCTTCATAATGAAGAACAGTGGGGAATCAACTTGCCCATACCAAAAAACTGTAGATCCTGTTAAATAAACTACCGGTATTGATTTAAAATGATAAAATACAAACAACTATAGGTGCTGTGTGGTACACAATAAAGTGTGGGAGTTAAGAAATAGCAGTACTGAATTTTCCACATTATATCATTTTGTAGTTTATTAGTGAACTAGGGCAGTCTATAATTGCTCTGAGAAAAAAAACACTTCTGTTTATTTTAAACGTCTTTTTTTGTCTGCACTTTCCCATCCCACATTTTATATAAATGAAATGTTGACAAGACCTGCAATTATGTAGTCTACATTAGATCCATCTATGGTGTTTTCAAGTCACACATTTAAGTTGGTTCCTTGGAAAAAAAATTCTCCTGCCTTCCTCTGCAAAACATTTAAGTGGATAGCCCTATCCCCCTACATCTGTATTTTACTTTTACATATATAAAAGCAATTTTGAATTATCTAACATAGTGCTTTTGCTAATATGTGTGAAAATTTTCAAAATTGTATATTATGTTTACATAAATGTAACCAGTTTTATTAGTGTTAAGGCTTGTGTCACCAGCTTTGGGCTTGTGCGGAAAGCATCAGTTTGAAATGACTCTGACCTCAATCAGAATTCATTGACAGCTGCCTTTTGACTTACAGTTGACCTCCTCCTGACCCGCTTTAAAGTGGTTCTAAATGCTCTTCTTTGTTTTTGATTTTTCTTAAAAATAGTAAACATATCATACTTACCTGCTACGTGCAATGGATTTGCACAGAGCAGCCCAGATCCTCTTTTTCCTGGATAGCTGCTATACACAGACTAGCTCAACCAGAGGCCTCCAAGCAATCCTGACTGAAATTGAAAAAAAAAAAAAAAACACTAGGCATGTAACAAAAAATCTTTTTTGATGTCACAAAGGATAGAAGGCTAGCAAAAAAGTTAGACTGTTTTTCAGAAAAGATGAAGAAAACTGCTGGTTGGGCCAAATATATTGGACACATTTTCTTCATCTTTTCTGAAAAACAGTCTAACTTTTTTGCTAGCCTTCTATCCTTAGTGACATCAAAAAAAGATTTTTTGTTACATGCCTAGTGTTTTTTTTTTTTTTTTTTCAATTTCAGTCAGGATTGCTTGGAGGCCTCTGCTTGAGCTAGTCTGTGTATAGCAGCTATCCGGATCAGCAACTCCACAGCATTAGACGAGTGTGGAACGAACCTGGAATGCTACATTTAGGCACTGGGCTCTACATTTAGCACTTTCCAGACCTGAGTGTACTGGTTAGTTAGTCGTAATGTGATATCTGGGTACAGAGCAGTGGCTTATCTGATCTGATCTTGAAAAAATTGTTTTTATTTTTTTAACACAGACATTCAGTAAAGATACTTATTGCACTAGTATACACATTCCAAGTCGGCTGACCATCTCTAAATGTGAACATGACCATGAAAAGATGACACAAACAACTTGTGAAAATTGTAGAAAACTTATTATAATAATTATTATTAGAATTATTATATCATTTGTAAAACTTATATTTATATTAGTCCCGAACGTAATGAAAAAATATGTACAATGCAACTACAGTATACATTCCCTATAAAATATATATTTTTATTATTCAGAATTTATTTATATTGCAGATTTCTCAGAAAGCTGGTGAGATCTCTCTACTGAAACGTCATCTTAAAGATTCACAAGCTGAAATTACACAGAAGATGGGGGAGGTCTTTCTGATGAAGACACAACTTCGGGAGGCAAAAGCATTAGCTAGAGAGAGAGAAAGAGAGTCGGCAGATCTAAAAGTCCGCCTTCAGGCTTTTGAGGATGCCAAAGAAAAACTTTCTCCAGCTTCATTAATGGACACCCATGGAAACCCAAAAGAAGGTTTGGAGTCTGCGGACACAGAGAGACTAAGGGCTGAACTTATTTTGGAGACACGTCAGAATGAGGCCCAGATCCTGAGTTTTGAGCAGGAAAGAAAAACATGGAAAGAAGAAAAGGATAAAGTACTAAGGTACCAGAAAGAAATCCAGGCCAGCTACTTAGAAATGTTTTATCGTAACCAGGCTCTTGAGAAGCAGATCCAAGAACTGAGACAGGTTCCAGTACAGTCTCCAAGTACCCCATCATTGTGGATGGATGCTATGGAATCATTTGAGACAACATGAAACACAGAACATGCCATGATATTACTACTAAGCTAAAACCTGTACAGGGTGACAGAACATTTTATTTATGTGCTGGAACAATGTGAGTAAGCCAACATTATTCTCATTATAACTGCTGTGTTCAGTGGAATTAATGGTATGGCACCCTCAAGTCAGACTATTCATCGACACTTGCTCATCTCAAGTCTCCTGCTACTGTCAAAGAGGGGATAGAAAACAAAGCGATATTTCATAGAAGTTATGAGACCTTCAATAACATTCTATGTATTACATGGAGGAAGTTACTAGCATTGAATGACCATGGGAAGAACCAATTTATGACTTTATACATCAGTAAACGCTGATGTACCATATCGATTTATTGTCATGAGGGTATGAGGGTATTTCCACAATAACTCCATGAGAATGAGAAAAGGTGGTGTTTTTACAACTATGTTTAAAGGTCATGTGGCACTTTACCTCTTGTCTTTGTGGCCACTTCTCCTTTGTGACTTACAGCACTATGGACAATACTTTAATTTTTTTTTATATGAGCTGTGAAGACAAACCTATGTTTTAGGAGCTTAAAACACTTAAGTCTTTAAGTGATGAAACATAAGGGTAATTAACTGACGTCACAGCAAAAAAGTCAGATAAAGGTTCTCTGATGAGCTAGCCATATAGAGTAAATGGTGGTTAGACATTGCTTTAACCACTGAATGTTGCCACCCTGATTCAGCAGGTAGATCACCAGTAATGTACTGTAGAGAAAAACATCCCGACCGCAGCCTGATTTCATGGCAATATTAGGCTGCTGGCCAGAAAATACGACCTTGCAGACATTTGCATCTAGAATGGTTTGCAGCGAATAGGCTTGATTCATAAAGCTTTAAAGAGGACCTTAACTGTGGCTACGGTACTTAAAAAGTAAGCAAAGAGCAAATCTCTAGTCCATAAAATTGCCTGTATGTTCCCTGGAGCTTTTTTCCTAATATTGATTTACTAAGGCTTGTTCTGTACTTTTTGGACACCTTTTATGGTGGTGGCCATGTTGGTAGAGGAGCAGGACTTCCTTGTGTCAAAGCTGCCTTCCTGATGGTGGGGTTATATTCAAGAAGCAACAGGAGGGGTACAGATAGCACATATCTACTGAATGAATTAAGCACAAGCAGAGAGATTCTTCAGGTCCTCGGGTACAAATTCTGCTCTAAAAAGAACAGCGAACAACACATAGTCATCACCAGTCAGAGGCAGCTGTGCCTTGGATGATCTCAATTAGCAGATATACAGCTATGAGTTTCAAGCCACAGAAGTGCATAGACACAGGAATTGCACTGCTTTTTTTCATGCAGAATTTAATATAAAAGATTAATATGGGTACCATTTAGACACAAAAACATTTCAAGATGTTTCTTATAGTAAGTCACTTTTTAAGTCCAGGCCAAATATAACACTAGGCTAATGTTCCTTATTATAATATTGTGACTATAATTTTCAAATTTCATGAAAATGTCCTTTTGTTAATATGTTAGCTTTGTGAATTAAGCCTAATGTCTGCTGAGATCTTACCATAGACACCTGCATAATTTCAAGGTTCTGCCAATTGAAGCAGGATTTGGTGACCCATATCTGATACGTATATATACCCTAAGCTAGTGGTTCTCAACTTTCATTTCCTCCCAACCTGTACACATTTATTTTCTTATGTATTATTTGACATGGGGCATCCACCTACACATGCCCCCTTGCAGTGATCCCCACCCCTTCCCAGTTTGAAAATTACTTCCCTGAGCTTTTGGGCAAGAACATGGTCAATTCACATTGCTTAGCTATGCGATTTGTGATCTTTGGAATAAAAAGATTTATTAGTCTGGCGTGACTAAGTCATTTCAACCTGTTTGACAAAGCTGGTCCTTTCTCTTTGTGGTTTATTTGGATTTCAAAACAGGTTATGCAAGAGTAACTGAATCATAAAACCTTCATGGTAAAGACTGAATCGAAAGACTAATATCGATACTACAAAAATGTACACCCAGTCCGAATTATTTTATGATTAAAGTAGAACTTGACTCCAGAAATGTTACTTTCTGAAAGCTTAGTTAAAGGAGTAACACATGCATTGTGTCATCTATTGTTTACTTTTTTTCTTCCATGACTTGTCACATTGCATGGGACATTTGAGAATGAGAATATCCTTGTATCTGAATTGTGCCAATCACAGGAAATTAATAAAGCTCTGATTAGCTAGCCAGAACCAATCCAATCAATCTAATCTAGACCAGCCTTTGTGCTGCATGTGCAGGACATGTGAAGGAAGGCAGAAATCTTGAACAAACACGTTAAGTAAAGTTTTCTGACCATAACTACTACAGTTTGGGCCTGTAGTAGTTTGTAGTAGTTTTACATTTTTGTGTTTTCCTTTATGTTGTTTATTATGTTCAGACTTTAAATGTGAAGCAATTGAGTGAGGTACAAATAAATTGGATTTGTATTTCTAATTTATAAATGGCTATGTAGTGTTTTATTTCGCAGAACAAAAAGTGTGGTAAGGCTGATTTGTGAAACATATTAAAAAGAGCCAGTAAACACTATGGGATACATAACAGTGGGAGGAAGGGGGTTGGGGGGTGACACATTTTCAACAAATTGCATTTAGATATTATGTTTTATAATATTAAATTTCTAAGTTTTCTTTTTCTTTTTTTTTTCTTTTTTTACGTGTCTTGTATTTCTTTCAAAGGGTGAGTAATGTGTGTATCTAGACTTAGACCTTATGCACATGGGCAGCATAGTGGCTATGTGGTTAGCACTTCTACAATACCTGGCAGCACTGGGGTGTTGGTTCAAATACCAAACCAAGGCACTACCTGCAATGAGTTTGCATGTTCTCCCTGAGTCTGTGTGGGTATCCTCCAGGTACTCTGGTTTCCTAAAACGCATCAATGACATGGTGGTAGGTTAATCCTAGGTCCTGACTAAATTGGCCCTAGAATGCTTATGTATGTGAGTTAGGGACCTTGGATTGTAAGTCAGGGACTGATGTGAATGAATAGTGTGTATGTATGTGTGTGTGTATATATATAAATATATATATATTTTTTTTTATATATATATTTTTGTCTTATATACTTTTATATTTAATTGTTGTTTATTTTTTACTAGTAATGGCGGTGATCATCGATTTTTAGCGGGACTGCGACATTGACAACTTTGTCCGACCGTGTGTATACAACAGTTTACAGTATACAACAGTTTCGGACAAAATCCGTCGGACAAAATCCGGCGGACAAAATCCGATGAATTTGGTTGTCGGAATCTGAGGGTTGAGAGACACAACGGAGAAGAGTAGAAATAATCCCAAAAAGTTTTTGAAATATATTAACAGTAAAAAGGTGAGGATGGAACACATAGACCCCATAAAAGATGCTTTCTTCTCCTCAGTTCCTTCACACAGGAAAAGGAGGTGTATACCGACCAGGACAGTACTGTTAGTAACACGTCACAGTATCTACCCGTGTGGCTAACAGAGGCCTGAGTCCGGAAAGGATTAGAGAAGCTTAACATAAATAAATCATCAGAACCAGATGGCTTACACCCGAGAGTCCTTAAAGAACTCAGTCGGGTTATAGCCAGACCGCTATTCCTAATCTTCATGGACAGCATATTCACAGGATTAATTATACCAGATTAATGAAAAGCCCATGTGGTATCAATATTCAAAAAGGGCTGAGATCTATTCCTGGGAACTATAGGCCTGTCAGGCTAACGTTGGTAGTTTCTAAACTATTTGAAAGGATGATAAGGGACTATATCCAAGAATTTGCTGATGAAAACAGTATCATTAGTAGTAATCAGTAAGGGTTTACAAAAGGTCGCACTTCCCAAACCAACCTATTAACGTTTTATGAGGAAGTGAGCTGCCACCTGGACAAGGGTAGGCCGGTGGATGTGGTGTATCTGGATTTTGCAAAAGCATTTGATACAGTCCCCCACAAATGTTTAATCTACAAGCTGGGGTCTGTAGGCATGGACCGTAAGGTTTGCTCTTGGATAGAAAGCTGGCTGGGGGGCCCCAATAACAACACAGCAAGATATAGAAACTTTACAAGAGGACCTGAATAAATGAATGGAGTGGGCTAATGCATGGCAAATGAAGTTTAACACTGAAAAATGTAAGGCAATGCACTTTGGGGGGTAAAAATATAAATGCAAATTACTCATTAAGGGGAGAACTCCTTCGTGATTCCAGGATGGAGAAGGATCTAGGGGTCCTAGTAGAAAACAGACTGAGAAATAGCATGCAGTGTCAATCTGCGGCTACCAAAGCCAGCAAAATATTAGCATGCATTAAAAAGGAAATTTACTCCAGAGATAAAATTATTCTGCCAATTTATAAGGCTTTGGTTCGGCCGCATCTGGAGTATTCCATCCAGTTCTGGTTACCAATCCTCAGAAGGGATGTGCTGGAGCTGGGGAGAGCCAGAGAAGGGCAACTAAATTAATATGTGGACTGGAGGACCTTAATTATGAGGAAACACTAAATTTATTCTCCCTGGAGAAGAGACGCTTGAGAGGAGAGATGATAGCATTATACAAATATTTCAACGGTGATCCCAGCGCAGGTATGAAACTTTTCAGTCCCAGGGAGTGTAAGAGGACAAGGGACCATATAATGAGGCTGGAAGAGAAGCGGTTTAACCTTAAGCTGCGTAGGGGGTTTTTCACAGTCAGGGCGGTAAGGATGTGGAACACCCTTCCACAATGGGTGGTGTCGGCAGGAAGTATGGATAGTTTTAAAAGACTTTTGGATGGCAATCTTAGCAAAAACAATATACAGGGATATGGGTAATGATTTTTATACAGACACCTACACAGGTTAAACTAGATGGACTGTTGTCTTTATTCAACCTTACCAACTATGTATGAATAAGGCCTCATTCACACCTGAGCGTTTTGGAGGCTGAAGCTCCAAAATGCTTAGGGAGAAAAAAAATCAGGTATTCTCTATGGAGATGGTTCACATCTTCACTATAAGTCACCTGAAGCCAAATGCTTGAAGCTCAGAAAAGTTTTGGACCTACTTTGTCATCACCTGGTGACCCCTTTGTTTCCCTCCCAGTGGAGGGAAGCAATGTTGTCATTCGGCAAGTGACAAGCGACAAGACCGGTATTGTTCGGCGGGTTTTTTTTGTGCAGGTCAGTGGTTGGCATTCATGGTGGTTGGCGTTCATAGTGATTGACGATTGATTCACTCTTGTTTATTTTGTAAGAAAGGACTTGTCAAAACTTTTTTTACTTTAAAAAATTTTTTGGGGGTGAATGAGTAAGGGTACTATGTACCCAATATGCATTCACATGGGGGGGATCTGGGGTTCCAATAAGCTATTCCCCAGACCACCACAAGCATTTTGCCAGGGTTTTGGGGTAGAGGCGCTTGTCTCTATCAACATGGTGATAAGGTGCTTTGCCGGGGGGGGGGGGGGGGGGTCTCCCTACCTGGCAAAGTGCCCTCCCCCTTGAGTGTTATGTGGTCTGGTATGGTTCAGGAGGCAAGTGCACCCCCCTTCCCTGGCCTGTCAGGCTGCATGTTCAGGTAAGAGTCTGGTACGGATTATGGTGGGGGGTGCCCCTTAAAATCTATACCAGACTGAAGCGCCCGGTGTGGATTTTAATGGGAAGCCCACATGGATTGGGGGACCATCACACTTTTTTTTTTTTCAATGCCTTTAGTTTATATTCTGCTGTAAGTGGGGAATGCCCACTGACAGGAGGGATGACTCGTCATTGTCAGGACGCCAGTTCCTTAACAACTGTTTATTCATCCCTGCTGCTGACAGCAGGAACGAGTCACTGGTTAGGAAGGTGGTGAGTGCTGACTTCCAAAAATGCTGAAGCGTTTTAAAACGCACATACGAGTGATAAATCGCATGGAAAAATGTTCAAAAATGCTTTTGTTAGTGCAGCACGAGAGTTGGTCTGCATCTAATTCATGTGCTTGTTCTAGATCAGTAACTGTGTAAGTATTAAAGCCACACCAGTACTTTTCCACATTTTTGCATAGTGGTTAAATGCAAGTCAACCAAAATGAATTGCACCGCAATGTGGTTAACATGTTAACACAAAGGGGGCAAATGGTCTGGCCTGGCTCCCTAGCTTCTAAGCCTGATTGATCACCATGATATGGAGGATGCATGTAGAGGGGCGAATACTGACCCTTTTTTTTTTGTGCTTCTGTCATACAGTGTATATATAGGGGGATATTCCCCCACTTGACATGATTAGAGTGGCTTTTTCGCTATTAACACAGAAATGATGCAGTGGTTCTCAGCTTAGTAAGAGATTTGCATGCTGAGACTTTAAAGTAAAAAAAATAAATGTGCATCTGGTACTGACAAGTTACAGGGAAATAAGTCTTGACAGACATCACAATGTGCTTTTGAAGGTGACTCACTGAACTCTTGTCCTTTTTGAGTTTGTTCTACAATTTACCCATTTGTGGTGTTCACATTAAAACAGCAAGCTGTCTAGCTTGATTTTTCTACATCGAGAATTACATCCTTTACATTAAATCCTTGGAGCAAGTATCCGCATGTCACTGACAGCTGCTGAGATGAAGATCTGAGAGAGTGAATCGCAGTGGGTGTCTCCAAAACTTGGCAGGTAAAGCAGAAACCAAGCCAACCTCTCCTGAACTTCCACAAAAGGACACCGGAACTATTCCATACACGTCTCCTAAGAATTGCTGATATGCTGCATTACAATATGTCCTTCCATTCTGGGGGGGGGGGCCGCATTCTTTTTACACTTGATACAACATCACAGAACTGTGATTCTTTGATCTGAAAGCTGCAGGTGTATGACTTTGCAATTAGGATGTTTATTATTAATATTATTTTACAGGATTTATATAGCGCCAACAGTTTGTGCAACGCTTTGGATTCGTTTGAAATTTGTAGTATTCCAAAGTTGTATTTACAGCTGATGTCCAGGCAGATTGTAAAAGGCACACATTAATGCAGCCCTGTATTTATTAACCACTTAAGGACCGCCGTATTGCCAATGTACGTCATTGCAATGGCATGTACAGGCACAAGCACGTACATGTACGTGCTTGCCTTCCAGCGGGTGGGGGGTCCGATCGGACCCCCTCCCGCTGGATACGGCGGTCCGTTTCGCTTCAGGAGCGATCCGGGATGAGGGGATGGCCGTTGGTTTCTGGCCATCCCCTCTCGATCGCTCCTGGCGATTGAGAAGCTTCCTCCCACTGTGTATTGTATACACAGGCAGGGAGGAAGTGATGTCATTCTCCTCGGGGTGGTCTTTTTGACCGGACTACGAGGAGAAGACAGAAAGTAAGTGTGCACCAACACTACACTGACATGTAGGCACACACAGGCACACAACCCCCCCCCCCCCCCCCCCCAGTCACAGTGTCACTGATTGCAGTAATCATTTATTTACTGATCACTGCATTCAGTGTCAGTTGTAAAAGTAAAAACTGTCAGGGCAGTTAGTGTTAGGTCCAGGGTAGCCCCCTACCACCCCCCAATAAAGGTTTAACCCCCTGATTGCCCCTAGAGTTAATCCTTTCACCCCCTTTTGCCAGTGTCACTAAGAGATCATTTTTCTGATCGCTGCATTAGTGTCGCTAGTGTCGTTAGGTAGCTAGTTATTTTTTTAGGTTCACCGCCAGGTTTTTATAGCGCTAGGTACCCCGATATACTACCCAATAATGGTTTTAACCCCCTGATTGCCCCTAGTTAACCCTTTCACCCCCTTTTGCCAGTGTCACTAAGCGATAATTTTTCTGATCGCTGCATTAGTGTCACTAGTGTCGCTAGGAAGCTAGTTATTTTTTTAGGTTCACCGCCAGGTTTTTATAGCGCTAGGTACCCCCATATACTACCCAATAATGGTTTTAACCCCCTGATTGCCCCTAGCTAACCCTTTCACCAGCGATCACAGTATAAGTGTCACTGGTGACGCTGGTTAGCCAGTTAGTTATTTAGGTTCCCCATCAGGTTTTTATATAGCGCCAGGGACCCCCATATACTACCTAATAAAAATTTGAACCCCCTGATTGCCCCTAGTTAACCCTTTCACCAGTGATCACCGTATAAGTGTTACGGGTGACTCTGGTTAGTTTGCTTTTTATAGCATCAGGGCACCCACCATTTATTACCCAATAAAGGTTTAACCCCCTGATCACTCGGCAGGTGATATCAATTAGGTTTTAGGGTCAGGGTCTGCGTCGCCCCAGGCAGCGCTAGGTTAGTGCCAGTACCGCTAACACCCACCCGTAGTGGTATAGAATCTGAACAGATCAATATCTGATCTGATCAGATCTATACTAGCATCCCCAGCAGTTTAGGGTTCCAGAAAAACACATTGTTAGCGGGATCAGCCCAGATACCTGCTGGCACCTGCGTTTTGCCCCTCTGCCCAGCCCACCCAAGTGCAGTATCGATCGATCACTGTCACTTACAAAACACTAAACACATAACTGCAGCGATCGCAGAGTCAGGCCTGATCCCTGTGATCGCTAACAGTTTTTTTTGGTAGCATTTTATATTTAAATCCGGAAGGCAGTGCTTGGTTTTCGGGGTCCCGTACGTGGCTAGGCTCCCAAAAAGTCCCCCACATGTGGTATCCCCGTACTCGGGAGAAGCAGCAGAATTAATTTTGGGGTGTAATTTGACTTATGCTCATAGCATGTGTGAGCAATATATCATTTAGTGACAACTTTGTGCAAAAAAAAAAATTGTAAAATTCCTGCAACTTGTGGCAAAATATAAAATATTTCATGGACTCAATATGCCTCTCAGTAAATAGCTTGAGGTGTCTACTTTCCAAAATGGGGTCATTTGGGGGGGGGTTTTGTGCTATTTTGGCATTTTATGGCCTTCGAAACTGTGATAGGTAGTGAGGAGTGAAATCAAAAATTTGCACCCTTAGAAATCCTGAAGGCAGTGATTGGGTTTCGGGGTGCCGTACGTGGCTAGACTCCCAAAAAGTCCCACATATGTGGTATCCTCATACTCAGGAGAAGCAGCAGAATATATTTTGGGGTGCAATTCCACATATAACTATGGCATGTGTGAGCAATATATCATTTAGTGACAACTTTTTGTAAACTTTTTTTTTTTTTGTGTCATTATTCAATCACTTGGGACAAAAAAAAAATACTCAATGGGCTCAACATGCCTCTCCACAACTTCCTTGGGGTGTCTACTTTCCAAAATGGGGTCATTTGTGGGGGGGTTGTACTGCCCTGCCATTTTAGCACCTCAAGAAATGAGATAGGCAGTTGTAAATTAAAAGCTGTGTAAATTCCAGAATATGTACTCTAGTTTGTAGACGCTATAACTTTTGCGCAAACCAATAAATATACGCTTATTGACATTTTTTTTACTGAAGACATGTGGCTGAATAAATTTTGCCCTAAATGTATGACTAAAATTGAGTTTATTCGATTTTTCTTATAACAAAACGTAGAAAATATCATTTTTTCTCAAAATTTTCGGTCTTTTTCCATTTATATCGCAAAAAATAAAAATCGCAGAGGCAATCAAATGCCATCAAAAGAAAGCTCTATTTGTGGGAAAAAAAGGACGCAAATTTCGTTTGGGTACAACATTGCATGACCGCGCAATTGCCAGTTAAAACAGTGCAGTGCGAAATTGTAAAAAGACCTCTGGTCCTTAGGCTGTTAATTGGTCCGGGGCTGAAGTGGTTAATACATGTTTTTTTTTTATAACAAGTAGTGTAATGCCTTGTACACACGGTCGGACATTCCGACCACAAAATCCGTCAGATTTTTTCCGACGGATTTTGTCCGAAACTGGTGTTGCATACACACGGTCGGACAAAGTTGTCAGACAATCCAATCGTTCAGAACGAGGTGACGTTCGTTGCGTATGACGGGACAATGTAGAGGCTAGTAGCCAATAGCTTTGGTCTCGTAATTTGATCGGAGCATGCGTGGCACTTTGTCCGTCAGAATTCTTTACAAACGATCGGAAAAAGTCTGATCAGTTTTTTTTTTTGTTGGAAAATTTTAGATCCTGCTCTCAAATTTTTTCCCTCAGAATTTCCGACGGAAAAAGTCAGATAGAGCCCACACACGATTGGATTTTCCGACAATATAATCCGATCAGTCTTTTTCTGTCTGAATTTCCGACGGTGTGTACAGGGCATAAGTACCTGAATTTGATTTGGTTTCAGGCTCTTGCAATCTATTTTACAGTAGAGCTCAGGCTGGAGGTGTGAAAAGCAGCACAAGTAGCCAATCAGTCATGCAGCAGAGCTCATGTGCTAACAAAGGAGCATTCTGATAGGAAAGAGCAGAGAGAGATGAGCTAAACTGCTGCTTCTATTATGTCGCGTACACACAATCTGAGTTTTCGTCTGCAAAATCTTGGATGGTTTTTCCGACAGAATTCCGCTCAAGCTTGGCTTGCATACACACGGTCACACAAAAGTTCTCTGAACTTTCGACCACCAAGAACGCGGTGACGTACAACACTACGACGAGACGAGAAAATGAAGTTCAATGCTTCCAAGCATGCGTCAAATTGTTTCCGGCCATGCGTAGGAATTTTGCACGTCGGAATTGCTACAGACAATCGGAATTTCCGATCTGAACTTTTTCTGTTGGAAAAATAGAGAACCTGCTCTCAATCTTTTGCTGGCGGAAATTCCACCAGCAAAAGTCCGAAGGAGCATACACACGGTCGGAATTTCCGATCAAAAGCTCTCATCTGACTTTTTCTGGCGGGATTTCCGATGTGTGCTTTACTATCCCTATACCATCAGGCACAGGTGAGGGGGGCTCTGTATACACATGGCTGCTCTGTATAAATCTTAGGACTGCACAGATAAAAAAATCTCTTGAGAGGTAGAAGATATGTAAAATATGTATTTCATCTGGGAATTTTGCTATTTTCCTGGAGTTGAGCTTGAAAGCTGTGAGGTAGATTTCTAGTACCCAATAGCCCAATCTGAATTTAGACTTTATAGAAGAATCTTCAATTTTTATGTCCTAAGTGATGAAAACTGTATTAGCAGACTGTCAGTGAAAATAATTGATGTCACTAAACTCACATCATAAAAAAACTCTCAACAAATGGTGTATTACACGCAGTTCATACTCAGTAACTGAGATTTATTTTCTGTATTCTTCAAAACAACCTTTTTGATCCTGCTGTTCTCCATCTTGTGCATGTCTCCAATTCAGCTAAATCATTTTGCAGCTCTGGTGGCAACTCTGCACATGCTCAGTTTTCAGTGAGTTTCTATGCTGAGCATTTCCTATCACATCTGAGCAGCCCATGTGATTATAGAATCACACATGTGGGTGTATACACGGTGATAAATGACAGCCCACTCCCTCTCTCCTCCATGCCCACCAACCAGCTAAATACAATTGGGGTGGCATATTACATGTAGATTAATGGTGACTTCACCTCCCTCTTATTCTAACACAGCCGGGAGGGGCATGACACAGCCTGTGACTGGCAGAAATCTGCCCACATCTTGTTTTATCCACACAATAATAAAGATTTGATTTCAAATATAAATTTGTATTCCAGTTTAGAACAGTTTATTGGTATTATCTATTTATTTTTACTCTGTATTCCAAAAGCAGTTTTTTTTATTTTGAACATGTGACCAGCAGTAGAGGACTAGTAGCTCCTCCTGCTTATGGTTCCCTGCAGACAGGCTGGGAAAGATCTGGGTCACGTTACAGCTGGATATCGATTCGGAAAAAGGTACTTGGATTTATTTTATTTTTTTTATAAATGTGGTGCTATCATCCACACACTGTACAGAAATGAAAGGGACGATTTACACTGTGTGTGTTTAGTAAAAATTAATACAACACACTGTATATAATTATTACCTAAACATATGTCCTTTATTTATGACAAAACCCCAATACATCAATATAAAGCTGTGATACCGTTCCTGTAAATGTCTTAACGTGAAGATCAATAATACTACTACTTTAAGAGTACACTAATATGGAGATATTATATTTATTATAATAAATGGATATCCAAATAAATTTGTGTATTCTCTTGCTGTTGAGATAGAACTTGGTGTATATCAGTGGTCACCAACCTTTCGAACCTCACAGACCACTAAACTCACATTAACATGACCATTAACATGAATTTTACATGCCTTATGCACACAATGTTTCCGGCTCTCTGCCCCCCAGTTCACACTGCTACCTTATACAAATGATGCTTCAGCTCTCTGCCCCCTCCCCCTGGTTCACAATGCTGCCTTATACACACAATTCTCTGGCTCTCTGCCCCCCCTTCCCCCGAACTCTGTAGCACACTGCTGCCTAAACACAGACTCCTCATTGGATCTCACCCCCTTATCCACCCATGTACACAAGCTACCTGCTCCCCTCCTTCTTTACCTCCCCCTCTCTGCCCGACTCCCGACACCTCCCTCTGAGTTCACAGGAACCGGAACTACAGAGGAGTCATCGGGTTTCAATGTGTGCTGACAGTATTGACTGTAAGCACGCATTGTGAACAACACTGGAAACCACATTGGGAAGTATACATCCGCCCCATTGTTGATTTGCGACACAACCCTTGGGGACCACCAAAATTTTCCCATGGACCATCAGTGGTCCACAGACCACTGGTTGATGGCCGCTGGTCTACAGCAATAACAGACGCTTTAACATGTTAAAGATATATCTTGGCCCAAACGGACTGTTTAACGTGAAAGTAAACTTTGTGTTAGGCTTTACATTTCAATAGTTTGTAGTATGATTATACCTCCTGCCAAGTGTTTATTGTCCTCTTGATCCCTATCGGAAAAATGTCACCCCGTTTCTTGTTCCAGTGACAGCATTTACACTAGGAGAGAAAGTGAGGAGTATATGGATATTTTGAATAGCATATATTAAAAACTACTTTAATCCATAATAATTATTGTATTGCACACAGACTTGGACTAACCTGAGTTTTAAAGGTAAGAAAAAGTGTTGGTCATCCTATAGTAAATAACAGTGTTAATAGGAACATTATTTTGCTTTTTATTTTTCAAATACATGCCTTTGTATATGCATGTTTATCCTTATTTTTTCAGGAACTCCAGGTCACCAGAACAGGAAACATACACACTCTCCTATCAAAACATGTATTTATTAAATGAGAGTGTGGTTTCCTGACCGCATGATCAAAACAGAAGTGACATGGCCCATCCTCCCCTCTGTAATTTTTTTAGCACTGCCTGAGCTGTAGAGCCAAGCTGTAATAATTAAGTATCACCTAGTATTATACCTAGCAGTATCACCTAGTATTATACCTAGCAGTATCACCTAGTATTATACCTAGCAGTATAACCTAGTATTATACCTAGCAGTATCACCTAGTATTATACCTAGCAGTATCACCTAGTATTATACCTAGCAGTATCACCTAGTATTATACCTAGCAGTATCAACTAGTATTATACATAGCAGTATCACCTAGTATTATACCTAGCAGTATCACCTAGTATTATACCTAGCAGTATCAACTAGTATTATACATAGCAGTATCACCTAGTATTATACCTAGCAGTATCACCTAGTATTATACCTAGCAGTATCAACTAGTATTATACATAGCAGTATCACCTAGTATTATACCTAGCAGTATTACCTAGTATTATACCTAGCAGTATCACCTAGTATTATACCTAGCAGTAACACTTAGCATTATACCTAGCAGTATCACCTAGTATTATACATAGCAGTATCACCTAGTATTATACCTAGCAGTTTAACCTAGTATTATACCTAGCAGTATCACCTAGTATTATACCTAGCAGTATCACCTAGTATTGTAATTTGGTGTTTTGCTGCAACCGTAATATTCATAGCCTCTATATGTCAATCTCAGTACTCATGAATGAGACCCTTAATGCAAACAGATTCTTCTGGTCCACATTTTAGTAAAAAAAAAAAAGTGAATTCAGGTATATTTGCCTTATACAAAATGTGCACTTATATATTTTTTTTCCATAGGAACCTGCAAAGCATTGCACCTGCCATTAGTGTTGGTTTGGGAGTAGGGGGGTCCCATATGTATCATGTAAGTATGGGTATAATATGATGCAAAAGGTGGATCTAGCCTTTAAAGCGGGATTTTTTTTTAAATACATGGGCCCCCAGAAGGTTTATACCATAATGTGCTTGTATGCAGTGCATATTATCACTTTATGGAAGACATACTTGTCAAACAATTACCTCCAGTGGTGCACTGTCAGTGCTCCTGCCGTTCCTGGGTGCTTCCATCCTCTCAGGTCTTCTTTCCAGGTTTAGGTTTGCTCTGTTCACCCGCTTGAATGGCAAAAAGCGGTACCATAAATGTACTCAGAGCTGTGCATGCATGGCTCAGTATGTATTACTGCTGACAGGCAGGAGAAGGGTTTATGACAGAGACTGATAGGGTCAGGGTTTTCTGTTTTATGTCGCATACACATGACCAGACTTTTCAACGGACTAGGTCCGACGGTCTTCCCGATGGACTTTCAGCGGAGTTCCAGCGAACTTTCCAAATGATTGGACTTGGCCACACACAAGCACACCAAAGTTCGACGAATTCGAACGTGTTGACATACGACCAGACTAGAATAAGGAAGTTCATAGCCAGTAGCCAATAGCTGCCCTAGCGTCGGTTTTCGTCCGTCGGACTAGCATACAGACGAACTGATTTTTTGACCGGACTCGACTCCGTCGGAAAGATTTGAAACATGTATTATTTCTAGGTCCGTCGGATCTTTGGGAAAAAAAAGTCCGCTGGAGCCCATACACGATTGTAATATCTGATGGATTCATTCCGTGAGACCTAGTCCGTCAAAAAGTCTGGTCGTGTGTACGCAACATTAGAAACCCTAATTGTCAGTGATTTTTTTTTTAGTTCAATTCCGGGTTCAGTAGGCTCTCCTGTGTCTCTCACTAATTAAGAGAGGGGTTAGTTACTATTAGCCCACCTCACCGTAATGTGTCTGTTTTTTCCCTTTACTTGGTCCAAAAGCCATTCGAGTTTGCTAAAAAGTCCACATACAGGGCCTTAAAAAAGTACACCCCTTGAAATTTTCTACATTTTGTCTTATTACAACCAAAAACGTAAATGTAGTTTATTGAGATTTTATGTAATAGACCAACACAAAGTGGCTCATAATTGTGAAGTGGAAGGAAAATGATAAATGGTTTTCATTTTTTTTTTACAAATAAATATCTGATAAGTGTGGCGTGCATTTATATTCAGCCCCCTTTACTCTGATACCCCTAACTAAAATCTAGTGTAACCAATTGCCTTTAGAAGTCACCTAATTAGTAAATAGAGTCCACCTGTGTGTAATTTATTCTCAGTATAAATACAGCTGTTCTGTGAAGCCCTCAGAGGTTTGTTAGAGAACCTTAGTGAACAAACAGCATCATGAAGGCCAAGGAACACACCAGACAGGACAGGGGTAAAGTTGTGGGGAAGTTTAAAGCAGAGTGAGGTTATAAAAAAATTCCCAAGCTTTAAATATCTCATCATTGCATTGTTCAATCCATCATCTGAAAATTTAAAGAGTATGGCACAACTGCACACCTACCAAGACATGGCCATCCACCTAAACTGACAGGCCAGGCAAAGAGAGCATTAATCAGAGAAGCATCCAAGAGGCCCAGAGATCCACAGCTCAGGTGGGAGAATCTGTCCACAGAACAACTATTATTTGTGCCCTCCACAAATCTGCCCTTTATTGAAGAGTGGCAAGAAGAAAGCCATTGTTGGAAAAAAAAACCCCATAAGAGTCCCACTTGCAGTTTTCAAGATGCCATGTGGGGGGCACAGCAAACATGTGGAAGAAGGTTCTCTGGTCAGATGAGGCCAAAATTGAACATTTTGGCCCAAAAACAAAATGCTGTGTGTGGTGGAAAACGAACACTGCACGTCACCCTGAACACACCCTCCCCACTGTGAAACATGGTGGTGGCAGAATCATGTTGTTGGATACTTTTCTTCAGCAAGGACAGGGAAGCTGGTCAGAGTTGATGGGAAGATGGATGGAAGCAAATACATAGCAATCTTAGAAGAAAACACTTAAACCCCCCTCCTATCCAGACCAATTTTCAGCTTTCAGCGCTGATGCACTTTGAATCACAGTCATATAACACTGTATCCAAATTACATTTTTATAATGTTTTTGCCACAATTTCTTTTGGTGGTATTTGATCACTTGTGCGATTTTTATTTTTTGTTAAAAAAAATGTAAAAAGACCCAATTACATTTTTTTTTTCTTTTGTTATAAAATTTTAAAACGGGTAGTTTTTGTCCGTCATTGATGTACGCTCATGAGTTAGCACTGATGGGCACTGATGGATTGCAGTGATGGGCACTGATTGGTTACACTGATAGGCAGCACTTCTAGGTGGCACTGATCGGCACCACCGGTGGGCATTGATAGGTGGCACTTGTGGTCATTGATAGGTGACACTTGTGGGCATTGATAGGTGGCACTTGTGGGCACTGTGGGCACTGTCAGATGGCATAAATGAGGCATAATTGCCTATTCCTCTTCGGTACCGATGTCTTTTTCAGATAAGCCGGTGATCGGCCTTTTTTTTCTCCTCCGTTGTCAGCGTGAGGAGAAAAAAAAACGATAACCGAGCTTTTCTTTTGATAATGTGATCAGCTGTCATTGGCTGGCAGCTGATCACATGGTAAGGGGCCAGGACCGGCCCCTTATTCGGATCGGTGATCACCCAGATCTCAGTGACTCTGTGATCATGGCGCGTGCAAGGAGCATGCACAGGGGATGACAGCCTCCTGGAAATTCAGATCCGCGATGTGGCTGTCATTCGGCTATAGCGCGGATGTCAAGTGGTTAAATGGTTTATGTCAAAACATATTCCTGTTTAAGGCCCCTTTCACACAGGCGGCTGTTCTGCTGCTGTTAAAAGCATATTTTGTTATTTTGATATTCAGAGAATCCTGACACAGCGTTCACTTGCAGTTGTACATTGCGATAAGCTGTGTTTACGTGCGTTTACATGCAGCTGCGTTTAGCTGTGTTGGAACAATCCTGCTATTTCTGATGTGCTTTCTGTTGTTTTTCTTTCCTTGTTGCCGCTGCTATCTGCAGGAGAAATAGTACACTGCGATTACCTGCAGTTACGTACAGATAGCTGCGCTAAATCGTTCCTGGACGCAGTCAACTTTATTTTTTCTATCTGCACGAAACCGCATGTAACAAAACTGTCGCTAAAAGCAGTGTGTGAATGGGGCCATAGGAAAGCATTGTGTGCATTTAGCTGCCACAGCTAATACCACAATTCTATCCTCCCTTATGAAAGGGGCCTTAGAATAATGGGCCAGTCAAAGTCCAGAGCTAAATCCAATTGAGAATCTGTGGCAAAACTTGAAAATTGCTGTTCACAGACCCTCTCCATCCAACCTGACAGAGCTTGAGCTATTTTGCAAAGAAAAATGGGAAAAAATGTCACTCTAGATGTGCAAAGCTGGTAGAGACAGCCAGGCCCGGATTGGCCATAGGGCAAACCAGGCACTTGCCCGGTGGGCCGCTGCCGCCTGGGCCGCCAGGCTGCATGTCCTTGCTTATCCAGCCTCTCGGCGGCCGCCCGCTCAGCCATCGGCGCCGGGGGAGGAGCTAGAAGAGACGCCTCTGAGCGGCTGCGCGGCCGCCCGTATAGGTCAGCCGTCAGTGTCTGGGAGGAGCCAGAGCAGACACCTTGGGAAGTGCCCGAAAAACCGTGAGTTCAGCCCCCTTGTAAACTGTATAGGAGGAGCGGTGGGGGCGGCTGCATATAGAAGAATAATTCTCTCCATCTTCCTCCTGCAGTAGCGGAATGCCTGCAAGAGGGAGAGGAGAAGCATTCAGAGACTGCAGGAAGAAGATGGAGAGAATTATTCTTCTATATGCAGCCGCCCCACCGCTCCTCCTGTCCTGCTTCTCTCTGCTACTTCCCCTGGTCTCTCCACCGCACCCATACTCTCTGCCACCCTGCCATGTTCTCTGCCATCCCCCCATGCTCTCTCCACCTTCCCCCATGTTCTCTACCATCCCCCCATAGTCTCCACCTTCCCCCATGCTCTCTGCCATACTCTCCACCTCCACCCCATGCTCTCTCCATCCCCCCCATGCCATCTGCCATCCCCCATGCTCTCCACCTCCCCCTATGCTCTTCACCTCCCCCCCATGCTCTCTGCCATCCCCCCATGCTCTCTCCGCCATCCCCCCATGCTCTCCACCTCCCCCCATGCTCTCTGCCATCCCCCATAGTCTCCACCTCCCCCCATGCTCTCTGCCACCCCCATGCTCTCTGCCACCCCCCGTGCTCTCTGCCACCCCCCATGCTCTCTGCCTCCTCCCATGCTCTCTGCCACCCCCCCGTGCTCTCTGCCACACCCATGCTCTCCGCCATCCCCCCATGCTCTCCACCACCCCCCCATGCTCTCCACCATCCCCCCATGCTCTCTGCCATCCCCATAGTCTCCACCTCCCCCCATGCTCTCTGACACCCCCCATGCTCTCTGCCACCCCCCGTGCTCTCTGCCACCCCCCCATGCTCTCTGCCTCCTCCCATGCTCTCTGCCACCCCCCGTGCTCTCTGCCACCCCCCAGTGCTTTCTGCCACCCCCATGCTCTCCGCCATCCCCCCATGCTCTCCGCCATCCCCCCATGCTCTCCGATATCCCCCCATGCTCTCCACCTCCCCCTATGCTCTCCGCCTCCCCCCATGCCATCTGCCACCCCCCCCCCCATGCTCTCCACCTCCCCCTCATGCTCTCCACCTCCTCCCATGCTCTCTGCCATCCCCCATATCTCCGCCACCCCCCCATACTCTCCACCTCCCCCATGCTCTCTGCCATCCCCCATGCTCTCTGCCACCCCCCCATACTCTCTGCCACCCCCCATGCTCTCTGCCACCCCCATACTCTCTGCCACCCCCCATGCTCTCCGCCATCTCCCATGCTCTCCACCTCCCCCCATGCCATCTGCCATCCCCCCATGCTCTCCACCTCCCCCCCATGCTCTCCACGTCCCCCCCATGCTCTCCGCCATCCCCCATAGTCTCCACCTCCCCCCATGTTCTCTGCCATCCCCCTATGCTCTCCACCTCCCCCCCCATGCTCTCTGCCATCCCCCATAGTCTCCACCTCCCCCCATGCTCTCTGCCACCCCCGTGCTCTCCGCATACCCCCATGCTCTCTGCCACCCCCCCGTGCTCTCTGCCACCCCCATGCTCTCTGCCACCTCCCATGCTCTCTGCCACACCCCGTGCTTTCTGCGACCCCCCAGTGCTCTCTGCCACCCCCATGCTCTCCGCCATCCCCCCATGCTCTCCACCTCCCCCTATGCTCTCCACCTCCCCCTATGCTCTCCACCTCCCCCCATGCCATCTGCCACCACTCCATGCACTCCACCTCCCCCCATGCTCTCCACCTCCTCCCATGGTCTCTGCCATCCCCCATAGTCTCCGCCACCCCCCCCCATACTCTCCGCCTCCCCCCATGCTCTCTGCCATCCCCCCATGCTCTCTGCCACCCCCCATGCTCTCTGCCACCCCCCATACTCTCTGCCACCCCCCATACTCTCTGCCACCGCCACACTCTCTGCCACCCCCCCCATGCTCTCTGCCACCCCCCATGCTCTCTGCCACCCCCCATGCTCTCCGCCATCCCCCATGCTCTCCACCTCCCCCATGCCATCTGCCTTCCCCCCATGCTCTCCACGTCCCCCCCATGCTCTCCACGCCCCCCCATAGTCTCCACCTCCCCCCATGTTCTCTGCCATCCCCCATACTCTCCACCTCCACCCATGCTCTCTGTCATCCCCCCATGCTCTCTGCCCCCCCCATGCTCCCCGCCACCCCCCATGCTCTCCACCACCCCCCATGCTCTCTGCCTCCCCCATGCTCTCCGCCTCCCCCATACTCTCCGCCACCCCCATGCTCTCCGCCTCCCCCCATGCTCTCCGCCTCCCCCCCATGCTCTCCGCCTCCCCCCCATACTCTCCGCCACCCCCCATGCTCTCCGCCACCCCCCCATGCTCTCCGCCACCCCCCATGCTCTCCACTACCCCCATGCTCTCTGTCTTCCCCCCATACTCTCCACCTCCCCCATACTCTCTGCCACCCCGCATACTCTCCACCTCCCCCCATGCTCTCTGTCATCCCCCCATACTCTCTGCCGCCTCCCCCATACTCTCTGCCACCCCCCATGCTCTCTGCCACCCCCCATACTCTCCACCTCCCCCATGCTCTCTGCCATCCCCCATAATCTCCACCTCCTCCCATGTTCTCTGCCATCCCCCCATACTCTCCACCTCCCCCCACCATGCTCTCTGCCATCCCCCATACTCTCCACCTCCCCCCATGCTCTCTGTCATCCCCCCATACTCTCCGCCTCTCCCATACTCTCTGCCACCCCCCCATACACTCCACCTCCCCCCATGCTCTCTGTCATCCCCCCATACTCTCTGCAGCCTCCCCCATACTCTCTGCCACCCCCCATGCTCTCTGCCGCCCCCATGCTCTCTGCCGCCCCCATGCCATCTGCCTTCCCCCCATGCTCTCCACCTACCCCCCATGCTCTCCACGTCCCCCCCATGCTCTCCACGTCCCCCCATAGTCTCCACCTCCCCCCATGTTCTCTGCCATCCCCCATACTCTCCACCTCCACCCATGCTCTCTGCCACCCCCCCAGGCTCTCTGCCCCCCCCATGCTCTCCGCCACCCCCCATGCTCTCCACCACCCCCCATGCTCTCCGCCTCCCCCATGCTCTCCGCCTCCCCCATACTCTCCGCCACCCCCATCTCTCCGCCTCCCCCATGCTCTCCGCCTCCCCCCCATGCTCTCCGCCTCCCCCCCATGCTCTCCGCCACCCCCCCATGCTCTCCGCCACCCCCCATGCTCTCCACTACCCCCATGCTCTCTGCCTTCCCCCCATACTCTCCGCCTCCCCCATACTCTCTGCCACCCCGCATACTCTCCACCTCCCCCCATGCTCTCTGTCATCCCCCATACTCTCTGCCGCCTCCCCCATACTCTCTGCCACCCCCCCATGCTCTCTGCCACCCCCCATACTCTCCACCTCCCCCATGCTCTCTGCCATCCCCCATAATCTCCACCTCCTCCCATGTTCTCTGCCATCCCCCCATACTCTCCACCTCCCCCCACCATACTCTCTGCCATCCCCCCATATTCTCCACCTCCCCCCATGCTCTCTGTCATCCCCCCATACTCTCCGCCTCCCCCATACTCTCTGCCACCCCCCCATACACTCCACCTCCCCCCATGCTCTCTGTCATCCCCCCATACTCTCTGCAGCCTCCCCCATACTCTCTGCCACCCCCCATGCTCTCTGCCGCCCCATGCTCTCTGCCGCCCCCATGCTCTCTGCCGCCCCCATGCCCTCCACCACCCTGTGCTCTCCGCCACCCCCCATGCTCTCCTCCAGCCTCCCTGTGCTCTCTGCCGCCCTCCCTGTGCTATCCATCTCCCCACATGCTCTCCAATGCCTCCCTGTGCTCTCCACCTCCCCCTCTTCCTCCTTGTGTTCTCTGCCTCTCCCCTGGTGGGTTCCCCCTCTCCCTCTCAGGGGATCTGTCAGGGAGGAGAGTGGGGAAGGGGCCGGTTAACATGTCATGGGCTGCTCAATGCAAAATGCCCGGGCCTATTTTTTGTGCCAGTCCGGGCCTGGAGACAGCCCCAAAAAGACTTGCAGCTGTAACCGCAGTGAAGGGTAGTTCTACAAAATATTAACTCAGGGAGGCTGAATATAAATGCATACCACACTTTTCACATATTTATTTGTAAAAATTGTGAAAAGCATTTATTATTTTCCTTCCACTTCACAATTATGTGCCACTTTGTGCTGGTCTATCACATAAAATCCCAATAAAATACATTAACATGACTAAAAGTGGAAAATTTTAAGAATTATGAATACTCTTTCAAAGCACTGTATATATATATATATATATATATATATATATATATAGAGAGAGAGAGAGAGAGAGAGAGAGAGAGAGAGAGAGAGAGAGAGATATTTCTGTTTTAAGAAGACTGCTGTATTTATATTTACTTAGCATCATCAAAAATATGAATAAGACATTTGATTTCTATCTTTGATGGAAACCCCCTCTCATTATTGCATTAACCTTTTTGGAAACTTTATGCAAACTGGTGAATCTCAACAATGTTAAATACAGCCATGTGGCAGAGCAGAGATTAAATCCTCACAGCTGAAGTAATAGATGATGGTATTTTAGGGAATAAAGAATTCTGGGAGAATATAACAAGAAAGGACACATGATTCCTTGGGATCAGTCTAACAAAACATGATAAATCTACATCCACTGCAGAGGAACAAGTAGCACTCAGCTCTAGGAATCTCCCTAATGACAAAAATAAAACACAACTATTTGTGCTATAGGTTTGGATGAATAGCTGGCGCTATACTCAAAGGTTAACGCCATTTTCGTGGGGAAAAAAAATCACAAAAAATAAATAAAAAATTTGCAGCACAGGCTATACTATAATATACCATATTCAATTTTGACACAAGTCATACTGTAATTAAAAATTTCTTTTCCTTTTAAATCTGCAGCTCTGTAATTTTCTGTAAAATTCAATGCAATATGGTGTACAGAACACTCCCTAGAATTGTCATTTTCTGCTTATATGGTTGACTTAGATTTTTCCAGAAGCCTGTTCTAAGATACAATATTTTATATTTCAATATGTTTATTAGTAAAAGAAAGAACAAATATCCAAGTTCCCTACAGCCAAACAATTAGATATAGTGACATTCATTTTTCCGAACATCATACAACACTTCAGAAGGTAAACAAAATGACCATAGTACCCCATCAGCAGCTGTTAAAACAATCAAACAAAACAGCCTTAATATGTGTGCATAGTATTGGTAAGATACCCTAATGGTGTCCCACTCTATCCAAAGTATTTTAATAATGGGGGTAGAGGAGACTCTGAATACCGGCAACCCCGACCGCAGTTGCCGGAATGGTCCCGGGACCCACCAAAACGTAGGGCCTCCTACTATGGCAGTTGTGTTGTACATAAACACTTCAAGGAATAAAATAATAAATAAATAAAAAAAAGGAAATGAACAGAAGAGGAGAGAGGAAAGGGAGAGAGGTAAAAGGAATGAAGAAAGAGAAGAGAGAAAGAGGGTCATCCTGGAGTTCCCTACGGGATTGAAATGTAGTCAATCCATGGATCCCATATTTTATTAAACATCTTGGTTTTGTTATTAAGAATATGAGTGAGCTTATCATTGATCATAATGCAACTAAGTTTACTTTTAACCTGATCAAAAGGAATCCTAGACTGTCTCCAGTTTCTTGCAATCGTGATTCTCGCCGCCAATAATATGTAGTTGATTAGTCTTGTTGATTTTTTGGGTGTTCCGTCTGGTAATTTATGAAAAAGCGCACTCTCCGGAGACCAGCGGATGTTTACTCCCATCACCGAATTGATTAAATTAAAGATCCAAAATCTGATTACGAGTGGGCATTGCCACCAGATATGGTGCATTGTCTCAATCTGTCCGCAGCGTCAGAAACAATTAGGTGAGGAAGAAGGATGCATTTTAGCTACTCTAGTGGGTACCAGGTAACAGCGTTAGCCCCTGTACACACGGTCGGACATTCTGCCAACCAAATCCGTTGGATTTTGTCAGACGGATTTTGTCCAACGGATTGTGTCCGAAACTGTTGCATACACACGGTCGGACCAAGTTGTCGGAAAATCCGATCATTCAGAACGTGATGACGTTATTTCGTTACGACGGGACTACGTTCAGGCTAGTAGCCAATAGCTTTGGTGTAGGAATTTGATCTGAGCATGCGTGGCACTTTGTCCGATCGGAATTCTCTACACATGATCGGAGTATGTCCCATCGGAACCAGTTTGTCGGAAAATATTTCCAACAAGTTGGAAAATTGGGTCCGATGGATATTCCAACAGAATCAGTCCGATGCATACCACACACAGTCTGATTATCCGACAACACAGTCCGATAGGACACATTCCGACGGATTTTCCGACCGTGTGTACAAGGGCTAAGAGCGTTTGTAGTTGGCCTCAAAAAGGGTGGTATTAATGGAAATTTTGGATAGCTGATAAGCAATATCTTGCCAATCTGGCAAATCAAAGGGGAGGTTCAGGTCCTTATTTCCATATAAGCAAGCTTAGTACCTGGGTCAGTAATGGAGGAATATATGGCAGATATCCGACATCTCTGCAATCCTCTAGTTTGACCTGTCAGTTTGAATGTAGAAAGCGTAAGGGGCCCCCCACCTGTTTAAGTTTAGATTTAACAAATGATGAGATTTGATTGCATTGAAACATCTCAGCAGAAGGCATTGAGAAGTTGTCTTTGAGATACTGTGTAGTGTATACTTGGTTCCCATTAAGAAAATCTCCAATTCTCAGCAGCCCTTTATTGAGCCACCATTGAAACAATTGCAGAACAAGACTAGGTGGAAACTCTGGGTTGCAGAAAATGGGAGCTAATGGTGTGTGGGGAGATGATAGTGGCCTACGGTTGCGTGTTTGTCCCATATAGCTAAGGAGTGAGAAAAAGTAGGGCACAAAATAGGCAGGCGCTTATGGTTGGGAAGCCACATCAAGACTACTATTGCAAGCGGGTGGCATGCAAGTGCCTCTATGTAGACCCAAAGGGGGCTGAACTTTTAGCTGTGGTGTAAGCCAGCTGTAGATTGGGAAGACCAAGCCCCCCCATGGGTTTAGGCATGTAGAGTGTTCGCTTTTGTATCCGAGGCCTCTTATTACCCCATATGAAACGTAGGACTTCAGTTTGTAAATGTTGCATATCTCCTCTCAGAATCACCACCGGTAGTGTCCGGAAATAGTAAAGGAGTCTAGATAAGAATGTCATTTTTATGGAATTGATTCTGCCGAACCAGGAAAGAGAATATTCTGCCTAGAAACGAAGATACTCTTTACGTTTTTTGAAAGGGGGGGGGGGGTAATTTGCTGTATATAATGTGTCTATAGGGGAGGCCAGCTGAACTCCTAAGTATGGAAGAGAATGTGAGGCCCACTTAAAGCTATATGCGTTTTGAACAAGCTGTACTTCAGCGGGGGATAACGATATGTTAAGTGCTGCGGTTTTTCGAGAATTTAGGGTCAGGCCGCAAAGTCGAGAGAAATGGTCAAGTAGGGACATTAATTTGGGTAAAGATACTTGGGATTGAGTGATATACATAAGAACATCATCGGCAAATAATGCAAATTTGTGTTCCTGTTGGCCACAATAGATGCCATGGATGTCAGGATGAGAACGAATCGCCGCGGCCAGGGGTTCAATTGCCAGAGCAAATAATCAGGGAGAGAGCGGGCATCCATGTCTAGTACCTCGCTGGACAGGGAATAACGAAGACTTATGGCCTCTAACTGAAACTTGGGCCAACAGAGAACTGTATAGTGTTTTCAACAGGGAAAGGAATGTAGGGCAAACCCCAAAGTCTCGAGGGTGACAAAAAAATAGTTCCAATTTAGGCTAATCAAAGGCCTTATTAAGTTCTAATGAAAGGAGCAACAGTTCCTGGGTTGGGAGATTATCCCAGTTAGAGTGCACTGCTGAAATCAGGGCAATAGATCTACGAATTTGGTCTAAGGTGTGACGTCCTGTGATCAGTGGCGGAATTATAGGGGTCGCCAAGATCGCCATGGCGACCGGGCCCCTTGCTGCAGGGAGATGGGGAGGGTTTATGTTGCTTGGTAAGAGTTTCAAATTCCCTGGTTTTGGCAGAAATCAATTCGGTGTGGACTTTTTTAAGTCTAGAGGCCAACTGAACAAAGGCTTCCCAAATAGTGGCTTTGTGTGCAGCCCAATTAATGGCAGGGGATGTGTCCCCTGTCATATTATTTTCAAAGTAGGCTTGTATATGGTTGGCGATCTCAACACAGTGAGATTCATCGCTAAGGAGAGATTAATTTAATCGCCAATGAGAATTTTTAGGTTTGTTGGTGAGATTCGATAGCTGAACCATAACTGGATCATGGTCTGACCAAGATGTTGATAGTATTCTGGCAGACTCCAGCTTTGGTACCAACCCAGAGAGGAGAAATATGTGGTCTATACGAGAATAATATCCATGTGACCTTGAATAGTGAGAATGGTCCCTGATGGTAGGATTCGCCTCCCTCCAAGCATCCACTAAATCATAATGATAGAGAAGTTGTGCAAATTTGTGGCTTTGCCTGGGGGGAGATTGAAGTCCTGTGACGTGAGATTTGTCTTTAATAAGATCTAAAGCTAAGTCGCAATCACCTGCCAAAATCACCGCGCCTTCAAATTCAAGCGCCATGGACCTTAGGAGGGAGTAAAATGGAGTGAAATTTGTGTTGGGAGCGTAGTAAATAAGAAAAGTCACTAGTGTTTCTCCTAGGTGACCCTTCACTAGAAGATAACGGCCATCTTTGTCTTTAAGGATTTTGGTTTCTGTAAAGGATACATGCCTAGAGAAACAAAGGGCCACACCCCTCTTCTTTTCCGATGCGTTTGCGTAAAAGCAGAGGGGATAATCCTTATGGAGATACCGAGGGGTAAATAGGGAAGTAAAGTGTATCTCTTGGAGGGCAACAACGTCTGCCCCCAAGGATCGGTAATGTGTAAAGGCCTTAATCCGTTTGGCAGGTGATCCAACTTGAACATTATGGGAGAGCAGGCAGATATTTTGGGGAGTAGACCTTACTCTAGACATAAGAAACAGTCATAACCAATGATAAGCAGACTCACCCACCAATCTGTAGTTTCCAGCAGCCGGAAGCACCATGAGAATCTCCAGGCGACCCTCAAGACGGAACAATAGTAGAAAGAGTTAAAGCCAAAGTAAAAAGAGAAGAGAAGAAGAAAGAGCCACAGCAACAATAGTAAAAAAAAAAATAGAGCGGTCGGAACAGGAAACTCCTGGTACCGAGTGACATAGTTTAACCACTTTCAGACCGGACCATTTTGCTGGTAAATGACCAGAGGTCTTTTTACAATTTGGCACTGCGCTGCTTTAACTGGTAATTGCGCGGTCATGCAATGTTGTACCGAAACAAAATTTGCGTCCTTTTCTTCCCACAAATAGAGCTTTCTTTTGATAGTATTTGATTGCCTCTGCGATTTTTATTTTTTGCGATATAAACGTAAAAAGACCGCAAATTTTGAAAAAAAATGATATTTTCTACTTTTTGTTATTAGAAAAATCCAATAAACTCAATTTTAGTCATACATTTAGGCCAAAATGTATTCAGCCACATGTCTTTGGTAAAAACAAAGTCAATAATTGTATATTTATTGGTTTGCGCAAAAGTTGTCACATCTACAAACTAAGGTACGTTTTCTGGAATTTACACAGCTTTTAGTTTACGACTGCCTATCTCATTTCTTGAGGTGCTAAAATGGCAGGGCAGTACAAAACCCCCCCAAATGACCCCATTTTGGAAAGTAGACACCCTAAGGAAATTGATAAGTGGCATGTTGAGCCCATTGAATATTTTATTTTTTTGCCTCAAGCGATTGAATAATGACAAAAAATAATTTTTTTTTTTTTTTACACAAAGTTGTCACTAAATGATATATTGCTCACACATGCTATGGGCATATGTGAAATGACACCCCAAAATAAATTCTGCTGCTTCTCCTGAGTACGGGGATACCACATATGTGGGACTTTTTGGGAGCCTAGCCGCGTACGGGGCCCCGAAAACCAAGCACCGCCTTCAGGCTTTCTAAGGGCGTAAATTTTTGATTTCACTTCTCACTACCTATTACAGTTTTGAAGGCCATAAAATGCCAAGATGGCACAAAACCCCCACAAATGACCCCATTTTAGAAAGTAGACACCCCAAGCTATTTGCTGAGAGGCATTTTGAGTCCATGGAATATTTTATATTTTGCCACAAGTTGCGGGAAAATTACAAACTTTAATTTTTTTTTATTTTTTTTTCACAAAGTTGTCACTAAATGATATATTGCTCACACATGCTATGGGCATATGTGAAATGACACCCCAAAATAAATTCTGCTGCTTCTCCTGAGTACGGGGATACCACATATGTGGGACTTTTTGGGAGCCTAGCCGCGTACGGGGCCCCGAAAACCAAGAACCGCCTTCAGGCTTTCTAAGGGCGTAAATTTTTGATTTCACTTCTCACTACCTATTACAGTTTTGAAGGCCATAAAATGCCAAGATGGCACAAAACCCCCACAAATGACCCCATTTTAGAAAGTAGACACCCCAAGCTATTTGCTGAGAGGCATGTTGAGTCCATGGAATATTTTATATTTTGCCACAAGTTGCGGGAAAATTACAAACTTTTTTTTTTTTTCACAAAGTTGTCACTAAATGATATATTGCTCACGCATGCCATGGGCATATGTGAAATGACACCCCAAAATAAATTCTGCTGCTTCTCCTGAGTACGGGGATACCACATATGTGGGACTTTTTGGGAGTCTAGCCGCGTACGGGGCCCCGAAAACCAAGCACTGCCTTCAGGATTTCTAAGGGCGTTACAGTTTTGAAGGCCATAAAATGCCAAGATGGCACAAACCCCCCCCAAATGACCCCATTTTGGAAAGTAGACACCCCTAAATTTAGGGGTACACTAGTGAGACTAGGTAATAAATGGCGGGTGCCCTGAAACTATAAAAAAAATAACTAACCAACCAGCGTCACCTGTAACAGTTATATGGTGATCACTGGTGAAAGGGTTAACTAGGGGGCAATCAGGGGGCTTTATGCGGTAGTATATGGGGGTCCCTGGCGCTATAAAAAGCTGCGGCGAACCTAAATACCTACCTGCCTAACTAGCGTCACCTGTGACACTAATACAGCGATCAGAAAAACGATCACTTATTAGGCTGGGTTCACACTGGAGCAATGTGGGAACGCCACGAATGCGCGGCGGGTTCCCGCATCACATGCCTCCCAGCGGCAGTTCACACTGCCCTATGCGAACTGCTGGGAGTGTCAGTGAAATGTTAATGACACCCCCAGATCAGTTCACATATCGCAGTGCGATCTGCAAACTCGGATAGCATGGTGTGAACACCCATGCGATCCGATTCTGCTGCAGACCAAAAAAAGGGTCCCGTGCGAGATTGCGGCGGGTGCGGCGGGTGCGACACGAATTCAGCCATACTATCTGTATGGCTGAACTCGAATCGCACAGAGATCGGATGTGATTTGCACTGCAGTGCGGTGCGAATCACATCCGTTCTCATAAACCGCTGCAATGTAAACCCAGCCTTAGTGACACTGGCGACGGGGGGTGATCACGGGGTTAAACCTTTATTGGGGGGGTTAGGGGGGTACCTTAGAACTAAAGGGGGCTAACCCTAACTGCCCTAACAGTTATTACAGTCACAAATGACACCCGCCGGGTGATCAGGGGGTTAAACCTTTATTAGGTAATAAATGGCGGGTGCCCTGAAACTATAAAAAAATAACTAACCAACCAGCGTCACCTGTAACAGTTATATGGTGATCACTGGTGAAAGGGTTAACTAGGGGGAAATCAGGGGGCTTTATGCGGTAGTATATGGGGGTCCCTGGCGCTATAAAAAGCTGCGGCGAACCTAAATACCTACCTGCCTAACTAGCGTCACCTGTGACACTAATACAGCGATCAGAAAAATGATCGCTTATTAGGCTGGGTTCACACTGGAGCGATGCGGGAACGCCACGAATCCGTGGCGGGTTCCCGCATCGCATGCCTCCCGGCGGCAGTTCACACTGCCCTATGCGAACTGCTGGGAGTGTCAGTGAAATGTTAATGACACCCCCAGATCAGTTTGCATATCGCAGTGCGATCTGCAAACTCGGATCGCATGGTGTGAAAAAAAGGGTCCCGTGCGAATTTGCGGCGGGTGCGACACGAATTCAGCCATACTATCTGTATGGCTGAACTCGAATCGCACAGAGATCGGATGTGATTTGCACTGCAGTGCGGTGCGAATCACATTCGTTCTCATAAACCGCTGCAATGTGAACCCAGCCTTAGTGACACTGGCGAGGGGGGGTGATTACGGGGTTAAACCTTTATTGGGGGGGTTAGGGGGGCACATTAGAACTAAAGGGGGCTAACCCTAACTGCCCTAACAGTTATTACAGTCACAAATGACACCAATGCAAAAAAAAAAAAAAGCAATTGGTGTCACTGTGACTGGGGGGGCAGGGGTAATTGGGGGGTGGTTAAACATGAAAACAATTGCGTATTACAATCAATAATCAACGTAAATGTCCCAAAGCCAAAGCTCTGAGTGTGAGGGAGTCTTCACCAAAAACAGGTGATGGGAAGAGTCCTTCAAATAAGGAGTGCGCATAACCACCTCCTAGCAACAAAGATACATTCAGGTACATTTTTGGTCCCAACAGCCCGCCTGGAATATAGACAGAGCCTAAAAAAAAAAGGAGGGAAGACACCCTCTTCAGCCGACGTTAACCAAAAAAAACGTCAAAATCGGCTTAAGCCACCCAAGCAAAATTCAACTAATATGTGTTATAACAAAATAAACAAAAAGCCAGGAGCAGCGGCTAATGTCCCTTAACAGGACCACTGAGAAGCCTCCGCAATGGGCAAAAGGTCCGTTCAATAGCATGGAGCCTATTCTTTAAGGTGCACGAGAGGACGAGGCTGATTTTTTAGCCGACTTCGAAGACCAAAGAGGGGAGAGGAGGAGGGCAGTCACTGGTTCCAGGCTTGTCCGCGAAGATGGGTTGTGGGAAATAAAGCCCAATTTCAGTAGGATTTTTTCGCCCTTAGCAAACGTTGAAAAGGAGTAGGAGTTGCTGTTAAAGGAAAATTGAAGCTTAAAGGGATAGTTCCATCTATAGAGAATGTTACGTTGGGTAAATGGTAGTAAGAAAGGTTTAAGAGATCATCTCTTTTGGATCGTGGCCTTGAATCTTGAGACCATCAAATCCAGATCTGGGTTTTCTCAGGCATGACGCATCACTGCTTCCTTGATCTGAAAAGAGTCTGGTTTCACAATAACATCCCGGGGGAGGGTCATCAGGTTTAGGAGGAGTCAAAGCTCTATGAATACGATCAATTTCCATATGGATCTCATTAATATCAGGTACTGCAGCTTGCATCAGGGAATGAGTGATGAAGGTAATATCTTTCACATTTTTGGGAATACCACGGATACGAAAGTTATAACGCCTATTGCGATTCTCGAGGTCATCGATTTTTGAGTAAGCCTCTTCAAGACAATCTTGCAAGTCAGTTATAATATTTGAGTTATGGGAGACTCTGTGGACCATGTCATCCACTTTGGATTCAAAGCTGTCTAACCGATTCCCCAGTTCCTGGAAATCTTGTTTTATGTCTAAAGCCAATTTATCAATAGCTTTTGCCAATTCTCTTTGGAGCAGGTCAGCAAAGCGAGCTAGAAGTATTGGATCCCCTGAGTATTGCACTTGAGCAGATGAAATAGCAGGATAATCTGTATTGCCATCTTGTGCAGTGTCTTGGTTGCTGGGCTGACTGCAAATTATTTCTGCCATTTCCCTATCCATGACAGAGGATGTGTGAGAGTCCAGGGGAGAATACAGGTGTCAGCGGAACAGGAAAGCATAGACAGCACTAAAAACATTGTGTGACATCCAAATCTTTCAGCCGAAGTTTACCTACATGATGTTATACATGTTTGTATTACCAATGAATCAAACCTGAGCTTTTCTAATGACTATACATCAGTTGTAATTTGTCTTCCTATGTAATATAACTCTCTAATAGAAAAATTCAGAGTTTCCAAAAAATAAAAAAACATTGTCAGATGTCCAACACTTTCTCACTCTACTAAAAAATGTTTTTTTGTTTTACTTATCAACTGTCCTGAGATTCAAACCCTTTCCTGCTCTATCCAAACAAAATAAAAAGTTTTGGCTTGGGTTTGGGCCTTTTTTTTTAAATATTACTTTATTTTCACTTTTTACATGCTTATTCCATACAAAAAAAAAAAGGTAATTAGTTATAAGCAAAGAGCTATAAGTAACAAATCAAAAATTTGGGTTTGGGCCTTAACTGCCAGCTATATTTGGGACCCCGACATGTGGGATCAGTTCAGTTTGTGCATAATTTAACCACTTGAGCTCTGGAAGGTTTTACCCCTTCGTGATGAGGTCATTTTTTGTTATTTAGCATGGCATTACTTTAATTGGTAAATGCGTGGTCATGCAACGCTGTACCCAAATATTTTCTACTTTCTGCTATGAAACATATTCAATAAAAAAAATTTAAAAATCAAATATCCTCATAAATTTTGGCCAAAATGTCTTTGGTAAAAACATATCACGATAAATGTATATTGATTGGTTTGCATGAAAATTATAAACTATAAACTATGGTATATATTCTGACATTTTTATTTATTTATTTTATACTAGTAATGGTGGTGATCAGCAACTCGTAGTAGGACTGCGATAGTGCCGCGGGCAATCTGGCACTAACTGACGCTGGGGGGGGACTAACTGCCACTGACATCGCTAGTGACACTAGGGCCAGGTTCACATATGTGCGGCCGCGGTTTTGTTCCTGGGTCCGGTGCCTTTCTGTTCACCGGTTCAGGTGCGATTCAAGTAAGAATTTTTGCCTGAACTTGTTTCACACTTGAACCTGACCCAAAAAACGCACAGGACCCTTTTGCAATCTGCACTGCGGCCGCCCTGGACCTGTGTAATCATTGTAACTAATTGCCAATGACTGCCACTGACATCGCTAGTGACACTAGGGCCAGGTTCACATATGTGCGGCCGCGGTTTTGTTCCTGGGTCCGGTGCCTTTCTGTTCACCGGTTCGTGTGCGATTCAAGTAAGAATTTTTGCCTGAACTTGTTTCACACTTGAACCTGACCCAAAAAACGCACAGGACCCTTTTGCAATCTGCACTGCGGCCGCCCTGGACCTGTGTGAACCAGTGTAATCATTGTGTGGCCGGGAAGGATCTCCATGCCCATCCCCCGCTGGCAGAACACAATAGCACTGCGAGATTCAAGGGATTTTCTTTCCTGCAACCTGTGGTGGAAGGAAAGGCAATCCAATCATCAATGGGCTGCCTAACTGACTGGTCCTCATAGCATCCACTGCCGTTATATTAGCGTGATACACCAAACATGGCAAGAGTAACTGTAAATCGATCAATAAAAATGGAAACCTCTTCCCCTTCTTTCTGACGAGACGTATGGTAGTCATCAACCATCTGTTTGTGATCATAGTATGGTTCAAAGAGATCAGAAAGAAAACCTGTATATAGTCCACTGCACTTACTCCCTCATGAGTGCCTCGATGGAGGCGGATTAATCCCACAGCTGGGGACCATAGACTTTCAGTGACATGCTGTGGCTTGCCTTCTTCTGAACAGAACCACTCCCTTAAACATTGTGCTCTTTCCAGACTTCAAAACGTTCTACTCTCTGTGGCACAGGAACATTACCAGAAAACACTTTTAACTTCTTGTAATGTGCTGTAAACCCTGTGCTAATGTTTTAGTCAGTTTGGCTAAAATATTACTTGTCCTGTCACTAGGGTGTTCACTGTAAGTATCCATCCTGTGAGAAGAGCCACCTGATACGCTGTATTTTTTACATTAACCAGTAGGAAAGTACAGGATAAGTCTATCTTTTCATATAGGAGCAGGTTACCCCCTTTGGGAGCAGATTGAGGACACTGCTTTGAATTATATTGCTCCTCCATACCATTATTAATCCCACTTTGATCTTGACAGTGCCTCCAAATGTAGCCCTCTTTTGGGGGGGTTATAAGAAATTACCCTCCCCAAACTGGATACTGCGCTAAACCTGTAGGTAAATAAAAGAACTCAAACCTTTGCTAAGTGGAAGAGCGGGTTTGATCATAAAGATGGCAGTGCCTCTACCCAGGACAGGGTCTCTGTAAATAGAGGGGAATCCCTTGCTGGGAAATTAATCAGTAATCTAAACAAATTAATTGGGAGCAGAGGAACTACTGCAACCAGCATACAACATTAACTATAAGCATAATGCAAGCTTTGTATAAGAATAGAATAAGCACCCCCGGAAGGATTTACGCCCTTAATGACCAGGCCATTTTTTGCGATACGCACTGTGTCATTTTAACTGACATTTGCATGGTCATGCGACACTGTACACAAACAAAATTTATGTAATGTTCTTCCCACAAATAGAGCTTTCTTTTGGTGGTATTTGATCACCTCTGCGTTTTTTTTTTTGTGCTATAAACAAAAAAAGGCAGACAATTATGAAAAAAAAAAAAAACAATATTTTTAACTTTTTGCTATAATAAATATCCCCCAAAAAAATTTTTTGACCAGTTTAGGCCAATATGTATTCTTCTTAGGGCTGTTACTGATTAAAATTTTTGTGTTTGATTAATTTGTTTTAAAATCAATCAACAAATTTTGATTAATTATAACGCACATACAGATCCAACTACTTTTTGCTGATCTCCTTGCCTTGCAACTCTGCATTAGTCAGTGGTAAATGTGGCATACACTATATACAATCACCCGACACTAGTTCGTTTCCACAATCCATGACTTAACTTCACAGTTCACACAAATACGTTTTAAATTCAAACTGTAGCACTCACGTAAGTAATTTTTTTTCCACAGTAGGGTGACAATCACTCCACCTCCGGTCTAATTAATCACTCTCACCTTATGGCATGGACCCCTGTGAAAACAGGTGGTCATGCAAGCGGGTATCAAAAGGGTTAACATGGACCATAAACTTCTCTCATGTCTCCTTAGATCTCAGCAAGGACGCCAGGTCATTGGTAGAAAGAAAAGATCTACATGCTCACCGCTTAATATAAGATACATTTTTTGTGTTCAAACACAAACTATTCACATAAAGATGATAAAAACACAGCATGTAAAGCCGACAATCATGTTAGTTCCCAGTAGGGCAGCGGCGGGTGACGTCATGCATAGCTCCTCCCCGTACACGTTACGTTCAATCAGAACTTCAATATTAGCAGACGGAGGCACTTGGGGAAGGCGGGAGGAGTCCAGTGATGTCAATGTCCCTGACATCACCGGATCTCGACGGAACTCCCTGAAGACCCGGAAGCCGGCGGAGAGGTGAGTACTGATCAAAAGAATTTTGATCGATCAAAAAATGAATCAATTAATCGAGGAATTAATCTTTAATTTCCACAGCCCTAATTCTTCTACATGTTTTTGGTAACAAAAAAAATCGCAATACGCGTATATTGATTGGTTAGCACAAAAGTTATATCATCTACAAAATAGGCGATATATTATTTTTTTTACTAGTAAGGGCATGAGCAGCCATTTTAAGTGAGACTGCAACATTTTGGCTGACAGATCAGACACTTTTTACACTTTTTTGGGACCAGTGACATTATTACAGTGATCAGAGCTAAAAATAGCCACTGATCTCTGTATAAATGGCACTGGCAGGGAAGGTGTTAACACTAGGGGGCGATCAAGGGGTTAAGGGGAGGTGTTTCTAACTGTGGGGGGCATACTGGCAGGGAGTACAGAGAGTTCGCATTTCCTGATTACTACTGCCTGGGTGGTGCGGCTGCTGCTGTGTCCTCCAGAGTTCAGACCTCCCTAGCTGCCGCGTGTGTGTACCTCAGGTATGCCCTGGGGGGGTTGCGGATTGCGATGGAAGTGTGCTCCACCACCTGAGGTAAGCTTGTGGTAAGGGAGTGGGTGGTGTGGGTTGTAATTGTGTCTGCCACCCAGTAATTTTAGCCACCCTGAGCTGGTGTGAGAAGATGGAGAGGTGTTTGTTCCTGCCACCCTGAGCTGGTCTGCTGAGCCTGTACTGCTTGGCACTGGGGAGCCTGCACTGATGGGCACTGACTAGCACTTGTGAGCCTGCACTGATTGGCACGGATTAGAACTGGTGAACACTGATTGGCCCTGGTGAGCCTGCACCAATGGGCATTGGTGAGTCTGCACTGATTGGCACTGGTGAGCCTGCACTGATGGGCACTGATTGGCACTGGTGAGCCTGCAATGATTGACACTGGTGAGCCTGCACTGACGAGCACTGATTGGCACTGGTGAGCCTGCACTGATTGGCATGGGTGAGCACTGATTGGCATTGGTGAGCACTGATTGGCACTGGTGATCCTGCACTGATTGGCACTGGTGAGCCTGCACTGATTGGCACTGGGGAACCTGCACTGATTGGCACTGGTGAGTACTGATTGGCATTGGTAAGCCTGCACTGATGGGCACTTATTGGCACTGGTGAGCCTGCACTGTTGGGCACTGGTGAGCATGTACTGATTGGCACTGGTGAGCATGCACTGATTGGCACTGGTAAGCCTGCACTGATTGGCACTGGTGAGCCTGCACTGGTGAGTACCAATTGGCACTGGTGAGCCTGCACTGATTGGCACTGGTAAACTTGCACTGGTGAGCCTGCATGGTAAAAAACGCAGCGAAAACGCAGTAAATTTGTGCGATTTTCTGCCTGAAAACGCTACGCTAATGTGTGAATACAGCCTTAGAGACCTTAGATTGTAAGCTCCTTGAGGGCAGGGACTGATGTGACTGTATAATAAATATGTGTAAATTGACGGTGCTATATAAGTACCTATAATAAACAAAAAATACTCAAGAAGTGAGATATTGTACTCATCCGTATAACCTCAATTACAATTATAACAGCACAGCCTTCTTCCACTGGTGCAGTTACCTTAATAATTTTGTTACTTGTACTGTCATGACATCACGTGTATGTACTAAAAACTTCTACATATAATTGGTCTGGATGAGGCTTCTTATTTGGGGACACTGACAGCAACTCGTATGTATATCATGTATATCAATTATGCCAAATGAACTCGCCATCTACTAAAGCAGTTTAGGTCCTATGTTGACAAGTGCACTTCCACCCCCTGTTGTTCTGCAACTGTATTACACCCAGAACATATTTTGTAACGTTTGTCCAATATTTACTGTACTATTCAATGTTAAGAACAGTATTTATCGACTAACAGAAGCCTGTAAAATGACCCGTGTGAATGCAGATCACATTTTTTCGCTTGTTTCCCTATGCCTGGCAATGCTCAACATGCAGAATCCCCTTCTTTTTTATTTTCCCTGTTAATACTTGTACTCTCAGTCGCCATAAGCTCAAAAAAAAGAACACAAGCTTCTTTTTTTGGGGGATAATCAGGAGTTTTAGGCCCCATAAACTTTAATAACAGCACCTGTAAATTCAATTCAGAGAGCAAGGGTCCTTCTCTACAGCAAACTGGAAGAAAACACACCAAGACTTCAACAGGTTTTGTTTTGATGTACCTGGAATATACTATAATTGGTTTAAACTGATAGTTAAGTTGCAATTTAAATAACAATGGCTGTCTGAGTCGAAAATTCACATTTAGGCCGGTGGGTTCATGACTGCTTATTTACACATACAGTGGCTAGGCTTCCTCAGAAATGACAGTTGTTGTCCATTGGCCCCAGAGTTGGCACAATAGGCATGCACAGGGTATGCCAGGTGCCTGGGAACACCCTAATCACGACATGTGCCCTAATCACTACTGCCCTTGCTCCCCCCCCCATGTTGGCCCCTCCGACACCCCCCCCCCCCCATTGCTGCTGGCTTTCCTCCTCTCCTCTCCCACCAGCTGCTGTGGTGGAAGTTTAACGATGGAGAGTGGGGAAGGGGCTAGTAAATATGTAATTTACCAGTGCCTTCCTTTTCTAAATGAACACACTCAATCACTCTGTTTATTCATAACTGAAGCATAGTGGGCTGTGTCCAAGGGAGCGGGCGCACATTGGGGAAGTAAACAGGAGGATGTCCAGGGACGCCCTACCAGCAATTGAGCGCCACGCTGTAGCCGTCTTTTGGCTATAGCGCGGGCGCAAAGTGGTTAAAAAAATATATTCAATTTAAGCATGTGTTCTTAACCCCAAAAAATAGCTTTGTGTACACCACTGCAACTAATGTACACTGCTCGTTCCAAACAGACACTAGTGGATATGTATGGATTTAAACTGAAAAAAAAAAAGATATTGTTTAGTGTAAAAAAACAAAAAAAAAATTCTCCTCTCCTTATAGCCAGTCAATCACATTCCTTTTTTTTTTGTAGATGTTAAACTAAACTCTGGTTTAAAAAAGTATATCCAATTCAGGTATGTGTTCTTAACCCCACTTTTTACTGATCTCAGACTCCAAATCTCCATTTATTTATTTTTTTTTTCTGATCTTACTTCCTGAAATGGGTTTTGGGCTGCAGATTTTGAGCTGTGGATTTTGGGCTGCAGGCTTTGGGCTACGGGCTGTGAGTTTTGGACTGCAGGCTGTGGGCTGCGGGTTTTGGGCTGTGGGTTTTGTGCTGCAGGCTGTGGGTTTTGGGCTGTGGGTTTTTGATTGCGGGTTTTGGGCTGCAGGCTGTGGGCTTTAGGCTGAGGGCTGTGGGTTTTGGGATGCGGGTTTTGGGCTGTGGGTTTTGGTTGCAGGCTGTGGGTTTTAGGCTGCGGGCTGTGGGTTTTGGGATGCGGGTTTTGGGCTATGGGTTTTAGGCTGCAGGTTTTGGGCTGCGGGTTTTGGGCTGCAGATTTTAGGCTGCAGGTTTTGGGTTTTGGGCTGCAGGTTTTGGGTTTTGGGCTGCGGGTTTTGGGCTGCGGGTTTTGGGCTGCAGGCTGTGGATTTTGGGCTGTGAGTTTTGGGCGGCGGGCTAGAGGAGAGGTTTGGGAGTTAGTGGAGGATGACAGAAAGAGGCGGAAGGACATTACATTACAAGGAAATTAACTAGAATGTCTATCTTATCTGTAAAATCTATCTATATATTATCTATCTATATACAGTGCCTTGCAAAAGTATTCACACCCTTGGCTTTTTACCTATGTTGTTACATTACAGCCTTTAGCTCAATAGTTTTTTAACGACTTGCTTACTGGGCACTTAAACCCCCTCCTGTCCAGACCAATTTTTAGCTTTCAGCGCTGATGCACTTTGAATGACAATTGCGCAGTCATACAACACTGTACCCAAATACATTTTTTATCATTTTTTTCCCACAAATAGAGCTTTCTTTTGGTGGTATTTGATCACCTCTACGGTTTTTATTTTTTGTTAAAAAAAATTTAAAAGACCAAATTTAAAAAAAAATGCATATTTTTTTATATTTTGTTATAACATTTTGCAAACAGGTAATTCTTCTCCTTCATTTATGTATGCTGATGAGGCGGCAGTGATGGGCCCTGATGGGTGGCAATAATGGGCACTGGTTGGTTACACTGATAGGCAAGCGCTGCTAGGTGGCACTGATTGCCACCAATGGTGGGCATTGATAGGTGGCACTGGTGGGCACTGGCAGGTGGCACACTGGCAGGGGGTACTGGTGGCACAGATGAGGCAGAATTGCCTCTTCTTCTTCGGGACCGATGTCCCTTGCAGATAAGCTGGTGATCGGCTTTTTTTTCTCCTCACGATGTCAGCGTGAGGAGAAAAAAAAAAAGATTACTGAGCTTTTGTTTAGATCATGTAATCAGCTGTCACTGGCTGGCAGGCGATCACGTGGTAAGGGGATATGACCGGCCCCGGCCCCTTACTCGGATCTGTGATCAACCGAATGTCGGTGACTCTGTGACCGCGCGCCCTGCAGGGGGAGCGAGGGGCATGTGCAAATGGGAGGCTGTCATATGATGGCCTCCTGGAAATTCAGGTCCGTGATGTGTACGTCATTTGGCTATAGCGTGGAAGGCATAGGTTAATCTGAATTATATGTGATGGATCAGAACACAATAGTCTAAGTTGGCGAAGTAAAATTTGAAAAATATATACATAAAATTATTTTTTAGAAATAAAAAAATGATAATTGCCATGTGCGTACATATTCATCCCCTTTGCTATGAAGCCCATAAAAAGCTCTGGTGCAATCAATTACCTTCAGAAGTCACATAATTAGTGAAATGATGTCCACCTGTGTGCAATCTAAGTGTCACATGATCTGTCATTACATATACACACATTTTTGAAAGGCCTCAGAGGCTGCAACATCTAAGCAAGGGGTAATCCTAACCAAACACTGCCATGAAGACCAAGGAACTCTCCAAACAAGTAGGGGACAATGTGGTTGAGAAGTACAAGTCAGGTTTAGGTTACAAAAAATATCCAAATCTTTGATGATCCCTAGGAGCACCATCAAATCTATCATAACCAAATGGAAAGAACATGATACAACAGCAAACCTGCCAAGAGACGGCCGCACACCAAAACTCACGGACCGGGCAAGGAGGACATTAATCAGAGAGACAGCACAGAGACTTAAAGTGGTTGAAAACCCTTACAACCAACTTTGACCTACAGGTAAGCCTAGATTAAACAAATACTGCAGCTGCTGACTTTTAAAATAGTGACACTTACCTGTCCAGCGCGCCCGCGATGTTGGCACCCGAAGCCGATCTCTAGATCGTCTCTCGGGTGCTGCCGCCGCCATCTTGGGTATGGGAATCAGGAAATGGAGCCTTTTCGGCTTCATTTCCCGGTTCCCTACTGCGCATGCGCGAGTCGCGCTGCGCAATAAGGACGGTCCCCGCTGCCTCTGGGATCTGTGTGTTTCCCAGCAGGCAGCGGGGCACTTGCGGAAAGGGGCGGGCACTTGCGGAAAGGGGCGTAATCTACGCCCCTTTCCGCAGAGAGCTATCCCGGAAGTGGGTGTAGATACCTGTACTGTACAGGTATCTGCACCCCCCTCCCCCCTGAAAGGTGCCAATTGTGGCGCCGGAGGGGGGGAGGGTTCCGATGAGCGGAAGGTCCACTTTAGGGTGGACCTCCGCTTTAAGGCTTACCTGTACGGTTTAGGAGATATTTACCCGAAGACAGCCACCGCTGTCTACGGCGCATGCGCCGTAGACAGCGGCGCACAAGCGCACTGGGGCAAGCCACAGATTGCGGCAATATGCCGCGAGTGACGTCATCGCGGCTCCGGCAAATCACAGCGCTGGAGCAGTGAGACCCGGAAGTCGCTCCGGGATACATGGCAGTGGCGAAGAGGAAGACGGAGGACCACTTCGGGGGCTTCGTTCTTAGGTAAGGTATGCATACTAGCTCATTATGCCTTTGCCTTACAGGGTGTGCTTTTAAAAAAAATATATATATTTGCCTTTACTTCCTCTTTAACGTAACCCTGGAGGAGCTGCAGAGTTCCACAGCAAAGACTGGAGTATCTGTACATAGGATGACAATAAGCTGTATGCTCCACAGAGTTGGGCTTTATGGCAGAGTGGCCAGAAGAAGGCCATTACTTTCAGCAAAAAACAAAATGGCACGTTTTGAGTTTGCGAAAAGGCATGTGGGAGACTCCAAAATGTATGGAGGAAGGTGCTCTGGTCTTATGAGACTAAAATTTAACTTTTGGGCCATTAAAGAAAACGCTATGGCGCAAACCCAACACTTCACATCACCCAAAGAACACCATACCCACAGTGAAACATGGTGGTGGCAGCATTATGCTGTGGGGATGGATGGTGATAAATACAGGGATATTCTTGAGCAAAACCTGTACCACTCTGTGTGTGATTTGAGGCTAGGACGGGGGTTCACCTTCCAGTAGGACAATAACTCCAAACACACTGCTAAAGCAACACTTGAGTCGTTTAAGGGGAAACATGTAAATGTGTTGGAATGGCCTAGTCAAAGCCCAGACCTCAATCCAATAGAAAATCTGTGGTCAGACTTAAAGATTGCTGTTCACAAGTGCAAACCATCCAACTTGAAGGAGCTGGAGCAGTTTTGCAAGGAGGAATGGGCAAAAATCCCAGTGGTAAGATGTGGCAAGCTCAGACTTATCCAAAACCACTTGAAGCTGTGATAGCTGCAAAAGGTGGCTCTACAAAGTATTGATTTTAGGGTGGGGGGGGTGTGAATCGTTATACACATTTACTTTTTCTGTTATTTTGTCTTATTTGTTGTTTGCTTCACAAAAAAAAAAAAAATCTTCAAAGTTGTGGGCGTGTTCTGTAAATTAAATGATGCAAATCCTCAAACAATGTATTTTTTATAAACAAGACCAAAAAACATACATACTATCTTTTCATATCACAATTTTTTTTTTTTCAAACAGAAGTGAGGGGAAAGGGAGAGGTTCAGGAGTTAACAGAGGATGTGACAAAGAATCAGAAACAAACAGTAAGACAAATCATGACAAATAATTTACAAGTACCTTGACTATTATATCTATCTTACCTATACAAGAACAAAAAACATACATACCATCTTATCATATCACTATCTTATCTAAGCTAACTTAAAAAAAAAAAAAAAAATTGGTATTTTTTACATTTATTTTAGAATAAAAGTGAGGGGAAAGGGTTCATGAGTTAACATGGGTTGTGACAAGGAATCTGAGACACACAGATAAGAAATTATTTAATTAATAATAAATTGCAGAGACATTGTAGATCTGTATGGATTATTTAAAAAATTTTATATTATTTAGTGTCACGCAAAAAACAAAAAGAAAACTGTCTTCCTCCTCCCCTAATAGCTGGCTAATCCCACTCCTTTTTTATTAGATGGTTAAGAAGTGATGCAAAAAAATATCCAATTCAGGTATGTGTTCTTAACCCGAAAAAGTGATTTTTTTTCTGGTTTCAGATTCCTCCAAATCTCCATTTTTTTTTTTGTGATCTGACTTCCTGTTGTGGGCTCTGGGCTTTGAAGTGTACATAGAGCAATGTATATACAGTAACTTAAACTAACGTGCACTGCTTGTTACAAACAAACAGAAGTGAAGGGGAAAAGGAGAGGTGTGGGAGTTCATTGAGGATGTTAAAGTACAAGGAAGTAGAAAAAAAAATTAAGAAATGAATTAATGAAAAATAGATAGCATAATAGATTTCCTAGTAAATGTGTATTGATTTTTACTGAAAAATAAGTATAGTGTTGCAAAAAAAAAAACAAAAAAAACGACCTACTCCTCCCCCTTATAGCCGACCAATCACCAATTTATTTTTTGAAAGATGGTAAAGAAGTGACACTAAACTCCGGTTTAAAAAAAAATGTGTTTTACTGTTTATATTTTGAGTTTGTTGCTACATTTTGTAGTCTGGTCTGGAGTGTTCACTTGAGAGGTAGAGGCTGCATCAAGATGAAGGGAGTCCTTTTCTGTGGAAATGGTCTGGAGTGCTCACCTGAGAGGTAGAGGCTGCATTAGGATGAAGGAGGAGGGATCAGCTCCTGCTGTATAGGGTGGTCGGCAAGTGGTTACGGTTTTAGTTGGTTTTGACTTGCCTTCCACTTAAACCGCTTCAGCCCTGGAAGATTTTACCCACCTTCCTGACCAGAGCACTTTATGCAATTCGGCACTGCGTCGCTTTAACTGACAATTGCACACAAACCAAATTGTTGTCCTTTTTTCCCCACAAATAGAGCTTTCTTTTGGTGGTATTTGATCACCTCTACTTTTTTTAATTTTATTTTTTGCGCTATAAACAAAAAATTTAAAAAAACTCAATATTTTTTACTATAATAAATATTCCCCAAAAAAAAATATATATATATATAAATATATTAAAAAAACTATTTTTTTCTTTCAGTTTAGACCGATATGTATTCTACATATTTTTGGTAAAAAATATATATATATTATATTGATTGGTTTGCGCAAAAATTATAGCGTCTAAAAAAATAGGGGATAGTTTTATGGCATTTTTATTATTATTATTTTTTTACTAGTAACGGTGGTGATCTGAGATTTTTATTGTGACTGCGACATTATGGTGGACACGTCAGACAATTTTGACACATTTTTGGGACCATTGGCATTTTTACAGAGATCAGTGCTATAAAAATGCATTGATTACTGTAAAAATGTCTCTGGCAGGGAAGGGGTTAACACTAGGGGGGCAATCAAGGGGTTGACTATGTTCCCTAGAGTGTGTTCTAACTGAAGGGGGGAGGGGACTGTGTATGGGAAGAGATAGATCGTTGTTCATACTCTGTATGAACAGACGATATGTTACTTCTCCCCTCAGAGAACCGAAATTTGTGTGTTTACACACACAGATCCCGGTTCTCCGTGTGCCCAGATCGATCGTGGGAGACCGGCTTCTATCACAACCGCTGGGCACTCACATTGGCTCCATGGGCAAGCAGGGTGCGCGTGCCCCTAGATACATAACGTCACTTCGCTGAGCCATTCTGCAGCAGTACAACTGCAGCGGCTGGTCAGCAAGTGGTTAACCAAAACACATTGAGGCTGATTTACTAAAGGAGTTGGGAATCTTGACACAGATTATGTGAATATTCACTTCAGTTATCTAATCGTGTGAAAGGCTAATTCCAGTTTACTTATTTCATCTGCAGCTGATGGGTAATTCAGGTGAATAGTCACAACATTTATTATGTGAAGATTTTAAATTCCTTTAGTAAACCAGTCCATATTGTTACAATGTGATTGTGAATAAAGCCTACAATCATGGTTTGCAAGCTTTATTCAGGTAGAACTGTCAACATATTCACCATGCATTATTATAATTTTCATACATTCACTTCTGAATTTAATTAAAAAAATCTAAATGTTGCATATATTCAAACTCTGTGCAGTAGAAAACACTTAACTTGCAGACTGCCCACCTCTATGGCAGTCATCGATTACTTTGTATTCCAGATCAATGAACTAGTAAAATAACCCCAGGCAATCCAGATACCCAAGAATATTTACTGTTATAATGCAAACCAATGACACCCCTTACTACACACAGCCTTGCAGATAGAAAAGGAATAATGGGACTGATGGTAAGGTCTTTGATCTTTATTCTTGTTACACAGTATCTCTGCCTGCAGCTGACAGTATAAACTTAGCAGGCAGCTGTTAAAGGATTAATGAAAATGACACAGTAGTGCAACCACCACCCACCAAGGATATGTACAAACTATCAATTAAAAGAACAGGCTGGCAGCTCTTTCCGAGAACATCTAGATTAGGAGTTGTTTTTTTACAGCTGCTCTAAAGCCTTAAATCTAGGACACATTTTGTGGCTTTGCTTTCAGGATCAAATACTAATATATGGTTCAACCACCTTGATTGGTTCTGCTTACTAAACATGTGACGAGAACACTGCATAACCTAACCCATTCCTTGTCAGATTTAGATAAAGGCTGTTTTTAGATTAACATATGTGGTCCCAAACTGGGAAGATTTTAGTTTGCTAAAGCACCATTTATTATAACAAATTGCCTTGCTTTTTGTTTATAGAATTTTTAATGAAATTCACCACACTTTTTTTTTTTTTGTCCATGTCAGTGCTTTTGATATTCTCCATCCTGTTCTGTCTACATGCACTTCCCTCCAGTGTTGGCTGCACGATTGCTCCGATAGTGGCAAAAGTGGACCATGCCTGCTGTGCGAGTGTCAGTATGGTTCACGTATAATTTTCTCCAGGGGCACACGCGACAGGCTGACACAGTAGCACAACTAGAAGACACTTGTCACATCATAACAAAAAAAAAAAAAAAAAAAAAACACACACACAACAATGAAACGCTGCATTGGTAGATAAAAAAAATAAAAATAAATAAAAGGATTGAAAGGAACTTTTGAAATTAGATGAACATGTTCAATTTTAGATTTTAGTATTTTTTTTTTTTTTACACGATATTAGTACATCTGTAGTAAGATTTTATGGAGAAAGGGGAAGATCTGCTAAATGACAACAGATATTTTCACAAGTTTCTGTCACTCAGGAGCCAACTCCATTTTCACAATACATCAGTTTAACCACTTGCCCACAGTGCTATAGTACTACAGTACCATTATCCAGTTCTGTGAGGTCGTGCCTGGACTTCCTTCCGAGAATGCACTTCCTGCCCCCTGGAAACACACATCAGAAAGTGTCTGCAATCAGGTTTAAGGGCCAATCACAGCAGCCCTTTACAGTGTGATCATTTGTGTCCAATGACAGCTGGTCACATGTAAACAGTATTGCAGGTTAACGTCTCTCTTTTCCTCACAGAGTGTGGCGGAAAGGAGAGCCAATCTGAAAGGGTACAGCATTTACATGGATTAACAGTCCCACTTAGTGAAGAAGAAAAATTACATATTTGCAAAATTTCATAACGAAAGAACATTTTATTTATTTATTTTTTTACATTTTTGGTCTTTAGTTTATTTAGCAGGGAAAAAAACAAAAAAACAAACAGTAGTGATTAAATACCACCAAAAAATAAATAAAAATTTAATTTGGGTAGTGTTGCATGACCACACAATAGTTATTCAAATTGTGAGGGCTGAAAATTTATAAGGAAGGAAGGTGGGACTTTATATGAGGCATACACCCCTGGAGATATCACAATATGCATGAAGGTGGGCGGTACTAAGTATATTAGAACTATGGATATTCCATGACAGCATTGCAAAACAGCAACTGGCAGTCATTGGTTTATTGATAAAGCTGAAAATTGGCTTGGGCAGGATGGGGGGTGAAAGTGACGATATTGAGGTAATCAGTTGAATCACTTGCATATTTCAGGTCACGTATGGCCACCCTAATGGCAAAGTAATGCATGTAAACTTGTATAGTAAACCGGGATCATTCTTTGTGGCACAATTGTAGCATAGATAAATCTAAATTACAATTCATGGGTGCAGATCTCTCATTCATGCACATGCAGCAGTTGGTAGATTTGAAGTGCTATTTGTACAGCACAACTACGTTTGTCAAGAGCAACACTATTAAACCCAAAAATGTAATATTGCAGTTTACCAACCATTGGATGTGGTGGCTGTATTTGTTTTTCTCCCTTTGTTTTCTTCTGATGATATGTTCAGTAACCCACCGCCTGTATTAGGGTGCCCCAATCTGGATGGAGAAAAGGGGGGACAGCAGCATTGTCAGTCTGGGGGGGGGGAAGGGAGTGTTAGACTAGACTGTGCTCTCTCCAGGCAAACCTGCCCTTGAAAGTAGTATGGCTTTAAAATAAAAACCAAATCATTTTTGCCTAGATGGCTGCAGCACTGATCCCAGTTGCAGCTGTTCCCTGCCACCTCTGACCAAGTGCTGAGCGATCAGACCACTGATTACTCAGCTCTCAATCTGCAGAGAACTGGTGATGGTCAAACAAGTTGACCATTATAGAAGTGGAGATATAGGAGATAGAGAGATATAGGAGATAGAGAGATAGATAGATAGGAGGGGAGAGAGGGGAGGGGGACTGTTCTCATGCACATCACTGGATAAAGATAGGAGGGGGGGAGCTGACACCAGATATGCAGCTGTCTGCTCAGAAGGCCCTAGGCCAGCCTTTTCTCAACCCTTTCAACACAGAGGCATAATTACTATATTTACAACTCATGATACATTAGTGTGATGATCAGTGGGAGGAATGCCCCTTACACTTGTGGTCATTGGGAAAAAATTGCCCCCTTACAGACCGCTAAAAGATCAATGGTAACTTATCGGAGAGGCAGAAATTGCTTAAGGAAACCCTAGCAACCTCTGTATTAACCCTGGTTGAGAAACAAAAACCCTGGCCCAGGCACCCTCACATACCTGCAAGTGCACTGTTGTTTTCCCAGGGGGTAATTTAAAAACAAAAAGGTTGATTTCTCAGGGTGCTGCTGGTCAAAATTGTTCCTAAATATTCCCTACAACATTAAAAATGTTAACTTTTTGAGCTACGTCACACTTTAACCCTTTTGCTCTCAGGCCCTGTGCTCCATTTTGTACACTCAGTTGGCCAGACCATTTTTGCAATTTTTCCTTGGTTTTTTTATCTTTCACTTATAGCTTTTAGCTGGTTGTAATCCGCTGATAGGAGTTATAGAATTGTTCAGAGTCTGCTGAACAATTCTGATAAGCTTATGGTCATTGAAGTGACCATAAGCTTATAGGAGAGGGAGAAAGAAGGTCCGTATGCCGTACTGACTTGGCCACCTGCATGCACATCTGTAAGTCTGTATGGACCTGACAGTGAAAGGGTTAAAAGGCTAATTTACACCTATGAGCGTGTTGTACATTTGATTTAGGGGTGCTTCCATTTCTAATGGGCCTCAAATGCACATCCACATTCTTAATATAATGAAGACAAGTAAAAGTGGGTTTAGGCCCATACACAGTGGGCAGTTTAATTTGTTGCAGTCAACAAAAGTTCATGTCTATCAAACCAGTCAACTTAGACAAGATATTGAAGTATATATAAAAACACCAGAAATGTCACTTCTAGCAGAAACAGAAGCTCAAACTGTACAATACAAAACAAAAAAGTTGATTTTTTATTCTTCCTCCAGAAAGTGATCATGGTCATTCAGTAAGGTAATGGTAATGCTTGTACATCTTCCATACAGTCATTGTACGAGTCTTCATATTCACTGTTTGGTTTGACCATTATAACACAAGTAGGTCGCTTGGAGCCAGCTGCAGCACCTAAATCCTGTAAGCAACAAGAATAAGGTTGGTAAATTACTGTTACATTAAAGGCCTTTTTCCACTTCGGTTATGTTCATGCATGTTATTAAATGAGCAGTTTTGAACATGTCACACCATTTTTCATGCATTACATTTTCGTCCACACAAAAACAAAAGCACCACAATGCATAAATTATAGTGCAAAAACATATCAAAACACATTAGTTGTAACCATGCAGACCAATGAAAAGTGTATCAGGCTTATTCTTCTGGCAAAAAGTCCCAGAAGAAAGCAGTGCTTTTCATTGGTCAGTGTGGTGACATGGTCGCACTAGCCAATGAGCGCTGTACGATGGATACTCATTCCAGAGCTGTGTATTGAGATGTATGGACCACTATACAACACCACAGGGCATCGTGCAAATGTGAAATTACCTTTTAAATGTACATATGTTATGGGAAAAAATTTGTTGAAATGGATGGTCTGATGACAGAACCTTTTAGTACCAAAACATACACCAATCAGCCATATTGTTATAACCACCCACCCAATATTGAGTAGGTTCCCCTTTTGCCAGCAAAACAGCCCAGACTTGTCAAGGCATGCTAGATCTCTGAAGGTATACTGTGGTATCTAACAAGGCTTCAGTACCAGATCCTTTAATGCCTGTAAGTTGGGAGGTAAGGCATTCATGGACCAGACTTGGTTTTTCTATCACGTCCTACAGATGCCAACCTGGATTGAGATCTGGATAATTTGGAGGCCAAGATAACACCTGAAACTCATGTTCAGACATTCCTGAACCATCTTTGCAGGGTGAATTATCCTGCTAAAAGAGGCTACTGCCATCAGGAAATATTTCCTTGAAGGGGTATAATTTGGTCAGTAAAAATATTTAGGTAGGTGGTACATGTCAAGTAACATCCACATGAATGGCAGGACCCAAGGTTTCCCAGCAAAACATTGCCCAAAGCATCACACTGCCTTTGCCAGCTTGCCTTCTTCCCATAATGCATCTGGGCACCATCACTTCTTCAGGTAATGAAATCAAATGAACCTGGCCATCCACATGATGTGATTCATCAGACCAGGCAACTTCTTCCATTGCTCCGTGGTCCAGAACTGATGCTTACATGTTCATGGTAGGTGATTTTTTTGGACACAGGTCAGCATGGGAACCCTCACCAGTCTGGTGCTACGCAATCCCATAAACAAAACTGCAATACCCTTTTTTTAATGTTTTCAAACACTTCACACATGTTCACTTGCTGCCCAATATATCCTCACGACTTTCAGATGCCATTGCAACGACATATTCAATGTGATTCACCTAACCCGTCAAAGTTATGGCTGATCGGCGCATGCTGTATTTGATGTTTAGTACCAATAGAGATGGCACATGCAGAAAGCCAATGCTCCCCGAGGTATGACAACTGCCTATTTGGTAACAGTGAGTTCATACATCCAAGTGTTCATTACAGTATCAAAAACAGAACTCCAAAAGCAAAAAATTAATAAAATTCCTCTCAATGCAGATAATCAGATATTTTTTTCCCCCCTAGCACAAGTCCTATGTGACCATTTCTTGTTAAGGGAAATCTGGGAACTGTCCTTGCCAATGACTGATACTGAGGCAATGGCAGGTTATGTCAGAACCCTGATGTCTTATCTGCCTCCAGTTGCACATGGGCCAAAGTAAAAGTTTACAGGCAGCTGATTACTTTTTCTACAATAAATGAAGCTGGTAAACTTTAGAAGCCTGTTTAAACCCTCCGATTTTCGTGATGTATAGTTATGTTCATAGCAGTGAAGAGGCAACCACTTCACTAAAGCTCCATATTTTAAAATGGCAAAGTGATAGCCATGGTGTTCTGGAGTTCCATTTTAAAAATGCACACAGAGCCAGAGTAGCTCTGTGCCTTTTCATCGCTGTAAAAGCCATCACAAATGTAAACAGCACTTTACAGAGAGCATCCCTTTTGAAGAAAAACCTTAAGAATGAAGATTTAACCAATGAAACGTAGACAGCAGCAGATATATCGGCCGATATTTGCCGTTTTTTAAATAATCGGCATCGGCCGATTGTGTTGATAAAAAGCCGATTCTACAGCGGGACTTTGAAATGACTTCTGTAAGAAGTCAGTGTGAGTTGCCCGAGTCGTCATAGCAACCCTTTCCTCCTCTCTGGGCAGACTGCCAAGAAAATAACTAAATGATACAATGTTTATACTTCTGAATGAATGAAGTCATCTCTGTGTGTAGAAGTTCTCAGTTTAACCATTTAAAGACTAAATCTTTTCTGACACTTGTTGCTTACAAGTAAAAATCCTGTATTTTCTGCCAAAAAATCACTTAGACCCCCCAAAAATTATATATATTTTTTTAGCAGAGATCCTAGGGAATAAAATAGCGGTTGTTGCAATACTTTATGTCACACGGCATTTGCACAGAGGTCTTTCAAATGCATTTTTTTGGGAATAAAATACACTATTTAAAAAATAAAAATAAAATAAAAACAGTAAAGTTAGCCCTTTTTTTTTTTTTTTTTTTTGTCCAAAAGTTTTGACTACCCGTTTTTATTTAATAGGTTTTTTTTTTTTTTTAATCTAGATCATACATACAAGTAAACTGATTGGAGGTTTGTTTTGTTTAATAAATGTTTAAAGCGGGAGTCCGCCGGGACTCGGCGTTTTTTTTTTTTTTTTTTTTTAAAGCCAGCAGCTACAAATACTGCAGCTGCTGACTTTTAAAATAGTGACACTTACCTGTCCAGCGCGCCCGCGATGTCGGCACCCGAAGCCGATCTCTAGATCGACACTCGAGTGCTGCCGCCGCCATCTTGGGTATGGGAATCAGGAAATGGAGCCTTTCGGCTTCATTTCCCGGTTCCCTACTGCGCATGCGCGAGCCGCGCAATGAGGACGGTCCCCGCTGCCTGTGGGATCTGTGTGTTTCCCAGCAGGCAGCGGGGCACTTGCGGAAGGGGGCGTAATGTACGCCCCTTTCCGCAGAGAGCTAGCCTGGAAGTGGGTGCAGTTACCTGGATTATCCAGGTAACTGCACCCCCCTCCCCCCTGAAAGGTGCCAATTGTGGCGCCGGAGGGGGGGAGGAATCCGATGAGCGGAAGGTCCATTTTAGGGTGGACCTCCGCTTTAAGTGTAAGAAATTTTCTGTATCACTTATGAAGGCTGCTTTCACACTGGAGCGGGCAGACGTTGATGGTAAAACGCAAGTTTTAGCGGCTCTTTACCATCATTTTAGCGGTGCTATTTGGCTGCTAGTGGGGCACATATAACCCAGCTAGCGGCCAAGGAAGAGGTTAAATGCGCCCATGAAGCACTGCTGCCAAATCGCATTGCATGCGCTTCGGCAGTGGTGCCCATTCATATCAATGGGCAGGAGTGGTGGAGAAGCGGTATACACCACTCCAAACGTGCTGCTTGCAGGACTTTTTTTTTTTAAGATCCTGCCAGCGCATCGCCTCAATGTGAAAGCACTCTGTCTTTCACACAGACTGCAGGGGAGCCATTTTGCAGGCACTTTACAGGCGCTATTTTTAGCCCAAAAGCGCCTTAAAAAACGCCCCAGTGGGAAAGGTGTGTTAGATCAAGGGGGATTAAAAATAAATAAATAAAATCGGCCTAACATATCGGCCCAAAAAAAATCGGCATCATATATCGGCTATCGGCCACCATGATTTCTAAATATCGGCATCGGCCAGAGAAAAACCCATATCGGTCGACCTCTATCAAATCCCCTCATTTCCATCCTCCCATTGTAAGACCTGTACATTGATGTACTGTATGTAGTGAACCATTACCAAGAAAAGAACAATGTGTGGGGAAACCATAATTCCAGGTGTTTATCGCACCACTTTCATGTGGTGTCTGCAATTGGTGTCAAAGTTAACATCACCCCAAATGCAGATAGCAAACGCAGTGTTACCACGCAATCCGGTTGCAGTGCGTTTTTTAAAATTAGTGCATAAACTACTTTTGTTACGATTCAGTGAAATTTCAGCCTATTCAAATGAACAAACTAAAAAACACACTGCACTCAAATCACACAGGAAAGGATTTCCAGGTGCAAGCAAGCCTTTAAAGGGGTTGTAAAGGATGCATTATGGTGAAAAAACACCTGGCAGTGACCGGCCCCCAGTCCCATTTTACTTACCTGATCCTCCAAACTTGTCCCACAGGGACACGTCTCTTGGCTAGGGAGTTCGGCTGTTGATTGGATAGATTGATAGCAGCGCAGCCATAGGTTCGTGCTGCTGTCAATCAAATCCAATGACGCGGTCACCAGGGCAGAGTCATGCATTCAACGTCTATGGACCCAGAATGCTGGACTTTCGGAGCGCACCCACAAGGTAACCCCCCCCCCCCCCCCCGGGATAGCACTTCTCCCAGGTGGTTATCTAATGTGGGGAGGACCCAAGAGAGCTGCTGAAGGACCCCGGAAGAGCAGGTTCGGGGGCCCACTCTGTGCAAAACGAGCTGCACAGTGGATGCAAGTATGACTTTTTTTTTTTTTTAAGTAACAAAGAAACCTTTAGTATCACTTTAAAGATTAGTAGCAAAAAATACAAGTTAACTAAAAACAGAATAACTGAAAAGGATTATAAATATTAAAATGACGGTGAAAGCCAAAAACACACAAAACAGCTCCCATGGAGCGATATTCAAAAGGTTTTTCTGAACACCAACTCAAAAAAAAAAAAAAAAAAAAAAAAAAAAAAAGGGGGGATTTTTTCATCCTACTTACCTTTAAAATCCTTTTCTTTGATTACATCAAGGGACACAGAGTCGGGCTAATATTCATGAACTACTGGGACGTCCCAGAGAAATGGCCTTGAGGGGAGGGAGACACCCTGCCAAACAATAGCGTTCAGAACTTATACGGCAGCCACTTGATAAAAATTTGTGAATGTATGCACTGAACACCAGGTGGCAGCCTTACAAATCTGAGCCACAGATAACTGATGACGAAAAGACCAGGAGGTTCCTACACACCTGGTAGAATGAGCTTGCACCCTAAAAGGAAGGAGCTTTACATTTCAGACCATAGGCCTGAATGACCAATTGACAGACCTAATTGGCAATGGAAGCTGCTTGCCCTTTCTTGGGTCCTTTTGGTAAAACAAAAAAGGAGTCTGAGTCTCAGATCTCCAGATCTAGACAAATAAACCTTGACTGCCCGGACAACGTCCAAAGAATGCAGTCCCCTCTCTTCCGCCGAACGAGGCTGACAGAAAAAAGGCGGCAAAATAACACCCCGATTTAAATGAAAGGCCGACACCACTTTTGGCAAAAAGGATGGAAGAGGTCGTAACACGACCCTGTCGTGGTGAAGGATCAAGTATGGTTTCCTGCACAAAAGGGCTGCCAACACCAAAACGCTTCTAGCCGAGGTGATGGCCATCAAGTCTAGCTTGAGTGACAGTAAGTCTAATGGAATTTTCTTGATTGGTTCAAGCGGTTGTTTCTGTAACACAGACAACACAAAGTTTAAGTCCCAAGGACACAAAGGTGACCTAATGGGGGGGAAGCAAGCAAGTTACCACCTGCATAAAGGTTTGGATCAGTGAATGGGAGGCTAAAGGCCTTTATGATAATACCGATAGGGTCGAAACTTAACCTCCGATTGTACTCAAAAAGGTAATCTCATTTCTACAGCTGACTGTAGAAAAGAGAATTCTCCCGATCACGCATTTCCGAGGATGCCATTTTCTGGCTTCACACCAAGCAATAAAGGTTTTCCAGACCTTAGGATAAAATTTTCCTAGTGACAGCTTTTCTAGCATTCAATAGGGTAGACACTACCAATCCCGAGATGCCACGGCCCTCTAACATCCTGACTTCAAATTTAGAGACTGTACATTGGGGTGGTATATAGGACCTTGAGACAGCAGATCGGGGTGACATGGAAGGGTCCATGGCTCATCTACTGTCAGTCTCAATCTCTGGGAACCAGCCCTTCTGGCCCAGGCTGGTACAACCAGAATGACTGGAACCCCTCCCCCTTTCCAAATCCTGCGCAAAAAATGTGGAAGGAGAGGGATTGGAGGGAACGCATAAACCAGGGAGTACTGTCTCCATGGAACTAACAGAGCATCTGCTCAGATTTCCAGAGAAGCCCTTGAACGGAACACAAATTGCTGTAGCTTGTTGTTGAAGCTGGATGCCAATAGGTCGGACTCTGGCCATCCCCAACACTGGTAAATTTTCTGGAACACCCCTGGGTGTAGGGACCATTCCCCTAGGCAGATCTGCTGGTGGCTGAGATAATCTGCCTGCCAGTTCTCTACTCCCACGAAATGGATTGCCAATATTATTGGCACATGTCCCTCTGCCCAGGCTAGTATGTGGTTCACCTTCAGAGCTGAATGACTCCTGGTACTGCCTTGGTGGTTTATAAAGGCCACTGCAGTGACATTGTTGGACTGAATCCCGATGGAGCTTTAGGACTGCCCTACCATCCAGGACCATAGGACCAGATGTACTTCCCTTAATTCCAGGACGTTGATGGGCAGGATCTGTTCTGTCCCTGACCATTTCCCCTGAGCTGTGAGCCTGAGAGACTGGCATCTGTAGTCAGTACTCTACAAGTTACCGTGAGAAAGGATTTTCCCTCGGAGGCTACCATGCTCCCTAGAAGACTCATAAAGAGCCGAATGGAGGGTTGTCTGGTGCCCCAAATCTGATGCACCTGAACCTTCAGGACACAGATCCTTACAGGTGGCAAGAATATTTTTGCTTGAACCGTATCTAGGATCAGACCTAAATACTTTAGACTTTGAGCTGGTTTCAAGGCCGACTTTTTGGTATTTATGATCAAGCCTAAGCTTTTCAAATACCGCACTGGGCATATTATGCTCTGTTCTAGAGCCTGTAATGAGTGATCTCTGAGAAGGGAGGTCGTCCAAATACCTGAGCACCTAAGGATCCCTTGGGCCCTTAAAAGACCCAGTACTGGTGCTAGGACCTTTGTGAACACCTGGGAGCTGTAGCCAGCCCGAAGGGTAGAGCCACAAATTGAGAGACGTTCCTCTCCTGCAAAACGTAGGAACCTCTAATCAGGCTAAAAGATCGGTATGTGTAAAAAAGCGTCTTTTATAATAGAAAGTCTCCCCTCTGGAGTGAGGCTACTACTGAGCAGACAGACTCCATCCGAAAGGACTGTATCAGTAGATACTTGTTCAGGGATATTAGGGCCAAAATGTGCCTTTTGTTCCAGTTTGGTTTCTGAACCATAGACAGGTTTGAGTAAAACCCTGTGCCCCTTTCAGATACCGGAATCTCTACAATCACTCCTTGATGCACTAGATGTAGTGCCCGAAGTAATACGTTTTTGCAAATGCATATTCGCCCTGGTGAACCAAGGCAAAATGGCACACCGTCATGCACCACCATACAGGTAAGAAACAGCCAAACAAGCAAAAAAGGTACACCTTGCAAACACCCACCAGCTAGCCCAAACCCCCCCCCCCCCCCCCCGTACAGACACCGCACACAGGCTCTAACTAGCTTGACTAATTGTTACAATCACTAGGACACCCCATAAGTAAAGGGGTTTCACTTATCCATCCAAGTGCAGGGCAGCCTAGAAACGAAGAGCCCAAACTTCACCCATTAAGGCGGATTTCTGTCACTCGAGGACCCTTTTCATGTTTAGGGTCCACTCCCTTGGACCTGTACAGCACACTGCAGAAATGCCTTAGCGCTGTGGTGTCCAGGGATTCCACTTCCCAGCATCCAGCACCCGGAGGCCGCATTACAGGCAAAACCTCGCAGGATCTTGAGTCTTCTTTGCGAGGCTCAGGTACCATTTATCTAAGCATATAAGCCTGTGTCAAATGGATCCGATTGGTCAATCCCTCGATTCATTTAAGAACCGTTTGTGAGACTAGAGACCTGGAGCTCAAACTAACCTTGACATCCACCTTGCAGACACTGGTAAAAAACTGAAGTGCTTCCTGTGTGGGAGGGGGATCAGTTCCTGTCTGAAGACCTTTGGTCTATCAGTGTCCAATCACCTGGTGATGGAGTATAACCCAGTACGTAATGAATATTAGCCCGACTGTCCCATGATGTATGAAAAAGAAATGCATTCCACAGAACACATTTTAAACTAATAATTGTATCTTCTAAATATCATCAGTTGGTTACTTACAGATTTGGAAGGGATGTATGCGTATGGAATTCCACGATCCTCACACATGACAGGAACATGGCAATAAACTTCAATGGGAAGGGTGTCTCCAGCAAGCACAACGATTCTGAAATATCACAAATTATTACACAGAGATAAAAAAATAAAATAAAGAGGCAAAGCCCTTTGAAAGATCACATTAATGGGAATTTTAAACTTTCAGCGTAAAAGAACTTTGTTCTGATGACTGGCATCCAAGGTTCAATTTAGGCTTCACTATTCTAACTTTACGCCAACTCAGCACTGTCCTAACAGCCAATAAAATATGGTCAATAATGACAAAGTACCAAACATACCGTATATACTCGAGTATAAGCCGAGATTTTCAGCCTCTTTTTTGAGGCTGAAAGTGCCCCCCTCGGCTTATACTCGAGTCATCGCTGTCTGCCCGCTCGATCAGCGTGTCGAGCAGACAGACAGCGGCCATTCTATTCAAAAGCCGCGCCTCCGGCTCCGCCTTCGCCTGTGATAGGCGGAACACTGAATTTCCCAGCAGCCTGTGTTCCGCCTATCACGGACATCGTATCATCCTCATACTACGGACGAGGATGATACGACGTCTGTGATAGGCGGAACACAGGCTGCTGGGAAATTCAGTGTTCCGCCTATCACAGGCGAAGGCGGCGGCGCAGCTTTTGAACTTTACAATGGCCGCCGACGAAGAGGGCACGGGACGGAGGCAAGGGAAGGCACGGCACGGGACGGGACGGGACGGCGGCAAGGCAAGGCAAGGCACGACACGGGACGGAGGCAAGGAGGCAAGTCACGGCACGGGACGGAGGCAAGGCACGGGACGGAGGCTCGGGACAAAGGTAGGCTGGACACACACACACAGGGATGGATGGATGGATGGAGACACACACACACACAGGGATGGATGGATGGAGACACACACACACAGGGATGGATGGATGGATGGATGGATGGAGACACACACACACAGGGATGGATGGATGGACACACACACACACAGGGATGGATGGACGGACACACAGGGATGGACGGACACACAGGGATGGACGGACACACAGGGATGGACGGACACACAGGGATGGACGGACACACAGGGATGGACGGACACACAGGGATGGACGGACACACAGGGATGGACGGACACACAGGGATGGACAGACACACAGGGATGGACAGACACACAGGGATGGACAGACACACAGGGATGGACAGGCATGTCTCACCCTCGGCTTATACACGAGTCAATAAGTTTGCCAGTTTTTTGGGGGGTAAATTGGGGGCCTCGGCTTATATTCGGGTCGGCCTATACTCGAGTATATACGGTAGCTTAAGTAAATTATGAACAAACCAATAAATAGCAATAAAGGTAAAACAAATGCAAGCTACTTGCATGTGACAAATGATGCCAAATCTATTAGATGTCAGCACAGTTCCAAACTGTATATATTTGAGAATGTCCTGAACCTGCAATATCAATACCATCTCCTTACAGCTACTTTCAGACTGAAAGTGCCCAGCGGTAAAGCTAGTGGCTTTTCGGCCACTAGCGGGGTGCTTTTAATCCCCACGAGTGGCCGAAAGGTTAAAAGCACCCCTGTTGCGGCACTGCTGAAGCGCTTTGCAGGCACTTTGGCAGCACTGCCCAGTCATTTCAATGGGCAGGGGCGGTTTAGGAGCACCGTATACACTGCTCCTCCCCGCACCAAAGATGCTGCTTGCAATACTTTTTCGAGCGTCCTGCAAGCGCATTGCTCCAGTATGAAAGCACTCGGGCTTTCACACTGGGGTGGCGTTTTTTCAGGTGCTATTTCTAGCACTAAAACGCCTCAGTGTGAGAGTAGCCTAAAGCATAAAACCAATGGCCTTATGCTGGCAGGTTCTGTGATGGCTTTCTCACACAACTCTTGAAGTTGGTCACAGCGGTACAAATAGCAGAAAGTAGGCGGCTACAGATTGACTACCTATTCCACTTTCAGAGGAAAGTGCTTTCCAAGTGTTCCCCCATGACAGATTCAAAATATGCACATAAAAAAAAAAAAAAAATTAAGTTTTATGTTATCTAGTATAAAAGATTTTCAACAAATGGAACAGTAGGTAAAATATGGCATATGGCACAGCAAGCCCAGTAAAGAATGAAATAAAAAAGGCAACAAATATGATCAAAGTATAAGTTCACCTTTTGGGAACATGTTACATACATTTTTAGGGTGGAACAAGTAACATGTTCCCAATGCTGCAGTCGCTGCCGATCCACCCCTCCCTGTGAAAGCAGTAAGGCGAGAAGTTTCCCAATATTAGATTTTTTTTTTTTTTAAATCAAAGCGGCCTTGTGGGGCTCCGCAATGTTGCAGTCCCGGAAAAAAAATACCACCAAAAGAAAACGCTGTATGAAAAAAAAAAAAAAAAAAAAGCCAATTTTGTTTCGGGTACAGCGTCACACAACCGTGCAATTGTCACTTAAAGTGACAGTGCCGCATCGCCAAAGAATGGCCTGGTCATTAGGGGGCAAATCCTTATGGTCCTTAAGTGGTTAAGCAAGTTCTTTTGCTGACCATGAATATGGCAGCTTTCAAGCAACTGGTGCAGCTGTGCATGGTAGCCAGCTTCTAACTTCAATTTTGTTCAACTAAGCTTTGACAATAAAACCTGGGAGCTGATTGGATTCTATGCATAGCTGCACCAGATTTTGTACTCAAGTGTTAATAAATTCTCTCATGTGAGCGACTAACTTACCCCTTTTCTCCTTTATTGATGAACTTCCTGCACCTCTTTTACACCTCGCCGAATATTCTTATGTTTGACAGCTGAAAAGAGGGGGGGGGAGGAAAAAGGGGGAAAATGAAAATTAAATGGTTGACAACCTGTTAGAGCTGCACAATCAAAAAAAATAAATAAATAAATAAAAAAAAGCTGTGATCTCAATTCAACCCCTCTGACAATCTATTGCAGAGTTTGCCGATTCTTTCATATAACAAGTGGAGAGACCAATCTGCTCACCCAGCTGTCAAAAGAAAACATCTAGGCAATCTACCAAGTTATTAAAATGAAACATTTTAACTAACTCTTCCTTCTAAGATCAAAGGTAAACTGTAAAGGAAAAAAAAAAAAACCCAGTCTTCCAAGTTTTTAAATAACATGTAAATGGAAGAAGTTTAACAACTTAAAGTCTAAAACTTTTTCTGACACTTGTTTAAGTTAAATCAATATTTTGCTAATAATTGCTAGAAAATTACTTGGAACCCCCAAACATTTATATTTTAGCAGAGACCCTAGGGAATAAAATGTCAATTGCTGCAATATTTTATGTCACACTGTATTTGCCCAGCGGACTTTCAAACGCATTTTTTTTGGGGGAGAAAAAAAAAAACACACTTCAATGTATAAAAAAAAAAAAATAAATAAAGGAAACAGTAAAGTTTAGCCCAATATTTTTGTTTTAACGCAAAAGATGATGTTACAACGTGAGAATCGTGATCTTCTAAGGAAAAAAAAAATTTGTGATTCTAATTTTAGCCAGAATCGTGCAGCTCTACAAGCTGTTAATACTCAAATATGCACCTGTGAAGTTTATGTAATTTACCACTGTGCTTTCAGATGCGAATAATCACTGAATGTCAAATTTGGGAAAGCAGGCACCTATTTTAGGTGTATTTCAAAAATGAACTTTCAAGAGGGATTCCACTGGGAAAAAAAATTATTAAAAGCCAATAGCTATAAAAATACTACAGCTGCTGACTTTTAATAAATGGACACTCACCTGTCCCAGGGTCCAGCGGTGTCGGCAGCTGAGGCCAATCGATCGGCTGCTGTCGCCATTCTCAGTGAGGGAATCAGGAAGTTTAGCGTTGTGGCTTTCACTTCCCCGGTTCCCTACTGCGCAAGTCGCGCAGCGGGAATGGTCCGCGCTGTCTCTGGGGCTCGGGTGTCTCCCAGCAGACAACACGCCGGGACAGGAAACAGCATAGATTCCCACGGGAGTCTATGCCCGTTAGTGGGTGCAAATAGCTGTCTTAGGTATCTGCACCCCCCTCCCCCCAAAAGGTGCCAACTGTGACGCGGGGGGGGGGGGGGGGTTCCGATGAGCGGAAGTTCCACTTTAGGGTAGAACCCTGCTTTAAGAAAGAACTGTAGCTTCGGTATGTAGATGCTGGAAGAGGAGTAACCAAGTATCACATCAAGAGATGGTAGTCTACTATACAAGAGCCTCTGCTGGCCAAAAATATATTGACACTGCTGTAATTAGACTGAAGAAACAGATACAGTGCATTCCAAGTGACAATCACCAGGGTTCTGCAAGTGACCAGAGCCTGGCCGCATGGATAAACGTGTAGGAAGGTGACTGACAGCATCTAGCACCACAAAAGCTATGCTGCTAATTTCCTTCCACCTTGATATGGCACCAGAGAAATATCCCAACTCCCACAAAGAGAGAGGGGGACAATGACATGTGCCATTTACTCCAGGGCGTGTACAAACAGCTCTTCACGTCTATTCAGCCGCTGCTCTACATGTCCATTCATACACACAGATCGGCAGCTCAGCCCTGCCCCCTCTTGACCAAAATAAGGTAATACACGTAAGCTAATAAGAAATAATGCTAGCCCTATGGGAGATTAACGTCTGGAAACCTCTCCCATGTGTACATGGGTTAGCAGAGCCCCAGCTTCACTAAAATACCATAACCAGCTGTGCATTATACAGGGAGACATATTGAACAAAGCCCTTCATAGGCAGCTCACACACCGCCCGCTCCATACCTTTCTTAATACACTTGTACAATCTCTTGGTAAGTTTCCGTCCCGCCATCGGCTGTGCGATGGGGTTGAGGTTGGTCAGCATCTCCTCATATGAGCGCTCCGGGACCTCGGCTGCGGTCTCCGCTTCCTCTTCTGCCTCCCGCCGCTTCTCTTTCTTCACCTTGGTCATCCTGGAAATCGACAGCTACACTCACACACGTGTACGCCACTCTTCTCTCCTACTTCCGGCTAAACACAACTTCCGGCGGATGTGCAGTGTGGGGAGGAGTCTGTGCTCCCTATAGCGCGTGACTGTGGGCAGAGTTGAGCTTTCTGCTCGCTGTAGAACATACAGACCTGGTGTCTTGTCGAATACTGTCCGCTAGTGATGTCCAGTTCATGAATGAATCGCTCTTTTGAATCGATTCATCTGACTGAACTGATCCGTTTAACCACTTGCCGTCCGCCCTATAACAAAATGACGGTGGCAAAGTGGTTTTATAATCCTGGTCGGACGTCATATGACGTGATCAGGATTATGTGCCGCTGCGCGCCCCCGGGGGGTGCGCATCGCGGCGATCGTTGTTGCGGGGTGTCAGTCTGACACCCTGCAACTACGATCCCGGTAAAGATCACAGTGTAAATAGGAAGAGCCGGTGATCGGCTTTTCCTCACTCGCGTCTGTTAGACGCGAGTAGAGGAGAACCAGTCGGCTGCTCCTCTGACGGGGGGGTCTGTGCTCATCGATTATCAGCACAGCCCCCCCGAGGATGCCCACACTGGACCACCAGGGACGCCACCAGACCACCAGGGATGCCGAGCACCAGGTATGCCACCCTAGACCACCAGGGATGCCAGTCAGTGCCACAATGGATGCCAATCAGTGCCCATAGTGGATGCCAATCAGTGCCCACAATGGGCATCACTGATTGGCATGCATTATTGTTTGGCACTGATTGGCATCCATTAGTAAAGTATATTATAATACAATGCCGCCTATCAGTGTCCATCCATGCCACCTATCAATGCCCATCTGTGCTGCCTACCCATGCCCATCTGTGCTGCCTACCCATGCCCATCTGTGCCGCCTACCCATGCCCATCTGTGCCGCCTATCCATGCCAATCTGTGCCACCTATCAGTGCCCATCCGTGTTGCCCATCAGTGCCGCCTATCAGTGCCACATATCAGTGTCCATCAATGCCACTTCATTGGTGCCACCTCATCGGTGCCCATCAGTGCCGCCTTATCATTGCCCATCAGTGTAACCCCATCAGTGAAGGAGAAAACTTACTTATTTATAAAGTTTTGAAACTGAAACCAAAAAAAAACATTTTTTTTTCAAAATTTTCGGTATTTTTTTATTTGTTTAGCAAAAAATAAAAACCGTAGAGGTGATCAAATACCACCAAAAGAAAGCTCTATTTGTGGGAAAAAAATTATAAAATTTTTTTAATTTGGGTACAGTGTAGCATGACCGCGCAATTGTCATTCAAAGTGCGTACAGCCACTGGCCAATACAATGTTGGTTATCTCAGCCGCTGGCTAATCCAGTGGGAGGTACCACAGCCACTGGCAGTTCTTACAGGAGGGTACCACAGCCGCTGCCCAATCCGACTGGAGAGAATCACAGCAGTTTGCCAATACCATCGGTGGGTACCATAGCTACTTGCAAATCCCACTGGAGGGTACCACAGCCACTGGCCAATCACACTGGAGGGTACCACAGCCACTGGCCAATCCCACTGCAGAGTACAGCAGTTGGCCAATACAACCCGGGGGTAGGAGAACCACTGGCCAATCCCACTGGGGGGTACCACAGCCGCTGGCCAATCCCACTGGGGGGTACCACAGCCGCTGGCCAATCCCACTGGGGGGTACCACAGCCGCTGGCCATTCCCACCGGGGGGTACCACAGCCGCTGGCCATTCCCACCGGGGGGTACCACAGCCGCTGGCCATTCCCACCGGGGGGTACCACAGCTGCTGGCCATTCCCACTGGAGGGTACCATAGCTGCTGGCCAATCCCACTGGAGAGTATCACAGTGATTGGCCAATACCACAGTGGGGTACCACAGCCACTGGCCAATCCCACTGGAGGGTACCACAGCTGTTGGCCAATCCCACAGGAGGATACCACAGCTGCTGGCCAATACCAAAGCTGCTGGCCAATCAAACTAGAGAGTATCACAGCGGTTGGCCAATACCACTGAGGGGAGTGTACCACAGCCGTTGGCCAATACCACTGGAGGGTACCACAGCCGCTGGCCAAACCCACTGGAGGGTACCCCAGTCACTGGCCAATACCACTGGAGGGTACTACAGCCATTAGCCAATCCCACAGGAGGGTACTTCAGTCATTAGCCAATCCCACAGGAGGGTATCACAGCCACTAGCCAATCCCACTGGAGGGTACCACAGCTGCTGGCCAATCCCACTGGAGATTACCACAGCCGCTGGCCAATTCCACTGGAGAGTATCGCAGTTGGTGGCCAATTACACCAGGGGGGGTTACCACAGCCGCTGGCCATTCCCACTGGAGAGTATCACAGTGGATGGCCAATACCACCGGGGGGGGGAGGGGGATACCACAGCCGCTGGCCATTCCCACTGGAGGGTATCACAACTGCTGGCCAATCCCACTTGAGAGTATCACAGCGGTTTGTCAGTACCACAGCCGCTGGCCAATCCCATTGGAGATTATCACAGTGGTTGGCCAATACCACCAAGGGGGTACCACAGCTGCTGGACAATCCCACTGAAGAGTATCACAGCAGTTAGCCAATACCACATTTGCTGGGCAATCCCACTGGAGAGTATCACAGTGGTTGGCCAATATTACCGGGGGGGGGGGGGGGGTACCGCAGCCACTAGCTAATCCTCCAGGAGGGTACCACAGCCACTAGACAATCCCACTGGAGGGTACCATAGATGCTGGCCAATCCCACTGGAGGGTACCACAGCTGCTGGCCAATCCCACTCGAGAGTATCATAGCGGTGGCCAATACCACCGAGGGGGGGGTAACTGCAGCTGCTGGCCAATCCCACTGGAGGGTACCACAGCCACTAGCTAATCCTCCAGGAGGGTACCACAGCCACTAGACAATCCCACTGGTGGGTACAGCTGTTGGCTAATCCCACAGGAGAATACCACAGCTACTGGGCAATCCCACTGGAGAGTACCAGAGCTGCTGGCCAATCAAACTGGAGAGTTTCTATGCTAATGAACAATGGAATCTAAAACACAAAAGAGTAAGTGCATACCTCCCAATTTTTTGAGATGGGAAAAAAGAGACGCACTGGATCCCTGTTGCCCAATCTATGACCCTTTGGCCTTTCAAATGATACCTCCACTCGAGAAGAGAAGTGGGGCTGCTCTGTGCAAACTCATTGCACAGAGCAGGTAAGTATAACATATTTAAAAAAATTGCCTTTAATAATTTAAATAAAAGAATTTCATAGAGGTGTACACGTCATACTAAAAAAGCAAAATATAGATTTGGTTCCAAAAGAGAGACAATGCTTGTTAATCAGGGACAGTTGGGAGCTGTGTAAATAGGAGACATTGTAGGTCAGTCCCATCTCTAAGAAACATACCCAGGCTGCTTGGGAATCAGGAGTTGAGGGCAGCAAAGTGTTTAAGGCCAAGCGGCATTGTGAGCACATGAGGTCACTCGCTCAGCACTAAGGATGAGCTCCGGCGTGTTCGCATACGCCACGTGCAGAGCCCACCAGGAGGTTGGCGGAGCGCTGCGGTAATCACAGGCAGTGAGAGATTGCCCCGATGCGCGGCTGCAGAGATTAGCCAATGTCTCACTGCCTGTGATTAGCGCAGCGCCGACTTCCTGTCGGGCTCTGCACGTGGCATATGCGAACACGCCGGAGCTTATCCTTACACAGCACAGACGCCATTCACAGAAAATGCAAAATGGAATACTTACCCTTCCATAATTTTCCTTTCCTGGTGCCTATTCATGGCAGCATATGCACAGTTAGTTTCTCTACCCTTGTCCAACCATGCATATGCTGCCATGGATAGGCACCTGGAAAGTATTTTCTGGTTGGACGAGGTGGGGAGGTAATGTCAAGGTTTCCACCTTGTCCAATCAGAGAGCGCTTTACATTCATTGAGAAGAATGCAAGTCGTTCTGTGAATGGTGGTTGTGCCAAGTAACCGACCACCTGAATTTAGTATACAAGAGTGCAGCAGCTTGGCATGGAACCCAGAACCAGAGCTGTGAGCACTATGTAGCGTCAACTACTACAGTGATTTCAAGCTTCCAGGTATGGAACATGCATACTTCCATTGGTAGACGCTGGACCCATATAACTATGCAATAAAGATCATACTTGGAAATCAGCATTAGGATGGACACGGTAAGAACTGACCTACAGCAAGAACTATAAGGCCAGCACTCACTTATCCATCAGTAAGGCCTAATCCGTGCTCACCACAATGGCCAGTGTCACTAAACTACAACTCCCAGCAGCCTCCTCTCTGCTCGCATCATCACCTCCGCGACGGCGCTTCCTTTCTAGGCTGTATTGTGTCCAGGAAAATGGCGACGGGGATCGGCAGTAAGTATTGTGGCGATGGCATATAAATAGTGATGATAAAATCCTATTGTCTGCAGGGTAACACGTATGGTTCTTTTAGAGGAGTTATATGACATGACGCTGAATGTGCTGTACTGGGTGTTTACACGTTTCTGTTCTCTGGTTAGAGCACAAGCTGCTGAACGCGGGACCCACCGAGCCATGGTCCATCCGGGAGAAGCTGTGCCTCGCATCCTCAGTCATGCGCAGCGGCGACCAGAACTGGTGAGCGATGTGACCACAGGAGTCCCCTGTTATTGTGTCCTTGTTGTGGGAAGGGGGACAGTGACTGGGGGGGGGGTAGTGCTGCCACACACTGTAGGGGGACAGTGACTGGGGGGGGGGGGGTAGTGCTGCCACACACTGTAGGGGGACAGTGACTGGGGGGGGGGGTAGTGCTGCCACACACTGTAGGGGGACAGTGACTGGGGGGGGGGGGGGGGTAGTGCTGCCACACACTGTAGGGGGACAGTGACTGGGGGGGGGGGGTAGTGCTGCCACACACTGTAGGGGGACAGTGACTGGGGGGGGGGGGGGGTAGTGCTGCCACACACTGTAGGGGGACAGTGACTGGGGGGGGGGGGGGGTAGTGCTGCCACACACTGTAGGGGGACAGTGACTGGGGGGGGGGGGTAGTGCTGCCACACACTGTAGGGGGACAGTGACTGGGGGGGGGGGGTAGTGCTGCCACACACTGTAGGGGGACAGTGACTGGGGGGGGGGGGGGTAGTGCTGCCACACACTGTAGGGGGACAGTGACTGGGGGGGGGGGGGGTAGTGCTGCCACACACTGTAGGGGGACAGTGACTGGGGGGGGGGGGGGTAGTGCTGCCACACACTGTAGGGGGACAGTGACTGGGGGGGGGGGGGGTAGTGCTGCTACACACTGTAGGGGGACAGTGATTGTGGGGTGGCGGGGGTAGTGCTGCCACACACTGTAGGGGGACAGTGACTGGGGGGGGGGGGTAGTGCTGCCACACACTGTAGGGGGACAGTGACTGGGGGGGGGGTAGTGCTGCCACACACTGTAGGGGGACAGTGACTGGGGGGGGGGGTAGTGCTGCCACACACTGTAGGGGGACAGTGACTGGGGCGGGGGGGGGGGTGCTGTCACACAGTGACTGGGGGGGTAGCGCCGTCACACACTGCAGGGGGACAGTGACTGGGGGGGGGGGGGGGGTAGCGCCGTCACACACTGCAGGGGGACAGTGACTGGGGGACAGTGACGGGGGGGGGGTAGTGCTGCCACACACTGTAGGGGGACAGTGACTGGGGGACAGTGACGGGGGGGGGGGGGTAGTGCTGTCACACACTGTAGGGGGACAGTGACGGGGGGGGGGGGGGGTAGTGCTGTCACACACTGTAGGGGGACAGTGACTGGGGCGGGGGGGGGGGTAGTGCTGCCACACACTGTAGGGGGACAGTGACTGGGGCGGGGGGGGGGGGGTAGTGCTGCCACACACTGTAGGGGGACAGTGACTGGGGCGGGGGGGGTGGGTAGTGCTGCCACACACTGTAGGGGGACAGTGACTGGGGGGGACAGTGCTGTCACACACTGTAGGGGGACAGTGACTGGGGGGGTAGTGCTGTCACACTGTAGGGGGACAGTGACTGGGGGGGGTAGTGCTGTCACACTGTAGGGGGAAAGTGACTGGGGGGGGGGGTAGTGCTGCCACACACTGTAGGGGGACAGTGACTGGGGGGGGGGGGGTAGTGCTGCCACACACTGTAGGGGGACAGTGACTGGGGGGGGGGGGGGTAGTGCTGCCACACACTGTAGGGGGACAGTGACTGGGGGGGGGGGGTAGTGCTGCCACACACTGTAGGGGGACAGTGACTGGGGGGGGGGGGGGTAGTGCTGCCACACACTGTAGGGGGACAGTGACTGGGGGGGGGGGGTAGTGCTGCCACACACTGTAGGGGGACAGTGACTGGGGGGGGGGTAGTGCTGCCACACACTGTAGGGGGACAGTGACTGGGGGGGGGGTAGTGCTGCCACACACTGTAGGGGGACAGTGACTGGGGGGGGGGGGTAGTGCTGCCACACACTGTAGGGGGACAGTGACTGGGGGGGGGGGGGTAGTGCTGCTACACACTGTAGGGGGACAGTGACTGTGGGGTGGCGGGGGTAGTGCTGCCACACACTGTAGGGGGACAGTGACTGGGGGGGGGGGGTAGTGCTGCCACACACTGTAGGGGGACAGTGACTGGGGGGGGGGTAGTGCTGCCACACACTGTAGGGGGACAGTGACTGGGGGGGGGTAGTGCTGCCACACACTGTAGGGGGACAGTGACTGGGGCGGGGGGGGGGGTGCTGTCACACAGTGACTGGGGGGGTAGCGCCGTCACACACTGCAGGGGGACAGTGACTGGGGGGGGGGGGGTAGCGCCGTCACACACTGCAGGGGGACAGTGACTGGGGGACAGTGACGGGGGGGGGGGGGTAGTGCTGCCACACACTGTAGGGGGACAGTGACTGGGGGACAGTGACGGGGGGGGGGGGGTAGTGCTGTCACACACTGTAGGGGGACAGTGACGGGGGGGGGGGGGGGTAGTGCTGTCACACACTGTAGGGGGACAGTGACTGGGGCGGGGGGGGGGGGGGGTAGTGCTGCCACACACTGTAGGGGGACAGTGACTGGGGCGGGGGGGGGGGGGGGTAGTGCTGCCACACACTGTAGGGGGACAGTGACTGGGGCGGGGGGGTGGGTAGTGCTGCCACACACTGTAGGGGGACAGTGACTGGGGGGGACAGTGCTGTCACACACTGTAGGGGGACAGTGACTGGGGGGGTAGTGCTGTCACACTGTAGGGGGACAGTGACTGGGGGGGGTAGTGCTGTCACACTGTAGGGGGACAGTGACTGGGGGGGGGGGGTAGTGCTGCCACACACTGTAGGGGGACAGTGACTGGGGGGGGGGGTAGTGCTGCCACACACTGTAGGGGGACAGTGACTGGGGGGGGGGTAGTGCTGCCACACACTGTAGGGGGACAGTGACTGGGGGGGGGGGGTAGTGCTGCCACACACTGTAGGGGGACAGTGACTGGGGGGGGGGGGTAGTGCTGCCACACACTGTAGGGGGACAGTGACTGGGGGGGGGGGGGTAGTGCTGCCACACACTGTAGGGGGACAGTGACTGGGGGGGGGGGTAGTGCTGCCACACACTGTAGGGGGACAGTGACTGGGGGGGGGGGGGGGGGTAGTGCTGCCACACACTGTAGGGGGACAGTGACTGGGGGGGGGGGTAGTGCTGCCACACACTGTAGGGGGACAGTGACTGGGGGGGGGGGTAGTGCTGCCACACACTGTAGGGGGACAGTGACTGGGGGGGGGGGGGTAGTGCTGCCACACACTGTAGGGGGACAGTGACTGGGGGGGGGGGGGTAGTGCTGCCACACACTGTAGGGGGATAGTGACTGGGGGGGGGGGTAGTGCTGCCACACAGTGACTGGGGGGTAGCGCCGTCACACACTGCAGGGGGACAGTGACTGGGGGGGGGGGGTAGCGCCGTCACACACTGCAGGGGGACAGTGACTGGGGGACAGTGACGGGGGGGGGGGGGTAGTGCTGCCACACACTGTAGGGGGACAGTGACTGGGGGACAGTGACGGGGGGGGGGGGGGGTAGTGCTGTCACACACTGTAGGGGGACAGTGACGGGGGGGGGGGGGGGTAGTGCTGTCACACACTGTAGGGGGACAGTGACTGGGGCGGGGGGGGGGGTAGTGCTGCCACACACTGTAGGGGGACAGTGACTGGGGCGGGGGGGGGGTAGTGCTGCCACACACTGTAGGGGGACAGTGACTGGGGCAGGGGGGGGGGGTAGTGCTGCCACACACTGTAGGGGGGACAGTGACTGGGGCGGGGGGGGGGGGGGTAGTGCTGCCACACACTGTAGGGGGACAGTGACTGGGGGGGACAGTGCTGTCACACACTGTAGGGGGACAGTGACTGGGGGGGTAGTGCTGTCACACTGTAGGGGGACAGTGACTGGGGGGGGTAGTGCTGTCACACTGTAGGGGGACAGTGACGGGGGGGGGGACAGTGCTGTCACACACTGTAGGGGGACAGTGACGGGGGGGGGGGGTAGTGCTGTCACACACTGTAGGGGGACAGTGACGGGGGGGGGGGGGTAGTGCTGTCACACACTGTAGGGGGACAGTGACGGGGGGGGGGGTAGTGCTGTCACACACTGTAGGGGGACAGTGACTGGGGGGGGGGGGTAGTGCTGCCACACACTGTAGGGGGACAGTGACTGGGGGGGGGGGTAGTGCTGCCACACACTGTAGGGGGACAGTGACTGGGGGGGGGGGTAGTGCTGCCACACACTGTAGGGGGACAGTGACTGGGGGGGGGGGGGTAGTGCTGCCACACACTGTAGGGGGACAGTGACTGGGGGGGGGGGGGGTAGTGCTGCCACACACTGTAGGGGGACAGTGACTGGGGGGGGGGTAGTGCTGCCACACACTGTAGGGGGACAGTGACTGGGGGGGGGGGTAGTGCTGCCACACACTGTAGGGGGACAGTGACTGGGGGGGGGGGGGGTAGTGCTGCCACACACTGTAGGGGGACAGTGACTGGGGGGGGGGGGGGTAGTGCTGCCACACACTGTAGGGGGATAGTGACTGGGGGGGGGGTAGTGCTGCCACACAGTGACTGGGGGGGTAGCGCCGTCACACACTGCAGGGGGACAGTGACTGGGGGGGGGGGTAGCGCCGTCACACACTGCAGGGGGACAGTGACTGGGGGACAGTGACGGGGGGGGGGGTAGTGCTGCCACACACTGTAGGGGGACAGTGACTGGGGGACAGTGACGGGGGGGGGGGGGTAGTGCTGTCACACACTGTAGGGGGACAGTGACGGGGGGGGGGGGGGTAGTGCTGTCACACACTGTAGGGGGACAGTGACTGGGGCGGGGGGGGGGGGGTAGTGCTGCCACACACTGTAGGGGGACAGTGACTGGGGCGGGGGGGGGGGGTAGTGCTGCCACACACTGTAGGGGGACAGTGACTGGGGCGGGGGGGGGGGGGGGGTAGTGCTGCCACACACTGTAGGGGGACAGTGACTGGGGCGGGGGGGGGGGTAGTGCTGCCACACACTGTAGGGGGACAGTGACTGGGGGGGACAGTGCTGTCACACACTGTAGGGGGACAGTGACTGGGGGGTAGTGCTGTCACACTGTAGGGGGACAGTGACTGGGGGGGGTAGTGCTGTCACACTGTAGGGGGACAGTGACGGGGGGGGGGGGTAGTGCTGTCACACACTGTAGGGGGACAGTGACGGGGGGGGGGGGGGGTAGTGCTGTCACACACTGTAGGGGGACAGTGACGGGGGGGGGGGGTAGTGCTGTCACACACTGTAGGGGGACAGTGACGGGGGGGGGGGTAGTGCTGTCACACACTGTAGGGGGACAGTGACGGGGGGGGGGGGGTAGTGCTGTCACACACTGTAGGGGGACAGTGACGGGGGGGGGGGGTAGTGCTGTCACACACTGTAGGGGGACAGTGACGGGGGGGGGGTAGTGCTGTCACACACTGTAGGGGGACAGTGACGGGGGGGGTAGTGCTGTCACACACTGTAGGGAGACAGTGACGGGGGGGGGGGGGGGGGGTAGTGCTGTCACACACTGTAGGGGGACAGTGACGGGGGGGGGGGGGGGGGTAGTGCTGTCACACACTGTAGGGGGACAGTGACTGGGGGGGACAGTGCTGTCACACACTGTAGGGGGACAGTGACTGGGGGGGTAGTGCTGTCACACTGTAGGGGGACAGTGACTGGGGGGGGTAGTGCTGTCACACTGTAGGGGGAAAGTGACTGGGGGGGGGGGTAGTGCTGCCACACACTGTAGGGGGACAGTGACTGGGGGGGGGGGGGGTAGTGCTGCCACACACTGTAGGGGGACAGTGACTGGGGGGGGGGGGGTAGTGCTGCCACACACTGTAGGGGGACAGTGACTGGGGGGGGGGGGTAGTGCTGCCACACACTGTAGGGGGACAGTGACTGGGGGGGGGGGTAGTGCTGCCACACACTGTAGGGGGACAGTGACTGGGGGGGGGGGGTAGTGCTGCCACACACTGTAGGGGGACAGTGACTGGGGGGGGGGTAGTGCTGCCACACACTGTAGGGGGACAGTGACTGGGGGGGGGGGTAGTGCTGCCACACACTGTAGGGGGACAGTGACTGGGGGGGGGGGGTAGTGCTGCCACACACTGTAGGGGGACAGTGACTGGGGGGGGGGGGTAGTGCTGCTACACACTGTAGGGGGACAGTGACTGTGGGGTGGCGGGGGTAGTGCTGCCACACACTGTAGGGGGACAGTGACTGGGGGGGGGGGGGTAGTGCTGCCACACACTGTAGGGGGACAGTGACTGGGGGGGGGGGTAGTGCTGCCACACACTGTAGGGGGACAGTGACTGGGGGGGGGGTAGTGCTGCCACACACTGTAGGGGGACAGTGACTGGGGCGGGGGGGGGGGTGCTGTCACACAGTGACTGGGGGGGTAGCGCCGTCACACACTGCAGGGGGACAGTGACTGGGGGGGGGGGGGGTAGCGCCGTCACACACTGCAGGGGGACAGTGACTGGGGGACAGTGACGGGGGGGGGGGGGGTAGTGCTGCCACACACTGTAGGGGGACAGTGACTGGGGGACAGTGACGGGGGGGGGGTAGTGCTGTCACACACTGTAGGGGGACAGTGACGGGGGGGGGGGGGGGTAGTGCTGTCACACACTGTAGGGGGACAGTGACTGGGGCGGGGGGGGGGGGGGGTAGTGCTGCCACACACTGTAGGGGGACAGTGACTGGGGCGGGGGGGGGGGGGGTAGTGCTGCCACACACTGTAGGGGGACAGTGACTGGGGCGGGGGGGGTGGGTAGTGCTGCCACACACTGTAGGGGGACAGTGACTGGGGGGGACAGTGCTGTCACACACTGTAGGGGGACAGTGACTGGGGGGGTAGTGCTGTCACACTGTAGGGGGACAGTGACTGGGGGGGGTAGTGCTGTCACACTGTAGGGGGACAGTGACTGGGGGGGGGGGGGGTAGTGCTGCCACACACTGTAGGGGGACAGTGACTGGGGGGGGGGTAGTGCTGCCACACACTGTAGGGGGACAGTGACTGGGGGGGGGGGTAGTGCTGCCACACACTGTAGGGGGACAGTGACTGGGGGGGGGGGGGGGTAGTGCTGCCACACACTGTAGGGGGACAGTGACTGGGGGGGGGGGGTAGTGCTGCCACACACTGTAGGGGGACAGTGACTGGGGGGGGGGGGGGGTAGTGCTGCCACACACTGTAGGGGGACAGTGACTGGGGGGGGGGGTAGTGCTGCCACACACTGTAGGGGGACAGTGACTGGGGGGGGGGTAGTGCTGCCACACACTGTAGGGGACAGTGACTGGGGGGGGGGTAGTGCTGCCACACACTGTAGGGGGACAGTGACTGGGGGGGGGGTAGTGCTGCCACACACTGTAGGGGGACAGTGACTGGGGGGGGGGGGTAGTGCTGCCACACACTGTAGGGGGACAGTGACTGGGGGGGGGGGGGTAGTGCTGCCACACACTGTAGGGGGATAGTGACTGGGGGGGGGGTAGTGCTGCCACACAGTGACTGGGGGGGTAGCGCCGTCACACACTGCAGGGGGACAGTGACTGGGGGGGGGGTAGCGCCGTCACACACTGCAGGGGGACAGTGACTGGGGGACAGTGACGGGGGGGGGGGGGTAGTGCTGCCACACACTGTAGGGGGACAGTGACTGGGGGACAGTGACGGGGGGGGGGGGGGGGTAGTGCTGTCACACACTGTAGGGGGACAGTGACGGGGGGGGGGGGGGGGTAGTGCTGTCACACACTGTAGGGGGACAGTGACTGGGGCGGGGGGGGGGGGTAGTGCTGCCACACACTGTAGGGGGACAGTGACTGGGGCGGGGGGGGGGGGTAGTGCTGCCACACACTGTAGGGGGACAGTGACTGGGGCGGGGGGGGGGGGGGGGTAGTGCTGCCACACACTGTAGGGGGACAGTGACTGGGGCGGGGGGGGGGGGGTAGTGCTGCCACACACTGTAGGGGGACAGTGACTGGGGGGGACAGTGCTGTCACACACTGTAGGGGGACAGTGACTGGGGGGGTAGTGCTGTCACACTGTAGGGGGACAGTGACTGGGGGGGGTAGTGCTGTCACACTGTAGGGGGACAGTGACGGGGGGGGGGGTAGTGCTGTCACACACTGTAGGGGGACAGTGACGGGGGGGGGGGGGGTAGTGCTGTCACACACTGTAGGGGGACAGTGACGGGGGGGGGGGGGGGGTAGTGCTGTCACACACTGTAGGGGGACAGTGACGGGGGGGGGTAGTGCTGTCACACACTGTAGGGGGACAGTGACGGGGGGGGGGTAGTGCTGTCACACACTGTAGGGGGACAGTGACGGGGGGGGGGGGGTAGTGCTGTCACACACTGTAGGGGGACAGTGACGGGGGGGGGTAGTGCTGTCACACACTGTAGGGGGACAGTGACGGGGGGGGTAGTGCTGTCACACACTGTAGGGAGACAGTGACGGGGGGGGGGGGTAGTGCTGTCACACACTGTAGGGGGACAGTGACGGGGGGGGGGGGGGTAGTGCTGTCACACACTGTAGGGGGACAGTGACGGGGGGGGGGGGTAGTGCTGTCACACACTGTAGGGGGACAGTGACGGGGGGGGGGTAGTGCTGTCACACACTGTAGGGAGACAGTGACGGGGGGGGGGTAGTGCTGTCACACACTGTAGGGGGACAGTGACGGGGGGGGGGTAGTGCTGTCACACACTGTAGGGGGACAGTGACGGGGGGGGGGTAGTGCTGTCACACACTGTAGGGAGACAGTGACGGGGGGGGGTAGTGCTGTCACACACTGTAGGGGGACAGTGACGGGGGAGTGGTGCTGTCACACACTGCAGGGGGGCAGTGACTGGGGGGGGAGTGGTGCTGTCACACACTGCAGGGGGGCAGTGACTGGGGGGGGAGTGGTGCTGTCACACACTGCAGGGGGGCAGTGACTGGGGGGGGGGGAGTGGTGCTGTCACACACTGCAGGGGGGCAGTGACTGGGGGGGGGGAGTGGTGCTGTCACACACTGCAGGGGGGCAGTGACTGGGGGGGGGAGTGGTGCTGTCACACACTGCAGGGGGGCAGTGACTGGGGGGGGGGGAGTGGTGCTGTCACACACTGCAGGGGGGCAGTGACTGGGGGGGGGGTAGTGCTGTCACACACTGTAGGGAGACAGTGACGGGGGGGGGGGGTAGTGCTGTCACACACTGTAGGGGGACAGTGACGGGGGAGTGGTGCTGTCACACACTGCAGGGGGGCAGTGACTGGGGGGGGAGTGGTGCTGTCACACACTGCAGGGGGGCAGTGACTGGGGGGGGGAGTGGTGCTGTCACACACTGCAGGGGGGCAGTGACTGGGGGGGGGAGTGGTGCTGTCACACACTGCAGGGGGGCAGTGACTGGGGGGGGGAGTGGTGCTGTCACACACTGCAGGGGGGCAGTGACTGGGGGGGGGGGGAGTGGTGCTGTCACACACTGCAGGGGGGCAGTGACTGGGGGGGGGGAGTGGTGCTGTCACACACTGCAGGGGGGCAGTGACTGGGGGGGGGGAGTGGTGCTGTCACACACTGCAGGGGGGCAGTGACTGGGGGGGGGGAGTGGTGCTGTCACACACTGCAGGGGGGCAGTGACTGGGGGGGGGGAGTGGTGCTGTCACACACTGCAGGGGGGCAGTGACTGGGGGGGGGAGTGGTGCTGTCACACACTGCAGGGGGGCAGTGACTGGGGGGGGGAGTGGTGCTGTTACTGCAGGGGGGGGCAGTGACTGGGGGGGAGTGGTGCATGTCACACACTGCAGGGGGGCAGTGACTGGGGGGGGAGTGGTGCTGTCACACACTGCAGGGGGGCAGTGACTGGGGGGGGGAGGTGGGTGCTGTCACACACTGCAGGGGGGCAGTGACTGGGGGGGGGGAGTGGTGCTGTCACACACTGCAGGGGGGCAGTGACTGGGGGGGGGAGTGGTGCTGTCACACACTGCAGGGGGGCAGTGACTGGGAGGGAGTGGTGCTGTCACACACTGCAGGGGGGCAGTGACTGGGGGGAGTGGTGCTGTCACACACTGTAGGGGGACAGTGACTGGGGGGGGGGGTAGTGCTGTCACACACTGTAGGGGGACAGTGACTGGGTGGGTAGTGCTGCCACACACTGCAGGGGGACAGTGACTGGGGGGTTCCTGTCACACACTGCATGGAGCACAGTGACTGGGGGGAGGGGGGTGGCTGTCACATACTGCAGGGGGACAGTGACTGGGGGGGGGGGGCTTCCTGTCACACACTATAGGGGGAGGGCGGATGGTGCTGTCACACGCTACTGGGGCATAGTGACTGGGGGAGGGTGGATGGTGCTGTCGCACACTGGCAGGGGAAAGTAGGTAGAACGAAAGAAGATTGTACCGTTAGATTGTAATATGTGTGGTGAGCATAAAACAAAACATAAGCTTTTTGACTAATATATATATATATATAAAATGCTCTTTTCAAAACATGCACAAATGTGAATAAATCTAAAGTAGTCAGACATCACTGCTGCGTGGTGGTTGTCAGAGCCCCTTATACAGACATTACTGGTTCCAGCCTTACTGCTGGGGAATTATAGACCACTTTTCAATTATTTATATTCAAACCTGAAGTCCAGACAGATATAAAAGGCACAACTGCAAGATATATATATATATATATATATATATATATATTATATATTAATGCAAGTAGTGTTCGTACCTGAATTTGACCTGGTATCAGCCTGCTGGAGTGTGAGAGGAACAAGGAGTCAATCCGTTGATGTGCTGTCAAACAGCAGATTTGTATGAGAAGAAAGAGAGATGAGTGCGTCGTTGTTCTGGTTCTCCTTTCACTGTCCCCTGACGGGCAGGGGCGGGTTCAGAAGATGGCTCAAAGAAAGTGGTTGAATGTAGCAGCACAAGCCTGATCATTGCGACTGTCAGGAACACCAGGGATTTCACACAGAGAACAGGATTCTCTTTTTCATATGGTACAGCAGGCACATATCAGAATATGAAATGTTGGGTTTACATATTCTTTAAATAAAATGTTTCCAAAATGGAGTTCGGCTACAAAAGTGTAACGTTCTCCATAGCTGTCTTCATGTGATTCTGTTGAAGTTAATAGATCAGATTCTTGACTTTCAAAAAAACAAAAATGCACAGAAATAGTAGAATATGTTCCTATGTTTATGTTTTAGGGTGTCTGTAAGCCGCGCCATCAAACCATTTGCAGAACCAGGGCGCCCTCCTGATTGGTTCTCCCAAAAAGTAAGTACATGAATGTGTATAAATTACGTTTTGTTGTTATCCAAATTGCAATTTCTACTGGGAGCTGTTGTCTTTTAACTTTGTATACAGTAGCAAATGGAAAACCCCTGTCAGTTCATTTTTGTCTGTCTGTGTCCCGCTGAAAATATTTCTGTTCACTTCCTGTACTAGAGATGCAACAGGGAATGAGAAGATAACTCTCCAAACTTTGAGGGCTTCCAATCTTGAACAGTTGTTACTGGACCATTTGATCACTTTGGATAATTTATCCACACCTTTTGCTCTGGTGACAACTAGTTTTAGCTCCCTTTCTGTCTCCATGAAAATTGTCACCAGGACAGATAGAGGGATCAGTCGCCCTAAAGGGGAAACACAGTAGAGGGGTTCAATCCTTCCCCACAATCTAAAACTAAAAAAAAATATATAGGGACCAATTTTAACAATCGCATTTTTTGGGGGGAAATTGTCAGTGGCTACAATTAACAACACTGGAATGTTTTTACACGTTATTATAAATTGTAGATAATGTGATTCTCTTTAACTATAAAAAACAAACATGCCATACTTACCTGCTCTGTGTAGTGGTTTTGCACAGAGCAGCCCAGATCCTCCTCTCCTCGGGTCCATCTTTGGCACTCCTGGCTTCTTCCTTCTGTTGAGTGCCCTCACAGCATGTGGCTTGCTATGGAGGCACCCGAGTCGAGCCAAAACTCCATGTGTTTATTCAGACATGGAGCCCCAGACAAGGCCCACTCCCTTTCTCTCCTCATTAGTTGACTGACTTTGACAGCAGTGGGAGCCACTGGCTGTTTCAGCCAGTAAAGAGGGGAGTCCCGGACAGCCAAGTTTCTCGTGCAAGATCACTGGATCTAGATGGGACTCAGGTAAGTATCAGGGAGGCTGAGGGGCGCTGCTGCACAGAGAATGCTTTTTATCTTAGGGCATAGAATGCATTAAAGGGGTTGTAAACCCTTGCCGTTTTTTAACCTTAATGCGTTCTATGCATTAAGGAGAAAAACATTTTTTGATGCAGCAGCCCCTCTTATACTTGTACCTGAGCCCACAAAATTTGTGTGATGGGAACAAACACACCTGCTCCGGACTGTGTCTCATGTCCTGATGTCTCATGGTGCGGGGGGAATGGGCCAAGTCGGCAGTCATGTCAGACGCAAATGCTGGACTCAGGAGCGTAGCCGCAAGGTAACCCCTTCAGTAGAGTACTTCTCCTAGGGGGTTATCTAACGTGGGGAGGATCCGCGAGGGCTGCGTGGGGGGACCCCAGAACAGGTGGATTGGGGCCACTCTGTGCAAAACGAGCTGCACAGTGGAGGTAAGTATAACATGTTTGTTATTTAAAAAAAAAAAAAAAACTGACCCTTACAATCACTTTAGGATTAAAAAACCTTCTGCCTTTACAACTACTTTTACCACTTCAGCCCCGGAATATTTTGGCTGCTGAATGACCAGGCCATTTTTTTGCGACTGGGCACTGTGTCGCTTTAACTGACAATCACGTGGGCATGCAATGATATACCCAAATAAATTGATGTTCCTTTTTTTCCCACAAATGGAACTCTTTTGGTGGTATTTGATCGCCTCTGCAGTTTTTTTTTTTTTTTTTTTTTTTTTTTTTTTTTTTTGTGCTATAAACAAAAAAAAAAGGGACAATTTTGAAAAAACACAATATTTTTTACTTTTTGCTATAATATCCCCATTTATTTTTTTTTTAAAGCAAATTTTTTCTCAGTTTTGGCCGATATGTATTCTACATATTTTTGATAAAAAAAAAATCGCAATAAGCATATATTGGTTAGCACAAAAGTTATAGCATCTACAAAATAGGGGATAGAATTATAGCATTTTTATTATTTCAATTTGTTACTAGTAATGGCGGCGATCTGCAATTTATTTATTTTTTTTTAATCGCGACTGCAACATAATGCAGACACATCGGACACTTTTGACACATTTTGGGACCATTGGCATTTATACAGCAATCAAGTGCTATAGAAATGTCACTGGCAAGGAAGGAGTTAACACTAAGGGGCGATCAAGGGGTTAACTGTGTTCCCTGTTGGTTTTCTAACTGTAGGGGGAGGGGACTGACCTAGAGAAAGTGACGGATCGTGGTTCCTAGCTTATAGGAACTCACGATCTGTCACGCCTCACAGAACAGGGATTTGTGTGTTTACATACACTCGTCCCTGCTCTGCCTCTTGTGCCTGCGGTCACTCATGGCCCACGGTCATCGTGACCATTGACCACGAGCAGGGCCGTCTTTAATTTTGATTGTGCCCTGGGCAAACATTTCTTGGGGCCCCCCCTCCATTCTGAGACATACAAAAAATAGCAGGTAGACTCAAAATCAGATTACTGCAGCAGATCACGCAGTGATTGCAATTGTTTGCCAGAGGTTCAGCCTATCCTTACTGCTCGCTGGCTGGTTGCTAGAGGTTACAACACATAATTTCTGCTTGCCGATTGGTTGCTAAAGGTTAATGCACATCATTACCACTTACTGATTGGCTGCTAGAGATTAAAGCAGATCACTACTGTTCGCTGATTGGTTGCTACAGGCTAATACACATCATTACCTCTCACTGAGCAGTGGAGCAATCCTAAATAATTGAGCAAGTAAAGGGGCACATTAATACACATACTACAGGAGAGGTTCCGAGACTGCGGACATACCGCAGGAGAGGTTCCGAGACTGCGGACATACCGCAGGAGAGGTTCCGAGACTGCGGACATACCGCAGGAGAGGTTCCGAGACTGCGGACATACCGCAGGAGAGGTTCCGAGACTGCGGACATACCGCAGGAGAGGTTCCGAGACTGCGGACATACCGCAGGAGAGGTTCCGAGACTGCGGACATACCCGCAGGAGAGGTTCCGAGACTGCGGACATACCGCAGGAGAGGTTCCGAGACTGCGGACATACCGCAGGAGAGGTTCCGAGACTGCGGACATACCGCAGGAGAGGTTCCGAGACTGCGGACATACCGCAGGAGAGGTTCCCGAGACTGCGGACATGCTACAGGTGATGGTCAGAGAACTTTTAGCAACGCACAGCTTGACAGTTGAATAAACACAGCTCAGGTTTAAGCCACACTACATACATTTAGAGGTATGTGGGCGGGGCTTCCATTCTCTGATCTCACTACAACAGCCGGAGCTCCACTGATGCTTTGTAGGGGGCCCCGTTACCCGTGAATTGGGGCCCCGATGAAGGTTTTGCAGAGTGCACAGAGGACACGGGAGGTTGTATTCCTGTGCTAGCCAGCTGGGAGGGGGCGGGGCCGGGAGCTCCGCTGACGCTTTGACCCCGCCCCCGTGCAGCCTGTATGCTTGGAACAGAGCGGCTGTAGTGAGAGCCAGTGATCGGGGGCCGGGAGCTCCACTGGCTCTCACTACAGCTGTTCTGAGCATACAGGCTGCACGGGGGCGGGGTCAGAGCGTCAGTGGCGCCCCCTCTCAGCTGGCTAGCACGGGAATACAGCCTCCTGTCCCGTGTCCTCTGCGCACTCTGCAAAACCTTCATTGGGGCCCCAATTTGCGGGTAGCAGTGCGGGCACCCTACAAACTTGGGCCCAGGGCAGGTGCCCCGTTCGCCCTGCGCTAAAGACGGCCCTGACCACGAGCATTGGCACCCCCACTGTGCAGTGGCACAAGCACACCTGCTATCCCGCGAGCCGAGGTATAGCTATGATGGCTCGCGGGATCATGCCGACCTGCTGCGGTAAAATGACAGCAGCTGGTCGGCAAGTGGTTAAAGGCTAAGTTCACTTTTTTTTTTTTTTTTTTTTTTAAATAAATTCCAGCTTCCTTATGCACCAATATAGCACTTTTTGAAAAAAAAAAAAAAAAAGGCTTTCTATAAAATCTACAGACACTTACCTCACTGCCCTACATCCATGATTCAAAACATATCTATTGCTTCTGTCTTACGTCCTCACAGACTTTAGGTCATGACACAGGAAGGAGTTGACCAGCCCACCTCATTAGCACACACCCTGCATTATCCACCCTTCCACTCCCAGCTGCACATTTTTAACATTAAATACAATCAATCAGTGATCACCCTTCTCACTAAATACATAATCAGACTGCATTGTGTATGGCCATCTTCATACAAGTACATAGGAGGACAGAAACCCCATCACATCTCTGCATAGCGGGAACTTGATTGCATCTAGGTCTGAAACAACTAATTGATTGTAAAAATAGTAATTGATAAATTTCATAATCGATTAATCGGCCAGTAACATAATGGGGCTAAAAAAAACTAAAATGAGCCCTTTATAGTACAAAAAGAGCTACTGTAGATCTCTACTGTAAATATTACTTTCAAATTGGCCAAAAAAACGCAAATCACAGCAAAATCATGTGCGCAAAATTCAAAATGTACAGCAAAAAGCACTGCAGAAACAGATCAAGAGAAAGCTGCATATGTGTGTACCGAGCCTTATGCTGGCCACACGGATCAAGTTTCAGACGAAAAATCTTTGTACATTCGTTGAATGAAAGAATGTTGTTTGAAATTTTTGCTTGTTTTTAACATTCTGTTTTTAAAATGAATGTAATTTCTGAACGTAAACCACATACACTGTTTGAAAATTCCTTTGACCAAGAAGTTTTCTATTTCTAAATTTTCCCGTCACTGTGGTTGAAATTGAACGTCGATTTGGCCCCATTAATGATTAGAAAATCAAATGAACGGTCTTCAAAAAAAATGTAATTTTAAGCAAGACATTGTTTTTTTGTCTTCTTCCTTCTTCCTTCTTTCTTCTTTCTTCTTTCTTCTTCCCAGATTAACCCTTTAATAGTATATACAGTATATCTCTTCTGTCTGTTATTCTCAGAGTGGATTAGAGATTTTGCTCCCTAATCATATAGCAGGTTATTTATATTTACCACTGCATAGAGATATTTAAAAATAAATTGCCTTTTTTTTAAAAACGTTACATATTAACAAAATTTTACAGCACACAATTTTTTTAAGGTTATTAACCGATTAATTGAAACAATAATCGACCAACTAATCGATTATGAAAATAATCTTTAGTTGCAGCCCTAATTGCATTTCATTTAAAAAAAAACGTGCAGCTGGGAGTGGGAGGGTGGATGATGCTGAGTGTGTGTGCTAATGAGGTGAGCTGGTCAACTCCTTCCTGTGTTGTAACCTACAGTCTGTGAGGATGCAAGACAGAAGCAATAGATAAGTTTTGAATCAGGGATGTAGGACAGTAAGGTACGAGTTTGTAGATTTTATGGAAATATTTGATATTTTTGCAAAAAAAAAGTACATGAATGCTATATTGGTACATAAGGGAGCAGGAGTTTAGAAGGGGAAAAAAAGGTAAACTTGCCTTTAAGGCTCGGTTCACACAGGGGGCGATGCGAGGCGACACGACTTGCCTCGCCGCGACTTCAGCGGCTACTTGCAAATGACTTCTGTATAGAAGTCAATGCAAGTCGCCCCGAGGTCGCCCAAAAGTAGTACAGGAACCTTTTTTCTGAGTCGGAGCGACTCGAGTCGCTCCTCTAAGAACGGTTCCATTGTACTGAACGGGGGCGACTTGTCAGGTCGCGGCACGGCAAGTCGTGTCGCCCCCTGTGTGAACCGGCCCAAAGTGTATTTATTTACAGTTTTTAGGGTGAAACACTGCTTATGTCAGATTTCTGTTACGCAGTGCAAATAACCACCCCACATTAAGGCTACTTTCACTCTGGCAGAGAGGGCAGTAGTGGTAAGGGGGGGGGGGGGGGGGAGGCGAAAAAAGGGTTAAAAGCGCCTCTGCTGAATCGCTTTGCAGGTGCTTTGCCAGCGCTAGCCATTGATTTTAATGGCAGGGGCAGTTTAGGAGTGGTGTACACACCTCCCCAAGGATGCTGCTTGCAGGACTTTTTTTTTTTCTTTTTTTTTTTTCCTGTCCTTCAACCGCACCGCCCTAGTGTAAAAGCACTTGGGCTTTCACACGGGCCGCAGAAGAGGCAGTTTACAGGTGCTATTTTTAGTGCAAAAATGCCTCCATGTTGAAGTGGCCTTACATACATTATGCCTTGCATTAACCTGTATTGCAATAAAGGGTATTTAAACGTGAAAACAAAAATATAATATATTGCAGCTTACCAGCCCTGATGTGATGGCTGCATTCGTTTTCACTTTTGAAGATAAGAACATTTTCAGCAAGTACAAGTGTTGATCTTGCCAGAAATCTTCCTTTTTAAGTAAAAAAAACAAAACAAAAAAACACAGAATCCCCTCTAGAAGTAAACTACTAGTTTCAGCAATCCACCATGGAACGAAGGTGAATAGAAGTAGATATGTTTTAAAGTCCAATCTCCTCCCTTTTTTTATTTTATTTTATTTTTCTTTTTTTTGCCCCGGGGGGGGGGGGAGGGGGGGTTAAGGTTTATTTTGTACTTTACAAGAGGAGGGGTGCAAGGAGACTATGTAATAAATTGTATAATTGGCTCCCTTCATTAGTTGTATAAATGTATATGTATAAAGTGTCAAAAATAAAAATAAAGAATATATATAAAAAAAAAAAAAAAATGTTTTAAAGTCCAGACTGTGTGACAACCATATCTGCCCCCAGATACATTTGAAAAATGAGTAAAGGCAAAAGGGACACCAATTCTGTTATTCAGAGGATCACCTGGTGCAAATACAGAGGGGGGTAAAAAAAACTAGAAAAGAAAAACAGTTAAACTGCAGTACAATACTTTTTTTTTTTTTTTTTTTTTTTTTTACTGAGATTTAAGGCAGGACATTTATTTGAATACGTTGCCATTGCACCCCAACACAGTAAAAAACTCACATACTACTTTTCGTTTTATGGGCACAGTGTGCCACAGTGAATGGTTATGTGTTGTGTTGCAATGCAGTTGATTAGACGCCGCATTGGTGTGCCATTTTAAAATACTAGCCACGGTACGAGCTTTTCAGTAATTTGGTGAAACTCATGTTTTACAGTAAGATATGAATCTGAATGAGGCCCTTAGTCAAGTATATTGTTGAAAGTGATTTATGTGATTTAATATTTTCTTTTTAGTTCACTGTTATTATTACCATGGTCTTATTGTGGTTTTGATCTGTAAGTTGTTTTTAAGTATTCATTACACCCAATTTTGTGTTGTGTAGCATTGTGCCTCGCAGTATTCAGAGCTTTTGGAGACCACAGAGACCCCAAAGTGAGTATATATTTTTCTTCTGTCACATTAAAGAAAGCCTTATGCGGCAAGAAATGAAAGGACTGTCCTCACCCGTGTGATCTTTGAGAATGAATTATTTCATAGTACATGCAGCTAGGGAGGTCAGTGAGATCTTATTTTTAGATCTCCTTTAAACACAGCATACAAAAACCGTGTTAATACCTTAGGACTGCATAGGGGACTAAAGGGTACACTCCTATACCTAATAAACTGTGAAATCGGGATAGTGTTGATATAAACAAGAAAAAAATGAGTTGGAAAATTTTTAGAATTGGTTTGTATCTAGATTCAGTCTGTGGACCGACTACAGTAAATTGTAAAAAAAAATAGCTTGTATCTAAACTCAATGTGTAAACTGACTGCAAAAAAAAATCGCAGGAAAGTAAAGACTTCTTCAAGATTACAATTTATTTTGGAAATTTCAATGCTCATACCTGGAAAGCAACAAAACTAGACAAGTCTTATACTATCTTTTAAACAACACATTTAACCCTTTTACTGCCCAGTCCATACATCGCATGGACCTGATATCTGCTAGGGTTGCTTTTACAAGAAATCTGACATTGAGATAAAAAAAAAACAATACCGAGATGATGGCTGCAGCGTATACTGATATAACCACTCAAAGTCCAGTGACTTACGGGTACGTTGCTGGTCAGCAAAGAGGTTAAAATGTGTTACTGCTTGCTTTGGGTCGCTATAGTCTGGGTACTGGTTCCGTGACTGGAATAAACTAGGGCTAACCTGGCAATTACATTTCTTTAGGTATTCATAGGCTAGTACTGTTTATTGGCGTTATTCGAATTTCAAATGTTTAAATTTCTCAGTAGCAAAAGGTTTAATTATGTAACCCTAGCCTAATGGTTTTATTTGGCTCTGTTGGGTAGAGGTTGACAGGATTACTAGTCATCTTACGTTTTTCATTTCTAGACGGAAAAGAGGGGAACGAGGAGAGGTTGTGGAGACCGTAGAAGATGTAATTGTACGGAAACTGACAGCGGAAAGAATTGAGGAACTGAAAAAGTTGATAAAAGACACGCAGGAGAAATACAGGTGTTCTTTTTTAATGTTTTTAAACCTGTTTTTAACCTTTCATGTAAATATACAGTGCCTTGAAAAAGTATCCATACCTCTTGAAACTTTCCTAATTTTGTCATGTTACAACCAAAAACATAAATGTATTTTATTGGGATTTCATGATATAGACCAACACAAAGTGGCACGTAATTGTGAAGTGGAAGGAAAATGAGAAATGGTTTTCAATTTTTTTTTTTTTTTTTATTATTATTTTTTTTTTTTTTTTTACAAATATCTGAAAAATGGGGCATGCATTTGTATTTAACCCCCTTTACTCTGATACCCTTAACTAAAATCTAGTCGAACCAACCAATTGCCTTCAGATTGCCTTTATTAATTACTAAATAGAGTCCACCTTTTGTGTAATTTAATTGCAGAATAAATACAGCTGTTCTGTGAAGCCCTCAAGGTTTGTTAGAGACAGGTCAGGGATAAAGTTGTGGAAAAGTAGGGTTAGGTTATAAAAAAAATATCCCAAGCTTTGAACATCTCATGGAGCACTATTCAATCCATCATCCTTAAATGGAAAGAATGTAGCACTGCAAACCTACCAAGACATGGCCGTCCACCTAACCTGACAGGCCGGGCAAGGAGAGCATTAATCAGAGAAGCAGCCAAGAGGCCCATGGTAACTCTAAAGGAGCTGCAGAGAGCCGCAGCTCAGGTGGCAGAAACTGTCTACAGGACAAATATTAGTCCTGCACTCCATAAATTTTAGCGTTTATGGATGAGTGGCAAGAAGAAAGACATTGTTGAAAGAAAGCTATAAGAAGTCACGTTTGCTTTTTTGCGAGAAGCCATGTGGGGGACACAGCAAACATGTGGAAGAAGGTGCTCTGGTCAGATGAGACCAAATTTAACTTTTTGGTCTAAAAGCAAAACTCTATGTGTAGCGGAAAACTGATGCTGCACGTTTCCCTGAACACACCATCCCCATCATCATCATGAAACATGGTGGTGTCAGCATCGTGTTGTGGGGATGCTTTTCTTCAGCCAGGACAGGGAAGCTGGTCAGAGTTAATGGGCAGATGGATCGAGCAAAATACAGGGCAATCTTAGAAAAAAAACTGTTGGAGTCTGTAAAAGTCTTGAGACTGGGGCGGAGGTTCACCTACCAGCAGGACAACAACCCTAAACATACAGCCAGAGCTACAATGAAATGATTTGGATCAAAGCATATTCATGTGTTAGAATGGCCCAGGCAAAGTCCAGACTGTAATCCGATTAAGAATCTGTGGCAAGACTGAAAATTGCTGTTCAGATGCTCTCCACCAAATCTGAAGAGATGGAGGTATTTTGCAAAGAAGAATAGTGAAAAAAATTCACTCTCTATATGTGCAAAGCTGGTAGAGACATCCCCAAAAATACTTTTAGCACACTTTTCACATATTTATTTCTAAAAAATGTTCAAAACCATTTTCCTTCCACTTCACAATTATGTGCCAATTGTGCTGGTCTTATCACATAAAATCTGGAGTTGGAGGCTCATCTTGTTTCCACAAAGTAGGGATAGGAGTTCAGGCAGCTTTTACTGTATTAAAAATAAATAATTATTTTTAGGATTCGAGAAGAATAAAGTTCTGATGGTGAAGGAAGAAGGCTGGCCCTTTGGAGGATGTCTGGGTGATAAGTTATACTTCATCCTAGAAATTACTGTGTTTGGGGCAAGACCAGAAAATGTGCAGGATGTCTCCCAGGGATGACATTGATCTGATGGGTTTGGGATGATAAAAAGTGATATTTGAAGGGGACTTGTTCCATCTCATGACAAGCTTGCTATCTGCTGCTTATGGATGACATGAAGGACAAGGGGTTGAGAGGTTTAGTCTGTTCTTCAGGGGTGAAGTGAATTTGTAGGTCTTGTTCCCACTCAAAAGGCAGTGGTTGGTCTCCATTTTCCTGAAGGTCTTTTAGAGGAAAATAAATTATCCTGCTTAGTTCAAATGGCGTACAAGGGGATAGAAAGGCCAGTCAAAGCTAGATGTTTTGGCGAAATAATTTAGAGGAGAGCTAGTTGTCCCCACCGACATTGACCTAGGGCAGTGATGGCAAACCTTGGCACTCCAGATGTTTTGGAACTACATTTCCCATGATGCTCATGCACTCTGCAGTGTAGTGGAGCATCATGGGAAATGTAGTTCCAAAACATCTGGGGTGCCAAGGTTCGCCATCACTGACCTAGGGGGGACAAACTTGGTGTCAGCAGAAGGCATAGGAAGGCCACCATGGTTGATCGATGAAGTGCACCTATGTTAATATATTGCATCTTTCTATCTAGCTGTATTTCTTTTCCACACCAGATTTCATTGATCAATTGATCATCATTGATGTGATCTCTGTAACCGACTTGTTCGATGAGTCTTGTCTGTTATTGAATTTCATTGATAACCTTGTGTAATGCTACCCCCACCTATTTCCTGTTTTTTTTTCCCTATACAGCACAATTAATTATGGGGCTAAAATACTGTAAAGGTAAAAATTGAGCTAATATATCCATGTCCCTAATAATGCTGTTCACCCTTATTAGGAAGTTGAAAAAGGAAGCCGAACTGATTCAGAGTGGCCACATGGACAGCAAACTTGAAGAACTGTGGAATGATATTGTGGTGTAAGATGCACCCCCCCCCCCCCCACCCCTTACATTTTGTACATTGTTGTCATTGGCCTCAAGTGACCACAGTGAAATCTTTGTCTTCTAGCAAGAAGAAACAAGAGGAAGAGGAAGCGGAGCTGAAGAGAAAGGCTACAGATGCTGCTTACCAAGGTTAATGAGTTATTATTTCATTTAGACACCATAACAAAATAACATGCATTACTGCCAAGGGTACCTGCTTTGCCAGTCCATAGATCAGCAATCAATAACAATTGGGGAACTGAATCCTGGAAAGCCTTGCTGCTCTCAGAACCAGCGGGACACCGGAAACTTAAAAAGAAAAAAAGAGTGCACCGACTCCTAGTGTTTTGACCTTTATTAAAGCAGAAGTAAACCCATTGATTATTAATAGTTTCAAAAAACAGTTACGTTCCCGGCAAGTTAGAAATGCTAACTGTCACATCGGTTGTGCTCTCAACCATACTGTCAAACCATCCAATGGCTGGTGTAATAACTGGTCACATGTGCAGCATTATGGCAGTTGGAGATTAAACAGAGACCAAGATGGTAGCTTCCTTGGCTGAAACCGATAAGAGGGTTTACTTCCTCTATAAGTGGATAAAATACACGTAAAATTGCATTCACAATTGTAGGCATCTATGAGACATGTCATCCAATGTATGGGCGCTCTAAATACCTCTTTCCTCTCCTCACTGTCCGAATGATAGTTCAGCCATCAGCTCCCAAGTTGGCTGCACCATAGACCTGCACTAACACAAGCTGTCACACCACAAACTCACAGCGGGGTAGGGGAGCATTCCTAGCTGCCCGGGGCTGACACTGCGTACAGAATCATGTGGATGGGAGGATTAGCGATGGGTGGATACCTTGTAAAGTGAGTGACATAACGTTGCTATGACAACACATATCGGAGGGCATAGCCTCCTTCAATGGACTTGAAAAAGGAGGCCCCGCTCTCTGAAACATGTTGTCACAGCAACAGTGTGTCACTCACTTGACAGTGTCTCCATCCATCGCTGATTCCCCAGCTGATCCTCCCATGGTGCTGTACTCTGTGCTTGGAACGCTCCCCTGCCTCCCTGTGAGCTTGTGGTATGACAGCTTGTGTAAGTGCGGGTCCAATGTGAAGCCCAATTGGGATCCAATGGCTGAACTGTCATTCGAACAATGAAGAGAGGAAAGGGGTGTTTACAGCGTGATGCCGATATATTGGATTACATGCCTCGTGCCTACAATTGTGAGTGCAATTTTTACTTGTATTTTATCCATTTTAATAAAGATTACTGCACTAGGAGTCGGTGCATGCTTTTCTTTTTGTATAATTAAATTTAACCTGTCCATTTACTGTATTTTGTTAGTCATAGCCATATTGGTGTTGTCCTGAGGAGGTTTGTGTGTCATTAACTTTGTGAAGAGTCTCTTAAGAGATCTATCCCTTACCATTTGTCCTTGACAAAAACAATATACAATTCACCTGGATGCATGAAGTAATTTGATATATATCTCTATATCACAGTTTTACAACTGCATGCCAAAGTTGCAAATTGGTATCAGTGTTGGGATCTATTTTACCTTCATCATGAAGGGATTAAGGTCTAAAGCCAGGAAGACTGGGTCTTTTTGTGATGAGACGCATTTTTTTTTTTTTTCCCTTTTCAACAAGGTTGTCTTAAGGTTTTATATCTGCACTGTGGGTAGCAGATGGAAAGACTTGGTCCTACAGATCTCATAACTCTGTTCAGTTAACTGTTTTTGTGTGTGTCATTTGCATGACATCATGCATGACCCAAAGAAGTGTCCTTAGTCTTACACTAAACTATATCCAGTTAGCAAATGGTCTATATTGCCACATCTGGGCTGGTTAGTCTGTTAATTTGAAGGGTAAAAACATTTTTAAAGCATATACAGTTGCCACACAGGCCAAATTGTAATTTAAGTGAACCTTATTTAAAAAAAAAAAAAAAATAAATGCACATCTTTTTGCCGGTAAAATTATAATTTTTATTTCTTTTTGCTAGGAGCCTGGAAAGCATTGCCCCTGTGATCAACAGATTGTGGGTGCCATGCAGAACTCCTGCTGGCTTGTCAATGTATCTGTCTGCTCGTACCTCATACAAGAAGGCAGTTACATACTCACAGGAAGAGACAATGAACTACATAGGGCGCTAAACAGCTCCCTGGAAGTTAACCTGACAGCTACAAAGTCTGTCGGTACTTGTAGTTTTCCATTCGCAGAACTCTGTGAATGAACGATGCGGCTGCATTTTTTTTTAAATGGTGAGAGCGAGCAGGGGGAGAGGATCCCCTGCTTGCGGTTCCTAGATTCACTGTATCTGGGAGATGCTGCAGGAGTGGCAACGTGTTTATATGTTCCACCCTTAAACATGGGTAGAACATATGACATGTTCCCAAAGCTGAACTTCTCCTTTTTATTGTTAAATACTCTTCCTTTTCAATCTGCAGCTGTTATAATTTTCTATAAAATTTAATGCAATATGGCAACCAGGAGGCATTCTGTACAAAGTTGTTGTGAGGAACTCTGCATTAAGATGCAAGTCAAATTTTAGGAATCCTGTGCAGCAAAAATGTATTTTCTTGTTGAGATACTCCCTAAGGGTTAATCACTTCTAAAGGGATGCAGACCCTTCAACTTTTACCCTTCAGAACTGTAAAAGTGCATTAGGTGCTTATAATGAATTGGTCAATCCTGTTCAGATTCATTCCTGCAAAAAGGGCATCATATAACAAAAAGCTATTCCTTCACAGTAGAAACCGGTAGGAATCTGCAACAGTTTGTTAAAATCCTTTTTAATGTTCATTGATCACCCAGAGGGTGTTATTTTATTCTCAACAAAAACAGAGTTACTCTTTAAGTGAACCTGTAAGGATAAAAACTTTGGAAAGCTGCCATTGCTGATTTGGATTATAAAGGTGCAGGCTGTGTGAGGCTACCATGCATGCACAGTCAATTTTCATATAGGTTCAGTAATGTGGTCTGTGTTTCATACTCCATTTTATTCCAGCTCGCCAGGCAGCTAAGAACATTCCTCGAAGATCTTCATCTGCAATAGGACGTTCGTCTGTTGGCTCATCATCTCCCGGTGGAGAGTTTGGCCTTGGCGACCTGACACCAAGCAGCACAGAGGAGGGAAGTGTGGGGGTAAGAACTCTGGAAACATAGGGGTTTGAGCATGTATTACATTTACAACTTCAATGTTTAATTACATCTTTTCTTTACAGGTAAGTGTGGGGTCTTTACCAAGCACCCCAGTCTCCTCCTCCTTCATTGGCATTCCTGATACCCCTCCTCCTCCTGCCCCTTTGGAATCCCCGTTGACCCCTGTGATGGATGACTCTCCCCAGAAAAAGACGGGACAGAAAGCAACTCCACCCCCCTCCCCGCTGTTATCGGAGCTCCTGAAGAAAGGCAGTCTGTTGCCCACGAGTCCCCGGCTGGTACGGAACCCCTCCCTGGTCCTCACAGAGGGTGCCCCAACACTACCCATAGTTATGCCAAGGGAGGAAACTCTACTAGTAGTCAAGTTTCTTGCCATATCTTTTTGTCTAATTGCAGGTCAATGAAGGAGAAATGGCTTTAGCGTCTAATCATATTTCTGGATCAAGTGTCCTAATGGATGTTGGAGTTCTCCCCAATCTGCATGGAGGTGAGATGCACCCTGTTCCAGGCACAATTCCTGCATCTCCAGCAGCCTCGGGTATGTGGTCCACCTGCAGATATGGGAAGTGGGGAAACGGATATCCACTATCTAAATATATTAATTTCTTTCTTTTTAATCTGTCTCATAAATCATATTAGATCTTTATCAACTTATTTTCTTTTTTATGAATCCCCTTCTCTCCTTTTCACTTGGTTCCGGACTCTTATATTCCCCACACTGTTCATTGACCCCTTTTCTTTCCTTTTCTTTTTTTTTTCTTCCTTGTTTTTATGTTCTTCTGTCCCTGGCCTCTTGTGTTCTGTTTTCCCGTCCTGTTCTTGATCTGTTAGGTGCTCCCACTCTTTCCCGGCTTCTAGAAGCTGGTCCTGCACACTTCGCTACATCTCTCGCTTCCTTCTCTGCTCCTGCTGCAAGTGAATCTCCGTCTAAATCTTTGCTGACCCCTATAGAATCCCAGGCTACCATTATTATGATGTCAGCCCTGCCAATGACTGCAGCTGTCCCAGGTAACTCTTTGCCTTGGGCTTCCTGCTTGTCTTATGATGTGCTTTACACTAAAGGGAAGAAATAACTATAATTATCTATCCTTGTCATGCGTATTTTCTTCTCTTAAACATTATCAGAGTGGGTGCATCTTTAGCTCATAATAATAAATTTTTGCTTGGATGGTTTTAGTTATCACTGGAATCTTCTAAGATTAATCTTGTTTGACACTACAGTGACCCAACAGGAGGATAACGACTCTACTTCCGATCAACACACTGTAACTGTGTCCATGGATAGCAGTGACATTTCTATGATCATAGACTCCATCAATAAAGAATGCTTGGCAAGTAGTGATGGAAGCATGCAAAATAAGGACGAATCATCTGAGAGCAAGGGAGATTTGGATCTAGCAGAAAAGATGGACATTGCTGTATCCTACACTGGGGAGGAATTGGACTTTGAAACTGTTGGTGATATTATTGCAATAATTGAAGACAAGGTAAACAACATGCACTCACTGATAGTGATATAGTGTGTGAAGATAATTCATAGGTTATATTTTAGCAACACAGGCAGAGCTATTCTTTTCCAAGTGCCGAGGTACTTGTATTTCTTTATCGTACATCACAGGACACAGAGCAGCCATAATAATTACTATATGGGTTATATGCCACCTCTAGTTGAATGGGCACTGGCAGACCAAACAAACAGGAAGTCCTCCCCTATACAACACCTCCTATACAGGAAGTACCTCAGTTTTTTTCATTGTTGTCTGTAAGGTGGTGGTCACTGATGTGATACATGTGCTCTTGGAGCATACTTGGAGGTCTGGACGATTCTATTAAGAATCATGGACTTCAATTGGATTCATTCGTAAAAGCTGTCAGCCAAAAAAGGATGGTACCCAAGCCTCATTGGATAGGAGAGCAGATTCCTTGAGGTTTGCCTGTAATGCACCCTTACAGCGCTGGACCCAGCGTAATGGACCCCTGTGCAGTGTTTGTTCTGAGTAAGGTGCTTTCTTGCAGGGTGCTATACAGGTCCAGGGGAGGGGACCCCTGATTAAGGGGGACCCAGTCCCTGAAAGTCTTTTATGACAAAGCCTGCCATGATGGGTGAAGGCTGGGCTCCTTTTTTTTTTTTTTTTTTTTTTTTTTTTTAAACTACCTCATAATACCTTGATAATTGCGTGATCATGCAACACACTACCCAAATTATTTTTGATTTTTTTTTTTTTTTTCTTCACACAAATGAAGCTTTCTTATGGTGGTATTTAACCACTGCTGTGATTTTTTTTTTTTTTATTTTTTTTTTTTTTTTGATTTTTTTTTTGATTTTTTTGCAAAGAAAAAATAAATTTTGAAGAAATTATTTTTTTTAAATCTTTTTCTTCTGTCAGTAAATTTTGTAAATAAGTAATTTTTTGCCTTCACTGATGGGCGCTGATGGGGCTGCGCTGATGGACACTGATGAGGCTGCACTTATGGGCACTGATTGGCATCATTGCTGGGCACTGCTGGGGCTTTCCTGTAATCAGGGCACTGATTTCCTGCCCAGGTCTCCTCTGCGAGGGGGTGCCGCTGATCGGCACTCCTTGCCATACACTCTGTCAGTTTGAGGAGAGGTGAGCTGATTCATGGGTCTTCTGTATTTACATGTGACCGGCTGGTATTGATCGGGGGGGGAGGGGGTCGCGCCGTTTCCTAGCAATACAGTGTAACCACGATCGATGCACGCCCCCTTGCAATAGTGGGCGTTCTGGGGTACCATCATATGACGTCCTTCCAGAACGAGAGCCGCACTATCCCTCCCTCATTTGACGGTGGGTGGGCCGCAATCGGATAAAGAGATCTGAATGGTCTTCTCTCAGTAGCCACTGGGGGCAGTGTGCTGTTTAATCATGATCTGTGTTCTAAGGAGAGTGGGCTGCTGTTTCTCCTATAGCCACTAGAGGACGCAGGCTTGCCAGTTATGTCCTATTTCTATACAGGCAGGAAGTGGAGGGGCGGCCATGTTTACCATGTGGACAGCAGGTTCAACAGGGCCTCTTAAGACATAACAGCAGCCCATGGATACTATTGAAGTGTGAGTTTTTACTATGGGAGAAATGTGTGGCCAGACAAGTCATCATTATATACTGCATACTTACTGCTTAAAGTAGTTGTAAACCATTTACAACCACTTTAAACTACAGGCAAGCCTATAATTAGGCTTAACTGTAGCTGCACTGGATATCTCCTAAACCTGCACGGTTTAGGAGATGTCCCTGTATTTGCATGTGCCCACGTCATGCGGCACATGCGCACTTAAGCCAAATGAAGCAATGGCACGTACGTGCCGTTCCCGGCTGCTCCCGAGCACGCGCGGGAGTGAGACAATCACGGCTCCGGCTAATCACAGCGCCGGAGCAGCGATACCTGGAAGTAACCTGCGGGATAGATGTCGCCGGCCAGAGGGGGAGACTAGGACTGTGGGGACTTCGTTCCCGGGTAAGTAATTCTTAATGAACTAGTATGCTATGTATACTAGCTCATTATGCCTTTTTATATTCCTTTTTTTTTTTTTTCCAGGAGGGTTCACAACCACTTTAATCCAGGGGACCTGTACAACTGTTAATCGATACACCCCCTATATGGGTATCATTGCACTGTAAGGTGTGTTGTCTCCAGAATAATGTGCATCTGGTCTGCAGGAGCTTACTTTTAGGCTGCTCTTCAGCAGAAAAGGGTCTGCATGGGATGCTTATGTGCGTGGCTAATCCTGCAAAACTAGCATGGGGCCAAGTGCCGTTGGGCAGGTGCAGCATAGTTATATATGCTTGCAAACTTGTTGCTTAAAGTGGAGTTCCACACATAAAAAAAAAAATTTCATTAATGTGGAGAATTTTTTTATTTTTTTTACTCACCTCTTAATACCTGTTGCTAGGGGGTTCCCTCTTAGTCTACAAGCGGTTGTATAGTTGCATGCGCACAGGGGATTCTCGGCTGGAAGCCCGGCAGATGCCAGACCCTGCCGGAAAGAAATTGATGATATCGCTGCTCTGGCCACTCACAGCGCCAGAGCCATGATATCCAGAAGACGCACCGAGGGAACATGTCAACTCCCTCGGCGTGTATCGGGTGAGCTGTCGGGGCCTCGTTCTAAGGTAGGTATTTCATAATGAGCTAGTATGTGGTGCATACTAGCTCCATTATGCCTTTTCCCTTACAGGTCTGGGAAAAAAAAAATTTCAGCGGGTTTACTACCGCTTTAAGCGGAACTCCGCTTTAAATGCATGTTTGAATAAACACATTTTACATAGATACATGTGGCATAAGCACATGTTGGAAAGAACATCAGGATATCAGTGAACTTTAACCACTTGGCGCCCCTACTACGTCTATTGACGTCATGGGCTTTCGGTGGTTATATCTGATGCCTGAGGCCACAGACATCATTCAGATATTGGCGTTTTCAGCCGGCGATTCCCTGCACCATAGGAACGATCATAGCGGCTGTTCCGCCGCTTGATCGTCCTTACGGGTGGCGGGAGGGGACGCCTCCCGCCGCCCTCCGGTGCTTGTACCGACTCACCGCTTCCATCGGTGAGTCGGTAACAGGATCCGCCGGCCCCCGCAAGTTACCATAGAGATTTCTGGCGGACCAGATCGTTCCCGGAGTCTCTATGATCGTTCGGAGGCCGGGCGCGATGTTATGACGTCACGCCCGGCCTCTGTATTCAAATTAACTGTGCCGATCTGGCTAGGAAGCCAGGATTTTTTTTTTTTTTTTTTTTTGAGGTGAGATATGGGGTCTTATTGACCCCATATCTCACTGTAAATATGTCCGATTGTGCCATATTCCTATTACAAGGGATGTTTACATTCCTTGTAATAGGAATAAAAGTCATAAATTTTTTTTTTTTTTAAGTGTCAAACTAAAAAAATAAAAATAAAATTAACATTAAAAAAAAGACATGTAAAGCGCCCCTGTCCCCGTGAGCTCGTACACAGAAGCGAACGCATACGTAAGTCCCGCCCACATATGAAAACGGTGTTCAAACCACACATGTGAGGTATCGCCGCGAACGTTGGAGCGAGAGCAATAATTCTAGCTCTAGACCTCCTCTGTAACCCAAAACATGTAACCAGTAAAAAAAATTAAAGCGTCGCTTTTGGGGATTTTTAAATACCAAAGTTTGGCGCCATTCCACAAGCACGTGCAATTTTGAAGCACGACATGTTGGTCTCTCCAGTTGGTTTGAAGGCAACTACAGTTCAGTGGACTTGATCTCCTCAGGAGAGAATACCGCCCTGCAATATCTTGAAACTTTTGGCCGGTACACCTGGCTCTGGATTATTGAACTAATAAATTGTAGATTTAATCCAACAATGCCTCTATGGTGGCATATATTAGGTGAACCGCATTCTGTCTGGGTTAGAACAGGTGCTTTCTCTGTCACCAGCACATATTCCAGGAGTAATGACGGGGGTTTCCAGTCATCGGCAGCTAATGCCGGTACCACACGGTGCCTGATGGATCTTCTGGATTCTAAGTTCTACAAAAAGTTGGACAGGTTGTGTCCGGGATGGGAGTCCCACTGACAATAGGGGTAGATGCATTGGCAACCTCTTAGGGACAAGTTCTCCCTAATTGATCTCTTCTCCTGTTTCAACTACTGCAGCATCTTTGAATCTGGGAGGTGGTAGCACCGACAATAGTGTTAGCCAAATAAGCCCAAGAGGCCTTGGTACACTGACATAGCCTTGGACACTTCCTGTCCAGCTGGACCTAATGATCTTGGGTCCCATTATCGCCGCACTACTCCAATCATTAGGGGAAAGGAGATTGGCCTTAAGTACCATTAGGTGTCAGATTCACCCCTATCCATTTTTTTTTTCCAGAGGCCATTATTTCTCACTTATTGATTCATACAAGGTGTAACGCAGACAGTTCCACCTGTCAAGCCACTCTTGTGTCCTTGGGACTTGAATTTGCTCTTGACTGTCCTTGCAGAGGCCACCTTTTGGCACCTTTTGAACCAATTGTTAGTCCTTGACTCGAAAGGTGGCTTCTTTGGTTGCTATCACCTCAGCAAGTGGAGTGTCAGAGCTGACCGCTCTTTCATGCAAGGAGCCGTTCTTGGTCTTGCATCATAAGGTGATGTTGTGTCCTCATCCATCTTTATTGCCTAGAGTGGTTTCTAGTCTTCACTTGAATCAAGACAGTGTCTTGCCTTCTTTTCTAATCCTCAGATGGCAGGAGTAAGATTGCTGCATACTCTGGAGGTAGTTCAGGTGGTCAGGATTTACTGTCAGCGCAGGTCAGGAATCCTGGTTTGTGCTACTAGCAGATCCCAGGAAGGGCAGGAGGCATCCAAGTTAACTATTTGTTTTCTTTGGATCCACCAGTTAATTATTCAAACCAATGGCTTGAAAGAGCAAGGTCCCCATCCCTTTTTGGTGAGAGCGCTTGCTACCAGGTGTGGGGGAGGCCCATCTTGGGCCATCCGCCATCGGGTGTCGGTGGCTCGGGGTTTTAAGGCCACTACATGGTCTTTGGTTCATACATTTACAGGATTTTACCAGATGGATATCAAAGCCACGGAGGATACTCCTTTTGGCCACAGTATGTTATGGGCGTCAGAATAAGTCCTCCTCAGGTGGCAGTTTCTGTGATTGTGTCCCTCCCCTCAGGGTCATTGCTTTAGGACATCCCACATAGTAGTATTATGGTTGCTCTGTGTCCCGTGATATACGATAAAGAAAATTGGATTTATCCTACAGCTTACCTGTAAAATGCTTTTCTTTGAGAACATCACGGGACCCAGAGGTCCCTCCCATCTTGTTTGGGATATTCATTGCTTTGCTACAAAATGGAGGTACTTCCTGTGTAGGAGGCGTTATATAGGGGAGGACTTCCTGTTTTAATTGGTCTGCCAGTGTCCGTTTACCTATAGGTGGCGTATAACACGCATAGTAGTAATTATGGCTGCTCTGTGTCCCTTGATGTACTCCAAGAAAAGTGTCCTGTTTTTGCACTGTGACGTTAGTCGTCATTGCTGATTGGAGTCAGGAAGCTGTAGAATCGCATTAGTAAATAGTGACCTCACCATTCTAGCTGCGCTGTGTTAAACAAAAGCAGAATTACAAATATATTGGTAGGTAAAATAATTGACTTATGTGTATTTTTGACAGGTTATTTAGCAGTTTGGCTGAGGTCTAATAAAAGCAAATGACAAAATCAGTGATGTTTTGTTAACCTCTTTTCATATTTGAGGCAGTTTCCCTCTCAATTGTAATAAAAAAAATACTGCGTTTACTTTAAAGAGGAGTTCCACCCAAATTTGGAAATTCCACTTATCTGTCCGGAACCCCCCACCCCCCCCCCCCTCCCGGTGCCACATTTGCCACCTTTTTTTGGGGGGGGGGTACCTGTTTTTGATACGTACACCGTCCCTACTTCCGTTAGACAACGCCGTGGTGAGGTACATCAAGAGTTCGGCCCACTCCTCCTTCCCCCTGCTGTAATGCTTTACTCCTGGGTTCCCTTACTGGCAATGGTGGCAGCAGCAACCGACAGCCAATGGAAACATCGGTTGCAGTTCCGACATTGCTGGACTCCAGGACAGGCAAGTGTCCTAATATTAAAAGTCAGCAGCTACAGTATGTGTAGCTGCTGACTTGTAATTTTTGGAGGGGGAAGTGGAACATCGCTTTAAGCCCCCGTTCACACCAGTGCGATTAGTCATGCAATTTGACAATTCCAAATCGCATGACAAGTCGCACCCTATTGTCGGCAATGGAACTGTTTTCAAATCGGTGTGACTCTGACTTTGCAGTGCTGCACCGATTTTGTAAAAAAAAGGTTATTGCACTATTTTTTGCGATTTCAGGACTTGCATAGACCTCTGTCGTACCTTAAACCACACTGGCCTGCGGCTTTGAAATCTTACTACTTCAAGTGAAGTAGCACAAGTTCAAAGTCACATTTAGCGTGAACGGGGTTCATTAAAGCAGAGAGTCATTTCTTATCAGATGGTTAAAGCTGGCCCTAGATTGAAATTTACACAGTTCAGCGGGGACTGGCTGGATTTCAGTCCATTTGTGGCCATGCCTGTTCATCAGAAGTTAATTATTTAGATTGACTTCTGTCAAATTGGCTTGAAATTTTTTTCACGATCGGCCATATGCTGCCCCTGATCAGTGTATATTGACAGTGGAACGAATACAATGTTCCAGTGGGGAGGATTTCATCTACAGCTTTCTTTAATCTAAAGACTGGAGGAATCCTCTATGGCCAGCTTTAATCTAAAGCCTGTAATTTACTGCTAGCTCAACTGAAACGCGAGCAGTGTATGGCCCTATCAGCACCGTTCTGTTCAACAACTCAATTGTTCATTTGACTTTTGTCTATGGAGTCTGTCACTTCCTGAAATAAAAATCAAAACAAAAAAATAAGTCTATCGTAACATTGTTGGGCTAACTGCACCTGCATCCAACCAGATGCAGGTATTTGGGTAATCTGACAGCCAAGGGAGTCAAATCCATCCACGCTGTCGGCGAGCCAGGAATAATCTGATGCTTTTCATTCAGTCCTCAGGTATTATTTATGCATGTTTCATTTTATATATTTGAGGGTGTTTTTTAGACTGTACTAGTAAAGTGTCTTCGTGGGACAAATTACTTGTAAAAATGACTCTGCTTGTTTTCTCACTGTAACAGGTGGATGACCATCCTGAGGTTCTAGATGTAGCTGCAGTTGAGGCAGCCCTCTCATTTTGTGAAGAGAATGATGACCCCCAAACGCTTTCTGGGCCCTGGGATCATCCTGTCCAAGATCATTCCGCAAAATCAGAGAACATTGCACAGTCTCTTCTCCCAAGGCCCAAAGATCAAACCTGTGTCCAGACAGATACACTAATGAATATCATGGATATGACTCCTGAAATAAAATCAGAACCTCCTGAGCCTGAAGTCCTGCCTGCCCAGTCAGAGGTGCCCTCAATCACTCCTCGTGCTACCTTTCAGATTGAAAAGCCTGAAGATGAGATGAGAGGGACCACTTCAAATGAGACAATCAAAGAAGAGGAAGCGGATCACCAGCTTAAAACTGAGGTATTTTTCCAAATCAAGAAACTAGTAAAGGCGAAGTAGAATCTTCACATTGGAAAACAACTCGTTCAGTTCTAAGTAGACATGCAGGGTAAAACGTGTGTCTGAGACCCCTTTTTTTCTTAAGTGATTACATAACATCTGATCTCAGATTCATAAAAGATGGCAAAAAAAGACTGCAGGGGTTATGTCAGCAAGCAGACAAATGCAATACACCGATCTTCCCAGTGAAGAGCTGTGCAGGGCGGTGTGTCAGCACTTGACCATCAGAGGACAGACCAAGTCTTTACCATTGGAGGACAGGCAGGCAAAGTCAGAAAATTGACCATTATGGGATGGATGTGCTTCTATGATTGGCATAGTCGTTTTGAAAAAAGGAAAGCAGGGGGACTGGCAGGATTATCAGGTGTTTCACACAAAGGAAGAAATACAAATAGAACAGGATATTTTTTAACACAAGTAAATGGTACAACAGACACATCAGGAGTAACATACAATTTAGTGAAAAATAACAAATGCACATATTTTTGCATTTATTTTTTCTCCACAGGAGTCTGCACAGCACTGCACCCGCGATCAGGTGGAAGTCTTTTGAACATGTTACACACTAAATACAAGTGTAACATGCTAGAGGATAAAACAAAAAAAAAGGATGAACCTATCCTGTAGGATACAAATCTCAGAAATACATATGCAACAGTACCTTGTCTTGATCAGAGATACAGTGTTTGACATTGTTACAATGTTGCTGAGCCATCTGTTGTGTGTTGCAGTTTTAGGCTAAATGTCTAAAAGTAACTATTTTAGCAGTATTTTTCTACAGGATTAAATAAATTAGTCAGCAGAGGAAGTTTGGGTAGTGATAAGGCTAGATTATAATGTTTTTATTTACATAGGTACTTTTATTGACCCTTTTTACAGATATATTGTTGGATTTTACAGAATCCCAGTTGATGTGTTTGGTGGTTGTTCTTGTTACAAATTTTTGTTCATTTGTGTTGTGTTTAGACACTACAGTGTGAAAATTCCCCAAATGAAGCGTTTCCTAGTGAAGAAGATCAAGGAACAGGATCTGAAGATAATCCAGTACTAAGTGGTATGTTGTAAAATGTATTTATTAGAGGTGTGTGTGTGTGTGTGTGATTAATAGTGGATGCTATTTATTTCCGGTTTCTGTTTCAGAACCAGTCAAAGCAGAACCTACACCCAGCAGTAACAACAAGGTATTTTGATGCTCTACTACAGCTTGCTCAGTATTTTTTATTTTTTTGCTTTGGAGTGTATTAACACAATTAATGTTATCTCTGAAGGACTCACAAGCAGAGGAGGAAGAGGAGGAGGAAGATGTCACGAGTGAAGTTGGCAGTCCAGAGGAGCCCAAGGAAGAAGAGGCTGGAGAAGAGTACCTGTCTGAGGTGGACAATGAGCCACCAATCAGTGAGAGTGATGATGGCTTTAGTATTCATAATGCCCAGCTTCAGTCCCACACTCTTGCTGATTCTATTCCTAGCAGTCCAGCATCTTCTCAGTTGTAAGTAAAATTTTCCGACTAGATTATGTAGGTTGCCAGTTAAAGTGGAACTACAGCCAGAACATTTTTTAGGTTTTTAAAACAGTAGGGGTGAGTCAGATTCTGTGTTGGCTTTTATTGGTGTTCCTGTTTAGTTTTCCCCTCAATACATATTTTGGCATTCTGACAGGACACAAGCAGGATTTTTTCCAGCAGAAGCATACACAGCAATAATCCTTTATTTATCAGAGTGGATAGGGTTAGAACCTCTGAGTTTTTATGGCACACAATGTCCCTATTTTAGGTGGAGTTTCTGTTTAAATTGTCTTATTCTGTGTTTTCAGTTCTGTCTGTAGTGAAGATCAAGAAGCTATCCAAGCTCAGAAGATTTGGAAAAAAGCTATAATGTTGGTGTGGCGAGCAGCAGCCAATCACAGGTCAGTATTTACCATGTCTAAAAAATTTTTATGTGCAATATCTCTTGAGCAGGAAAATTGAGGAGTCAAGTTTTGATGTCAAGACAAATACACGAACAGACAAGTTGTTGCGTTAAAGCTGAACACTACAGAGATGTACATGTATTATAGACTTTTATAGCGCCAACAATTTACACAGCACTTTACATATTGTACATTCACAGCAGTCCCTTCCCTCCAGGATGCTTATAATCTAAGGTCTTATCTTCTATGTATGCATACACATACTAGGGCTAATTTAGACATGAACCACTTATCCTAGAATATACAGTTAAATATATTTGAAATTCAAGTAGTGTTGGTACATAAATTTGATCTGGTATCAGCCAATTGCAGTCCGTGTATATCAGGGCTAGAGCGTGCAAGCAAAAGGCAGCACAAGGAGTCAGTCAGTTCAAATACCTTTTGATTTTCTCTTTTTTTGTTTGTTTATGTATTTGTTTATATCTAGGTATGCCAATGTCTTCCTGCAGCCTGTAACAGATGACATTGCTCCTGGCTATCACAGCATTGTACAAAGGTAATGTCAAGTCTTAATTTGACTACTGTAATCAATATTGCTTTTGCTCTTTACCTTTGTCTTAAAATGACATTCTAATTTGGGAGATTGTAAAATGAGAGATTGTTACCCCTCGTATATTGCTAGCTTTATAAGAAGGTTATGTGATATTTTCAATGTGCTTTTAATATCATATACCTGTTATTTGTTTGCATTGATGAGACCTAATTCAGAGCCAGAAAAAAAGAATGACTTGCTGCAGCTATTTTACATGTTTGCTCCTAACTCAGGCTCTTAAAATGTATTACTACGTATAAAAGACAAAACCAGAGAAAAATCCCAACTCTTCTCACCAACCAGTCTACTTACCAACAAAATGAACCTGTTCAACAGTATGCGTTTAAAAACTGGTTTAGTTAGTACACAATTGCAAACGCATGCATAAGCTGCAAGGCCTCTTCACGGCACTCAATGTATCGCTTGCAGTTATAACCCTTCTAAATTTGAGTCTCCACAGTGGAAGCACATGCATTCTTATGGATAGATAAGGGGTAGGTGGGCCTGGAGGTAGCCCAATCTTCCTTAAAGGCACAGGAGCACATTGAACACCAAACGCATAACACAATGGCAGCAAAAGTGCCCAGTGGGTCTCCTGACCAAATTTACACCAGTAGCAAAGAGATGGCTCCTGCCCCCATCTATAACTGGCCTTGACAGCAAGGAGCACATGGAAGGGCAAACGCATGAAAGACAAAGCCTAAATAGTTGGGGCATAAAGTATATAAAGAACACTTCCTGCAAATTATAAAACATCTGGTGATCCTAATATATAAACCCCTTCTGAATTTACTCAAACAATACTAGCACAGGCCACACTACCGCTTGTGTAACCATTAAACAAAACATTGTTGCAAGCATCTGGTGTTTCCCACCAGACTCCTTTCATTCTAATGCTTTTTGCTCTGTCACAGGGCTTAATCATTGAAACCTTCATACTTCAGTAGCATTTAGTCTCAGATGTATGAAAAGAATAAAAATGAAACATGATATTTGGCATTCAATGAGGTTATCAGAGACCTCTAGGTAGAGGAAATGCTCCTATAAGGATGGACACAAAGGAAAATCAGAATAGTATTGCTTTTCCCCTTGTAGACTGTGTGCCCTTCTGCACAGGAAATGCTTATTGTCCTTTTTTTACTCCAGTTTATAAAAAATCTGATTCATATTGTGCATGTTATCTAAAGTAGAAATGCAAAATAATAATCTCTTTTCTGTTTTTCTATAAGGCCTATGGACCTTTCTACGATAAAGAAAAATATTGAGACGGGTATAATTCGAACCACAGCTGAGTTTCAGAGAGACATTATGCTTATGTTCCAGAATGCTGTGATGTATAACAGCTCTGATCATGACGTCTATCACATGGCTGTAGAGATGCAAAGGGATGTATTGGAACAAATTCAGGTATGACTTTGGTTATCAAAATATGCCTATAAATCTTTTGTTCTTTGCATAGTTTAATTTTAATTTACTTGTCCGCCTGTGGAAAAGGACTTGTTTCATTAGTGATGCATAAAGTTGGGTTTGGCGTTGAATGCATTTGAAGCCTATGGTAACTTTAATTTTTATTTTTCGCCTTTATGTATTATTTCCTTCCTTCCTTCCTTTTATAGCAATTTTTGGCCACACAGCTGATTATGCAAACATCCGAATCTGGGATAAGCGCTAAGAGCCTGAGGGGCCGAGATTCTACACGCAAGCAGGATGCCTCTGAAAAGGTACTAATTGACACATGTGCAAGAGCCAGCTCCTATATGTACTTTTAAGTCTCTAGAGGCCTTTCATAGAGTGTTTACTGATTAGAGCTTAAAGGTAGATTAGTTGTCAACATATCCATATTGCTGCTATCTTTACATGAAGGTACTAGAGTGGTGAGCCATTAGATTTTGTGGAATCAGGTGTGACCTCCCACTCCACTTTAGAGCTGCACAAATTATATCACAACCTGCTTCTTGATAAAGAAAATAAGTATATCTAAATCCTATGTAATGTTTGCAGTTAGTTTGGGATCTCCTTTTAAAGCTCTGATATTGTCATATTAAATATTATCCGCAAGCACTAGATGCCTCTGAGCCACTGCAGCATCAGATTTGTGTAACATGCCAAACGCGAGCAGTGTGGTTTTATTTAAGTTTGGTTCCTCCTCCTTGGAAATCTGTGGGTGAAGGAGTATTAAGACCTATTTTGTCCATTATTAGATTCACCAAATTAGCAATAAATGGCTTTGGTTGATCACCACAACATTAGACAATTGGTAGTGCTTGTTATCCCCTTCTTTCATTACAGTAGTATTTATAGACCCAGGTATTTGCCTATAATCATCTACAGAGGGAGCAGACTGGGGATAGGGTGAAAGACCTGGGTCAAGCTACAAGATGACTTGGCTAGGAAGGCTAAGGCTTAAAACTGAACTTCACCTGACGGGGGGCAAGTACTGCCTATCCTCCACCTCCTCCTTTCTCCTCGTAAACTATTATTTTTAATTTTATTTATATTACTTTTTTCAGGAAGTGGTAATTTTAGTTTTGACAAGCACCTGTTCCCACTTCCACTTGGCTCACCTAGGCGAGTCGAGTTGAAGTGCCTACTACCCAACCCCATCCTCGCCCGCAAGCTCCTTGGATGCGTCCAGGTCCTGGGAGGCTGCGGGACCATTCAGAAAGTGCAGTTGGGAGCCAGCTGTGAGCCCATGGGAAGTTTAAAGCTAGCTTCGCACAATCCACATGGTGGCTTTGGAAACCCAAAGACCAGCTAAGAGCAGGCTGAAGTCAGCACTTGATCCTGGGCTGGTAGGAGTCTTTTTAGTAAAAGTCAGCAGCTACAGTATTTTATCTACTGACTTATATATTTTTATTTTTTTCTATAACAAGACTGGCACTCCCCTGTAAATTATCTTAAACCAGTGATCTTACAGAGGCTCAAGCCTTACCTTTTACAGCAGGGCTGTGAAATTGAAGGAAGTAGGCAATTGACTAGCGACAGGGAGGATACATTTTTGAGTGAACTGACACTCTGGTTTTAACCCCTTGACAGGCTGACTGTACATGTACTGTAAATGTAACCTTATGGAAGTGGGTGTTTTATCTGTGAGGACACATATTCATACCAGTCTTTGTGCTGGGAGCACGCCGCTCGGCACACGCTCAGCATTAGGGACCTAGTTCTCGCCTAGAGACCTGGGTCTCGTAACAATGATCGCGACCCGGAACTCCCATTTCCTGATTGCTGTGATAGCCTCTGATTGGCTACAACAGTGATCAGGCCCTGTGCAGTCCAACCCAGCCTTTTAGGGGGGTGGGGGAAGTAAAAATAAAATAATTTGGTTGCTTAAGTGTGCACAATCTCTTATAACTGGGAATGTAGCTGTGTTCAGAATTAAGCAATCACATTCTAACTCATGTTAAATAAACATCAGTACACACCTGCCATAATTTTAAAGTGCCTCTGATTAACACCAAATATACCAGCTGTTCTAGTAGGTCTTTCCTGATATTTTCTTAGTCGTGTCCTACAGCAAAAGCCATGGTCTGAAGAAAACTTCACAAGCATTAGAGTAATCTAATTGTTAAAAGTGAGGAGAAGGGTACAAAAGAATTTCCAAGGCATTAGATATATCATGGAACATGGTGAAGACAGTTCTCATTAAAGGGGTTGTAAACCCTAATGTTTTTTTCACCCTAATGCATCCTAACTTCTACAGTGACCACCCAGCCCCCCCCCCCCCCCCCATTTCACTTACCTGAGCCTGGTAATTCCCTCGGCGGAGACGCGCTTCCCCTTTCTGCACCTTGATTGGATAGATTGATAGCAGCGCAGTCATTGGCTCCTGCTGCTGTCAATGAAATCCAATAACCTGGTGGGCGAGGCCGAGTCCGGCATTCATGTCTATGGACACAAATGCTGGACTCTGGAGCACGCCTGCGCAGTAACCCCCTGGGAGAGCGCTTTTCCTAGGGCAGTGATGGCGAACCTTGGCACTGCAGATGTTTTGGACCTACATTTACCATGATGCTCATGCACTCTGCAGTGTAGTGGAGCATCATGGGAAATGTAGTTCCAAAACATATGGAGTGCCAAGGTTCGCCATCACTGTCCTAGGGGGTTATATGATGCAAGGTGGAGCTGCGAGAGCCGTTGAGGGACCCCAGAAGAGGAGGATTGGAGCCGCTCTGTGCAAAATGAGCTGTACAGTGGAGGTAAGTATAACATGTTTGTTATTTAAACAAAAAAAAACTGAGAGAAAATAAGTAGAGAAAATATGGCACAACAGTAACATTACCAAGAACTGGACATCCCTCCAAAATTGATGAAAAGACAAGAAGAAAACTGGTCAGGGAGGCTGCTAAGAGGCCTACAGCATTGCAGCTGCAGGGATATCTGGAAACTACTCGCTGTGTGGTACATGTGACAACAAATACCCGTATTCTTCATACAGTGATTATATAGGAAGTCTACACACCCCTGTTAAAATGTCAGGTTTCTGTGATGTATAGAAAAATCATTTCAGAATTTTTCCACCTTTTTAATGTGACCTATAAACTGTACAACTCAATTGAAACGCAAACTATAATCTTTTAGACCGGGGGGGGGGGGGTTTGGGAAGTAAAAATTAAAAAACTAAAATAAGGTGGTTGCAGATGTTCTTGCAAAGAAAAAACACACAGGCCCGGCTAAATTTAGCAAAAACTTTGAATTCTCCCAAAAGCATGTGGGGAAATGTGTTATGGCCTTATGAAACCAAGTTGAAACTTTTTGGCAATAATTTCAAAAAATATGTTTGGTGCAAAAACACTGCAGATCACCAAAAGAACACCATACACACCGTGAAGCATGGTGGTGGCAGCATCATGCTTTGGGGCTGTTTTTCTTCAGCTGGAACAGGGGCCTTAGTGGATGTAGAGAGGATTACGAACAGTTCCAAATACAAGTTAATATTGGCACAAAACCTTCAGGCTTCTGCTAGAAAGCTGAACATGAAGAAGAACTTCATCTTTCAGCATGACAATGACCCACAGCGTACATCCAAATCAACGGAATGGCTTCACCAGAAGAAGATTAAAGTTTTGGAATGGCCCAGACCTGAATCCAGTTGAAAATCTGTGGGGTGATCTGAAGAGGGCTGTGCACAGGAGATGCCCTCGCAATCTGACAGATTTGGAGTGTTTTTGCAAAGTCAAGATGTGCCATGCTGACTCATACACAAAGACTGAGTGCTGTAATAAAATCAAAAGGTGCTTCAACAAAGTATTAGTTTAACCACTTCAGCCCCGGAAGGATTTACCCCCTTCTTGACCAAGCCCTTTTTTGCGATACGGCACTGTGTCATTTTAACTGACAATTGCGCGGTCGTGCGACGTTGTACCCAAACAAAATTGACCTTTTTTTTTTTTTTCCCCCACAAATAGAGCTTTCTTTTGGTGGTATTTGATCACAGCTGTAGTTTTTTTTTTTTTTTTTTTTTTTTTTTTTTTTTTTTTTTCTTCCTCAGTTTAGGCCAATATGTATTCTATATATTTTTGGTTTAAAAAAAATCGCAATAAGCGTATATTGATTGGTATATTGATTGGTTTGCGCAAAAATTATCGCGTCCACAAAATGGGGGATAGATTTATAGCATTTTTATTTTATTTTTTTATTAGTAATTGTGGCGATCTGAGATTTGACATGACTGCGACATTGCGGCGGACAGATCGGACACTTGACACTATTTTCGGACCAGTGGCATTTATACAGATATCAGTGCTATAATGGGTTAAACAATAGGGGGCGATCAAGTGGTTGTGTTCCCTCAGTGTGTTCTAACTGTAGGGGGATGGGCTCACTAGAACATGATACAGATCACTGGGAGCAGTACATCCATGTCATGTTGCTAGGCAGAACAGGGAAATGCCTTGTTTACATAGGCATTTCCCCTTTCTGCCTCTCCGTGCCACGATTGCAGGCCACAGGCGGACATAGAGTCCGCTGGACCCGCGTGCATGCGCCCGCTTGCTGCTAATGATGCAGTGACGTACGGATACGTCATTGTGCGCACCCTGTGCCACTTTGCACAAAGTATATCGGCATATGGGCGGCACAGTGGTGTAGTGGTTAGCACTCTCACCTAGCAGTAAGAAGGTCGCTGGTTCAAATCCCAACCATGACACTACCTGCTTGGAATTTGCATGTTCTCCCTGTGCCTGCGTGGGTTTCCTCCGGGTACTCTGATTTCCTCCCACACCCCAAAGACATGCAGGTAGGTCAATTGGCTCCTGTCCAAAATTGACCCTAGTATATGAATGGGGACCTTGGATTGTGGGCTCCTTGAGGGTAGGGACCGATGTGAGCATGCAATTTACAGGGATAGGGACAATTGTAGACACTCACTCAGGTTTTCTGTGCTGAACTCCACTGGAGCAATCCTTGCTGGGGCTAGCCATGCTGACTGGATTCATTTAAGGTGTCTCTTCTGGCCAAATTGAATGGCACCCGGGCCTCGTATCCGAAGAAACAAGGTTTTGCCTGTGAATGCTTCCCTTTTTAGAGAGCTGGACCCCGGGATCCAGTACTTTTTTGGTAGTAAGGCTGTAAAGTTTTATTGGTGGGGTGCTGTTGCACTTCCCGGATTGTGAGTTTCCTGAGGATCCCCAGCTCCTGAAGGTTTAACGGAACCCACCATGAAGGGTGAAGATTGGATCTGTTGGTTTACCACAGAAAACTCTGCGGTGGGAAAGTTAAGTGGGAGTTTTCTAAGAGATTTTTTGAATTTCTTATGAAAGTCTCCTTTAAAAGATCAGTCAATGTTGTCATGTCTATGTGTCACCACTGGGGGCTGTATTGAGCACTCACCACCTCACACTGAGAAGCATGCTGTGTCAGAGAGCTGTGAGGCTTCTTCCTCCAGCCAGACAGCAGGACCTCCGGTAAGCTAAGGGGGGGGCTTCTCCTCGCTTATCACCTCCTGTACTGAAAGTCTTCCCCTCTTGAGTGAAGCAGCGCTCAAAAGGTTTCTTGGGGGGGGGGGGGCAGAAAAACTGGCATGATCAGCGCTACGCTCGGCGGCTTGTAGCCTCCGCGCCATGCTGTTGTCTTCCTGAAGGTCCGAGAGGACCTGTAGTCCGCCGCTCGCGCAGGAAAAGCCTTCTTTTTAAAAAGGAGGGGGGAAGAGCCATAGGCAACGTGGGGGCGGAGCTTAGCGGCCTTGACGTTCTCCAACGCCCAAATACAAGGAGGCAAACATTTTAAAAGCACATTTGTGTGTTGCTGCAGGCTGTGGAGGGACACGAGCAAAGAGGTGGCATTAACAGGTTTGGTGACACTGGCATTTCCTTTGGCACATTTTTACGGCTGCATCAGGCTGGGCATTAATAGCAGCAATTGTGCTGGACTATAGCCCAAGCAGTGTATGCATTCCTTCTGGTAGTGTATCAGGCTATGAGCAGAAGAGGGACAAGGAACATTTCAAAGGGTTCTAGAGGGTCTGTTTCACAACAAACTAGAGCCATATCTAAAAAGATGGCATCCTCCTCTGAGAGTGATGTGGCCGGTCAGAGTGAGCCGTCAGGGGGGGACTGGTGTTGCAGCAGCTCTAGACACTACAGCCCATATATATATATATATATATATATATATATATATATATATATATATATATATATATATATATATATATATACAGGTCCTTCTCAAAAAATTAGCATATTGTGATAAAGTTCATTATTTTCTGTAATGTACTGATAAACATTAGACTTTCATATATTTTAGATTCATTACACACAACTGAAGTAGTTCAAGCCGTTTCTTGTTTTAATATTGATGATTTTGGCATACAGCTCCTGAAAACCCAAAAATCCTATCTCAAAATATTAGCATATTTCATCCGACCAATAAAAGAAAAGTGTTTTTAATACAAAAAAAGTCAACCTTCAAATAATTATGTTCAGTTATGCACTCAATTCTTGGTCGGGAATCCTTTTGCAGAAATGACTGCTTCAATGCGGCATGGCATGGAGGCAACCAGCCTGTGGCACTGCTGAGGTGTTATGGAGGCCCAGGATGCTTCGATAGCAGTCTTAAGCTCATCCAGAGTGTTGGGTCTTGCGTCTCTCAACGTTCTCTTCCCAATATCCCACAGATTCTCTATGGGGTTCAGGTCAGGAGAGTTGGCAGGCCAATTGAGCACAGTAATACCATGGTCAGTAAACCATTTACCAGTGGTTTTGGCAGGTGCCAGGTCGTGCTGAAAAATGAAATCTTCATCTCCATAAAGCTTTTCAGCAGATGGAAGCATGAAGTGCTTCAAAATCTCCTGATAGCTAGCTGCATTGACCCTGCCCTTGATAAAACACAGAGGACCAACACCAGCAGCTGACATGGCACCCCAGACCATCACTGACTGTGGGTACTTGACACTAGACCTCAGGCATTTTGGCATTTCCCTCTCCCCAGTCTTCCTCCAGACTCTGGCACCTTGATTTCCGAATGACATGCAAAATTTGCTTTCATCCGAAAAAAGTACTTTGGACCACTGAGCAACAGTCCAGTGCTGCTTATCTGTAGCCCAGGTCAGGCGCTTCTGCCGCTGTTTCTGGTTCAAAAGTGGCTTGACCTGGGGAATGCGGCACCTGTAGCCCATTTCCTGCACACGCCTGTTCACGGTGGCTCTGGATGTTTCTACTCCAGACTCAGTCCACTGCTTCCGCAGGTCCTCCAAGGTCTGGAATCGGTCCTTCTCCACAATCTTCTTCAGGGTCCGGTCACCTCTTCTCGTTGTGCAGCATTTTCTGCCACACTTTTTCCTTCCCACAGACTTCCCACTGAGGTGCCTTGATACAGCACTCTGGGAACAGCCTATTCGTTCAGAAATTTCTTTCTATGTCTTACCCTCTTGCTTGAGGGTGTCAATGATGGCCTTCTGGACAGCAGTCAGGTCGGCAGTCTAACCCATGATTGCAGTTTTGAGTAATGAACCAGGCTGGGAGTTTTTAAAAGCCTCAGGAATCTTTTGCAGGTGTTTAGAGTTAATTAGTTGATTCAGATGATTAGGTTAATAGCTTGTTTAGAGAACCTTTTCATGATATGCTAATTTTTTGAGATAGGAATTTTGGGTTTTCAGGAGCTGTATGCCAAAATCACAATATTAAAACAAGAAAAGGCTTGAACTACTTCAGTTGTGTGTAATGAATCTAAAATATATGAAAGTCTAATGTTTATCAGTACATTACAGAAAATAATGAACTTTATCACAATATGCTAATTTTTTGAGAAGGACCTGTATATATATATATATATCATATAATCTCTCACTCAGGTTTTTTTTCTTCTACCATTTTAAGTTGGGAACAGAAGATTGATGCTTTATTCGCCTTCCGGAGTGGGCCTAAGCATAGCAGATCCCCGTCCATTGCTCACGACCCTCATACTGAGGAACAAGGGGCGAGAGAATATGAAGCTCTCTCAAAAAATCAAGAAGAGGTTGATGACTCCTCTTCCGAAGATCCTAATATGGAGGGATCAACCTCGCAGGAGAGACTGTTGGTACACTCCCTCACTATGTTGGCCCACTCGACTTTTTTACTGCCTGTAACGCAGTCAATCGATGAGCCCACTTCTGGTTTGGGATCACTAAAGCCTCCCCAAAATTTCCTATTCATTCATGCCTAAAAAAGCTTATGTATTCTGAGTGGGAGCACCCAGATAAACAGTTTTTTCCTCCAAAAATGTTTTCTATACTTTATCCTATGGAGGAGGAATTCTATAAGAAATGGGGGGGGGGGGGGGGTTACAGCAATTGATGCTGCTATATCCTCTGTAAACAAAAACCTGACTTGTCCTGTAGACAATGTGCAAATGTTGAAGGATCCAACAGATAAAAAGTTGGAATTTCTTTTTAAGAACATTGCTCTTGTAGGTTCAGTTGTTCAGCCGGTACTAGTGGCGATTGGAGTATCTCAATCTAGAAAGGACCAGTTTGTAGAGATACTCACAATTATTCCTGATCAGCAGACCCAGCAGATGGCTGGCATATCAAAATCACTATGTCTCAGTCGATGCTATGAAAGATTCTATTATTCAAGCCTCACGGCTTATGCTAGGGCTGGTACATATGCGCCGAGTCCTATGGTTGAAAAATTGGTCAGCTGAAACGCCATGTAAAAAGCTATTGGCCAGTTTCCCATTTCATGGTGAACGGTTGTCTGGAGATGATCTGGATAAGTATATCCAAAGAATTTCTAATGGGAAAAGTTCTCTTTTACTAGTAAAGAAGAAGTTTTTAAACCTTTTTCATCAAACGTGCATCTTCTCCAGTGCCAGGAGCATCTGCCTCCAGGCAGTCTTAATGGCCTTCACCGTCTGGTTCAAGAGGAAGACTTGGGGCAGGAAGCCCGCGAAAGCAAAGTACTAAAGCCTCTTTATGAAGGGTGGGTGGAAGGCTTCTACACTTCAAAGATCTGGCAGGAACCTTTTCAGGACAGATGGGTGGCTTCCTCAATTTCTCTAGGTTAGAAACTAGAATTCAGAGAATTCCATCTCTTCATTTTTTGAGATCAAATGTTCCCAGAAATCCAGGGAAAAGGAAGTCTCTCGCTTTCTAGCTCTGGATCATCTCTTGTCTCAGAAAGTGATATCAGAGGTTCCCACAGAAGAGCAGGGATCAGTGATTTATTCAAACCTCTTTACAGTACCAAAACCAAACTGGAAGGTAAAACCCATTTTAGATCTCGGGGATATAAACCAGCGCTTGAATATCTGTTCTTTTCGCATGGAGTAAATCCGACCGGTTGTCTCCATTCTACAAGAAGGAGAATTTTTGGCATCGATAGGCATCGTGCCAATTTTCCCTGCTCATCAGAAATTTCTGCGCTTCGAGGTAGAAAATCTGCATTTTCATTTTGTGACTCTGCCTTTCGGTCTAGCCACTGCACCTCGAGTACTCACAAAGATCCTGGCCCCTCCTTTAGCCAGGTTAAGGGCTTAGGGTATAACAATTCTAGCCTACTTAGATGATCTGCTCTTAGTAGATCAGTCCGTTACCTGTCTAAACCAAAGTTTAGCCTCAGCCGTGAGTTACCTAGGATACCTAGGCTGGATTCTCAACCTAGAAAAATCCTCCTTAAAACCATCAAGGAGATTGTAGTACTTGGGGCTGATCATAGATACAGTTCAAAAGAAGGTATTCTTACCCCAGGGAAGGCTCAGTTCCATAAAAGAACTGATTCGGCTTATCAAAACAAAGAAAAATACTTCCATTCGGCTTTTCATGAAGTTGTTAGGAAAAATGATGGCCTACTTCGAGGCCGTTCCTTATGCACATTTCATTCAAGACTGCTGCAAAACAGTATTCTGTCGACTTGGAACAAGAAGGTCCAAGCTTTGGACTTTCCAATACGCTTATCTCCCGAGGTGCGTCAGAGCCTCAATTGGAGGCTGATATCCAACAACCTTCAGCAGGGAAAATCCTTTCTACCAGTATCCTGGAAAGTGGCAACAATGGATGCCAGCCTTCTAGGCTGGGGAGCAGTCCGGGAAGAAGCATCTGTCCAGGGGAAGTGGTCCAAGTCAGAAAGGACTTTGCCCATTTATATTCTAGAAATTCGGGCAGTACGTATGGCCCTAGAGGCCTGGACACTCGGACTACAGAATTTAATCCTGACAGGACAATCTGACAATGCCACGGCTGTGGCCTACATCAATCACCAAGGGGGCAAGAGAAGTCGTGCAGCCCAAAAAGTTGAATCATGTTCCATCTTGGGCAGAAAGCAACATTCCTTGCCTATCTGCGATTTTCATTCAAGGGATAGAAGACTGGCAGACGGACTACTTGAGCCGCCAACAAATGTTTCCGGGAGAATGGTCCCTTCACCCCAACATCTTTCTGTCAATGTCAAAGATGGGGTGTTCCGGACGTGGATCTGTTTGCGTCCAGATTCAACAACTAGGTCGACAACTTTGTGTCAAGGACGAGGGAATTCCGCTGGCATGCGGAACAGACACCTTGGTCTTTCCATGGGATCAGTTTTCACTAATCTATGCGTTTCCTCCGATTCTGCTACTTCCGTTCCTTCTTCGTAGGATCAAGCAGGAAGTGGCCCATGAGATCTTGGTTTGCCAAGATCATAAAGATGGCGGTAGGGGACCCTGCCACTGTGGCCAGACCTTCTCGCGCAAGGTCCGGTATTCCATCCTACCTTACAAACACTAAATTTTAACGGTTTATCTATTGAAACCCACATTCTAAAGGACCGTGGGCTGTCGCCTTCAGTAGTGTCTAATTTGGTTAATGCTAGGAAGCCGGCCTCCAGAATCATATACTATAGAGTTTGGAAGGCATGTGTCTCCTGGTGTGTAATCCAGGGGTTGGCACCCCAGAAAATGTCATAGGTAGGATCCTTGAATTCCTACAGATGGAATTGGAAATGAAGCTGGCCTTGAATACTATCAAGGGCCAGGTCTCGGCCTTATCAGTATTGTTTCAATGTCCTCTTGCTTCTCAGTCTCTGGTTCGTAACTTTATTCAGGGGGTAACGTGGATTAATCCTCCAGTCAGGACACCCCTGAACCCTTGGGTTTTGAATTTAGTCCTGTCGGCTTTACAAAAACAGCCTTTGGAGTTTGAGAGGTCCTGCAAAAAAGAATGGAATATATTGCCAAAAAATAGGTTTGCCAAGCTTGTAGCATCATACTCAAAAAGACTTGAGGCTGTCATTTGTGCCAAAGGTTCTTCAACAATGTATTGAACAAAGGCTGTGAATACTTATATACATGTGAATTTTGTCATCTTTTATTTTTAATTTGAAAAGATTTCAAACAAACTTCTTTCACGTTGTCATTATGGGGTGGTATTTATAGAATTTTGAGGAAAATAATGAATTGAATCCATTTTGGAATAGGGCTGTAAACATAAAATGTGGAAAAAATTAAGCGCTGTGAATTCTTTCTGGATGCACTGTATGTCACATTAAAGGTGAAAAAAGTTCTGACATTTCTGTGTGTTTTTTTTTTTTTTTTTTTTTTTTTTTTTTTTTTTTTTTTTTTTTACTTGACAGAAACCTGACATTTTAACAGGGGTGTGTAGATTCTTTTTTTTCTATACACTGTATGTCTGGGCTATGGGGGTAGAGTGGTAAGAGGGAAGCCTTTCTTATGAAGAAAAACTCCCAAGCCTTGTTAATTTTTGCAAAAACGCATCTGAAGTCTCCCAAAAACATGTGGGGAAAATGTGTTTTATCTTTTGTAATTATGACCAAAAAAGTATGTTTGGCACAAAAACAACACTGCACATCACTAAAAGAACACCACACCCACAGTGAAGCTTGGTGGTGGCAGAATCATGCTTTTGGGGTTTTTCTTCAGCTGGAACAGGGGTCTAAGTCAAGGTAGAGGGAATTATGGAACAGTTCCAAATACCAGTTAATATTGGCACAAAACCTTCAGGCTTCTGCTAGAAAGCTGAACATGAAGAGGAACTTCATCTTTCAGCATTACAACGACCCAAAGCATACATCCAAATCCACAAAGGAATGGCTTCACCAGAAGAAGATTAAGCCCAGGTTCACACCAGTGCAGTGTGAATTCCAGCTACATTTTCTCTGAGTGAGAAGGAAAGATTTCTTGTTCAGAACGCAATGCATCTGTGAATCAGATGCGTTCACAAAGAGAATAATGTGCTTGTAATTCAGACATATGTGAACAAGATACATTCATTTGAATGCATTTTAAAATGTCCTGCGAATTGGATGCGGTGTAAGCATCTAATTCGCATAGGTGTGAACAGGGGCACAAGTTTTGGAATGGCCCAGCCAGAGCCCAGACCTGAATCCAATTGAAAATCTGTGGGGTGATCTGAAGAAGGCTGTGCACAGGAGATGCCCTCGCAATCTGAACAATGGGCAAATGTTGCCAATTCAAGATGTACCATGCTTATAGACTCGTACCCAAATACACTGAGTGTTTAGGGGTGTGCACGCTTATGCAACCATATTTTATTTAATTTTTTTTTATTTTTGCTTCCTTACACCTAAAAGATTTTAGTTTGATGTTCAGCTGAGTTGTACAGTTTATAGGTCACATTAAAGGGGGAAAAAAGTTCTGAAATTTCTTATCTTGGTCTCATTTTTTTTACATCACAGAAGCTGGACATTTTTAACAGTGGTGTGTAGACTTTTTTTTTTTTTTCTTTATATCTAATGTAGATCAAGGTTTGCTCAGCGTTGGGGGTCAAGGCCAGGGTCAATATATTTTGGGTAGGGTTTTTTAAATTATTTTTTAAATTGGTGTCAGTTTGTTTTAGGTAGGATTAAAAAGTAAAATGGCCACTATTGTTCCTGGGCACATGCACATATGTAATATCTCTGTGATCTTCAGAGGAGGGGAATTTATTTTGGGTTGTTTGGTGGTAAGTCCTGGTAATTTAGCAATACAGCTAAGTTTAAAAAAAATATTTGTTTAGTTTTTTTTTGTGTTTTTACTGTTTTGGGACAGTTTTTGATAATAAAAAAGAAAAGACAATCAGGAGATATCCATTAGCGTTTGAATATTGTATGTTACTCCCGCGCTACCACTTAATTAAAAATTATTTCTCTTAAATTCACCGACCGACACAGCTCCTTTTAGCCATTGGGTTGTTACGCCACCTTTAGGAGAATACTAGGCATTACATGTTATTCAAAACTCAGAACTTTCCAGTTCCGCCCAAGGGGTGGTCCCTTAGGTAAGAACCCCACAGCCTGCCATGCAGTCATCGGTTTTATTTTGCCTAGTGAAGGAGAAAGAACCTAGGAATCCTGACAGGCCCATCGGTCCATCTTTTTTTCTGCAGAAGCTTGGCTTTTTGCGCAAGATGATAGATCCTGTGATCTGCTATCAACAGCCGGCTGGGTGACAGGCTGGATACCCTTATCCTTGTAGTCTCCCCAGCCTGGCAATCGAGTGTGTGCAGGTAGCAGCTCCGCACTAGGCCGGCCACAACGAAACCTCAGCTCCAGAGGTGGTCGTGACTTTTATGCTCCGGGGGGCACATATGACCGGGCTACTGATGTCTGTGTCACAATGTGCCGAGGCCAGCAGCCAGCCTGTACTGATCAGAGAGTGGATCTGTGAAGGAATGTCTCCCAGCTCTTCAGGACTGGTAAGTACAGCTCTCCCTGCCTCGGTGGGGCTGAGCAGCTGGGCATTCCCTGGGACGTTGATTCGGGGGTCCCTCACCTCCCTCTCTTCTTTCCCTGTCCCTATCGCCCCCCCGCGCCCCCCGTGGGGGATGCTGCATGTGGCTGCTGAGCGGTGTGTGTGTCTGTATAGGGGCTCTCCCGGGGGGGCTCTCACCTGTGGGGGGGGGGGGGGCTGCACTGGCTGGCTGTGGCCTGAGTCCTGTTTCTCATGTCCCTGGAGGTGCCTGTGAGGCTGTGCCTGTGTCCCTTGCAGCGCTGATCACCGCCATTTGTTCAGCTCTGTCCCTCATGGTTTCAGCATCAGTGGCCATCTTAGGTGTGGGCAACGGAAAGCATGCTCTCCTGGGCTTTAGTGGCCATTTTCCCTGTGATTTGTCCTTATACTGGACGCCGGTGGCCATTTTTTAGAAGCCTGAACACGTTTTTCAGCTTTCTCTAGTGACAGCATGTGTCCCTGTGCTCTGGCGGCCATTTTCCCACTGTTTTATAACCTTATACTGGACACGGGGCGGCCATATCCTTGGAGCCTGAGTACATTGCAGCGCGGTTTCAGCGCCTTTAGCAACAGCTTCCGGTAACGGCCCACTCCACAAGGGCAATCGGAACGGCTTGGGCCTTCTGACACCAAGCGTCTGTCGCTCAAGTGTGTAAAGCTGCGACCTGGTCGTCTGTCCACACGTTTACCAAGTTCTACAAGGTAGACAACGGTGCATCGGCTGATGCCTGTTTTGGCCGCAAAGTTTTGCAGGCAGCTGTATAGTTGCAATTGTGGTGCAATAATTCCCTTTTTTTCCTGTTGTGTGTTTTTTTTTTTTTTGGGTAAAAATGCAGTACCTTTTATGTTAATGCACTGTTGTATTAATTTCCGCAGTTTTTGGCGCGGTTGTGGGTAGTCCCTCCTGTTGAGGGTACCCTGGTTTTGTGGTGTTTTTTTTTTTTTTTTTTTTTTTTTTTTTTTTTTTTTTCCCACGCACTGTTTTTGTGGGTAAAGTTACACTAGTTCCCACTTGCCATGGTGGATGAAGTTTAATGTTGTTTTCTCACCCCTCATTTGGCACTGCTTGGGGATGTCCCAATGGCTAAGAGAGGTGCTGTGTCGGTCGGTGAATATAAGAGAAAATAGGATTTTTTGTACTCACCGTAAAATACTTTTCTCTGTAATTCACCGACCGATACAGCACACGCCCCTCCTGTTTTTTTTCTTTACGTTATACTGCTTGTTGACGTACTGATGACTGCATGGCAGGCTGTGGGGTTGTTACCTAAGGGACCGCCCCTTGGGCAGAACTGGAAAGTTCTGTGTTTTACATAACATGTAATGCCTAGTATTCTCCTAAAGGGATGGCTTAACCACCCAATGGTTAAGAGAGGAGCTGTGTCGGTCGGTGAATTACAGAGAAAAGGATTTTATGGTGAGTACAAAAAATCCTATTTTCTTTCATCAAAATTTTTTTAATTATCTTGGATCGCTGTCTGTGATCTATCCCTTCACCATAGTGAGAAATCCTTGTAATTTGACGTAATCCCTTTCTGCCCATGCCACCTCCATGCTCTGTGGCCTCTCACCTTAGATATGATTTAAATCTGCATATGTTATCTCCCAGGGATGGAGGTATACCATGGAATCGCCTCTAGGGGTCCTCTGTTGTACGATTCCAGTGCTCTAAGTATTATTAGGAAATACTAGGTCTCTAATGATCCTAGAGCTGTCCTCCTTCCATATACTCCCAAATATGTGTGGATGAAGAAAAGACTCTCGTAGTGTATTACCATTATGTAAACAATTAGTCCGGCTGAAAACTCGCTTTTAAAAGCCGATTTGTCTGCGAAAATCCACAAGCGCCGAACTTGTTCGCGTGCAGCGGCACTTTCGGTATGCCTCCACTCACGCCCTATGTGTTACGTCATGGTCATGTGACTTCATCCGTCACCAAGGGGTTAAAGTGAACATAAGATCAAGTTTAGGTCCACTTCAGAATAAGATGAATGCATCAGGGAAATTATATGATGAAGCTGTCAATGCTTTGGCATGTCCGTTCAAAGGGTCCAGTTTAATTGATATTGGTCATATTGCATGATCTAGATTCTTCCATAAATATATTTGGACGTAATGTTGGCACTTGTGTTTTATTTTTTTTATTTTTTTCAAGTATTGCTGTTTTCGCTTTCAAGTTCCAAAACTGGAGATACCTAAGGGTGCCTGCTTGTATGATCAAATAATTGTTAAAGGGATTGTAAAGTAAATATTTTTTTAAATAACAAACATGTTATACTTACCTCCACTGTGCAGTTAGTTTTGCACAGAGTGGCCCCGAACCTGTTCTTCTGGGGTTCCTCAGCGGCTGTCTCTGCTTCTTCCCACAAGTACTTCTCACGTTCATGTGAGCTCCCTCGCATGGTGAGAAGCACCTGTGGGCACGCTCCCCTGATACAGCCGGCGGCTATAGCCACTCACTGTATCACACAGCCCCACCCCCCAGCACGCCGCGTCATTGGATGTGTTTGACACCAGCGCGAGCCAATGGCTGCGCTGCCTTCAATCCATCCACTCCAGCCAATCTGCAGCCAGGCTGAGCGGTGAAGAGAACGTCGGGGCGAGCGCGGGACTTGAGGGGTGAGGTAAGTAAAATGGAGGGGCTGGGGGCGCCGGCACTGTCGGATGTTTTTTCACCTTGATGCATAGAATGCATTAAGGTGAAAAAATATTTACCTTTACAACTCCTTTAAGGCTCCATGGGAACCTCAAATCTGTAGACTTCCAAAATCAAAATGATGACTTTTGGTTCCTGAAGTCATGCTTGGCCTAGACCCTGCTTGATCAATGTACAAAGTGTGGTTTTAGGAACTGAAATTACTATTTGCTTAAATTATCCCAACATCAAAGGAGACAGATGCTCTCGCACTCGGAATATCATTGTACCCAACCTTACAAAGTACATTTTAAGTGTTTTCTTCAGGTTTTGTTACAAAGAAGAAAAATATATGCATCATATTGGAATGAAATTGTTGTTTTGCTAGTGGCATTGTATTTTTATGTGAGCAGCAAGAGAAGCCAGTGCTGGCTAAAAGCCTTCTTAAGCCTTGAGTTTTGCTTTTCCTTCTAAGCTTTACGTTAAAGTCCTGGCTCCTCTTCTGCTTTTGTGTTGTCAGCTTGTCCGTGTTTTGTGTTGGAGATGCTCCGTGGAATCTGACCTGTTTTTCTGTTTGTCCTTTAACAGGACAGTGTCCCCATGGGCTCTCCTGCCTTCCTTCTCTCTCTCTTTGTAAGTATTAAATAGCTGCAATGTGATGGATGGAATGAATGTACCAAGATTTGGTAGCCTTCAGTTAGAGCTGTTTGACTTTCTTCACTATGCTTTGCTTCTGTCGAGCAGTGCTTTCCTAGTGCCTCTTTCTGTACTTCAAGCTGTTGTTTTGTTTTATTTGTAACAAGCTTACATGCATGCAGAATTTTCTTCAGTCTATTAATCTCAAGGTAGCAGAGTCAGTTAACTTCCTGTGCAGTGCATGATAAAGAAGATCTACTCATTAAACAGTGTAGCAGTTCAGTTAAATCAACATTTTCAGAACAGTGAAATGTGAATACAGACAGGGTTAATACAGCAGCACTAAGATGAGAAGGCAAACGTTCCAGCTTAGAATTATCTCAGGTATGTGAGACATTTTTTGTGAGTCACAGCAAAGCCTTTCACAGTGAAGTGGCTACATATCTTTATTCCCTTGAATGGATGCTTGCATTGCTTTTCACAGCACTGTTTCTTTTTGCTTTCCCCACTGAACAGGATGGTGGTACTAGAGGTCGTCGCTGTGCAATTGAAGCAGATATGAAAATGAAGAAATGAAGTGACCACGGCCTATACATCATATGGAATATCATGTAGTAGTTGTAACCAATGAAGACTGTATCATGTGATGTCTATTTAAGCAAGTTAGTTTGTAAAACCCCAGTATCTGGGTCTTATAGTGAGCACAGTCATATGTTTTTGTGTCCTCCCATGAAGTGGCACTATACAGGCAGTATTGATTATAACCTGTAGATATGTACAGATGCCAACAGCGTTTTCTTATGGTTATGTAAGTGGAAGTTATGCAGGTTCCACTTGAAAATGGGATTACAGTTCACATCATTTATTTGACGCATTAAAAAGTAGAATAGGATATCTACTAAACTCTCCTTGTTCTGTATAGATTTTGTATATTTGAATGGAGGATGACTGAATCAGAATTGTGAAATAGATTCTACATTCCATAAGTAGTTCTCTGCTCACAGATTACGATAACCATTGATGGCTTGTTGTCTTTACTATTTATTCCTCTTTACATATTCAGCATTCATGGTATTTATTTTGCTATTTTCTGTACAACATAAAGCCACCAAATCGCCTGTCTTTGGAAGTTAATGAGGAAAAAAGTATTTGATTCCCTACTGATTTTGTACATTTGCATACTGACAAAGAAATTATCAGTCTAATTTTATTGGTAGGTTTATTTTAACAGTGAGAGACAGAATAACAAAAAAATAAATCCAGAAAAACGCATTTCAAAAATGTATAAATTGATCTGTATTTTAATGAGTGAAATAAGTATTTGACCCCTTCGCAAAACATGACTCAGTACCTGGAGGCAAAACTCTTGTTGGCAATCAGAGGTCAGACGTTTCTTGTAGTTGGCCACCAGGTTTGCACACATCTCAGGAGGGATTTTAACTCCTCTTTGCAGATCCTCTTCACGTCATTAAGGTTTTGAGGCTGACGTATGGTAACTCGAACCTTCAACTCCCTCCACATATTTTCTATGGGATTAAGGTCTGGAGACTGACTGGGCTACTCTGACCTTTAATGTGCTTTTTTGCTTTGGTCGTGTGTTTTTTTTGTCAATGTCATGCTGGAATACCCATCCACGACCCATTTTCAGTTCCCTGGCTGAGGGAAGGAGGTTCTCACTCAAGATTTGATGGTACATTGCCCTGTCCATCGTCCCTTTCACACAGTGAAATTGTCCTGTCCCCTTAGAAAAAAAAAACCCCAAATCATAATGTTTCCACCTCCATGTTTGACGGTGGGGATGGTGTTCTTGGGGCCATAGGCAACATTCCTCCTCCTCCAAACACGGCGAGTTGAGTTGATGCCGAAGAGTTCGATTTTGGTCTTATCTGACCACAACACTTTCACCCATTCTCTTCTAAATTATTTAGATGTTCATTAACAAGCTTAAGACGTGTCTGTACATGTGCTTTCTTGAACAGGGGGACCCTGGGGGCGCTGCAGGGTTTCACTCCTTCGTGTCGTAATATGTTACCAATTGTTTTCTTGGTGACTATAGTCCCAGCTGCCTTGAGATCATTGACCAGATATCCTGTGTAGTTCTGGGCTGATTCCTCACCATTCTCATGATCATTGAAACTCCACGAGGTGAGATGTTGCTTGGAGCCCCAGATCGGGGAAGATTAACAGTTAATTTTTGTTTCTTCCATTTTGCGATTAATCGCACCAACTATTGTCACCCTCTCGCCAAGCTGCTTGGCGATGGTCTTGTAGCCCATTCCTGCCTTGTGTAGGTCTACAGTCTTGTCCCTGACATCTTTGGACAGCTCTTTGGTCTTGGCCATGGTGGAGAGATTGGAATCAGATTGCTTCTGTGGTCAGGTGTCTTTTATTTTTATATAATATAATATAATATAATATATATAATATAATGTAACCAGCTGAGATTAGAAGCACTCCCTTTTTAAGAGCGTGCTCCTAATCTCAGCTAGTTACCTGTATAGAAGACACCTGTTGACAGAAGCAATCAATCAGATTCCAATCTCTTCACCGTGGCCAAGACCAAGGAACCAGAAATCTTGCCGATTTTTAATAGGGGATTAAAATACTTATTCCACTCATTTAAAATGTATATCAATTTATAACTTTTTTGAAATGCCCCTTTCAGGATATTTGTGGTGGTGTTCTGTCTCTCACTGTTAAAATCAACCTACCATTAAAATTATAGACTGATCGCTTCTTTGTCAGTGTGCAAATGTACAAAATCTGCAGTGTGGCAAATACTTTGTTCCATCACTGTACACACACACTATTGTATTTTACTCCCTGAAGATGAAATGGGCTTAAGCTTGAAGGGTCAGTCCACCCAAAACTAATAACCAAGTTTTTGTTGGCTAATGCTGAATTAAATCGAACGGTTTCCTAAACTTCTTATGACTGTGGTAATGAAGTCCCCCTTTTTGGGTTTCTGGATTCGCATGCTTGCTGTGTCCTACTTTTCTTGTTTGGTTTTCAGTTTGTTATGGAGAATACAAGTGGGAGTGGAACATCACAGAATAGGTGGAAAGAGTCTGGAAATATGGTAGAGATACCCACAACTGGAGTCTCTGAGAGAGATTTAGGAAGCTATCGGCTTACTCGGCTAACCAGACTTCACCTATAACTGAAATCATTTTCAGGTGGACTGACCATTTAGGTTGGGTTTTGATTTCAACATCCTTAAAAATAAAAAATAAAAAAAATAACACATTGAATAGCTGTAAGTATTTTCAGGAATTCTGTAAACCGTTCTGTAATATAGTACATTTTTTTTATATTTAATGTATATGTTGATTAAATTGAAAATAAAAAGCACCATGTTGGCTATATGCCATAGAAAATCTATCTTAGTGGGAACTGTGCTTGTTTTTTCTACTATACATGCAGATTAAATAAGTCCACTTTGGTTACACCGTTCTGCAAGTATATTTTTATTAGTTCTTTATTGCTACGTTGATTGCAATAAATGCACTGCAGACATGTTTGTTGATTGTTGACGTGAACCTGCACCCAGACTATGCACACTTAAAGCAGAACTAAACCCTCCTATCTGTTACAGCCAAGGAAGCTACAATTTTAGCCTCCGTTTTTTCTGCAGTTGCCATAGTAATGCACATTGGATTCGTTATAACACCAGCCATTTCATGGCTTGACAGTTTGGTTGAAAGCACAAGCATCTGTGACCGTTTTCAATCATGGCATGCCTTGAATGTTACTGTTTTAGGAAATTGATGGGTTTAGTTCTGCTTTAAGCATTTACATATTCAGAACAAGCTGTTGCTTTTTTATATATTATATATATTTTTTATAATTACCTGCTTTGTGCAGTGGTTTTCCACAGAGTAGCCCAGTCCTCCTCTTCTCAGTTCCCCTGCTGGCTCTCCTGGCCCTCCCTCCTGCCGGACGCCCCCACAGTAAACGGCTTGCCATGAGGAGAAGCTGAGCCGCAGCTCAGCTCCATGTGTCAGTTCAGACACTGAGCCACTGCCCCGCCCCGCCCCCTCTCTCTCCTCATTGGCTCGCTGACTTTGACAGCAGCGGGAGCCAATGGCACTTCGCTGTTGTCTTAGCCATTTGTGGAGTGAGAGGCAGACGTGTCTCGTGCAACATCACTAAATCGAGATGGGAATGAGAGGGGGCTGCTGCACACAGAAGGCTTGTTATCTGAATTCATAGAATGCATTAGAATAAATAAACCTGCCTTTACAACAACCTGTCTTTAAATGTCCCTCTGCTGGCAAAATACAATCAGGAATGCATGAAGGTAAAGAAAATCGCGTGCCTTTACAAATATTTCCCAACAGAATCAAGGAAATCGCAACTGCTTACTTTTTTTTACCAGAATCTTAATAGCATGCAGACATTTTAATGTAAAGTAAACAGCATGTGTTTTTACAGTGTATTGTGATCTTTTAGAATGAATTGACTAACCATACAAACAGCTAGAGAGATCAGAGATAGACTTTAAAACCCACTATCTTGTTCATTGAGACATTATGGCCATTTATTTTTCTTGCTAGTGTCTACATCTTCCTGTAGGTGTATACACTAGCAAGCAAAATTAATTTGAGCCAGCTCAGTATAACACTTTCTACTCCCAGGATGTCTATTTTGGTTAGTATACAGGAGGATAGACATCTGCTCAGAAAAGTCTAACTTTTTTGCTAGCTATTTTTTCTTCTACCAAGATATGTTTTCTTCAGTGAAGTTTCCTCTGCAAGCTGTTTGAACTGGTCTCTATATGTAGCGCTTCGGTTTGATGTTCCCTCAGCGCTAGGTCTGGAAGCTGTACCCAGGGCTTACTGAACTGGATGATTGGAGGCTAGCCTCAGAATGTGTCCTTTGGCACTGAGCTCTGCATTGTGTTGCTTTCCAGATCTGTGTGTTCTGAATCGGCCACCGAATGGCTTTTCAAGTTAAGAGCCATGGCAAAGCCTCAGTTGGCACCATGCCACTGAAGACCCACCTTGTGAGTCAGCGGTGTGGGCTGAGAATTTAGAGCTTCTTCCCGCTTTCTGTTGGTTTACCACAGAAGTGGTTTTGTGCTGTGGGATCAAGGGCTGATGTCAACTGGGTGCATTGTCAGGCGTGCTTCATGCTCTTTTCTGCTCTTCACCATTAAGGAAGCACCTTCCAGCCACTGATCCTGTCTGTAAGTGGCACGTGAATTTATTCCCGGTTTGTCTCTGCTGCCAGCCTACATTTGAGCTGGTCACCTTGACTGCCTGATACGCAAGTATTCAAGGCCTAGCTTTGTACCCTGAGCTACATTGCCATCTTTTTTTATGCAGTGCAACATGCCATATCCAGGCCACATGGGGAACATTCCTATGTGCCTAAACCTCACGATCCACTAATGGTTCTGGTACAGCCTGCAATTTACCCCCCTAGGGGGTTTGACAATGATAGTCTGAAATGTTGCCCTCTGCTTGAGTCTATGCCATCTGCGGAGCCTTCCTTGGCTTTATTGGTTGTGGCCCCCTCCTTGACCTTAACCATGCAGGATTTCGCTGCTGCCGTGCAGGATTTAGGGGCCAAATAGAAACCTCGATTGGTAATTTTGAAGGCAGCGGTAACAGACATGCAAGGTCTTTCACCCTGCAGAATATACTCTGCCAGCAGCGTTAATGGGCCTGTTAGCATTCAGTCGCTGAGACCCCGTCCAATGCTGACTGTCTTTAATCCATAGCGAACAGAGCTACACCCGAGGAGTCTTTGGCTTTCAGAAATAGAGAAACAGTTTTGGCTCTTATTGATGTGGTTTATTAAAATTCAAGGAATCATCTTGCTGCGTCTATTAGTTCTGTCCAAGTCTAGGCTCTTTTAGAGTCCCCAAGACTGCTGAGACATTTTCAGAGCACCAGCTGTTCGCATTTACCATTTACAAGATATTCACTCTTTGCAAACACCTAGCAGCCCTGTTCAGGTTTGAGGAGGACTTTGTTAAAAGACAGTTTCCCCCCACTATAGATTCAGCAGTAGGAATTGGAGGCTCATTCTAAAACCCTGTTGTTTTTTTTTTTTTTGCACTCCTGTGACCCTTAGGGCCCATAAACACGATCTGACTTTTTGACAACAACGGTCCGACAGACCTGTTTTTATCGGACAATCCAACTGTGTGTATGCTCCATCGGACAATAGTTTTCGGTTTTTCAATGGACAGATGTTCGCTGTGCATGCTCTCAAACTTTCCGGCAACAAATGTCCACTGGAGGCTAATCCCATCTTTTGTACACAAGTCCATAGGACAAACACGCATGCTCAGCACCGATACTAAAGATCAGACAACAATAGCAGAAGTTGCCCAAAGGGTGGCGGTAAAGAGCTGAAAAACCACGTGATTTGGTGAAAGTTGGCTGAAAATGTTCTGCCATGTGTATGCAGAACAAGTTCATGGCCAACACCCTTCAGAACAAAATCCACGGAAGTCTGATGGAAGTCCGATCGTGTGTATGAGGCTTTAGGAGAAGCCCATGCTGGACTCCTCTTTTTAAAGGATACAGCTTTTATTCACACTGATCACACTGACAGCCCCACACAATTGCGTAGAAGGGTTGATTTTACCTGTTTTATTTCCTGCGTGAGCTTCCTATAAGTGAACATGCTGAGAATTCCTTGGTTATAGTGGTGGTCTATGAATCAGTTATGCAAAAAGCATCTATTTTGCATTTAATTTTATTGTGAATGTCTCTTTGGAGCTGCTTTGGGCATCATCCTATAAAAAGTAGAAAAAATAAAGATTTCTAATTTGCCCTAGGCCAGTGATGGCGAACCTTGGCACCCCAGATGTTTTGGAACTACATTTCCTATGATACTCCTGCACTTTGCAGTGTAGTGTAGCATTATGGGAAATGTAGTTCCAAAACATCTGGGGTGCTAAAGTTCCCCATCACTGCCCTACGTAATGAAGCCTAGGCCACCAGCTGGTAAGATAAAAAGAGGCTGCAATACCGCTCCAGGTGGTATAATGGCTGTACTGAAGATCTGGTGCTGGTCCAGTCCATGAACCGAAAGACTGTCAAAGTACAGTATCTCACAAAAGTGAGTATACCCCTCACATTTTTGTAAATATTTTATTATGTCTTTTCATGTGACAACACTGAAGAAATTACACTCTCCTACAATGTAAAATAGTGAGTGTACAGCTTGTATAACTATGTAAATTTGCCACCCCCTCAAAATAACCACACAGCCCTTAATGTCTAAAATGCTGGCAACAAAATTGAGTACACCATTAAGTGAAAATATCCAAATTGGGTCCAAAGTGCCAATATTTTGTTTGGCCACCATTATTTTCCAACACTGCCTTAACCCTCTTGGGCATGGAGTTCACCAGAGCTTCACAGATTGCCACTGGGGTACTCTTCCATGACGACATCATGAAGCTGGTGGATGTTGGAGACCTTGCACTCATCCACTTTCTGTTTGAGGATGCTCCACAGATGCTCAATAGGGTTTACATCAGACAGGCTTGGCCAGTCCATCACCTTTACCCTCAGCTTTTTTAACAAGGCATTGGTTGTCTTGGTGGTGTGTTTTGGGTCGTTATGTTGGAAGGCTGCCCAGTCTCGGAAGGGAAGGGATTAAGCTCTGCTTCAGTATGTCACAGTACATGTTGCCATTCCTGGTTCCCCCAATGAACTGTATTTCCTTAGTGCCGGCAGCACTCATGCATCCCCAGACCATGACACTCCCACCTTCATGCTTGACTGTAGGCAAGACACACTTTTGTTTGTACATCTCACCTGATTGCCGCCACACGCTTGACACCATCTGAACCAAATAAGTTTATCTTGGTCTCATCAAAAGAGGTTTTTGTGCATCATCTTTAGTAGAGGCTTCCTTCTGGGATTACAGCCATGCAGACCAGTTTGATGCTGTGTGTAGTGTATGGTCTGAGCACTGACAGGATGACCCCCCCCCACCCCTTCAACCTCTGCAGCAATGCTGGCAGCACTCATTCGTCTTCCCCAAAGACAGCCTCTGCATATGATGCTGAGCACTTGCACACAATTTCTATGGTGAGGCCTGTTCTGAGTGGAACCTGTCCTGTTAAACCACAGTATGGTCTTAGTCCACCGTGCTGCAGCTCAGTTTCAGGGTCTTGGCAATCTTCTTATAGCCTAGGGCTAGGCCATCTTTATGTAGAGCAACAATTTTTTTTTTTTTCAGATCCTCAGAGAGTTCTTTGTCATGAAGTGCCATGTTGAACTTCCAGTGACCAGTATGAGAGAGTGATAACACCAAATTTAACACACCTGCTCCCCATTCACACCTCAGACCTTGTAACATTAATAAGTCACATGACACCAGGGAGGCAAAATGGCTAATTGGGCAAATTTGAACATTTTTACTTATGTTGCCAGCGCTATAGACATTAATGGCTGTGTGTTATTTTGAGGGGACAGCAAATTTACACACAAGCTATACACAAAAATTACAAAAGTGTGAGGGATTTGTTGTCCTGAGCATTTTCCATTCTCTTTGCAGCCATTTCTCCTACACTACTCACACTGTAAAAATAACTGTACAATGTGCTGTCCACCTTGACCATTTCCTTGGGAGGTCGCAAATCTTAGGGTGACAATTCTTGAGAGACGACAATGCTTAGGAGGGCAGCGCTCCCAAAATGCCCCTGCCTATTGTTAAGAATGCATGAAAAGCACTTTGCAAGCGTCACAACACAGGAGTTTTTAACCACTTCTTTGGGGGTTAAAAGTGCCCCACTAGTGGCCAAAAAGCACAGCTTAAACAGCGGTAAAGCGCCGCTAATGCACGGGTGGCCCCAGTGTGAAAGGGGTCTTCATCAGTAGGGATGGGCAGAAAACTGAATGGTATTGGAATATAGGGTTAAAAAAAAGCCTCAGAAAATCGCTGCAGAATCACAAAGATAAAGACTATGGGAGTCGAGCCACACCTGTGTCACCCAAAAGTAGCGCAAGAACAATATTATTTGGCACAGTGACTCAAGTCACTGCAATTAAGATGGCACCCATTGAAATCAATGTGCTTTCACTTTGTGTCATCTAGAAGTCACAAGTCGCATAGAAATTGCAGTAGTGTGAACCAGAGCTTATGGGCCTGCAGCGGGACCCTTTTACATGTGCTGTAGCAGTCACATGTCCCTTTCACATGTCCTGTCTGCTGTCTTGGGGCCTCCCACTGTTGCTGAACACCCAGGCCCAGTTGCAAGTGAGACCTTTGCAACCCTAGTAGTTCTGCCACTACATGAAGAAATATTCCACCTACAAGCCCTAGGTGGATAGATCCATCCATCATGAAACAACCGTTGATGGTCTGGGACTGCACTCTCTTCCACCTGCCTATTTCTTTTTACATGGGTCCCATGACGCTACTCTTTGACAATCTGACATTCCCCCAGCAATTTTTTGACTTACAGTTGGGGTATGGACTAAAACATCCCATCGACGACTGGTGCGAACATTGCATTCCACAGTACAATTTTTGTACAACTTTCCACCCCTACACATATTCTTGGAACTTTAGAATATTCTGATCCAGCAGGTTCATCCTGGCCTAAGTATGCAATAACGTGAGAAAGGAAGATGGGTACTTCCATAGATCCAGAAGACAGGGATAAGACCGTCATCCTCTCTCATAAACTATGGCAATCAAGGCATAAGAGCAAAATTAAAAAAAATTCTTACTTGCTGTTATCGGTGCCTGGCTATCCTTCATGCATTATATTCCTCTGTTGCAGATGAATGTTAGTGATATGATCCACGTCTGGTGGAAATGTGCTCCTATTAAACAATTTTGGACTTGTATCTTACAGATCTATGTGTTGCTTTATCTTGTAAAATTTAACAAAATAAGAGTGAACTAAAAGGTCTTCTCAAATGTTTTTGTTTTTTAACAGATGACTCCTTTCTCTGAACAGACCATAAACAGAGTCCCAGCCATATGTGAGCTTAACACAAATCCAGATCAGCACAAACTCCTAGAACTGAGAATGTATTGCCTTGGCTTAGAAGAGATATCAAGTGCAGAAGGACAGGTTAAATATGTTTCTTTGGAAATATGCAGCACAGAGAAAATTGCGGATGGCTATAAAAGCAACACTGAAACAAAACAAAGAAAGGTTAAAGGCCCTTCCCACTCCCCTTGTCCTCAGTATCACTGTGTTTCTGTCCATCTAGATGTAAACATTGTAACACTTGTTGTTGTTGTTTCCCAGGGTCTGGTGAGTGTGGTCATCGGCCCCCATTAGTTTAGTCAGGTCTCAGACTCCGTGCTGTATCTTGCCTTCCTACTTGACAGTTTCCCTTTCTGTTAAACTGGACCATCCCTGGTGAAGTGTTGGGGTCAACTCTGGTGGGTTTGCTCAATCTGCTTCGCATAATCCCTCTCACCTATGGGCAGTGGTGAGGGGAACGTGGTAGCGTGCCTTGCCCACCCTTGGGGTGGTATGGTGCTCTTATTAGCCAATACATGCGTAAGGGTGATAAGAGACTTGAAAACTGTGACAAGCAAGGACCCATGCTTGATCATCCTAGTAGATGAGTAATCTGCCAGTCCTTGTATATTTACCCATTGCATAGATTACAAGAAGTGACTGTCCCAATTTTTACAGTACTCAGATAAATCAGAATTGAAATTGAAGTGCCACACCACTGCTAAGAGGTCCAGATACAATTTTAGTCCATTAAAATTCAAAAGTACAATCCAAAAAAGCAAGTGTTTTGGGGGTCCAAGCAGCCTCTTAATCGGGGCTAAAAAGAACATAAAAAGATTTCCATATCAATCTGATATTGATACAATGTCACCTCCACGGGGTCATAATTAAAACCAAATAGTCAGTCGTAAAGGGAGTTTCAAAATGAATATACAAAAATGTGAAAATGAGTGCTGAGTGCTTCAAAAAGAATAAAAAAAAAATAATAGTAATAATTATCACTATTAATAAAATTATACATTCTGGGTGATATGTTAACCTAATCCGAGAAAACAAAATTGGCTAAAATATATCTCAAAACAGGTATATGTATAACTTGAACCCTACATTATACAATCTGATTGTACAATCCCAAAAAATTAATAATTGCATGATAATCATAATCACTATTATTAAAATGATACATTCTCGGTAATATAATAAGATTTAGGCCGGGTTCACATCTAAGTCGCATGAGGCCCGCAGCAGGGGTCCGATGTGTCCCTGTTCTCCGTTTCTGGGACGAACCAAATTATCCAATGGACCAAATTCAGCCCTGAAATGGAGCCAGACGCAAAGGACTCCTGTGCAAGCCGCTACGCAGCCGTCACAGAAATGTGTGAACCGGCTCTATAGAGAGCCGGTCACACTCTCCTGTCATGCGAATTGGATGCGGATAAGTCCACATCCAATTCGCACTAGTGTGAACCCAGCCTAAATGCATACAAAATTAGTAAAATGATATTGGTATAAGTAAAATGATATCGGTATAAATTGAACCACATCATACAATTGGTTTGTACAATTGTAAAGCATTGCAAAAAAATAAAATAAAATAATTATAGCAATAATAAGCACTATCATTAAATTCATACATTCTCGTTAAAAATTGACCTAAACAGAAGAAATGTATAAAACCATGATTAAAATGTGTATAAACTGAACCATACATTATACATGTACAATCTTAAAATGATACAAAAAACACTAATAATACTACTAAGAATGATGATATTTAATAAAAATAATTCTTGTTCAAATTTTGTCCCTAGTGAGAATAAATAGGAGCCATACACTACAGTCTAACTGTCCAGTCGCTGAACAAATCTCATGTATAATGGGGTAAAACCCAAACGACTCATTCCATTCGTGGTGGATCAAAGAAAGACTGTACAATCTGACTGCATTATGTGTATGCAACCTAGAAGTTGATAATAAGGTTCTATACCTGCAGGCTATACAGTACATCTGGGGATACTTGTCGCCTGCAGCACATAATTTGTATATGTACTGAAAATTGCTATATGTGGTTGATCAGTAAAACAGTTGTCTTTGATCAAATATACTGACTCGTGTTGATGGTATACATTGAAGAGATAAATATAAATGGGAAAAAACTGTGTATTACCTTGACTGGCAACAATATGAACAAGCCAAAAGTCAACTGGACCTACCATGTTATCTGTAGGAAGGAAGGTAAACTTAATATTTGTAAGATCACTCACCCAGCTTTACGATTGACTATTTGGTTATAATTATGAGACCGTAGAGGGGATATTGTATCAATATCAGATTATTCTGGACATTTTTTATGTTCTTTCTAGCCCTGATGAAGGGGGTACTTGGACCCTCCGAAAAGCGTTGGCTATTTTTTTTTTTTTATTGTACCCCTGACTTAATGGAATAAAGTTGTATCGGGACCTTTTAGCAGTGGTGTGGCTCTTCAATTTCAATTCTTGATACACTCCACTACAAGCTAAGGAGACTGTGGAGATCATCTGGGGTGTAGAAACTGCCTGCCCAGGAACCAGATCATTTACACCAACATCAATAGCTTAAAGTGATTGTAAAGTCATTTTTTAAAAAATAAAAAACATGTTTATACTTACCTGCTCTGTGCAATGGAATTGCACAGATCAGCCTCGAAACTCCTCTTTTCGGGTCCCCTGCCGGCGCTCCTGGCCCCTCTCCTCCGTCCAGTATCCCCATGGGAAGCAGCTTTGCATGCTCTCATCTGAGCCCCACTGCTGCGTCTATTGACACAGACTCGCGGGACTTGCCCCCGCTCCCTCGTCACTGGCTTTGATTGACAGCACTGGGAGTCAATGGCTCAAAGGGTGCTCCAGCAAAGACAGTGAAACCCGGAAGTGAGGGGAGAGAAGAGCTGTAGACACGCATGGCGCTGGATCAAATAAGGGCTCAGGTAATTATAAGGGGGGGAGGAGTGAGGGGGGATGCTGACACCTAAACATTTTTTACCTTAATGCAAGGAATGCACTAAGGTAAAAAATGTTTAAGCTTTATAACCACTTTAAGATAACAATACCCGTAAGATAACCACACGGGTCAAGGGCTATCTTTATACTTTCCTCAACAGATAAATCAGAAGATAGAGCAGTTCGGTTTGTTTAGATTAATTGAGATTTTTTTTGTTAACAATCTGGAGTGTTTTATTAAAAGCAACATTTTCCAGAACACGTAGAAAACATAAAACAAACATTTGACATGGTGTGTCATAGACATAGGATGCAAATAGCATAGTATATAGAGTAGATACCAACAAATATCCAGCAACATTCCAAAGAGACAGGTACAAATAACATAATCATAAAAAACAACAACAAAAAAAACACATTTCCCACAGCATGGAAGAAGTTTACATTACTCGGCGGGGGGGGTGAATGGGGGACACTAGAAAAGTGAAACTGGCACAGGGTATGGAAGGCGGGGGGAGGTGGAAGGGAAATTAACAATTAAAAACAAGTTTAAAAGTCAAGACCACCACAGCTCAGCTCCAGGATACATCTTTGAGAAGCTGCCAAACCTTGTTGAATTTAGAGTGGGGGAAAGTACGTCAGTTTGTAAAGAGGTAATGCAGCATCAATCATGGCCTCCCATAACAACAAAGTAGGGGAGTGGGGGGACGATGACATAGGATCACCTTCTTGGCATTGAAAAGTAAGAAGGAAATAAATGATTTATTGTGGTGGGATCTCTGTTCATCATCAAGAATACCTAATGAGGCCAATTCCAGGGACATAGGGATTGCTATCTGCAGTCTGAGATTAATAAGCTCAAAAAAGTCAGTCCAAGAACATGTGAATGAAAGTGCCTGTGTGCACCTGACAAAGAGTTGGCTATGTATGTCTCTAGATATATTCTGTGCAAACTCACTGGGGTAAAATACACAGGATGCAGAAATCTTGGCTGCATCAATTTGTCCCTAGGGGATATCACTAACTTGGAACAATTTTCAAGACAATCCTCCCAATTCTCTCTATCCAAGGTGGGGATATCCTGTTTCCATAGGTCCCATAATTTCTCAGTTTTATGAGAGTCAGTAACAAGTAGAGTCCCATATAATGCAGAAAGCGATTTCTCCAAATCCTTCTGGGAGAGCAGCTCCTCAACCAGATGTAACTGAAGGAGAGGTTGAGTAGGAAATTTTGCCTTGCCAGCATGTCTCAACTGAGCATAGTGGAAGAACATCCAAAGCATAAGGTGAAATAATCGAGAGAGCTGGGTATAGGTCAATAACATAACCGTAGGCTTAATATATCTGAGTGTTTTTATACCATATCATGCCCACACTTGGGGGTCAGGAACCTATTGAAAATGCGCTAGCCTAGGGTTCCCCTAGGGAGGCTGCACTGGTTACCAGCTGTCCTCGTGCAAAAGCCAATGCCGAGCCACTGCCCAGACCTGCAACGTCACCCTAGTTGGACCCGGAACCTCCGCACATGCCCCTGATCCGCTATACACTACGCTTTGTAAATCCAATAAAGATTCAACTGGAACGTTATGCCCCAGTCAAAGACCGTGAGGTCAAAACATTTAGAGCTTGCTATACATGCCTCCCATATTGCTTTTAACCTATCAGTGATCACTTTTTATCAGCATCTGTCATTTGATGTTTTGTAATCTTTTTTATATTAGAATAAATTCTTACATTTTTTTTTTACCTGGATTTGGATGTGACACCGTTCCATCGTGTCACCAATTGCTTGTTTGACCTCCTCCTGAGGTCTGGCTTACCTCCCTTTTGAAAGATCACCTCAAGTTTTGGATACTTGGTTACCATACCCTGGTCCAGCTTGGCTAATTGACACAAACGGCCACCCTTGGAGGGATTTCTTCATCTATTCCGTCCTTCTTCCAGTCGGGAGAATTGATGAGTGTTGGACCTCCAGTCATCAATACAAGCCTGATTGGCCCACGGTCATACGACAGATGTGCCCACCGAGTCCAGTAAGAAGTATCCATCCATTTCTCTTCTTTTGATGTATGTACATTTGTTGCCTGATACCTGTTGTGTCACACAGTCACCACTTTATTTTCATTACTTTGAACCACTGAAGACATCAGCTCAGTCAATTTAGGGGGATTTCCATCTATGAACTTATTTAGTTTTTTCATAGGATTTGGACTCTACATGTCATAGACACTATTTATTATTGTTCCTTCACTTCTTTTATATTCATTTATAGCCACTGTATTATAGGTCACTGTCACAGTGATCTACATTTTCTAGCACTACACTTATTACTATCTTAATGCATTTTGGACTTTGTTCTAGTGTCAGCAGCTATACATATGTCACTATTTTGATTATTGTGTTTGCTTTGGGTTTTAGCGCAATTTCCTATATATTTTTATAATACAATAAGGAACCTAGATGGGCAGCTTCAACATATACAGCAGCATTAGAGCGCGAGTACTAAACAACATGTTGTAACCAGCCCCGCGGCCCAGTAATACACCTGAAAATTAGGCCAATTCCCCCCAGTTGCCCAGGAAGGTGTAACATAGATTTGGCCAGGTGAAGAAAAGCACCATTCCAGATAAAAGATCCCCAACTACAGTCTACATCATGGGAAAAGCCAGCTGGAATCCATACCGGGCAGTTGCGGAACAGGTAGTTAAATTTAAGCAGGAGCATCATTTTGAGGAGGTTAATACACACCAAAAGGTTTAACAGAAGCCCGGACCACGCCAATCACCTATCCTTGGGAAGAGAAAGCAAGGGGAGGAGATTGCGTGAATAGTACTGAGATACATCCCTAATTACCTGCAGCCCTAGATAGCGAAATTCCGTCACACACTTCAAGGCCAGCAAGGGTAGGTGCTTGATCATCTAAAGGGGATATAATAAATTTGGAACAATTAATGCGAATTCCAGAGAATATACCAGGGCAGCCATAAGCGAAGGTCCCACATTATTCAGATATAGCACAGGGCATCGTCACCATATAATGACAATTTGTTCTCCAGCCTCCCAATCCACAGCCCCTTAGTCGCTGGGGATTCCAGATATAGAGATGTTTGAATTTTATCAAGGAGTTCAGAAGTCTAGTCATCTTCCATTTCTATTTGGTGTCCCAAATAGGGGGCCTAAAGTCCTCAAGGTTCCATACCAGATGGATTGGAGAATCGTTTCTTTCCACATACAGTATAATAGCACATCTTCAGGATCCAGGTAAAATAAATGCACATTCCGCAAGATCTTTTGCTACTTTGTGGGTGGTAAGTGCAGGAGCCTCTTGGGAAGAGATCTACAGAATTATGGTATGGTCTAGAAACTTTGCTTAAATTAAGCAATACTGAGTGGAATTGTTATCCAGCCAAGATTTAACCTTTGGTTGTGTTTCCCTCCCTAAGGTATATGTTTCTTATTTATCCTCTCTGGTAACTGTCCAAGAAGAGAATTAGAGAAACCACAGTTATTACCGTTAATGCTATTTCCAGGAGTATGCGCCTATCATACCACCCATAGTTTTTGCTAGTTGCTCTTGATTTATAAGGTTTTCCCCTTGTGTACATTGGTGATGGTTCTTACTTTTATAAAACAGAGGACAAGGGGGACTAAGAGGGGCTTTTAACCTATTTTTGGTTTGTGTTTCCTGTAAGTAGAGCCAATAATTTTTCAAGTAGCTGTCATTGAAGGCTAATGAAAATGCTGTTACCAGTAAGGTTGCATTCACACTTTAGTGTTTTAAATTGCGGGCAGAATCTGTCCGCAATTTGAAAGCGCTGATTTGTGAATGACAAATCGCCGGACTCGCATTTGAGATGCCATTTATTTGAATGACAAATCGCGGTGCGGGTCTGCTGTGATTGTTGCGAGATAAATCGCTCTACACATGCGGTAAGCATGTCGCCCAAAAGTAGCTCCTGAACTTTTTTGGGTAACATGATTCCCATAATTGCAGCGCGATTAATCGTGCCAAACCTGCACCGTGATTTGAGGTGTAATTTAAATGAATGGCATCTCAAATGCGAATCCCACGATTTGTTATTCACGCGTCGACGCTTTCAAATTGCGGGCAGATTCACTGCAAATCTTGCACTTTGGATCAAGAAGGACTTTTCTGTGATTCATTAGCACTATTTTGCACCTTAATTTCTGTGAACTCCCTTTGATTTACATGATTTCTATTCACTTGTTATTGGACAGTCTTATTCAATTTACTCATTATAGTCACTTGTTCATCACTGTTGCACTTTTCTTTGCATCCTGCATTTGCACTTTAGTTTTGATTTTAAAGTGCTTGTTTATTTAATTAATTTTCTATTATTAATAATAAAAAAATATTATACATTATTATACATTTTCTTTGATGTATTTTGGAGCCATCGTAGCATATATATTGCACTTTATTATTTGTTGCACTCTATTATATTTTTAATGTTTATTGGGAGCGCAACACCAACTATTGATTTTATTTATAAGAAAGCTGGATGCACTTGAAGAAGTCTGACATTGCATCCGTGATCCACTGGAAAAATATGTGTACTATTTTTTCCTTAATGGTGAACTTAGCCTTTAAAATTTGTTTTGGAGCACTTCTGACTTATAAGACATTGAAATGTGGGGAATTATTTTCTGAGGCCTTGTTTACATTGTGTTCACATTTTAATTCTAGGCCAAAGATATCAAATTGGTTTTATCTACCACAAGCACAGAAGTTTTAAATGTTTGCCAAAATCTAACCAAATCTGAGTCACATAATGGGGAATTCACTGAGGGAGACAATGAACTTGGCTCAGGTAAAAGGTTAAAGAAATATATGGACTCCCATATTTGTGATGGTATCTGGAAGAGTGAAAAAGAAAAGACAAGTGAAAGGCAGCCTTTGAACACAGCAGATGTAAGAAAGGAGTTTTTGCTGAGCTCTTCACAGGTAACAGAACAAAAATTAAATTATATGAAAGAGCTGCTTTCTCCATAGCAACCAGTAAGTTTGAAGGTGAATTTTAACATTTTATATTAAAAATGTCCTTGCAAATTTGACTTAGAACCTATCTACTGGTAACTTTGGTAATATATTCAGTTTATTCATTTTTTGTACACAATGTTACATTCTTAGAATCTGCATAATGATTTTCTTACTTATCAGGATCCAACTGATAATAAAGCAAGCACTGACCCAGAAAACATGAAAGAAGATGATCACCCACAGCATTGCGAGTCTGTGTTGGAAAATGATCATGGTTCTACCACTTTGAACAGTGAAAATGAAATCTGCATTTATGAACGTACAAAATGTGTTATACCCAGAAATCTTCCACTTCTTGAATTGTGAGTGTAGTTTAAACTTTCTTCACAATGTGATCGGACCTGTAACATATTCATTGTGCAGTAGCAGTATAGTCTGTGGCTTCATTTTTTTCAGTTCTTTCATCCTTAGCGGGACACCTATCAAAAGTAACAAGACATTGGCTGAGGCAGAACTATTAATGGCTATCACCAGCCAAAAGTTTAAGTGTGGCGTGTCTGTAAATATTGCTGTCTGTGTACCTATTTAGGAGATTTCTCAGCGTAACAGATGTTAGAATTAAAAGTGAGGGAAAATTTCCCCACTTTTGCTTGACAGGTGTCAGACAAAACAGGAAGTGGGGCAAAAATGTATGCAGAAGGGACACATAAGTAAGATACAGTTTCCAGTAGTGCAATGGAGGTTTAGATTTAGAACCACTGCCAGGATTTTATTGTTGTCTTTGTCACTATGGGGAAGACTTATCCTCATTTCCTGCCCAGGTGACAGGTGTCAGATAGAACAGGAAAAGAAATCTACTTAATGGGTACACAAGGAATACTTCGGTTCTGGCAGAAAAATTGCTTTACTAGGGACAGAGACAGATTTTGAAACCCAGCAGGGGTTAAAAATCTTTCCCGAACTTGCGGTTGTAAATTGTGGGGACCTAGGTACTGGGCTCCTATTCTTCATTCATAATAAAGTAGTCCAGCATATAGCTCCTGAACCATAGTCTCTAGAGCAGGGGTCTCAAACTGTTACAAGTCCCATCAGGCCCCTATTTATTTATTGAAAATAATCAATTTAAATTAATTTATAGTCAATATTAATGAATTTATTTATAATTATTTATTCACTTTTAATTAATTGTTACTAATCACTATATATTAATTTAATCATATTTAATTTTGAGCATTTATCACTTAATTTTGATTGTTTATAAATTGTTCTAGCTGATTTCACTTAATCTATTGTAATCTGATTAATTTTCATTTCTTTGCACAAACAGTAATAGCCTCAGTGGGGGTAGGTAGCGCAGCTAATTTTATTCTTTATATACATTGTATTTTGGATGTGTATCACATCCTGATAGCTGCAGCTGTAACTGGATTTTTGTTTTTGAATTTTTGGATTAGGAGCGCAGTAATTTTTTCTTTTATTTGTTGCTTTTTTTGATACAACATTATTGCAGCTGGGAGGGTACTAGGTAATTATGGATATCTTTGAATATAGGGCCTCAAGGGTGGTCAGCATCGATGGAGTTTTTGAGGTATATAAAAATGATGAAGGAGATCTAGGAGGATTGTTTACTAGACTCAAAAATATCACTATATCGGAAACCCACCCACAATGGGATATAGCATACCTGGAGACTTATGTTAAATATAACATGGTCCTCAGGAGCTTGAGGTGGGAAGTTAGCCCTCAAAAGGGTGACATTCAATTATAAGATTGGTTTAAATATTTTAATGAAGCGGGGGTAAATTTCCTCAAATTCCTGTTAGAGAGAAAGAATGCCAACCTCTCCCGAAATTAAAAATATCAAAGAAAAATTTACCCCCCATCGAGATTCGGCAGAATATAAAGAGAAATCACAATCTCTCTTGAAGATTTTGGAAAAGGAGTAACGGGAACAAAAAATTAAGAAAAAGAAAAAGTATAACAGAGACTTAGCTGATTATCAAGGAGGGGTGGTGTTTGAATGGCAGAAAAAGATTTTAGCCGAACAAGATGCAAATAACATCGTCACTACGGCTAACCAACTGTCGGTTGGGGGTACCATCTGGCAGGGGATGGGGCCCCCCCAGACCCTAGAGTCACACAGCCACATACATCTAGACCCCCTTTTAAGGGAAGAGGAGGTTTTCAGCAATCCCCCCACAATTCCACTTTTAATCCTTGGAGTGGATTTCCAACATATCCCTACCCACCCCCCCACTCTTCACCCCCCCCCCCCCCTTCGACCTTCCAGACCACCATTTGGGAATGGACGTGGGCGGGAAATACCACTCAAAATCCCTACGGCCATGGACAATTCCTACCACCTCGTGTACAAGGACCTTACACTAATGAGGGGTATCAGCATGTCCCACCTTCTCAGTATTCTAGCTCTATGTATGGTATTCCGCCTTCACAATTTTCAGGTATTGCACAACCTAATGCTTCGTACAATTTAGGGTATTCAGGTGGCCCTAGTATTAGGCCTCCTGTAGGACCTAATTTTGACAACAGGAATGAGTTTGACTTTGGGGGTAACCCACAGAATAGCTTCTATCTGAATGGTCCCAGTGAGGATAGGGAACCTATTCTTTCAAATCAGTTTGGGGTGGCCAACAATTGCCCCTCGAATAGTTCACAGGACTCTGTTGCCAATAGAGGCCTAGAATATGCAGGTTCTGGGCCATTGTGCCGTAAACCTAACCAGTGGGGATTTCACAGGCCCAGTCAGGGAATAAAAAGGGCTATAGACTGAAAAGAGGAATTAGAGGGGGAAGAAGAGTACGAGCAAAAGAGAAAAAAAAACGTAGTTGGAACTGGTATCTTTAATCTTAGCACGGCTGTTCTAACTCAATCCGAAAAGACCGTGCTAGATAAAGGCCTGAAGTTTGCACCCCCCGTAGACTCAATAAGTTTGAAACCTATATGAATGTACACAAGTACATCCGTAAATTAAACATCAAAAGGTATATGCTTTCCAAAATAGGGTAATGAGACCTAACGATTATCATCATTCTGGACTCTCCAATGCTTCGCTGTTTAACCCCCCAGTGGCATTACCCCCGTCGATTCGTGTCTTTAGGGATGTGATTCTCAAAGACCTCGAATCGATGCCTGTTAAGAAAACTACACCTCAACCTGAGCTTATTGCTGGCCTAAATTCGTTATGCAACAATAAGGATCTCGTTATTAGACCTGCTGATAAGGGGGAGGATTGTTGATTTAAATAGAGCCGATTATATTGCTGAAATTTATCGTATCTTAGATGACCGTGAAACCTATTCCTTACTCAAATCCGATCCTAAGTTTCTATATCTTAACGAGTTACAGGATATTGTTAAGAGAGGATTTGATCAAGGTATCCTTGACAAGAAAGAAAGATCCTATCTTGTTCCTAATGTACCTCGCACGCCCATTATCTATTACTTGCCAAAGATTCATAAAAAACGTACCTGCCCCTCGGGATGTCCTATTGTTAGTGGGATTGATTCTCTTACGTCCTGGGGGGGCAGGTATATCGATTCATTCTTACAGCCTTTGGTCTCTAGGATGCCATCATATCTTAGAGACTCCCGTCAGGTCATTCATTTGTTATCCAATTACACCCCGACTGATAGCATGTGGCTGGTAATGGCCAACGTGGCATCACTGTATTCAATTATTCCCCACCAGTTGGGTTTTTCAGCATTTGAAGATTCTGGCCTTGTAGATGAACAAGTCCTTTTTATTATGGAGCTCTTAAGATTTGCAGCTACACACAACTATTTTTGGTTTGATCAAAGATTTTTTCACCAAGATAGGGGCGTAGCGATGGGGGCTAAATATGCCCCTAGCCTGGCAAATTTGTTTATGGCCCTATGGGAGGAGGATGTCGTTTATGTTGGCCACAGACCCCAGCTTAAGCTGTGGGCTCAGTACATTGACGACATCCTCCTCCTGTGGGATGGGGATCGTAGTGAGTTAGATGCTTTCATGCAATTTCTAAATTCGAACCAGAGAGGGATTTGTCTAAGTTTTGAGGCCAGTCAAACTAGTATCAATTTTTTAGATTTAACCATCTCTAAATCTAATGACCGCTTCATTACTTCTACATACTTCAAATGTACGGACAGGAATTCATATATTCCTACTGATAGCTGTCACCATCAGGCTTGGCTGAGGTCAATTCCTAAGAGACAATTTCTAAGGGTAAAAAGGAACTGTACCGAGACTGACAGTTTTTTAACGCAGGCGAAAGTTCTCTCTGAGCGTTTTTTGGATAAAGGCTACGATGATCAGGTGATAAAGTTTGCCCTGGAGGAGGTTGTTGCCACCAATAGAGAAGATCTGCTAAAAGTTAAAGCCAAGGTTTCTCCCAATGATCTGTCTGGCTCTGTTCCATTTATTACGACCTACTCAATACAACACAATAACATTAAAAAGTTGATCAACAAACATTGGTACATTCTGAACAATGATCCTGTGTTGAGCACCGTTTTACCAGCTAGGCCCTGGGTAGTGTATAGAGGTGCCCCCTCCCTTAGAGACAGGCTGGCACCCAATGTATTAGATCCCCTGGCCTCGAAGAAGGGTTTCTTCGAAAATCTAACTGGGTATTACCAGTGCCGTAGGTGCCGGGTCTGTTCTTTTAATGGTTGCTCCCAGAGACAAACTCATACTTTTGTTTCTTTTAGCACATCACGTGTATTTACCATCAAACCTTTCATCACATGCGCCACTGAAGGTGTTGTCTGTTAACTCCAGTGCCCATGTGGGCTACAATACGTGGGGAGGACTAAACTACCTCTCTATGTACGGTTAAACGAGCATATCACCAATATCATAAACGGTTTTCCTAAACATTCTGTTTCTAGACACTATCTAGAACATCATAATAAAAATCCAGCTAAAACTATTTTTTAGGGATAGACAAGTTTAGTCTGCCTTGGAGGGGTGGTTCTCTTGTCAGGGGTATATCAAGATTGGAGATGTCCTGAATTTATCGTTTAAAGTGTTACACCCCCTATGAACTCAATGTAGACGTAGATATCAACGCATTTATTGACAACTCTTGAGATCGGGTTGGTCAGTTTGGGATTTGGGTTGGGTGTTGGGAATTATGGTCATCCATGATACATGGCATATGGGAGGCTTTTTGATGTAAGATGATTTCGTGAACTCTTTGTGAGTTGGTTGTTAACAAAGGTAAAAAAAATATTGGAAAAAAAAAATTCTGAGGAGAAAAAGAAAACAGTCTTTTTGATAAACTACGTATATATCTTTTTGGTATAAAATATTTCTTTGGCAATTTTTGGGCTAATGTATTTGTAAATATGAATTTTTACTCATTTTTATGTCATTTTTATATTTCATTTCTTTATTTTTTTCATTTTTTCATTTTTTTATGTTTCTTTATTTACTATCTATTTCTATTTATGATATATTTTCTGATTCATTTCTTTTTTTCTTTGTTTCTATTTTCATTTTTATTTTTATTTGTATTTATTTTTATATTATTTTTATTTTTATTTTCATTATTTACATCTAGATTTATTTTTATTTGTATTTAGATTTTTATTTCTATTTTTATATTTATTTCGATTTTTTATTTATTTTTATTATTTTTTTATATATTTTTTATTTTTATTTTAATTTCTATTTATTTATCTTTATATTTTATTTTCATTTTCATTTCTATTTCCACCTTCATCTTATTTATTTTTCTTCTCAATTATTTTTATTATTTTTTCTATATATGTTTATTTAATAGGTTTGGATGCTAATACAAAGATTTTTATGATTTTCTATTATTTTTGCCATTAATTGTACCCTCTTTCAAGATGGCAATTGTGTTCAGTTGTGGTTATTACGACCACTTCCTGTTTCCTCCAACTCAGAAAGAGGTTTGGTTGTCAGTTCTGTTACACTTCCGGTGTTCATTATTCACAATGAGGCTTGGTTTTATTATTGTCCCTATTTAAACGTGATGCGTCAGCGCGTCGCCCATACCCCAGACGACGTCACCGTATGACGAAACGCGGGTGGTCCAGATGTGCTGACGCAACCACGTTGACCTTCTGAAAGGGCACTCGCATGCCAGCCGGCATTTCATGCTTTTTATACTGATATGTTTGTGAGTATATTTTGTTTGTTTGAATAAAAATATCCTGCCTGGTTTACGCTATGGGAGGCTTTCTTTGTGTTTTTCGAGTTACTATCTAAACCATTGCTTGCTTATGTGAAAATCTTCATGGTCCATTCGAAAGTGTTTCCGCAATATCAGTCAGGATTGGTGCAGTTCGGGTGACAAATTTAATGAGCGTTTACATATCGCCTTCTGGTAAGCGTGCATTCCCACTGATTTTCTCGGTTTTCTGGCTTGGTGAAGGTGGATCGCACGGCTGATTGGCACCCTCCTAAAGAGATATCTGTTTCATTATGAAGACTTTTTTGTTCGGACTTGTTTTTCATTTATTGTGGGTCACTGGTTCACTTTTTTGTTATGGATATAATTTTTTATTAATTTGCCACTGAGTTTTTACCTATTTAATTTATTTATAATTATAATCGCTGTATTTATTTATAATTATTTATTTATTGAATATAATCAATTTAAATTAATTTATTTATAGTTAATATTAATGAATTTATTTATTTATAATTATTTATTCACTTTTTGAATATAATTAATTGTTACTAATCACTATATATTAATTTAATCATATTTGATTTTGAGCATTTATCGCTTAATTTTGATTGTTTATAAATCTGTTTCACTTAATCTATTGTAATCTATTAATCTATTGTAATCTGATTAATTTTCATTTCTTTGAACAAACAGTAATAGCCTCCGTGGGGGTAGGTAGCACAGCTAATTTTATTCTTTATATCCATCATGCCTCTGCCCGTGTGAGTCTTACTTGTAACCGTCAGCCTTGCAATGCCTCATGGGACTTGTAGTTCTGCAACAGCTGGAGACCCCTGCTCTAATACTATGAATTTCTGTAGTGGCTCCCAATCAAGAAAGTGTATTATCAATGGTATTCTGTCAATCCTAACATAAGATAATGTTAACCATACAAATTAGAAGACAATGTATTAAATGTTTTTTTAAAGTCCAACAGTACCCCCCACCCCCGCCTCTCCACAAACACTTACTTGAGTCCTCTCAGCAAGGCAGCGACTGGAGCCATAGGCTTCTGCTGCTGTCAGTAAAATCATGAAATTATGTAAGGAGGGAGTTGGAAGTGTGGCCAAGCCAGGAGGACACCTGCTCAGAGTGGGGGGCGGAACCTATAGCACATGGCTTTGATAGCACTGGCAGGGAACTCCTGAAACGGAGGTAGGGGGCTGCTCTGTGCTCTGGTCTGGAAAAACAGATCCCTAAATTAACCCAAGCAGTGTTGATATAGGAATCTCCCCTGCTGCTGGTCTAATGTATTCTAACAGGAGGGGCAACCCCCCCCCCCATCAGAATACACAAATTAGCACCGCAGCCATTGGCTGCATGCGCTGATCGAAATGCTAGTTTTACAGTAGGACCGATCCACAGAAGCTAGTCTAACGACTCGCTTTTGTTGAACAGAAGGGTATACATGGACCGAAATTTGTCTGGTACCTGCTGAATCGGCCGATTTTCGGTACGCGTATACCCAGCTTAAGAATATGCCAAGTCAAAAACCCCTTTTCTGTGCTATCACCTGCAATTTTTTTTTTACGTTTGTGACAGGTTCTGTTTAACCTGCTTAGTAATACATTTTACCCTGGAAAACAAGCAAAAACTGTATCTTTTTTTTTTTTTTTCAACACATTAAATTGTGCTTGAAAATTACTTAAACCCCTAAAACATTATATATTTTTGTAAAGCAGAGAACCTGTACAATAAAAAGATGATATTTGCAAATTTTGATATTTTTCAGTAAGCACACACTTAAATTATTAAAGTGCATACAAACTTCCTTTGCTAAATGTAAAAAATTAGAGTGTGTGGAGTAAACGGTCGGCCTTAACCACTTGCCGACTGGTTCACGCCGATATACGTCAGCAAAGTGGCACGGGTGTGCAAAATTATGTACCCATACGTCGCTGAGTCATCCGTGGCTAGGTGTCCACTGATGGCCCGCGATCATGGCACAGAGAGGCAGAACAGGGAGATGTAAACAAGGCATTTCCTTGTTCTGCCTAGCAACATGACAGGGATCTACTGCTTCCAGCAATCGGGAGCAGTGATCTCTGTCATGTTCTAGTGAGCCCACCCCCCTACAGTTAGAACACACTGAGGGAACACACTTAACCCCTTGATCGCCCCCTAGTGCTTAACCCCTTTTCTGCCAATGTAATTTACACATTAATCGGTGCATTTTTATAGCATTAATCTCTGTATAAATGCCAACGGTCCCAAAATAGTGTCAAAAGTGTCTGATCTGTCCACTGCAATGTTGCAGTCCCGATAAAAATAATAATAAAAATGCCCTAAATCTATCCCCTATTTTGTAGACGCGATAACTTTTGCGCAAACCAATCAATATACGCTTATTGCGATTTTATTTTACCAAAACTATGTAGAAGAATTAGAAAGAAAAAGAACTGCGCTAGCCACAAAATACCCAATATGATTAGGGTATATGAAAGTACCAGACCCGCACTGTGGGTCTTAGTATCTAGTGTCTCAAAAGACCACCTCCAAGTGTGGTATAAACCATATACAAATAAGTGCAATTAAATTCAAAAAACAAAAAAATAAATGTGTATCAATAATGTGAATTCCCCGAGCTCAATATGTGTGTATCAGACTCTGTGTATAAACCCCTAAACCATAAAGGTAAGAATATAAAGCATATATATTCGCTATTAAGCATAAATGACCTATCGAAAAAATAATAAATCTGTGTTCAGAGACACTCTATGTAATGTCCATACAGTCATATATCAAAAAAATCAAAAATTAAAATAAAAATAAAAAGTAAGTGTCCATATAGTGAATGAACACCAGTGGTACAAAACTTCAAATGAGGTACGGCAGTAAAGAAAAGTTCCAAACGGCTGAACTGCAAATACACGAATTGAAAATCTTCTCCAAAGATGTGGTGTGCTTATCCCATCACCGAAATAAATGAATCAGCTCCTTACCAGATCCAGACGACCCCCCGTTACAGAGGGTCACCACAAGCAGTAGCAGTCAAAAGGGTGTCCGGATAGCGCCTCCTCCTCAGATGGTCACGGATCTTCCACGCGATGGGGTTATGGCTGTTACTCACTCCCAACTCGACGTGGTGTCACATAAGGGAAAACATAGGCTCCAGATAGTGTAAAACCAAATGACTTTAATTCTTAAAAGCGAACGTAAACACTTATATAAAAGACTTTAAAAACAGGTTCAAAACAAAGACGTGCACCGGCCGGATACACGCCAACGCAAAGACCAACCCGTCCTTCCTGGTCCACAAAAAACGAACACGACTTGGGGTGACGTCGACACGTTCGCACCGCCCTACGCGTTTCGTAATAATTTACGTCGTCCAGGCGGCCCCTGGACGACGTAAATTATTACGAAACGCGTAGGGCGGTGCGAACGTGTCGACGTCACCCCAAGTCGTGTTCGTTTTTTTTTGTGGACCAGGAAGGACGGGTTGGTCTTTGCGTTGGCGTGTATCCGGCCGGTGCACGTCTTTGTTTTGAACCTGTTTTTAAAGTCTTTTATGTAAGTGTTTACGTTCGCTTTTAAGAATTAAAGTCATTTGGTTTTACACTATCTGGAGCCTATGTTTTCCCTTATGTGACACCACGTCGAGTTGGGAGTGAGTAACAGCCATAACCCCATCGCGTGGAAGATCCGTGACCATCTGAGGAGGAGGCGCTATCCGGACACCCTTTTGACTGCTACTGCTTGTGGTGACCCTCTGTAACGGGGGGTCGTCTGGATCTGGTAAGGAGCTGATTCATTTATTTCGGTGATGGGATAAGCACACCACATCTTTGGAGAAGATTTTCAATTCGTGTATTTGCAGTTCAGCCGTTTGGAACTTTTCTTTACTGCCGTACCTCATTTGAAGTTTTGTACCACTGGTGTTCATTCACTATATGGACACTTACTTTTTATTTTTATTTTAATTTTTCATTTTTTTGATATATGACTGTATGGACATTACATAGAGTGTCTCTGAACACAGATTTATTATTTTTTCGATAGGTCATTTATGCTTAATAGCGAATATATATGCTTTATATTCTTACCTTTATGGTTTAGGGGTTTATACACAGAGTCTGATACACACATATTGAGCTCGGGGAATTCACATTATTGATACACATTTATTTTTTTGTTTTTTGAATTTAATTGCACTTATTTGTATATGGTTTATACCACACTTGGAGGTGGTCTTTTGAGACACTAGATACTAAGACCCACAGTGCGGGTCTGGTACTTTCATATACCCTAATCATATTGGGTATTTTGTGGCTAGCGCAGTTCTTTTTCTTTCTATTTCTGTTTGGTATATTTTTGGTATACATTTGAATTGCAGCTTCCGTTCAACACCATTTGTTTCTTTTCCCGTAGCGCAGTTTTTCCCCTTTTTTTCCTATGTAGAAGAATACATAACAGCCTAAACTGAGGAAGAAATGTGTTTTTTGTTTTTTTGTTTTTTTTGGGGGGGCATATTTATTTTAGCAAAAAGTAAAAAATATTGCTTTTTTTTTCAAAATGTTCGCTCTTTTTTGTTTATAGTGCAAAAAATGAAAACCGCAGAGATGATCAAATACCACCAAAAGAAAGCTCTATTTGTGGGGGAAAATTTTTGTTAGGTTACAACGCCACATGACTGCGCAATTGTCAGTTAAAATGACACAGTGCCGTATCGCAAAAAAGGGCTTGGTCAGGAAGGGGGTAAATCCTTCAGGGGCTGAAGTGGTTAAAATTGCATGTATCCACAAAATAGTGAAAAAATTACAGTACTCAAACAGGCGATGCTTTAAAAACCTTTATAGCTCAGCAGTTTAGAACTATTCATAAACAATGGAACTCACATTATTCCTATACTAGCATGCACGGTGATACACAATTGATATTTACATATGCACATTTACATATGCACATTTTCCTGGGGTTGATATGCCCCTATGTGGTAGTATTTTGCAATGGCAAGTTCCCTTTATAGAGACCCCTGATTTCTCCCCTGCACTGTGCCTGAGCTGATCAAAAGTATAGTCCCTGATCAGCTCCTATACTGGCCACTACCAGTCATTTCCAGGTGCTAACCTGAATATGCTTGAAGTAGAGTGCTTCTAAGCTTACAACATAGAGGGAAGATCCACAAATGAGTGTTCACTGATCTTCCACCGTTCTGCCATTCCGAATGCCTGGCATTAACCCTGAGTGTTACTTGGGTTTAAAGTTTAATGTTAACACAGTAATGGTCATGGATAACCATTTTTACATTGAATTCTAACACCAGGTAATGTTTGGGATTTTTGCCAGGGAATTTTAAAACGTACCTAGTAAAAGAAAATAGGTTGGCATTGCTCATTTTTCCCACTGAAAATTCTAGTTACATGTCTATCTTGCTAATAAAATAGAATCCTATTGTTGCTGAACTAGAAAAAATATGCAAAACAGATGTTCTGATCTAAGTACTTGTTTCAGGTCCAAGTATTGCAGGCATTGGTTTAATAGCCAGTATTTGAATATGAATAGATTTTCTCACAAAACATTTTTCCTTTAAAAGATCTCTAAATAGTGATGCCTACTACAGCATAATGAACTGTGACCACATATTCTTTATGTGCACAAAATTTATTTTTCATATAGTCTTATGTCCATTTCCTTTTTTTTAGACTGCTTGTAAACACTAAAGTATTCAAGGAAGAAGAAATGTCTTTTAAAAAAAAGTTAACTCCTGTATGGAAAATTATAGCTACTCACAGGTATTTCATGATGGAAGGCAAGATATATTGTTTTGTGCATTCACATTTTTAAGTGTATGTAAATGCAAAAAGTTGAACTCCAGACAAAATATTTTTTTGTTTGTTTTCAATAAAGTAGAGAAGAATTTTACTCAATCTGTATTCAAATTTCAATAAAAAGCAAGGTACAGAAAGGAAAATGGGTATTAAAAGAGAAGTGTGGATTTACAAAAAAGCAAACATACATATTCACCTAGATGGCTGTCCCCCGCCAGCTCTACATTGCAAAATGAGCGATGAAAGACCTTATCGCTCAGTTCTTGGTCTTCAGTGAGCAGACTGACTGACTCTCTGCTCCTCCAGCACTCACTGGAGTGCTGGACTGTGGAAGGGGCAGGAGCAGCTGGCTCAGGCTGTCAGTGGCATGCTGAGAGGCTGAAACAGCTGCCGGCCAGGCATTTGGGTGGATCTCAACATTATTATCAGGATCCCTGCAGAGCCTGCACTGGCTTTGTGATGTCAGCCTGTCACTTCGGCCTGTTTTCGACTGACTCTGGGACACAGGAGTGCAGAAATAAGTGGACTGCTGTGATCCCCAGGAGAAGTATGACCAAAAAAGGTTTGGCCATACTTCTCCTTTAAAAGCAACTACACAAAATGGGTTGGACATTGAGGGTCATATGTTGGTTCATAACAATGGAAGAATACAACGATGATCAACTATAATCTTGATGAAGCATTTATTGCTGTGTTCCTTTTAGCAGATTTCGCTTCACTTCCTTTATCATTGACAATAGCGCAGTAAAATACAAAGTGGGCGGCAATGAATGGATGAATTATCTAATGTACATACCTGTCCTGGTGACAGCAGTTAGTGTATGTACAACAAAAACTTTTCTCTTACGTTCACTGACTGACACAGCTCCTTTATTCTTGACCATTGGGTTGTTATGCCACCTTCAGGAGAGGACTAGGCAGAACATGTTAATATGTACAAAAAACAGAGCTTTCTAGTTCCGCCCAAGGGGCGGTCCCTTCAGTAACAACACCCCAGCCTGCTTCCTGCAGCCTCAGTTTTTTTTCTGCCTAGTGAAGGAGATGGACCTAGGAACCCTGTGGGCCCATCGGTCCGTTTACAGAAGTTTGTCTTTTGCGCAAGATTAAGATCCTGTGATCTGCTATGAACAGCCGGCTGTGTGACAGGCTGGATACTCTTATCGTTATAGTCTCCCCAGCCTGGCCATCGAGCGTGTGCAGACCATAGCTACGCGCTGGGTCGGCCACGACATGCCCCTCAGGCTCCAGGTGTGGTTGGTGAGCGCAATGCTTCAGGGCACACATATGACCAGGGTACTGATGTCTGCGTCACAGTGTGCCGTGGCCAGCAGCCACCCCGTACTGATCGGCGAGTGGGTCTGTGATGGAATGTCCCCAGCTCGTCCGGAATTGTAAGTACAGCTCTGCCTGCCTCGGTGGGGCTGGGCATTCCCTGTGAGGTCGATTCGGGGGTCCCTCTCCTCCCTCTCTTCTCTCCCTGTCCCTATCTCCCCTCCCCCTGTGAGGGATGCTGCATGGGCTGCTGAGTGGTGTGTGCGCCACATGGACAGGGGTCTCTCACTGTGGGTGGGGCGCTGCACTGGGTGGCTGTGCCTCTGGGTGTCTGTTCAAAAAAAAAAATGGATAAGAGGGCTATGGACTTTTTAGGCACAATTACAAAACATTGTTATTAAAAAGGTATAGTTTTATTTACAAAGATAGCATTACATAAATTAATATAAAAAAAAAAAAGTCATAAGCAATCAAAAATTCATCAACAGACGATGTTACTACTATTAGTACCGTAGTCATAATATAATTACTAAGAGACAAAGGACATTTTCTTCAATGATAAGTAGTCCAAGACTTTAGTATAATAGACAAAGTAGCGGAACATCAAAGATGACAAAATGCTGATGCTGGATTTGTGCTCGACATGTTTCGCGTACCTTTACGCTTCTTCTGGAGCAAGTTTATGACTAATTGTTAAACAAAAAACAACAATAGAAAGTTTATTTGATATGACAAAGACTATTATGTTACAGTATCACATTTTGTAAAAAAACTTTTTTGAAAACATAGAAAAAGTGGGTGTCTGTTGTCTCCCCGCTGGGTGTCTGGAGGTTTGCACATGCTGATCGCCATAGCTCTGTTCTGCCGCCATTTTCTCTGTCTTTTTTCACTGTTCCTCTCTGTGTACAGTTGTTTGGCGGCCATGTTTGGTGTGACTCAGGGAGAAGCATGGTCAGGAACCATTTTACTGTAGTTCGGCGACCATTTTCCCTGTGATTATGTCCTTTATACTGGACGTTCGGTGGCCATTTTGTTGTACCCCAGCTCGGTTTTTATGCCCAACGCTGGTCCCTGAGGCTCAGAACAGTGCGGTTTCTTCACTCAGACACCTGGGAGCTGACACAGGACACAGGCACGACTAGCTGAACAGAGCAGAACTCGATCAGGGTGGTGAGTCCTGTGGTGGGGGCCCCTCAGCCTGCAGAAGCTAGGAGGGTGGGACTATACACCTGTCCTAAGTCCCCAACAGGTGGTAAACAAGGTGGGTCAGCATGGCTTCAGAAACTGATGTTTCTTCTCCCTAACTTCCTGCAATTGCAACCGGCTCGTCTGCAAACAGTGCAGTGCTTTTGGACGCCTTTTCGGCGGTCCTGAAAATGTTCGTTGCTATAGTGGAGGCAGGGGGGGCGGTTGCAAGGTGGTAGAAAATGGCCCCTACCCCCCCCCCCCCCCCCGTCCTCCGGGGAGAGCTCTGACGCAGACTCGGCCCCGCTGAGACTGGTGGTCCCTGCTCTGTCGTTTCAGATGACGCTTACCAGGACCAATCGGACAGTGAGGATGATTCCCCATACGGGTCCGCACAAGAAAAGCGCTAGTTGGAGAACTTATCACAGCTGTGTATGATACCCTGGAGATCAGGAAACAGCAGGTCCTTCTGCTGCAGTAGTGGTCCCTTTTGGGTCCTGTAAGCCAGCCTGTACGCCTAAGGTGTTTCCGTATCAGACTTGCTTCAATAAGTTCATATACAGGAATGGGGGCGACCGCAATGGACTCTTTCTGTCCCAAAAAGATTGGCGGTGTGTTTCCCCCTAGTGGAGAGCCTTCTGCAATAATGGTCGGCTCCTCCGGTCGTGGACCCCCCAGTATCCAGGTTAGATAAGGTAACCACGATCCTGGTAGAGGGGGCTCCTGTGGTTAAGGACCCCACGGACAGGAAGCAAGGCAATGGCTCATTCCTTATTTACGGTTGGGGGGTCAGCAATACCACCAGTACTGACCACAGCACTTGTGTCGTAGACACTTACTGAATGGGCAAACTTTTGCACCGCAAATTGGAGAAGCAGCAGGCGTGGAACTAGCAGACCAGGTAGTGCGCGGTCTTAAGTACGCTTGGGACACGGCTCTGGATATGCTTCCTCTGCTATCCAGGGTTTCAGTGTCAGTAGTGGTGCTGAGGCGCCTGATTTGGCTGAAATGCTAGTCGGCGGACCAGGCATCTAAAAAAGCCTTGACGGATCTATCCTTCCTTGGTGAGCGGCTCTTTGGAGCCTCGTTGGATGACATTATTAAGAATGTCACAGGTGGGAAGAGTACCTTACTCCCACAGGCCAGGAAGGCTAAGGGGCCATGCCACAGGCAAGGGCCCTCATTTTCCGCTCAAAAAATAGTTTTTTTTCGTCCGTCCAGGACTTCAGCTAAACGCTCCCAGTCCAACAGGACGACCTCTGAGGAACAAAAGCGTCCCTGGAACCTCAAGCCTAACAAGCCTGCAAGCAAAAGTGCTACCGCATGAAGGTTTGCCCCCGCCTGTCATACAGGTGGGGGGTCACCTTCGAGAGTTTGCAGCCCGGTGGGCCTCTCGGCTATCTGACCAATGGGTCTGTGAACTGATTTCCTCTCGCTACAAGAGTTCCTCTCTTGGCCAACAAACAGATTCTTCCCCTCCAGCATACCCTTACTCCCGACTCGCTGGGAGGCCCTATTGGGGGCAGTATGGGACCTGCTAAGTCGCAGGGTGGTAGTGCCTGTTACGAAGTCGGAAAGGTTTCAGGGGTTCTACTCCAATCTGTTTGTAGTCCCCAAAAAGGAAGGGGTACGTCCAATGTTGGACCTAATAGCCTCAATTGCTTTGTAAAAGTACAGAGGTTCAGAATGGAATCAGTTCACTCAGTATTCGCTGCACTCCATCAAGGGGACTCCCTGGCGTCTTTGGATGCGTACCTGCACATACCCATATGCCTCAAGCATCAGAGGGTTCTGCGAATTGCAGTCGGGGAAGCCCACTACCAGTTTGTGCCTCCCCCTTTTTTGGCTTGGTTTCAGCACCCGAGTCTTTACCACGGTATTGACTCCAATTTTGGCGTTGTTGAGACAACGCGGGGTCATAATCGCAGGCTATCTGGATGGTCTCCTTCTGAGAGCAGCTTCTCCCCCAAAAAGGAGGATGTGGCGATCACCATGCAAACCCTGCAGGAATTTGGGTGGCTGTTGAACCTAAAAAGGTTGATGTTCATACCGATTCAGTGCTTGAAGTACCTGGGCTTACCGCTGGACTCCATGGAAGCGAGAGTGTCCTCCCTTCAGACAAAACTTCAGACTCTCAGAGCCGCGGTAAAACTATTGCTGAACCGCAGGTGGTCGTCACTGCGTTTCTGCTCTTCTGCATGTGAGTTCTGGACCTCATGGTGGCCTCCCTCGAGGCGGTACCGTACGCCCAGTTTCACACCAGAGTCTTGCAGAAGGAGATATTGACGAAATGGGACAAATCTCCATTATCCCTGGATCGGCAGATTCAGGTGAGCTAGTCAGCCACATAGTCGATGAGAGTACGAGGGCGTCTGATCAGGATCTTGTCAGACAATGCCACGGCGGTGGCATATGTCTACCATCAAGGAGGAGAAAGTAGCTCGGCTACAGCACGGGAGGTCGCTTACATCCTTCAGTGGACAGAGCGACAGGTACTGGCCTTGTCGGCCATTTACATCCCGGGATTTGAAAACTGGCAGGCGGACTACCTAAGCCGCCAGATGCTAGGCCCAGGAGGATGGGTATTGCATCCAGAGATGTTCAGGCTACTGTGCCTGCTGTGGGGCACACCAGACGTGGATCTGCTGACCTCCCATCTCAATCTGAAGGGTCCGAGATTCGTATCCAGGATAAGAGATCCTTGGGCAGATGCGTCAATCGCGCTGATGGTTCCATGGGATCAGTACCAACTGATCTACGACTTTCCTCTGATAAAGCTACTACCACGTCTGCTCCACAGAGTGGAAGCCGAGGGGGTTCCAGTAATACTAATGCTTCGGATTGTCGTCGGTGTCCCTGACGTGCCAACCTAGTACGCCTGGTTGCGAAGGCTCCCTGGCGACTGCTGTTGTGAGAGGACCTTCTGTGTCGAGGTCCGATTCTCCATCTTGTTTTACCATTGTTGGTTTATACGCCATGGCTGAGAGCCAGATGCTAAGGTACCGAGGCATATCGGACTCGTGATCTCAACTATGTTGGGAGATATACTGGCGTACCTGGAAGGCATACATCTCTATGTGAGGAGAAGGATGGCATCCATGCACCTATTCAGTTTCCGGGATCCTGCTGTTTCCACAGCGAGGAGTAGACCAGAAGTTGGCTTTAAGCACCATTAAAGGACCAATATCAGCCTTGGCTGTCTTTTTTTCAGCAACCCCTGGCATCTCACTCTCTAGTGAGCATTTTTGTGCAGGGGGTCTGACTTGTAGTTCCACCGGTGTGTACACCATTAGCCCCATGGGATCTGAACCTGGTGTTATCGGTGCTTCAGAAACCGCCGTTTGAGAACATCAGAGAAATTCCCTTGTTGACTCTTTCCCAGAAAGTGGTCTTTCTAGTGGCCATTACATCGGCCAAGAGGGTTTCGGAACTGGCGGCCTTGTCTTGCAAGTCGCCCTATATGGTTACCCATAAGGATAAGGTGGTATTGCGTCCACAACCTTCCTTTCTGTCGAAGGTGGTTTTGGCGTTCCACATCAATGAAGATATTGTGTTACCATCTCTGTGTCCTAAACCAACACATCCTAAGAGGTGGCCCTTCATTCCCTGGACATGGTCAGGGCTATAAAGATATATATTTGTCTGCCATGGCTCCCCTTCGGGAGTTAGATTCTCTTTGCGTTTCGGTAGCTGGTTCGAAAAAGAGGTATGACGGTCTCATTGACCACCATTTTCAGGTGGATCCGACAGATGTGGTACAGGCCTACGCCTTGAAGGGGTAGGTGCCCCCTTTCCTGCCATTGCCCATTCCACTAGGACAATTGGAGTCTCTTGGGCTTCCGACCTCGAGTCTTAGTCGCTCTGGTCGGTAGGCAGCGATTTAGTTGTCCGTTCACATTTTTACCAAATTCTACAGAGTGGATGTAAGCACATTGTCTGATGCCTGCTTTGGCCACAAAGTTTTTGCGGGCGGCCGTGTAATGTTGCAATTCTGCACTTCTTTTTTCTGTTTAAAGAAAATACAGTTACCTTTGAGTGTAATGCACTGTTGCATTGTTACCGCAAGTTCTGATGCGGTTAGAAAGGTGGTGTCTCTCCTGTTAGGGAGCACGTCTGATTGTGGGTGTAGTTCTTTTATGCTGTTTCCCACCCCTTGTTATGATACTGCTTGGGGACGTCCCAATGGTCAAGAATAAAGGAGCTGTGTCAGTCAGTGAATGTAAGAGAAAATAGGATTTTTGTACTCACCGTAAAATTATTTTCTCTGTAGTTCACTGACTGACACAGCACCCTCCCCTCTTATTGATTACGTTATACTGCTTGTTGACATACTGAGGCTGCAGAAAGCAGGCTGGGGGGTTGTTACTGAAGGGACCGCTCCTTGGGCGGAACTAGAAAGTTCTGTTTTTTGTACATGTTAACATGTTCTGCCTAGTCCTCTCCTGAAGGTGGCGTAACAACCCAATGGTCAAGAATAAAGAAGCTGTGTCAGTCAGTGAACTACAGAGAAAAGGATTTTACAGTGAGTACTGTTATGTCCCTTGGACACAGGGTCTCTCAGGGTGTTGCTAGCAATGCTGCCAGTATCACTGTATCAAGTTACACACAGGCTGGATGCACTTCTTAACCAGGGAAGGGTTTATTACTCACTCAGAAAGCGATATACATTCTTACATGGAGGAGTACAACAGATCTCCCTCTAAGTTTCATGCTGCTGCTTCCAGTCCCACACACACATTGTAACTGACTTCCTGGTATAGCCCCTCCCCCAGCATGCATCAGGGGAAAGGGGTTAAGGGTCACAGTGATTCTGCATAAACATTACAAGTACAAAAATCCTATTTTTTTGTTGTTGGATAGAATGGAAAAGGATTAGAAAACTGTTAATTTTACTGCTGTCAGAGAGATTTTCTACAGGGGTTCTAATCCTCTACTTAAAATGGTAGTAAAGTCCACTTTGTGATTTTTACCTACAGGTAAGCCACTGATAAGGCTTTCCTGTAGGTAAAATTAATATCTCAAATGACCACCGGAGTTTAGCAGATATTTACACTGGATGCAGCCAGTGACGTCTGTGCACCGAAGATCCCTATCCAAGCTGATGGAGCTTGAGAGGTCCTGCAAAGAAAAATGGGAGAAACTGCCCAAAAATAGGTTTGCCAAGCTTGTAGCATCATACTCAAAAAGACTTGAGGCTGTAGTTGATGCCAAAGGTGCTTCAACAAAGTATTGAGCAAAGGCTGTAAATACTTATGTACATGTGATTTTTTTTTTCGTTTTTTTTTATTTTGAATAAATTTGCAAAGATTTCAAACAAACTTTCTTCATATTGTCATTATGATGGGGTATTGTTTGTAGAATTTTGAGGAAATTTAGAATTTAATTCATTTTGGAACATAAAATGTGGAAAAAGTGAAGCGCTGTGAATACTTTCCGGATGCACTGTATACAGTAACATACACAGAAAATTCAGCACTGACCTTCCGCAACCTTTCCCCATACAGCTTTATAATTGAGTAAGCAAAGCCAACAAAGCCAAAATACAGTTGAGGCAGGAAATTCAGAAAGCCACATAGAGGAGTGGAGATATAGCAGTCATACCACTGAAATAGGTCGTTTTTAACTTGTCCATAGTCTTAAGTAGTTTTTTGCTTATTTGTTAACTTCCAAGGTACGTTTGAATTTTATTGCAGATATGCAGGACCATTCTTGAAGCCAGTGAGAGAAGGACAGGCTCCAGGATATACAGAGATAGTTAAGCGGTTAGTTCTGTTATGACGTTATATCATTTAAGCATCAGACAACTTCTTCATACTGAAATATCTAATAAAGTGCATAGGGCCATAGGTTGCTTTGCCTTTACATATATTTGACCTATCAAAGAGTCCTTATTCTTAATTATAAATTTTTAAGTGCAGTAGTAACTAATCGAAACCAATTTTGATTTTGTGTGACTTTATCAGAGTGAACTATAATTGGTTGTTTAACCACTTGCCGACCGCCGCACGACGATATACATCGGCAGAATGGCACGGGCAGGCATAAGGGCGTATATATAAGTCCCTGCCTTCCCGCGGGTGGGGGGCCCGATCGGTGCCTGCGGCGGTCGGCATTCGTTCGGGAGCGATCCCGGACGAGGGGACGGCCATTCATTCATGGCCACCCCCTCACGATTGCTCCCGACGAATGGAAATCCTTCGTGACATCACTTCCTCTCCTGTAATGTAAACACAGGAGAGGAAGTGATGTATTCTCTCCTCTGTGTCGGTATTTTTCGTTCCGGCACCGAGGAGAGAGCATCGGTGAGTTGCACCAACACACCACACATACAGTAGAACATGCCAGGCACACTCACACCCCCCCCTTTACCCCCCGATCACCCCCCCAATTACCCCTGCCCCCCCAGTCACAGTGACACCAATTGCATTTTTTTTTATTTTTTATTTTTTTTTGCATTGGTGTCAATTGTGACTGTAATAACTGATCGCTCCAGTGTTAACCCAGCCTAATAAGCGATCTTTTTTCTGATCGCTGTATTAGTGTAACAGGTGACGCTTGTTAGGCAGGTAGGTATTTAGGTTCGCCGCAACTTTTTATAGCGCCAGGGACCCCCATATACTACTACCCCTGATTGCCCCCTAGTTAACCCTTTCACCAGTGATCACCATATAACTGTTACAGGTGACGCTGGTTGGTTAGTTATTTTTTTATAGTTTCAGGGCACCCGCCATTTATTACCTAATAAAGGTTTAACCCCCTGATCACCCGGCGGGTGTCATTTGTGACTGTAATAACTGTTAGGGCAGTTAGGGTTAGCCCCCTTTAGTTCTAAGGTACCCCCCTAACCCCCCCAATAAAGGTTTAACCCCGTGATCACCCCCCGTCGCCAGTGTCACTAAGGCTGGGTTCACATTGCAGCGGTTTGAGAACGGATGTGATTCGCACCGCACTGCAGTGCAAATCACATCCGATCTCTGTGCGATTCGAGTTCAGACATACAGTTAGTATGGCTGAATTCGTGTCGCACCCGCCGCAAACTCGCACGGGACCCTTTTTTTGGTCCGCAGCAGAATCGGATCGCATGGATGTTCACACCATGCGATCCGAGTTTGCAGATCGCACTGCGATATGCGAACTGATCTGGGGGTGTCATTAACATTTCACTGACACTCCCAGCAGTTCGCATAGGGCAGTGTGAACTGCCGCCGGGAGGCATGCGATGCGGGAACCCGCCGCGGATTCGTGGCGTTCCTGCTTCGCTCCAGTGTGAACCCAGCCTAATAAGCGATCATTTTTCTGATCGCTGTATTAGTGTCACAGGTGACGCTAGTTAGGCAGGTAGGTATTTAGGTTCGCCGCAGCTTTTTATAGCGCCAGGGACCCCCATATACTACCGCATAAAGCCCCCTGATTGCCCCCTAGTTAACCCTTTCACCAGTGATCACCATATAACGGTTACAGGTGACGCTGGTTGGTTAGTTATTTTTTTATAGTTTCAGGGCACCCGCCATTTATTACCTAGTCTCACTAGTGTACCCCTAAATTTAGGGGTGTCTACTTTCCAAAATGGGGTAATTTGGGGGGGGGTTTGTGCCATCTTGGCATTTTATGGCCTTCAAAACTGTAACGCCCTTAGAAAGCCTGAAGGCGGTGCTTGGTTTTCGGGGCCCCGTATGCGGCTAGGCTCCCAAAAAGTCCCACATATGTGGTATCCCCGTACTCAGGAGAAGCAGCAGAATTTATTTTGGGGTGTCATTTCACATATGCCCATGGCATGCGTGAGCAATATATCATTTAGTGACAACTTTGTGAAAAAAATAAATAAAAAAAAAAGTTTGTAATTTTCCCGCAACTTGTGGCAAAATATAAAATATTCCATGGACTCAACATGCCTCTCAGCAAATAGCTTGGGGTGTCTACTTTCTAAAATGGGGTCATTTGTGGGGGTTTTGTGCCATCTTGGCATTTTATGGCCTTCAAAACTGTAATAGGTAGTGAGGAGTGAAGTCAAATATTTACGCCCTTAGAAAACCTGAAGGCGGTTCTTGGCTTTCGGGGCCCCATACGCGGCTAGGCTCCCAAAAAGTCCCACATATGTGGTATCCCCGTACTCAGGAGAAGCAGCAGAATTTATTTTGGGGTGTCATTTCACATATGCCCATAGCATGTGTGAGCAATATATCATTTAGTGACAACTTTGTGTAAAAAAAATAATTTTTTTTTTGTCATTATTCAATCGCTTGAGGCAAAAAAATAAAATATTCAATGGGCTCAACATGCCACTTATCAATTTCCTTAGGGTGTCTACTTTCCAAAATGGGGTCATTTGGGGGGGTTTTGTACTGCCCTGCCATTTTAGCACCTCAAGAAATGAGATAGGCAGTCGTAAACTAAAAGCTGCGTAAATTCCAGAAAACGTACCTTAGTTTGATGTGACAACTTTTGCGCTAACCAATAAATATACAGTTATTGACTTTTTTTTTACCAAAGACATGTGGCTGAATACATTTTGGCCTAAATGTATGACTAAAATTGAGTTTATTGGATTTTTCTAATAACAAAAAGTAGAAAATATCATTTTTTTTCAAAATTTGCGGTCTTTTTCCATTTATATTGCAAAAAATAAAAATCGCAGAGGCAATCAAATACCATCAAAAGAAAGCTCTATTTGTGGGAAGAAAAGGACGCAAATTTTGTTTGGGTACAACATTGCATGACCGCGCAATTACCAGTTAAAGCAGCGCAGTGCCAAATTGTAAAAAGACCTCTGGTCATTTACCAGCAAAATGGTCCGGTCTGAAAGTGGTTAAAGTACAATTTAGGAATAGGAATTCTTTATTGAACAGAGCCATAAATCTATCACTATTACTATAAATCACTATGAACAAAAGTAAAATGATTCTGTACGGGGGCCATATTAGACATGTGCAGAAAGAAAAAAATTGTTTTGTTTCGATTCGTTATTTAAATTATTTTCTTTAGTTAAATCCATTTTTGAAATTAATTTTGTTTATCCGTTTTCAAATTTGATTTTTAATTTAGCATTCAAATTCAAATCAGCATTGGAATTCGAATTGGCATTCAATTTCAAATTTACTCTATTCAAAATTTGAATTTCGGAAGATGGTTATATTCTTTCCTTTTTTTTATTCCATTCTATGGGTTTTTCTATTCAATTCTTTTCTATTATATTCTATTCTCTTCTTTTCTATTCCAATTTCGTAATACGATTATATTCTATTTTATTCTGTTCCTTTTTATTATCTTTTTTTCTATTCTATTCAAATTCAAATTTATTCAATTCAGATTTTTAGAAGATGATTATATTCTATTTTATTCCATTCTATTGTTTTTTTCTAAGATGTTCTATTCTATTCTATTATTTTTTTATACTATTCTGTTCTATTAAAATTCTAATTTATTCTATTGATTTAAATTTTGGAAGACTGTTAAATTCTTTCTATTTTACTCTATTCTATTGTTTTTTCTATTCTATTCAATTTTTAACATTTTATGTTCTATATTTCTTCTTTTCTTCTATTCTAATCTATTCTGTTTGAAATTCGAATTTCGGAAAACGGTTATATTCTGTTGTATGTTTTTTCCTATTCTATTCTATTTTATTCTTTTCTAGTCTATTCAATGTTAATTTATTCTTTTATTTTCTATTATATTCTTTTCTGTTCCCTTATTTTCTATTCTATTTTATTATATTCTGTTCTGTTTTACTCTATTTTATATTCTATCACTTTATTCTCTATCATATTTGATTTTTTTATTTTATATTCTATTCCTTTATTTTATATTCTATTTTATTCTATTCTTGTAATTCAATTTAAAATTTGATTTGAATTTCGGCTGAATTTTGTTTTGTTATTTTGGATTCATTTAAATTCTTTGCTATCAAATAACGAAAAAATGTGTCCAAATTTCTAATCGGAACAAAGCGCACATGTCTAGGTCATATACAGGCAGATTTTTCACTGAGACCAACAGACAGAAAGTATGTCCTCAAACCTCAACTTGAGTGAAAAAGAGCATTCATCTTTTTTTTTCTGTGACAAATGCCAATTTTTTCAATAACTCAGAGATTCTGTGTGTGTGATAACAGCCACTTCCAACAACTAGAAGTCCTGTATCTAAAGCAAGAATCTATCCACCCCATTTAGTTATTTTTAATAATATATTTTCAGTCCTGATAAGTGTACTAGAGGCTAACAAGCATATAGATGTGGCGCACTGTGGTTTAGTCAGGGAGCTCCTCACCAAATTCTTTGTCAGGTGTAGCTATTGTAGTTAATTATTAGGGATCCGTTGATTTCTCCCTAAGTTTGGTCTGGTTGTACTTTCCTATTCTACCACCAGGTGGCCGGGCACTTGGAGGTATTAGATCGAGAAGGACAAATCAAGGTCAGGTTATCGGTATATAGGGTCTCAACAAATGGGCAGGGATTTTGTTGAATCCATTGGCCTACTGGGAGAGCCTATATATTTGGGTGAGGTCAGATGATCCAGGTTTTTGTGTGCCACCCATACTGCTGTCTGCCCCGGGCTGCTAGGTCAGAGATTGGGCCTATTCGGGGGACATCAGGCTGCCAGGCTGTGTGAGGGCCTATCCAGAAGTAAGAGTGATGGTTCTGCTGGCTGGAGAACCTATCGTGGTTGGAGGTAGAAGGGAAGCTGTCGCCACTAAGGGACCAATCGTCTTTACCAGAGACCACAGAGAGTAACTGAAGCAAGTACCGGAGCAGTATTCACCGAACGGGCACGGTGGAGAATCTGGAAACTTCAGGCGTTGATCAAGTCAGGGACCCAACCAGTGGAGGTGACGCTTGCCGAACAGCCTTGAGTGCCAAGCTAGGGACTGAGCCAGTCAGCAGGGCTTAAGCTTGAAAGTATCCAAAGTGCCAAGCTAGAGACCCAGCAGAGAAATGTGGGTGATGCTTGAGGGAGATACCACCGCAAAGGCCTCGAGGAACTCACAGGATTCAGAATCAGTGAATCAGAGGGTCTAGTGAGAGACCAGGGGATCAAGGGGCTGAAGAACTACAAGGGAGAAATTGTATAACAGCTGAGAGAACTGTTACTTTGAGGAACTATTTAACCACTTGCTTACTGGGCACTTAAACACCCCTCCTGCCCAGACCAATTTTCAGCTTTCGGTGCTCTCACACTTTGAATGACAATTACTCAGTCATGCAACACTGTACCCAAATGAATTTTTTGTCCTTTTTTTCCCACAAATAGAGCTTTCTTTTGGTGGTATTTGATCACCTCTGGGGTTTTTATTTTTTGCGCTATAAATGAAAAAAGACCGAAAATTTAGAAAAAAAAACACATATTTCTTTGTTTCTGTGACAGAATTATGCAAATTATTAATTTTTCTTCATAAATTTTGGCCACAATTTATACTGCTACATATCTTTGGTAAAAATAACCCAAATTAGTGGAAATTATTTGGTCTTTGTGAAAGTTAGAGAGTCTACAAGCTGTGGTGCGAATCGCACAAAATTGATCACATCTGATGTACTGGTGGCCTATCTCACTTCTTGTGACCCGAACAAGTCAGGAAAGTACAAATACCCCCCAAATGACCCCTTTTTGGAAAGTAGACATTCCAAGGTATTTAGTAAGAGGCATAGTGAGCTTTTTGATGTTGTCATTTTTTTCCCACAATTCTTTGCAAAATTAAGATTTTTCATTTTTTTTTTCCTCCACAAAATTGTCATTGTAATAGGTTATTTCTCTCACGTGGCATGTGTATACCACAAATGACACCCCCCAAAAAATTCTGCTACTCCTCCTGAGTATTACAATACCACATGTGTGGGACTTTTTCACAGCCTGGCCACATAGAGAGGCCCAACATGCAGGTAGCACCATCATGTGTTCTAGGAACATAAATTACACATCTAACTTGTTGACTATTTATTACACTTTTGAAGCACCAGGACAATGACACGTGACACTGATGACAGATGGCACTGATACGTGGCAATGATGACACTTATACGTGGCACTGATGACACGTGGCACTGATGACAGATGGCACTAATATGTGGCACTGATGACAGATGGCACTAATATGTGGCACTGATGACACGTGGCACTGAAGACACGTGGCACTAATACGTGGCACTAATACGTGGCACTAATACGTGCCACCAATGACAGATGGCACTATACATGGCACCGATGACGCGTGACACTGATGACAGATGGCACTGATAAGTGGCATTGATGACACATGACACTGACAACAGATGGCACGTGACACTGACAGGTGATAGACGCACTAATACATGGCACCGATGACGCGTGACACTGATGACAGATGGCACTAATACGTGGCACTGATGACACGTGGCACTGATGACAGATGGCACTTATACGTGGCACTGATGACAGATGGCACTGGGGACAAATGGCACTGACAACAGATGGCACTGGGGGCAGGTGGCACTGGGGGCAGGTAACACTGGGGGCAGGTAGCACTGGGGTGGATGGCACTGGGGGCAGGTAGCACTGGGGTGGATGGCACTGGGGGCAGGTAGCACTGGGGTGGATGGCACTGGGGCGGATGGCACTGCTGGGGGAGGATGGCACTTTTTTTTTTATACTTTTTTTTTTTTTTTTAACTCGAGGCAGAACGGCTGCCGCTGCAGCCGTTCATCTCTCCCCTCTCACACTGTCTGTGTGAGGAGGGAGAGCGGCGCTGAGAGATGATCTCATATGAGATCATCTCCCATTGGACACGCCGATCACGCTGTAAACGGCCGCTGTGATTGGCCGTTTACAGCGATCTGTGTTTGCCTGTCCCCGGGGGACATGGCGAACACAGAACTTCCGCGATGCGCGCCGGCGGCGGCGCGCATCGCGGAAGTAAACATCAGGACGTCCAGGGACGACCACCCGGACGAACGCGCCTGCTCTACGGCCGTCATTCGGCTATAGGGCGGGCGCGAGGTGGTTAAGTACTGTTACCATAGGAGAGAGCAATCCTGCACGTGAAGAAGTGGCACCTTACTGGGGCCTTTCCCTGTACGGCTGTCCTCCTGTTGAGGTCTCGGAGTCTGCCATTTGAAATCGCAACTACTTAAGGGTGTACTGGCCCTAACCCTCTTTCCCTTGCAAGATATAAAAAAGGACTGTCAAAGAAATAAAACCTCTTTCTCTTTCGTTCATTGACGGACACAGCATCTTCATCTTGACCTTGAGGTTATATCGTCCCTTTAGGAGAGGACTAGGCAGAAAGTGTTAAAAACAGCAACACTTGCACAGTACCAGGGGGAGGTCCTACTGGCTATAACCCCTCACACTGCATCCAGCAGCTCAGTTTTTTTCTGCCTACTGTAGGAGAAGGACCTGGCTCCCGATGGGACCATTGGTCCTGGGGATTTTTTTTTCTTTTTTCTGCATTTTTGATTCCTGTGATCTACAATCAACAGCCGGGCTGGGTGACAGGCTGGATAATATAGATTCTGGTAGTTTTCCCAGCCTGGCCATCGAGTGTGAGCAGGCCCTAGCTATGACCAGGCTACTGCTGTCCGTGTCACAGTGTGCCATGGCCAACAGCCACCCCGTACTGCTCGGGTGATGGGTCTATCTGTGAAATGCATCCAGCAGTCCCTGCAGGAGGGGCAAGTATGGTTCCACCTGTCTCGACAGGATCAAGCAGCTGGGCATTCCCTGGGAGGTTGACTAGGGGGGTCTCTCACTCTCCCTTTCTTCTCTCCCTGTCCCTTCCCTCCTCCTCATGCTAGGGGCCGCTGTGTGACTGGACATAGGGGGTGCGGTGCACTACCTGGCTGGGGGTCCTCCAGGGGGGCTCTGGATCCTGGCAGGGGGCTGCGCTGGGTGTTGGGGGTCCATACCTGGGTTAGGGTGGTGAGTCCTCCGGGGGGCCCTCAGTCTGTGGCAGCTAGGAGGGTGGACATTTTGTGTGACTTGCCTTAGGTCCTTAAGTGGTGACAGGCGAGTGTCAGTCAGCATGGCGTCAGAAGCTGTCGCTTCTTCCCCAGACATCCCTGTTATTGCAACTGGTTCCTCTGCAACTGCGGTGCCTATGGACGCTCTGTCGGCGGTCCTGGAGGACTTTATTGCTAGGGTGGAAGCGGCGTGCGGGCGCAAGGGGGGTAAAAAACGCCCCCTCCCCCACTGTCTTCTGGGGAAAACTCTGATCCAGACTCGGCCCCGCTGTGACAGGCGGCCCCTGTTCTGACGTGTCAGAGGATGCGGGATACCCTAAAGATGGAGGATACGGCGGGGGAATCTACAGAGGTGTCGGTCCATTTCGGGTCCCACAAGCCGGCCCACATGACTAAGGTGTTTCCTTACCCAACTTATATTGATAGGTTTATTTACAAGGAGTGGGGAAAACCACAGCGGGCCTTTTCAGTCCCGAAACGCATGGCGGTGCGTTACCCCTTTGAGGAGAGTTTCCTGAAGAAATGAATATCTCCGATTGTTGACCCCCCCGATATCCAGGTTAAATAAGTTAACCACGATTCCAGTGGAAGGCACTCCTGCTTTCAAGTACCCTGCTGACAGAAGGGCCGAGATGGTTGCCCGGTCCATGTTTACGGTGGTGGGGTCAGAATTGCGGCGGCCAGTGTTAGCCACGACCCTGGTGTCACAGACGCTTACTGAATTGGCAAAATTGTTGCACAGTGAGTTGGAGAAACAACAGGCTTCCCCAATCTGCGTGGAGCTGGCGGTCCAGTTGGTGCAGGGCCTTAAGTATGTCTGTGATGCAGCCTTAGATATGGCCCCCTTGCTCTCTAGAGCCTCTCTATCAGCAGTAGTGCTACGTCGCCTGATTTGGCTGAAATGCTGGTCTGCGGACCAGGCATCTAAGAAAGCACTGGCAGACTTGCCCTTCCAGGGAGAGAGGCTATTTGGAGTGTCACTGGATGACATTATTAAGAATGTTACTGGGGGTAAGAGTACGTGGCTCCCACGGTCCAGAAAAGGTAAGGAGCCATGCCGTAGGCAAGGACCCTGCTTTTCCACTTAAAAGCGTATTTTTTGTTCACCCAGGTCGGCAGGTAAGCGTTCCCAGTCCGACAAGGTGCCTGCTGAGGGACAAAAGCATCCCTGGTTTCGCAAGCCAAACAAGCTTCCAAGCAAATCTGTTACCGCATGAAGGCTTGCCCCCGCCCGACTCTCAGGTGGGGGGTCGTCTTCGGGTGTTTGCAGCCCGGTGGACCTCCCTACTTTCCGACCAGTGGGTCTGCGAACTGGTTTCATCAGGATACAAGATAGAGTTTCTTTCTTGTCCGCCAAACAGATTTTTTTCCCTCCAACCTTCATCTTCTTCCGGCTCGTCTGGAAGCCCTGACGCCGGAAAGGTTTCAGGGATTCTACTCCAATTTGTAGTCCCAAAGAAGGAAGGGGTCCCTCTGGTCTTGGACCTCAAGGCCCTCAACAGCTTTGTGAAAGTACAAAGGTTCAGGATGGAATCATTTTGCTCCGTTGTTGCTGCACTCCATCAGGGGGATTTCCTGGCGTCCCTGGACATCAAGGATGCATAGTTGCATGTCCTCATATGCATCAAGCATCAGAGGTTTCTGCCATTTGCGGTCGGGGACAAGCACTACCAAATTTGTAGCTCTCCCTTTTGGCCTGGCGTCAGCACCAAGGGTCTTCACCAAGGTGCTAGCCCCAATTTTATCTTTGCTAAGGCAGCGAGGGATCGAATCGTGGGTTACCTGGATGACCTCCTTCTGAGAGCAGCTTCCGCCTCAGAATTAAGGGTGGATGTGGCAATCACTATGCCAACTCTTTGGGAGTTTGGTTGGGTACTGAACCTACAGAAGTCAGTGTTGGTGCCGACTCAATGCCTGGAGTACCTGTGCCTACTTCTGGACTCCTCAGAGGCGATAGCTGCAGACTCTACAAGCTGCAGTGACGTTGTTGGTGTCCCGCGGGTGGTCGTCGCTGCATTTTTGCATGCGAGTCCTGGGTCTCAGGGTAGCTGCTTTTGAGGCGGTACCGTATGCTCAATTCCACACTCAAGTCTTGCAAAAGGAGATCCTGTCCAAATGGGACAAATCTCCATTGTCCCTGGATTGTCAAATTCAGGTGAGCCAGCTAGTCAGGGATTAACCTGTTCTGGTGGCTGAGGTCGTCGGCTCTTTGGTCTGGCAAGTCGTTCCTTCCTCTTCATTGGACGGTGATCACAACGGACGCCAGCCTGACCGGTTGGGAAGGAGTTTGGGGCGTACAGTCAGCCCAGGGTCGCTGGACCCAGGAAAAATCCCGCCTGCCAATCAATGTGCTGTAACTTTGGGCGATCAGGCGGTGCCTCTCCACATAGGTCACAGAGGCTGCAGGAGCGTCCGGTCACGATCCAGTCGGATAAAGCCACGACAGTGGCATATGTCAACCATCAAGGAGGAACAAGGAGCTCGGCTGCAGCACTGGAGGTTGCTCACATCCTGTGGTGGGCTGTCGGCTGTGTACATTCCGGGCATAGAAAACTGGCAAGCGGACTACCTAAGTTGTCAGATGCTGGACCAAGGGGAAAGGTCGCTACATCCAGATGTATTTTGGCTCCTTTGCCTAAACTGGGGCACGCCAGATGTGGATCTCCTGGCATCTTGACTCAATCGGAAGGTACAGAGGTTTGTGGCCAGGTCAAAGGATCCCTGGGCGGGCGCGGCAGATGCGTTGGTGGCTCCATGGGGGCATTATCGTCTGATTTATGCTTTTCCCCCACTCGAACTTCTACCACGTCTGCTTCGCACAGTGGAGGCCGAGGGGATTCCAGTAATTCAGATTGCCCCAGATTGGCCTCGGTGTCCATGGTACGCCAACATAGTACAAATGGTGGTGAATGTTCCTTGGTGACTGCCAATGCGAGAGGACCTTCTGTCCAATACTTCATCCTGCTTTACCGTCACTGGCTTTAACGGCATGGCTGTTGAAAGCCAGGTGCTAAGGCATCGAGGTCTGTCAGATTCTGTAATCTCCACTATGCTGAGGGCACAGAAGTCATCTTCTCTGAAGATTTATTATCGTATGTGGAATTCCTACGTCTCCTTGTGTGAGGAGATGGGGTGGCGTCCGCGCACATACTCGATTTCCAGGATCCTGCTGTTTTTTGTAGCGAGGAGTGGATCGGAAACTTGCCTTAAGCACCATCAAGGGGCAGATATCAGCTTTGGCTGTCTTTTTTCAGCGACCATTGGTGACTCATTCATTGGTCAGTACGTTTGTTCAGGGGGTTCGACATGTGGCCCCTCCGGTTCGACCACTGCTACCTCTGTGGGATTTGAATCTGGTGCTCTCAGTGCTTCAGAAACCGCCATTTGAAAACATTAGGGAGATCCCCTTATTGACACTCTCTCAGAAAGTAGTCTTTCTAGTGGCTATTACATCTGCCAGGAGGGTTTCTAAATTGGCGGCCTTGTCTTGCAAGTCTCCCTACTTGATCCTCCACAAGGATAAGGTGGTTCTGCATCCGCAGCCTTCATTTCTGCCAAAGGTTGTTTCGGCCTTTCATCTAAATGAGGACATTGTGCTTCCGTCCTTATGTCCTCGGCCATCACACCCCAATAAGGTTGCTTTGCATTCCTTGGACATGGTCCAGGCTCTGCAGTTTTATCTGTCTGCTACGGCACCTTTTCGGTGGTCGGACTCGCTGTTTGTCTGGTCGAAGAAGAAGGGACTGGCGGTCTCATCGGCAACCATTTCTCGGTGGATCAGACAGATTGTGGTTCAGGCTTATGCCATAAGGGGGCGGCTGCCTCCCTTTCCTGTCACAGCACATTCTACCAGGGCAATTGGTGCTTCTTGGGCTTTCCGACATCAAGCGTCTGTTTCCCAGGTGTGTAAGGCGGCGACCTGGTAGTCCGTTCACACTTTCACAAAATTTTACAAGGTAGATGTGAGCGCATCTTCGGATGCTTGCTTCGACCGCAAGGTTTTGCAGGCGGCTGTTTAAGGTTGCAACTCCTCCATTGAGGAGGTCTGGTTGTTATGGGTGGAGTTATTTTCTTACTGTTCCCACTCCTCGTTTCTTTGACACTGCTTGGGGATGTCCCTAAGGTCAAGATGAAGATGCTGTGTCCGTCAATGAATGAAAGAGAAAATAGGATTTTTGTGCTCCGTAAAATCCTTTTCTCTGAAGTTCATTGACGGACACAGCACCCACCCCTCCTGTTTATGTTTGTACTGCTTTTGATGAACTGAGCTGCTGGATGCAGTGTGAGGGGTTATAGCCAATAGGACCGCCCCCTAGTCAACCTCCCAGGGAATGCCCAGCTGCTCCATCCTGCCGAGACAGGTGGAACCATACTTACCCCTCCTGCAGGGACTGCTGGACGCATTTCACAGACAGACCCATCACCCGAGCAGTACGGGGCGCTTGTCGGCCATTTCACACTGTGACACAAACAGTAGTAGCCCGGTTATATGTGTGCCCCGGAGCATATAGCTCATCGGCCACTCCTGGATCAGACGGGGCATGTCGTGGCCTACCCAGCGCGTAGCTAGGGCCTGCTCACGTTTGATGGCCAGGCTGGGGAAACTACCAGGATCTATATTATCCAGCGTGTCACCCGGCTGTTGATTGTAGATCACAGGAATCAAAAATGCAGAAAAAAGAAAAAAATTCCCAGGACTAATGGTCCCTCTGGGAGCCAGGTCTTTGTCCTACACTAGGCAGAAAAAAAACTGAGCTGCTGGATGCAGTGTGAGGGGTTATAGCCAGTAGGACCTCCCCCATGGTGGTACTGTGAAAGTGTTGCTGTTTTTAACACTTTCTGCCTAGTCCTCTCGTAAAGGGGCGATATAATCCTAAAGTCAAGATGAAGATGCTGTGTCCATCAGTGAACTTCAGAGAAAAGGATTTGACAGTGAGTACAAAAATCCTATTTTTACATTCAAGAAGTGTCTGGTTCCCAATGACTTTTACCACCTTTGTATCCACTATGCCTCACAATCCACCACATATTGAAGGATGTCAGCTATCTTTGGCCTTGAAGGTTCTCATTAAGCTGGTAGAGGTCTTATGAGACAAATAGATATGAAGGGACACTTTACTTTACACTATACAGAATATATGTAAAATAACATATATTGGTAAATAACATAGTTGGTGAATAAAGAAATTATGGTTGGGTCCCCTGACCTATATGGCCTACGAGTAGTTGACCACTGTGCATTCTTTATCTTTCCACCTTAGGCTGAAAACACTAATTATACGAGTAGTGTACTGTTATTGTCCAAATATGTATATGTTGACAAAATGCTTCAATTTTAGGCCTATGGACCTCAAAACAATAAAACGTTGTTTATCGCAAGGAACAATTAAGACAAAAGCAGAATTCCAGAGAGATGTCTTGCTAATGCTTCAGAACTGCATTATGTACAATAATGTACAATATACACTACACCAAAAAACACTGGAAATGCAAAAGGATGTGGTGGAGATTCTACAGGTAGGCTGATAAAATAGTTGAATTTTGCTGGTCCCACACCAAAGTTTTCATTTATGTAATTTGCTTATTGCCTTCTACTGATGAGTGTATATAGTAAAATAGCTAAATGCAAGTTGGAAATCTACAAACTACAAATTAAAGCAGTATTGAACCTAAAACTGAAAATGCTATGTAGCGCCGGTACTCCTGATGAGTACCCGCTATGTATGCAAATGTAGTTTTTGCCCAAAACTGTAGTTGAGTTTTGGGGTTAATTGTGTGAAATTATGCTTTGGCATCAGTTTGGCTGGGCTGTACTAAGGTTCTGCCTGGTCATAGGTGGGGTTTGCACCTGTGAGAGGCATTAGAACGCAGTCTGGTTGGACGCATTGGGTACCAATCTCTCTCTCTGAGCCAATCAGTGGCCACGTTGGTTCCGCTGTGTATTCTGGGAGAGGGTACTTAAGGTGCTGAAGTTACGTGGTTCTGGGTTCCGGTCCAGAAGTTGTTGCTGACTCCATGGTCCTGGTCCTCCTGACCAGCTCCCAGAGGCCCTCATGGCCTGGGGTGCGGATCCATCTGTTTCCAAACCTCGGAATTGGCTAGTCCAAGGCACAGTAACTGGAAGGAGGATTCTAAGGTGTTCCGGTGTCGTCTCGGGTTTGGAGAGGCCCAGCAACTGGACATGCAACCAGGGAAGGACTCTTCAGTAAGAGGGCGACGCACGAGGCTGGCTGCTCGATAAGAGCCTGGAAGCTGAGCTGTTAAGGACACTAATTGAATCTGCATTTCTTACGGTATCGCTGAACCGGCTGCAAGATTCTGGTACAGTAAGAAAGTTCCTACCTCTATCCTTCCGTTTGCAACTAATGCCGCGTACACACGGGCGGACTGTATGGCCTACTTAGTCCGCCGAAACACATTTCAGCGGACAGTCCGCTCGTGTGTGGGCTTCAGCGGACTTTTTCAGCGTGCAGTCTGGCGTACTAAGTATTTCGGATTTTTGGAAATTCTGTCCGTCGTACTTTGGTTTCAGCGGACAATCCGCTCGTCAGTAGGCTAGTTCGACGGACTAAGAATGGCGCATGCTCAGAAAGGATTTACACGGTGGAAAGGTGCTTTGCTGTGTATTGGACTTCCTATTTCTAGTCCCGTCGTACGTGCTGTACACGCCATCGCGCAAGCTTTCGTCGGACTGTTTGGCTATCCGTGTGTGGTCAAGTCCGTTCAGTGGAAAGTATGACGGACTGTCCGTCGGATTGTATGACGGACTAAGTACGCCATACAATCCGCTCGTGTGTACGCGGCATAAGTTTTCAACCAAGTCTGTGGCAGAGACTTTGCTAAGCTAAAATTATTTGTTGGCTGCTAGTATCCATAAACAAGGATCTATCCGACAGTTAAAGAATTCAGTTGCGAGTGGCTATTCCCTGGATTATGTAAAGAGAGACTTTTATTGAAATCAGCACTTCCAAAGTACCTGAGCTATACTTCATCCTTATACCCTCTATTCCCAACTGAGACACTGAGTTCTGTTTAACTGTTTTATGCAAATAAAAACCCCAAAAAGCAATTCAAGTGTGGTCTCTGCAGTTACTGGGCCATCAACCCTGGGAACCCCTAGACAAGAACGACGAGTTACGAGCTGGAGGAGTTAATCAGTAAGCCCAGAAAATGTAAGCCGCTCCTTTGGGGGTCAGTGCTACAGCTATATTTTGCAGCTTACCAATCATTAGATGTGTTGGCTGCATTCGTTTTCAGCGACAATCAAGTTAACTTGGAATAGGCAGCTACACACTACAATGGGGTAACAATAAAAACTTCTTTATTGTAATGTAGACAGATGAAGTAACAGGAATGAACAGAAGGTTAATATGTTTCACACATCTTGTGCTTGGTCATAACATAATTATGAATAAGCACAAGATGAGTGAAACATGTTAACCTTCCGTTCATTCCTGTGACTGCATCTGTCTACATTACAATAAAGACGTTTTTATTGGTATCCTGTTGCTGTATGCAACTGCCTATTCCAAGTTTTCATATTTGTAGCGGTGGCGAGCAGGGCCAGTACCCTTGGGGTTACCTGCTGTGGAATCGCCTCAGCTCACCTGGAGCAGTGATTTCTCCTCTGCCTTCCTGCCTGCATTCATTTTCTAATGCCATTTTTCCTCTGTTTTCACCTGGTGATCTGGCCAGTAACATACCTTTGGATAAAGGAGCAAAGGCGGCACCTTTGGACAACAGCATTATCAGTCTGGGGGGAGGGAAGTGTTAGATGGACTGGCAGATTTATATACACTAACAAATTGAAGCCAAACTCCAATTTGTTAGCCAACTCCAGCTAATACTTCATAAGCAGCTACAGCAAATAGTTAAACAAACTGCTGTCTCTGAGCTATAGAACAGAGGTTGTTGGTGCACACAGGTATCTAATCATTTGCAAAGCCTGCCTATTATCCCAACTACCCCTCTGTTTTTTAATTTATTTTGGATGTGATATGCATTGCAATAACGCATTGTGTAACATGTTACCTCAACACGCTATACCACATGGCACTTTGTACAGTGAATGGCTATAATGTACAAAGAGCATGCATTGTGGTGCACTGTTACACAAATGGCGTTGGTCCATTAAAACCTGCATTGTGATGCGTGGCAGCCCATTCACTGCAAAAAAATGTGAAGGGAACTTAAAGCGGTGTTCCACCCAAAAATGCACCTTCCGCTTTTCTGGTTTCCCCCCCCCCTTCCGCTGTCACATTTGGCACCTTTCAGGGGGGGGTCAAATACCTTTCTAATACAAGTATTTTGCTCCCACTTCCAGGCATAGATACCCGAGCCACCCACGGGTATCTACACCACTTCCCGGCCCCCTGCTGTATTCTGGGAGACACACGGGTCCCAGAAAACAGCAGGGACCAGTGGGATAGCGCAGCGCGAGTCGTGCATGCGCAGTAGGGAACCAGGAAGGGAAGCCGCAAGGCTTCACTTCCTGATTCCCTTACCAAGGATGGCGGCAGCAGCTCCAGACAGCCGAGGGATAGATCAGCTTTGGGGGTCGACATCGCAGGCACCCTGGACAGGTAAGGGTCCATATTTTAAAAGTCAGCAGCTGCAGTATTTGTAGCTGCTGACTTAGAAAAAAAAAAAAAAAGGCGGAATTCCGCTTTAAAGAATACCTGTTATAACATAATTTTAAGACGTATGCTATTAATGTAGGCTTACTCCTGAAAATTTTGGTTGTCTAGCTGTCTCTGGCTTCAGTAATTTCTGATTTACTGATCTGCTGCAACCACGCAACAAATAGCCATTATCTCTGTGTTTTTTCTGGTTTAGTGACAAAGAAATGAAGTCAAAGCATTAATATGACAACCAGGGTGCTAGTGTTTTTCAGGAAGATAAATCGGCAATAGCAGAATAGATACTTCTGTCATAACAGGTTTACTTTATTAATCAACTCAGTACCACAGTGGACTCAGTTTTCTGAACACTACAACAGAAAACACACACACAGGCAGGCAGGCAATGCGCCTGTTATCAAGCTATAATTGGACAGTTTAAAGAGGAAGTAAACCCTTCCAAACAACTTGGACCTATAGGTAAGCCTAGATTAAGGCTTACCTGTAGGTCCAAGCAATATCTCCTAAACCTATATGGTTTAGGAGATATTTGCCCGAAAATGGGCACCGCTGTCTACGGCGCATGCGCCGTAGACAGCGGCGCGCAGGCGCACTAAATGCGGCAAATCCAAGAATGGATTTGCCAAATTTGTCGACTCCCGTGCGCATGCGCGGGAGTGACGTCATCGCGGCTTCGCCGTATGACAGCAACGGAGCTGCGAGGCGCGACTCCCGTGCGCATGCGCGGGAGTGACGTCATCGCGGTTGCGCCGCTGTCATTGGTCGGAGCTGCGAGACGCCACCAGCAAGATGGACGCGGCGGACTACAGGGATCAGCGGCGACTTCGCTGGCTCCTGTGTCAGGTAAGTGACACATAATGAGCTACTATGCGATGCATAGTAGTCCATTATGCTTTACCTTTGCAGGGAAAAAAAGAGGAAGTAAACCCATCAGGGTTTACTTCCTCTTTAAATCACAATGTACAGAACCAGAGTGATACTCTGTATCTTGTGATCTCTATAAACCAATCACAGCATCACAAATATAAACACTGCCAGTTTTCACAAACATTCAGCCCATTTACAATGGAGTAAGGCTCTTTTCACATTGAGCAGTTTTTGAAGTGCGAAAAAGTGCAAGAAAAGCTGAAAAAAAATGCATCCCTTTAAATTCTAAATGTCTTCACACTGGTTTGTTGTGCTTCCGTTGCTGTGTAAAAAAAATCCAATCGCACCAAAAACACACCTGTGGTTTTTGAGTCACATGTCCTGGAAAAATCCCACGACAACCGCAGTAAAATTGTGGCAAAAAATGCATATGCGTTTTTACCGTGTTTTGCGTTTGCTACGGATCCGTGTAAAAGTAGCCTAAGAGGAACGCTGAATTTCAAAGGTGAAAATTTGTATTTTATAGTGTCTCTTATCATTAAGGCTGGGTTCACACTATTGTGAATTGGATGCGGGTTTCCCCGTACCCAACTTGGATGTCAGGAGCCTGTGACCATCTCTCAATGGAGCCAGTTCACACAGCTCTGGGACAGCTGCAAAGCGAAATTGCACAGGAGTCCTGCGTGTATTCTGGTCTGTTTCAGTTATGAATTCAGCCAAAAATTCAGATCCAAATTGGACCAGAAACAGTGAACAGGGAAGCACCGGACCCCCTGCTGTGAGCCGCTTTGCATGGAGATGCTAACCCAGCCTTAAGGTAAGGAAATAAAGGTATATGAAAGCAATCCCACATTTTTGGAGTTTCTTCCTTTATATAGTAAAAAAAAACACAGTGATTAAATACCAACAAGTGAAAGTTCTATCTGTTTAAAAAAATGAGATAAAGTGTATGAATGAGTAATTGTCAGTGAAATTATCATTGAAAACTAAAAAAATTGGCTTCATAATGAAGGGGCATATACAGGCTAATACCCAAGTGGTTAAGAAAGCACGCTGTATTTTTGCAGTGCTTTAGAGGGAAGGATTTTTGGTTTTGCTTGGGCCAGAGATGACTAGCTGTCATTGTTGAGTATACCCCAAGCCCACTCTGGGCTACTTTTTAATTTAGCCATGCAGTGGGGTTCCCCATACTGCACAAAGTAAATACTGATTGGGCTATGGGAGAAAGAAATTAAATGAAATATCACCTAATTCCTTACTTCCACAAGCTTTTTCATCTGTGTGCAGATGGTCACAGCTGACTTTATTGTGTACAATGCAGGACCAGCAGCTCTACACTGAACAGGAGGATGCCAAGGGCATACCCATATTCTGGAGCCTCGGACCTTAGAGGAGAGGGCTGGCTACCGGGGTAGTGAATAATAATATAGATATTTATACTTCCTTTCCCTTCCAGCCAAATGAGCATTTAGCACATGCAGGGCAAGAGTGACTCCCTACTGGATTGGTCAATTTCACAATAGCCGGGTTTTGGTCTATAATATACTGTATTTCATACCTTACATTAATGATGGTCAGAAAGGTGCAAACAGCTTCCAATAGTGAGTTGGAAAAGATCCTTCCTTTTTGGGATTTGTGTTAGAAGTGGTGACACGTAAATACCTTCTGTTTCAAGAAGTCATATTGTACTTTGCGAGATGGGCAATTTAGCAGGATGCAATATTGCAGTCGTAGAAGTGTGTCTCTCACTTAACCAATTGTTCCTTTTTGCTTATTTGTGTTACAGGTTCTAAATCTGCAGATGTACCAAAGATATAAACCGAGGAACTGACAATGGATTGAGAAAACATATTTTCAATTCTCTTTCATGCAGAATTCTGAATTCTTCAACCTAAATATAACTAATCTGAGCTGAATTCTGCTTCTATCCAGAGTTTCTGTAGCAGATATCGAATCCCAGTTCACACAGTTCCAACATTGTTAATTTTCTACCTATTTTCTGTAAACAATCAATTTTATATACACTGAGAGCTGTTCCATGAGTGAGATGCTCATGTATGTATTTGTATTAGGCTGTATTCATACTTAACACATGTGCACCACAATACACCGCACACAGTACGTGTGTTACCGTTCATTCAGGCATTTACAACACACTTACAGTATAAAGTAATCTCCTACACTTCAGCAAAATGCACTGTGCATTGTAGTGGGCTGCACCAGCTAAAAGTGTTCTTTAAAGCTGAAGTCCATGTTTCTTGACATTTTAAATAGTTAATATTTGAGTTAGTCTGGGCCGAACAAACTATTTCCATAACTAAGTTGTGCAGCCACTCTCAGCACTGTATCATATTGTGCCGGTACAGGATCAAACGGGGCTGAGTGCTTCTCAGCCATTCTGTGGAAGCCTTGTGTTTTCATGAATTAATTCAAGGCTTCCACTGATTGGCTGAAGTGAAGATTGCGACATAATCTGCCCGCCTCTCCATCTTGGGCAATCAGAGGAAGATTTGTATCCATTCATAAATATACAAGGCTTCCTCTGAATGGCTGAGAAGCATTCATCCCCACTCGATTTTGTTCACAAACTGAAAATAAAATTGGAGAACAATTTCTGCTATTTCATGCTCTGTCTGAAAGTAAAAAAAAAATTCCAAAGCTAGGCTTGTTTCAAACTAATTATTTAAAATATCAGGAAACCTAGACTAATGCCCTGTACACACGATAGGATATTCCGACAACAAAATCCATGTTTTTTTTCCGACGGATGTTGGCTCAAACATGTCTTTCATACACACGGTCACACAAAGTTGGTCGGCAATTCTGAACATCAAGAATGTACAACGCGTACGACAAGCCGAGAAAAATTAAGTTTAATAGCCAGTGCTGCTCTTCTGCTTGATTCCGAGCATGCGTGGAACATTGTGTGTCGGAATTGTGTACACACGATCGGAATTTACGACAACGGATTTTGTTGTGACGGAAATTCCGATGGAAAATGTTCGATGGAGTCTGGAGTCGGAATTTCTGACAACAAGCTCCTATCAAACATTTTCCATCGGAAAAAATCCTATCGTGTGTACGGGACATTAGGCTTTAGGTTCCATTCAAATTAATGAGCTGCTATAGTGTAACACCCATCAATGCACAGAATGTACACACAGATGTGAATAAAGCCTTAGACATTTTATTTGATCTTTGTGTTATTTGATATTTGTTAGATAAAGATTAATGGCTGTAATTTAGAATTCATTTTGAAAGTTTGTTATTTGTTAAAACATTGTTAACCAAAACAAAGTTATTGATTCCAACTAAATGGATGCAGTGTTTTTTTTTTAATAAAGTGGTTCATGTAAATAGCATTGTGATTGCAGCCATAAAGTCTTATGGGTTTTTCCGACAGGAAATGTTGGATGTGAGCTTGTTGTCGAAAAGTCCGACCGTGTGTATGCTCCATCGAGCATTTGCTGTCAGACTTTCCGCCAACAAATGTTTGAGAGCAGGTTCTCAAATTTTCCACCAACAAAACCTTGTTGTTGGAAAGTCCGATCATGTGTACACAAGTCTGTTGCACAAAAGTTCACGCATGCTCGGAATCAAGCAGAAGGAGCCGCATTGGCTATTGAACTTCCTTTTTCTTGGCTCGTCATACATGTACGTCACCGCGTTCCCACGTTAGTTCATTTTTGGCCAACATTTGTGTGACCGTCTGTATGCAAGACAAGTTTGAGCCAACAAAAATCCACGGTTTTGTTGGCAGAAAGTCCAATAGCATTATGGTATCCCTGGACAGATGTTCCAGAATTCAAAGCAGGCTGGGAGTGCCAGAATATCTAAACACGATTTCAACTCTGGGGAGGCCATTCATTGTAAAATGCTGGATGTATTCATTTAGTGAATTTAGCACTCTAGACAAAGCTTTTTATTAGTTTTGATTTGTTTTTTAAAGTGGAAAAATGGTAAATCCTCTGTGAGGGTTAACAGCTGTTGTGGCCTTGGGACTTCCTCACTGGATTTTGACACATACAATAGTAACCCCTTCCAGCTGCTGCCTCCTGGCCCTTTAAGAGCGTCTAAATGCCAGGAGGCAGAGGCGGGCATTTGGGTCATGTGACTGCTGTGGTTGTCTGTCACAGCAGTCACATGATCAGAAAGCACCCGATTGCAAATATGCATCAGGAGCTTGCCGGTAACAGCACTGGGAGCATTCAGGGCGTGCGCTCTCCGCACAGAAAAGTGTTTACATATGGCTGCATATATGTGGCCTCTCAGCGTTAAAGCCCACTCACCTAGAGTCTGCATATATGAGTACCATTGACAGGAAGAGGATAAAAATACATTTGTTTATGAAAGTTCAGGGTGATATTTGGAGACTAGACTAAACTGAAAGCGTTAGGAGTTTTTTCACTGTCAAATAGAGCATGGAAGAGTTAAAATTTTTCTCAAATTTGTATTGTTTGGGACCCGACTGGGAAAACTTGTCACCAGGACAGGAAGTCAGAAACAGCAATAAAAACAATGTCAGCATTCCTAACCTCACTTATGCAATGCAAAAAGTGTTTTATTTTTGTTTGTGTCTTTGTTTAAAGAGAATTCCCATCACTTCCTGCCTTGACAAACTTCCCCTAAAGAGACACGAACAACAATAACATTTTCACATTTGCTCTAACCCTTCTCTGCTCTATCCAAAACGAAAACAGAGAAAATTGAGTACTGTCCGTGATACTTTTTTTATTATTAGCCATAACATACAAGCTTTTGGGGTATATCCCCTTCTTCAAAAGCTTCTTCATTGCAAAACGAAACAAAACGTTTTGGCTAGAGTTAGGCTTAAATGGTTCATCGTGGTGATTTAACGTTTACCACAAAGTTCTTTGTCTTTTGTTGTTTTAGAAGGAGAGCTAGATCAACAGCCAGAGAGATCCTACCTGGAAGGACCTATTTATGCTGTATCACCTCTTTACCTTAGCTAATCCATAGTGCTCTGGGAAGTCATTGCCATGTATAAAACGTTTATTAGTAAATAGAAGAATATGTGTAAAAAACATCATTAAAGTTTAACTCCAAGTATTCAGCCACCTTCTAAAATGTTCTAGATTACTAGGGGTTAAGTCATATTTCCCAGGCATCATGCTCCCATTGGTGGACCTGGGACTGGCATGCTAGGTGCCTCTGGGTAGACATGAGGAGATCCAATGTGATAAAAAATAAAGTTTTAGTAAAAAAAATAAGTAAAAAAAATTAAAGTTTCCCAAGCACTTTGCCAATACAATTCCTTTCAAGGCGTGCTTGAATGATAGCTATATCAGTTGCTTTTTCACTCAGCTGAACTGTTAAGCCATCAAATGGCCGCTAAATGGGCAGGGAAAAGCAGGAGCGAGAGAGTGGGGTGGGCACATACACACTGATCTGTTGCTCAAGGCAGAGCTGCTCTGGATTCCATTGCAACAGTGTAGGTGGAAAAAGGGGGAAAGGAGAATTGGCAGCCAGCTACACAGCCTTACCTGTGTAAAAAAGTTTTGCTTACCTATTAAGAGCCTGCTCCTGTCCAGTCACATTATCCCATGTCTGTGAGTAGTAGCTGCAGGGAGGATAAGGAAGCGCCTTCTGGGATATGGGAGCCTAGGAGTGACGTCATTGCTTCCAGAATCCCCAGCCATTGTTGAGTGCTCCCTTCTTTTTTTATATAGGGTATGCAGGATAGGTAGAAGGGGGCAGGGATAATTTTAAGCATACTTATTGTTAGGCTGAAACACCGTCCCTTGAGAAACAATTATAGAAATCTGAGTGAGGTTTGTACAGGAAGTACATGAAAATTCCCAAAACCTCACTAACATCATCCAAAGGCAGAAGTTTTGCTTTTCTGCTACCTCCCCCCTCCTCTTCAATATTTGGATATTTTTTGTTTTTTGGGGGAGAATTTTGACAAGTACCCGCTCCCACTTCCACTCAGATCGCTAGGTGATTGGAGCAGAAGTTTGACCCCCCACCCTCTGCCTGCAGCCTCTTGCCACATGTCACAGGTTCCAGAAGGCTGCGGACCCCTTCACACAGCGCAGCATGGCCTGCACTTGTGCAGTGGGGAGCTGGCTGTGAAGTCACAAGGAGTCGCCGTTGGCTTCCCACAGTTAGCATGGGGGCACCGGGGACCAGAAGACCAGCAAAGAATCAGCCTGGGGGAGGACACCACTGGATCCCTGGACAGGTAAGTGTCCTTTTATTAAAAGCCAACAGCTACACAGTTTTAATTTCGTCATCAAAAACATTGTTGTCAAAAATTTTATCAGTGGCCTTTTTACAGTGACAAAATTAAACGAAAAGTACACCACATTTTCGTCCACTCACGAAAACTATGATGAACATCAATTCCGTTTACCCTTGTGAACTACCGCTCCCAGCAAGTAAGCGAGTGTGCTTAACAGTTAGCACTGTGCAGCATTGCAGACCTCCTCAGACAACTGTCCAGAGCAGCACTGTTGATTACAGGCCTTCTGACGAGTCGCGACTCATGATTATCCAGAGGAAAGCACTGTGAGTGTGGACATTACCACCCTTCCCTCAGACTACCGTCCAGAGCACTATGTGCATTACAGGCCTCCTCTGACCACTGGCATCCAGAGCACTGTGCATTACAGGACTCCCCTCAGACCTCCATCCAGAGCACTGTGTAACATTACAGTCCTCTCAGACTACTGTCCTAGAGCACTGTTCCTTATAGGCCTCTCAGAGCACTGTGCTTTACAGGCCTCCTCAGATCTCCATCCAGAGCACTGTGCATTACAAGCCTTTTCAGACCATACAGAGCACTGTGTGCAATGCATTACATGCCTCCTCAGACTGTCCATCTCCAGAGCACTGTGTGCATTACAAGCCTCCTTAGACCACCGTCCAGAGCACTGTGTGCATTACAGGCCTCTTCAGACCACCGTTCAAAGCACTGTGCAGCATCACAGGCCTCCTCAGGCCACCCAGAGCAGGTAAATCTGTATCTGTGAGTTTGTTCAACCTTAATACCATAAATAATAACAGATTTTTTTTGCTCTAGGAGTATATGAGTTTGGAAATTCTAGAGAAATCACTAAATCACAATTGAACTAAACCCATTAGATTTTAGTTGACTAAAATGTATTGCAGATTTTAGTTGACTAAATACGACTAAAACTAAAACGATTGCGGATGACTAAAATGGGACTAAAACTAAAGTTGCATTTTAGTCAAAAGACTGACTAATACGAAATCGAAATTTCAAAATTAACACTGCAGGTATCCTGTGTCACACCTTAAGTGCTCCGTGCCAGAGCCCAGGCCAGTGCGAGAGTGAAGTCACTGCGGCCCTGGCCAGTCATACAGCTGAAGCCCACAAACTCATACAGAAGACTGGGTGAAGATAGCAGCGCTGGGGTTCTGTGACAGTGTTGCATGGGTAAGTCTATCATAATGTGCTAGTACTGCATACTAGTACATTATGACTTTACCCTACAAGGGAGCCTGCGTTATTTTTATTGTAGTGGTGGATTACTACCGCTTTAGTTTTCTTTTACATTTTTCAAATGCACCGGTCCCGCACCCACATCTCTCCCCTTCCTAAATCCCCATTTTCACAGCGAGCAGGGGATCATCTTCCCCGTTGGCTGTGTTACAATCTAAAAAAAAAAAACATATATTCAAAACTTCTAAATAAAAAGTAACAGTTAATAGGAATTCATCCTCAAAAAGTTCATAAAGGAGTCCATAAATGATCAACAGTTGCAGTCCTAAATGGAAACACCACGGTGGTTGAACACACTCAGATGCGCACAAGTGCCCGTCACCATATAGTGGGTGCGCTTACCAGATGGAACTTTGGTTAGAGCGTTATGACTATAACATCAATCGCGTCAGAATATTCCTCTTTTTAGTAGATCAGCTCACGGAAATGAACAACAGCACTCTTATAAGCACATCTTAATCCACGATCCCAAAAAATACACATAGACCCGCAGACACAGGATGAGAGAAGTCTTGTGAAGCCACTCCTATATGTAGACACATTGATTTCTACTAAAGTGGTGTAACCCGTGTTGTTTACTGCTCTCTGAAAAGTGATCTGTGGTGAATTGCATTTCAGAGTAGAGTTGCCACCTCATCCCCTTAAACCCGAACACATATGACATACATTTGATGTGCCATTTAAAACACAGCATAAAAGTCCACTTCTAATTAATTCTTTCTTCTGCTTCTCATAAAAGTGATAGACAGCAAGTGCTCGTGTCCATTCTTGTGCTCCCCCTTTGGTATATCTGCTCACCTAAGTGCGTGTGACTTTGCACCTAAGCTTGGCCAAACCATGCTTTTAAACCGCCTCTGGGTTTATTGTCAGCATTCAGATCCTTGGCTGGTTGCTTGCACATGCATCCATATAGAAAAACAGAGGAAGCTCAAATAGTGTAATACCGTTTTTAAATGTATTAACAATCTTCCCTATACATAGGGTACTCACATACCCTGGTGCTAAAGTGCACCATCCTGTATAAGCCAGAAATATTAGTAAAAATTGCTGTCTGATGTGTCATCTCCTTTGCTGAGACCTCTAGATCATCTCACACTCCATCCTGTCCCCTCCCCAATGCGCGTCGATACCGGGAAATGACGTATCTTTCTCAGAGGTAATTCATTTTGGTTTACCGGCATCTTAACACCGCCATTTTTTGAATATTGAAAGTATTTAAAAATGCTGATCTTGGCGTTTTGAATGCTTTCAAGTGCAAAGGAGAGATTTGGGGGTCTTATAGACCCCAGATTACTCCATAAAGAGTACCATGTGCCTATTGCTGTCACAAGGATGTCTACATTCCTTGTGACAGCAGTAAAAGTGATAAAAATAAATGAATTAATAATAATAATAAAAAAAAAATGTAAAGTGTCCCTGACCCCCTTGCTAGTGGGCAAAGATCCCACACGCACGCCAACTGCGATTATCCCATACATGTGAGTGTAGCATTGGGGGTTGCTTAGAATTGCATGCTCATCTGCGCCACTCTGATCCTGTGAACTTTCCAGCCCTCCTGACACTCTAGGTTCAGACATTTTGTATGTACCTTTAAATAACACACCGACACAATGCAGATTGATTAGCTCTCTGGTTTTACTTTTTCAGAGGGAGAATCTTGTAACCTTGTAATTAGTCAGCTAAGTCCTGGGTAAACAGTCAAAACTCAGTTGAAAAGGTCCCCTGAGGCAATTAAAAACAACTTGGAGTCACATATATAAAATAGCAATGCACATAGGAACAGACAATAAATAAATGAATATCTAAAGAAAGCTACTAATTGCTGTCTATACTATCACTGCCAAAAAGGGGAACCACAGGCTGGCCTATTATACCTTTAATCCTAATAAGAGACTGGGTATTCTAGATCTTAGGGGTGTGTCCCTTTAAATAGCAACAGGGTAACAGTGTCCAGGATGAAAGGCCTCGCAATTATCTTCATCGGCAAGTTGGAACTCATAGAACAAGAATCCTGAGTGTGGCACGGTGATATGTAGTCAAAGCAAAACAACTGTGCCTGGCTAGTAGTAATCCTTAGAGTAATTCCAGATGTGAGGTGTCTATATACAGTGTTCTGTGAGATAGGATAAGGCAGAGATTGTATTGGCGGGTGGATGCCCTCTGACCAAACTAAAGAACAGCTTATGAATCTCCTGAAGAACAATCCAAGTTGATTCATCATTCTGCAGAACGGGTGGAGATGCCAGACCGGCTGCTGGCACTATGAGCCATTGATCTGGTGTGTCACAGCGATGCTGTGGTGATGCCCCTTGCGTAGCAAGCAGTGTTGCGGCGTGGTAGGCCATGGTCCTCTCGCACAGCAGCGGAGGGGTATTTACTTGATGGAACCCAGAAAGCAAGAGGCCTTGGGCCTAGTCCACTGACCCTTTTAAAGCCCCTCCCAGAGTTCTTTCTTTGGAGCAGATGGCATGCAGGGATGTGTAGTCCATGAATAGTTCTGCTGATCCAAGATGTCTGTTTAGGAGACTACAGTCCCCACACTGCTCTCTGCTGGGCTCAGGAAGATAATGCAAGCCATTTCCATCCCAGCACTAGAGGAACACTGAGTCTAAGAAGGGAGAGGGTAAGTCTGCAGTGCCAGATAACTGTAGTCCGCTGTCGCCGACATGAGGTATTGCCACGAGCGTCGGAACATAGGCAGTAATTCTAGCACTAGACCTAACTGCCTGTGTTCCATCAGATTTGGTGGCCCGTCAAATTTTGTAATGGAAGTGACATTCCTCGATGGCCATCTTGGTACACCCTGCAGTTGGCCACAGTAAGGATACAGTGAGAAGGTGGCAAGCTGACATCTTTATACACCCACCAGAGTCTTGCATTTCACACTTGATTTTACCAGTTAACTGAGCTTCTATAGTGTAAGGGCCAGTTCACACCACGTGCAGTCCAGTGCGTTTTTGTTCTGCATCAAAAACGCATGAAAAGTATGTTATATGGTTTCCAATGGCATAGTTCACACCAGTGCAATTGGTTTCAGGGCTTTTCAGTTCCAGTAAAAAAAGTAGAGCATGCTGCATTTTTTCTGCACTTGACTGTACTGTAACATAGTAAAACACGTTAAGAACTCACTGAAACGCACTTGAACGCATTAAAAATGCACTGGACCCTAGTATAGTGAAAAAAGAAACAGGAAAAAAGCATTTGGAATGCATCAGAAAACGCATCAAAAACTCACTAAAAACACGCATGCAGAAACTCTCGGGAGTGCGTTTTTATGATGTGACATCTTCCTAATACAATCTTTTAAAAGATTTTAAAGTATTTTCATGTTGAATTTTAAAAACAGTGGGAAGCGTGCTGAACTCACAGGTTTGCTGATCTGACAGAACACACACTGCTTTTTAGATTCAACATCAAAACAGTTACACGGATTTCTGAATCCTGTATTTCACTATATGGGCTTTGTTTACTGCTAAAAATAAGTGCATAACTCCCAACTTTCTGAGATGGGAATGAGGGACACCTATTAGCAAAAGTTTGTAGGCATAGGACACACCCCCTGTCACGCCCCCCAAAGGAGAATTGTACAAAATAAACTGATTGTTTAAACCCACGAGTGCTTTTTTTTACCACTACTAATTCCCGTTATATTGGCTTTTGGAATTTACAAATGCAACAATTTAGAAATTGTGTGAAAGGTTTAGCGCTGTAAAACACTTTCCTGGTGCCTCCATGGCAGCATACCTGTGACAAGCTCCGCCTTGGCTCCTCCCTCAGGACTAGTGAATATTATAAAAGAAAAGGTTAGTACGGCCCCCTCATTCTCCTTTTTTTCCTCATATCTCATGGCAGTGAATTCTGGTCAGCGTCCTTACCTTCTGCATTCGGCAGCTTCTGTCCGGGTTCAAGTCTCTCCTGGACGCAGTTCCTTCTCTTGGGCAGTTAAATGCGCTTATAAGGTTGGAAGTCCCTTCTGTAGGATCTTTTGGGACAAGCAGTTTGTCTCTTAACTAAGAGCTTTATCTGCAGTTTGGGTATTCAGGCTTCAGCTCACTCATGGCAGCAGAGGCGGCAGCTATTTCTATATTCCTTTTTCTGTCTCTCTCTTCCCTCCTGTCCTCCTTATCTTTTCTTTTTCCCTTTATTTTTAGGTTTGCAATCTGTCTCTTGCCTCTCCTTTTTCTTTCCTCTTCCCTCTCTCTTTTCCTCCTCCTCCCCAGCTTTCTATTCCTTTCCCCTGGCCTCTCATTCTTTTCAGAGACCCCCCTCCCTCCCCCCCTCGCCCCTGCCATCCTTCAGGCTCCCTAGGAGCTGCGCGCGCCCAGCGCCGGTATTTTTATTTACTATCGGCATTCCCCACCGTCTTCTGCGCATGCGCCGGCGGGGCGGGTCTTTCGGCGGCTCATTCCGCCGGTCGGCACATGCGCGGTGGATCCGGAGGCTACGGCAGCCATTTTTTTGCTGAGGGCAGAGTGTCGACTCTGCCCTCAGAGCGTCAGGGGTGGAGCACAGGCGTGCCCCCATCCCTCCTCCTCCTATTTATCTCCCTAATAGCCTCAGTGGGATGCCTGTGGCTGTGGTGAGAACTACACTTCAGAGCTCCAGGGAAGCTATACCCATTCATCTAAAGGTAGGCAAATAAATATATATATATTTTGTATTAAATATTATAAATAATATAAATAATATATATTAAATCACCCATATAAATGTAAATTAATAAATTGAATTAATTAATTAAATGTTCGTTTGCGGTTCCAAAAAAAAAAGAAAGAAAGAGGAAAGTCATTATTTATGCAGGTAAATTCCCTCTTTCTTCGTAAATTAGGGCACGACCAATTGATGCTTCTCCTCTGACTCTTTTCCTAACTGTTGCCTCTGCTAAGCCGCCTAACATGAGCCTTTCGCCGCCCGCAGAAGATCCTACTCTACTCCCAAGGTAAGGACCTACGTCCAGGTAAGTCATCTTAAAAAAAAAAAAAAAAAAGAGTGCACTGAGGATGGTAGTTTTATGTATTTCAGTCCTGTACGCCAGAAGACGTCCAAGAGGACCTCAAGGCGATATGAAGACGACGATGACTCTAGTCACAGTAGAGACAGGTCGCCCAGGCGTGGGGATTACAGATGTGGCAGGAAAGCTTCGGCCAAGAAGCGCTGTCATTCGCGCTCCCCGAGACCTAGACCCACTAGATGTCAGGCCTGTGGAGGTACCCCACTTCCAGACAAACTGATTTGTCGAAATTGCCTTAGAGACTATGCAGCAGACAGAGAATCTGAGGGTCTGCAAGTGGCGGATCTACTTAAAAAGGCAGTAAAAGACTCCCTTGCGGAATTGGTAGCTACAACCAGCATCCCCTCCTCAGGAGCAGTTGGCTGAGGCCTCCATTCCCGGGCCATCCACGAGTGAAATTTTTCGTCCGACGCCTGCATCTTCCTCTAAGCATCAAGATGAGATTGCCATTTCAGAGAAATCATCTGATGACCTAGATGCCTCCGGCTTTGCCTTCGCCATGGTCCAGCCTTATGTACAGGCGGTTAAACAAGCGATCGGCTGGGAAGAGTCCAACACGGAGGTTAAGAAGTCTAAATCATACTTCCCCTTTCTCAAGCGCCAGATCTCCTTTTTCCCTCTTATGGAAGAGATCAAGGAAGTGATCGAGGAAGAGTGGAAGAGGACAGAAAAGAGATTTTCCACCAATCGCTTGGGAAAATTATACCCTCTCTCAGAGGCGGATTCCGCAATGCTGGAGGGTTCTCCAGTGGTCGATGCTGCAGTGGTAAGGCTGGCAAAGAATGTCACTTTGCCCCTGGAGGATTCAACTTCTTTCAAGGATCCTCTGGACAGAAGGATGGACCTTGACCTTAAGAAGGCTTATCAGATGGCAGGCAACGCCTGTAAGCCTGCGATAGCCCTGACATCAGTGTCTAATGCACTTTGTGTCTGGACGGATAACATAGAGACGGCAATCCAACAGGACATCCCAAAGGAAGATATAATTAAGGCCTTAGATGAGCTGAAGCTCTCAGCGGACTTTATTGGGGAAGCCGCCATTGACTCAATTTGTTGCTCCGCAAGGGCAATGCTCCACTCAGTAATGGCCAAACGGGCCCTGTGTCTGAAACCGTGGGCAGCGGACATTGCCTCGAAGCAGAACTGGTGCAAGATACCTTTTGACGGTAAAGCCTTGTTTGGGGAAAAGCTGGACAAGGCCATCTCTCGGGTCACTGGCGGAAAATTAGGCCTACTTCCCCAAGACAGGCAATCCAGATGCTCCAGGTCATTCGCACCCAGGTTCCAATACTCCAAAAATAAGGATTACCGACAGTCCAGGCAAGGGAAAGGCTTCAGGCATAATTGGAAAAGCACACAGTCTACGTTTCTCAAAACCCGAAGACAGAGACCAGTGCCTACCCCACAGGATTCAACTAAATCCTTTTGACGCCAGGCCAGCCCAATTGATCCCTGTAGGGGCCAGGTTAAAACAGTTCTCAAACATCTGGGAACAAAAGTGCAGAGATCCTTGGGTAGTTGCCACGGTCAAACACGGCCATTTCTGTTCATTCCTAGACAAACCTCATAAGGACTTTTCCTCCCCGACAAGGGTGTCAAGGTCCCCCGAAAAAGCGGAAGCGCTAAAGCGATTTCTTCTCTCCCTGCAGGAGCAACAAGCAGTAGTTCCAGTGCCTCCACCCTGTTTCTAGTCCCCAAGAGAAACGGAGGGTGGAGACCCATGATAGACCTAAAAAGACTAAATCGCTATATTTTTCTAGAAAAATTCAAGATGGAGTCACTACAGACGATTATTCGTGTAGTCCAACCAGGGGACTGGATGTTGTCAATAGACTTGCAGGACCCTTACCTGCATATACCCATACTCCCTCCTTTCCAGAAGTATCTGAGATTTGCGGTGGGGCAGGTGCATCTCCAATTTCAGAGCCTTCCATTTGGCCTCTGCACGTCCCCAAGAGTCTTCACAAAGACTCTGATTGCCATCATAGCCCCTCTGAAAGAAATGGGGCTTCGTGTATACCACTACTTGGACGACCTTCTACTCCTGGCGAAGGATCCAGCCCAGTTAGTGGAACACAGGAGCATTCTTTTGACGACGCTAACGGAATTCGGATGGAAGATAAACCAGTAGAAAAGTCACCTTTCTCCAACCCAGGAGATGGTCTATTTGGGCGCTCTGTTCAACACAAGGAACGGAACAGTGGCTCTCCCACCTCAGAAGGCAACTTCCATTATTCAGCAAATGAAGAGAGTGAGTACGAGATCCTACCTGACAGCCTCAAACTGCTTGAGCCTGATAGGCCGGATGTCGTCATGTATCCCTATGGTCCCCTGGGCCCATTGGCATTTGAGACATTTCCAGCTGGAGTTCCTAAGACTGTGGAATAGACGGTATCTATCCCAACCCATACACTTGACAACCTTGATGCTCAGGAGTCTACATTGGTGGATGAAGAAACAGACACTTCTGAAATCACGCCCACTAGGGCATGTCGACTGGATCACAATTACTACCGATGCCAGTGCAGCTGGTTGGGGAGCACACTGCAACCAGACCTCAGTACAAGGAAGATGGTCCTTCCATACAGCAGGCATGGTGTCAAATGTCTTGGAGCTCAGAGCGGCCTACCTTGCATTACTAGCCCTAGAGTTCGAGATTGCGGGGAAACCAGTTCTCCTCAGGATGGACAACAGGGCTGCGGTATCTTATGTGCACCGACAAGGGGGGACGCGCAGCAGGTCCCTCCTGAACGAGGTGGAACCCATAATCCTCTGGGCAGAAAGGAATCTGAAAGACCTAAGGGCAGTCTATCTGCCTGGTCATCTCAACTCGAGGGCCGACAGCCTTTCCCGCAAGTTCCTGGATACCAACGAATGGTCTCTACACCCGGAGATTTTCAACTGGATAGTGAACCAGTGGGGTCCCCTCGAGCTAGACCTCTTTGCAACAGCATTCAACACCAAGCTTCCAAGGTTCATCTCGAGGCTTCCTCACCCCCAGGCGGAGGCAATAGATGCCCTCTCAGCCCTTGGGCGTGCAAGCGGGCCTATGCCTTCCCTCCGCGGCCTCTCATTCCAAGGTTCTTGTCAAGACTCGTGAGGGAAACCACGACGGTGATATCGGTCCTACCATACTGGCCAAGACGTCCTTGGTTCCCCATGGCAATGGATCTGAGCACTCCAGTCAAGGTTCCAATAATACCTCTTCTCCTGTCGCAAGGGTGTCATACCCATCCAGATCCCCGCAGGCTGGACCTTCACATCTGGCAGCTGAAAGGAAAAGGTTCCAATCCCTAGGGTGCTCCGACAAAGCGATTGCAACCCTGCTCAAAGCAAGAAAACCATCCACAAACGACATATACGATAAAGTGTGCAACAAGTTCAGGGCCTTCATGCTTGACAGAAGCTGTGATCCAGCTTCCCCATCATCCTCTCAAATTCTCAAGTTTTTGCAGACAGGTCTGGACCTAGGCCTTGCATTAGGTACACTAAAGGTGCAGGTATCGGCGATCTCAGCAGCAACCAGTAGAAGATGGGCCGAGGATCCATTGTTAATCCAGTTCTTCAAAGCTGTCAGAAAGATCCGACCGCCAACCAATCTTTTCCCACTTGGGACCTTGCTGTCATCCTGGAGTCCTTGGCCAATCCACCCTTTGCCCCTTCGGAGTTGGCATCGCTCTGGAATCTAACCTTGAAGTTAGCCTTCCTGATAGCTATAACCTCTGGCAGACGGGTTTCGGAGCTCCAAGCTTTAGGAGTAGATCATGATCACATTATATTCTATCCAGACAGAGTAGAACTCAGAACAGTGCGAGGATTCATTCCAAAGGTCGCATCATCCTTGAACATGTCGGAACCTTGGGCACTCCCAACATTTTCGGAACAGGACTCCGGTTCTCTTCATGAGCTAGACATTGCCTCCACTTTGAGATGCTATCTGCAGGCCACAGCATCATTCCGGGCTTCCATCAGGCTGTTTATAATTCCCTGGGGTAAAAACAAAGGCAAGGAGGCATCAGCAAGAACGATTGCCTCATGGATCATTAAACTCATCCACAAGGTATACAGGACAAAGGGACTGGAACCCCTTTCGGCGGTCAGGGCGCACTCCACCCGAGCGGTTTCCGCTTCTTGTGCAGCAAGAGCGAATGTGTCAATTGAAACTATCTGTCGGGCAGCGACTTGGTCGTCCCAACATACGTTTCTGAAACATTACAGGGCAGACCTAGGAGCTCTCTCTTCGGTGGAGTTTGGCAGACAAGCAGTTACTTCAGCCTTCGCTTCTTCTAAATAATAATTTCTTTAAAATAAACTTCTAAGCATCCCACCTGTCTCAGCTAGTTATTTGTCACAGGTATGCTGCCATGGAGGCACCAGGAAAACAGAAAATTGTACCATACTTACCGTAATTTTCTTTTCCTGGTGCCTATCCATGGCAGCATACATTCCCACCCTCGGTATTCTATATTACAGAGAATGAGGGGGCCGTACTAACCGTTTCTTTTATAATATTCACTAGTCCTGAGGGAGGAGCCAAGGCGGAGCTTGTCACAGGTATGCTGCCATGGATAGGCACCAGGAAAAGAAAATTACGGTAAGTATGGTACAATTTTCTGTTTTTTGATAGTTAAATAGTGCATTTTATATACAACTATATAGACCAGAACAAAATGAGGGACTAATGAGAAGCTGTGAGGGACTTTGTTCCAAATCAGAGACAGTCCCTCAAAATCAGGGACAGCTGGGACCTATGTAAGTGTGAAATGCCAGACTTCGGTGGGTGTAAAAAGATGTCCGTTTGTCGCCTTCTCACTGTATCGTTACTGTGGAGGAGTGCGGGGTGTAGCAAGATGGCCATGACTAGGGATGGGCTCAGGCGTGTTTGCATGGTCCATGTGCAGAGCCCGCCAGGAAGTCGGCACAGCGCTGCGCTAATCACAGGCAGTGAGACATTGCCTGATCTCTGCAGCCGCGCATCGGGGAAATGTCTCACTGCCTGTGATTACTGCAGCGCTGTGCCGACTTCCTGGTGGGCTCTGCACATGCACCATGCGAACACGCCTGAGCTCATCCCTAGCCGTGACACAACGTCACTTCTGTTACAAACTTTGACGGGTCATCTAATCTGACGGAACACCTGCCGGTATCAGAGTCTGCAAGACTGTGGAATTTTTTTTTGTAGCATTGCACGGTGCAATGCTTTACAGGTCCCTAACAAAAAAATAATAATGCATATTTTTTTAACCTGAAAAAAATAGCATTTTATTTTTTTTTGGAAAACATAACTTATCCAGAATTTATCCAATGCCTTGTTTGAGACGGCTCTGCTCTTCTATGCACATTTTGAACTCATCTCATCCTAATCTAGTTATAGACAAATATTCTGTGTTATTGCTAAATAGCCAATACCTGATTCATAGATTTTACTATCACGTTGTGATTACTGACATCTGCCAACCAATCAGATCTCCGTACAGCCGCTGAACATTTGACTTACTCCTATACAGCAAGACGCCGACGTCAAGTGACTGCCTCTTCCGCAATCCGCTGCTATTGGCCAGTTCAGAGTCGCTAGTTCTCCGATTGGCTGGCGTGCGAAAAGTTCGCTGTGAATGGCTGGAGAGCTTTGTGCCTGGTTTGAATGCAACAGTTACTAACAGGCGGGCAGTGAGGAGAGTGGAGGTAGCGGCGTACCGGTGCGGGAAGTCGGTGAGTGACTAGTCTGAGCGAATGCCGCTATTTCATATGGAATGTTGTATAGTATAGTCCTCTACATAGTGTGTATTGTTATGCCATGGAAGGCTTTCTGCACGCCTCTGTGTTTAGTCCAGTCACACAACCACCGCGTGTATGACTGTATTCCCGAGGAGTGCTGGCTTGTGTATCATTGTAGTAGTCTGCAAGGGGTTATACTACACCATATTGGTGTACAGCCTGGGGTATGCCTCTCCTATAACTACCTACCATGTGTGTTTATCTGCCCCCCAGCCTGCTATATAAAATCCCACCAAGCTGCACGCTGTATCTTCCCATTGGTTGAATATCTCCCCTTCCTGTTGGGTCTCTTCACATCACATGTACTGATCCAGGCTGTTTTATTAAAGACACAAATGGAATATATTGCAGCTTAGCGATCCTCTGATATGAAGACTGCTTTTGTTTACTTTAAGGATCCCCTTTATTTTCACCGTGTGATCCTGTGATTCACACACTTCTGTCCCTTCACGTCTACACGTTTTATGCCATAGCTGCCAAACATATCGCCCCATTGGGAGGATTTCCCTTCACTTCCTGTCCCAAAACCGAAACAGGAAGCCACACTGTTAAAGGGGTTTTTCCTTCATCTTAAAGGGGTTGTAAAGGTTTGTGTTTTTTTTCACCTTAAGGGGGTGGTAAAGGTAAATGGTTTTTTTTTTTTCTTAAGGTGAAAAAACATCTGACAGTGCCGCCACTTTTTTCCCATACACAAATAGTACTATCTTTTGTTGGTATTTAATCACTGCTGGACTTTTATTTCTTGCTAAAAAAAATCTAAGGACTGAAAATTTTGAAAAAACTAAAAAAAAACTAAAAAAAATTTTTTTTTATAGTTTGTTATAAAATTTTATATAAATTTTTTTTTTTTTTTAAACGGGTAATTTTTCTCCATTGATGTGCTCCGATGAGGCTGCACTGATGGCTGGTACTTGTGGGCATTGATGCATTGATAGGTGGCACTAGTGGGCACAGATGAGGCAACAGTGGCTCTAGCTGTCCCTCTGACAGAAGCCGGTGATCAGCTTTTTTTTTTTTTTCTCTCCTCCACGCTGTCAGCGTGTGGGGGAGGGTGGGCCGATTTACCGATCTACTGTTTTCATTACGTGGTAAGGAGCCAGGATCTGCCCCTTACTCTGGTCTGTGGTCAGCCAAGTCTCATTGACTCAGTGATCAGAGCGTGCTGTGGCGGGCGCACAGTTAGCTCATGCACGGTAGGACATACGTGGACGCCCTACCGGCAATTAAGGCCCATGCTCTAGCCATATTGCGCTGTAGCGTGGACGGGAGGTGTTTACAGTATTTGTAGCTGCTGACTTTTAAAAAAAAAATTTTTTTTTTTTTTTTTAATACTGGCTGGAACTCTGCTTTAATTTGGTTGGTAGCAGGCTGGCTGGGAATTTTTTCGGGTTTGTTTTACATGCCTTGCACTTCCACGTGCTCCTTGCCACGAAGGCCAGTTATAGGTGAGAGCAGTGGCCATTTGGTTGTACTGTTGGAATACTGGTGAGGAAACGCACTGGACAACTTTTCCTCCCACTGTGCTATGTGCTGAGTGTCCAGTGCACCCATGTGCCTTGAGGAGGGATGGGCTCCTTCCCAGGCTCGCCTATCCATTATAATACATATGCTTCCACTGTGGAGGCTCTCAAAAATGTATTAGTGAGTTAGGACTGCGTATAACATTGGGATGCCTTGTCGTGGCTTATGCATGTATTTGCAAATGTGTGCAAATGAAACCCCTGTTTTTAACGCAGACTGTCAAAACAGGTTATTTCGGTTGGTAGCAGGCTTTTGGTTTTGTTTTAAATGTGTTAGCATTCCATGTGCTCCTTGCTGCAAAGGCCAGTTAAAGGTAGGATAGTGGCCATTTGTTTGTAGTGATGGGAAACCCCTTGAAAAGTGAGAGAATCCCTGGTTGTTACCATGGTCACCAGAACTAATGTTCCCATGGGAAGCTTTCTGGTAAAAACTAAAATGGTAAACTGGACAAATAGAGGAAACCTGCATGGATTATGTCTACGCATATATTCCAAAAGTTAAGAACGTAAATTGCTTTTATCATGTTTTTATTATAAAAACTATTTTGTTTTTAACTTTTTGGAATATACATTGTGTAGTCTGACGATACCAACAGAATCCATGTGCGTTTTACCAGCGTTTTTTTTTTTTTTTTTTCTTCTTCTCTAGATGCAGGTACCACTTATTTGGTTGCGCTCATTTACGTACAGGACAAATAAAGAATGAGTCTCCCTAATAGGGGTACAAACATCAATAAAAACTGACGAGGTATAATGCCCCTCCATTCTTTACCAAAAAAAACAAAAAAACAAGTTTGGTCGTTAGGTATACTTTAGTGTTGAAATAAAGTAAAAAGGTATTGCATGTGCATATTAAAATCTTGTATAGTCAGCAGATTCCCAACTCAGGATCCCTCAGGCTGAAAAGCGTCCTTGCAAAGCTAGATCTGCTGAAACGTAGATTTGTGTACTAGAGACCTTGTTGCATGGACCCCTTTGTCTTTACTTTTCCTTGATAGTGGTTCTAAAGGCAGGACCTTTTTGTACTGTGCATTCCCTGCATTAAGGGATAAAATGGCCCAGTATTTGTATTGACCCCCTCACCCCCACCTTCCTCTCTGATCTGTAGTTTGGCTGAACACAGTGCAGGGGACGCAGGTATTTGGTATGCAAATACCTCTTTGCTCCATGAAATGTGCTGTATTTTGTTTATCTGTAAGGCCTCATTCACACAGAAACGCCCCAAATATGCTGGATTTTTTTCTGACAGAATTTAGCAGAAAAAAATATTTTCTATGTGAGTATTATTATTATTATACACAATTTATATAGCGCCAACAGTTTACGCAGCGCTTTACAATATATAAGGGTGACAACACAATTACAGTACAGTTCAATACAAAAGGTAGAGGAGGGCCCTGCTCGTAGAGCTTACATTCTAAAGGGAGGGGGTGATGGTATAAAAGGTAATGGCTGCAGAGAATGATTTCATGGGGGTGGCTCTGGGACAGTTGTTAGGTGGGATCTCCTAAAGGTGGACAGGGTAGGGGCTAATTGGATCTACTGGAGCAGGGAGTTCCAGAGGATGGGAGAGGCTCTGGAGAAGTCCTGAAGGCGAGCATGGGAGGAGGTAACAAGGGAGTTGGAGAGGTCCTGGGAGTAGCAGAGGGGGCGATTTTTGGCAATATCTGCAGATGAAGTTGGTGATGTAGATGGGGGCGATGTTGTGAATGGCCTTGTATGTTATGGTTAGCATTTTGAATTTTACACGGTGGGGTAGGGGAAGCCAGTGAAGGGATTGGCAGAGAGGAGCAGCAGTCATGGATCGGTTAGTGAGGTGTATTAGTCTAGCATCAGAATTCATAATAGATTGGGGGGGGGGGGGTATAGCTCTCTGCACTCATTCTATTTGTACTGTTTCATTTTATCGAAAATTCCAAATTTTGTGCTTGCATCAGAACATGACTAGAGGGGAAATCTTTCAGTAGTGACACACCAGGATTCCCACACTTTGGAGGGATTTTCACACTTCCTGTTTTTACTACGGGAAAGGAAGTAAACAAGAATCTCTCCCGTGAGATAGAGATAGGGGGTGCACTGACAGGGGTAATACCCACCCTTTACTGTTTACTCTATTAAAAAAGGGGTAAAACATTTTCTCTTAGCTTCATTGATGGACATGGCTCTTCTATACATGACCATATAGTTATACCGCCACCTACAGGAGTAGGACACTATGGAAACAAAAAACACTCCCTCTCTGTTATAGGCAAGCCAGTGTTTATTTTATTTTCCACCCCTCATGATGCATTGCTTTGGGACAACCCAATGGTCAAGAATAGAGGAGTGTCTTGAGTTTTTCTTTTTTTTTTTTTTTTTTATATATACTGCTTTGTGACTAACTGGTTTGCCTATAGCAGGGAGCATGTTTATACCAGCTCGGACTGACCATAGGCAGCGGTGCTATCTTTCGGCCTAGTGTCCCACTCCTGTAGGTGGTGGTGTAACCCTATGGTCAAAAATTGAAGAGCTTTGTCTGTCAATGAAATCAAAGGGAGTAATTTTCTGGTGAGTAACAAAAATCCTGTTGTTTTTTGCCTTAAGTTACTTTAAAGTGGATGTTCACCCAAAATCTAACTAACGCTATACCTACCAGCAGCCACATTCAAAAACAAATCTGTCTAGCCCTGTAAAAGAAGAGCTCGCTAAAAATACCTTTTCTGGAGCCGAACCGGTCCGGTCTCCAGTGATGAAAGCTGTGTGCAGGAGGGAACAGACAGCAGTTCGGAAATGGCTGGGAAGTGACGTTGCCCATAGACTTATTATGGGGCTTCCGTTGTCGTCTGCCTCTTCTGCACACTCCCACACACTGAAGCCGCCACTGACAGCTCAGCCTGGGGCCAGACTGGCTGCAGAAGAAGTAAGTACATTGGTTTCTTTTTTACAGGGCTAGGTAGATCTTAAAATGTGGCTGCTAGTAGGTTTAGAATTAGTTAGGTGTAGACTGAACTTCTACTTAATGTATGGCACGAACAAACTACCAAACGATAAGTTCTGTTTCATTAATGCACTCCTTGGGTCAATTAAATTTTAGTTTTCTATCTGTATCTTCCTTTACGAACTGAGACTTTTGTGTTACTATGGCTTTCATGGTCTGTTGCATTTGTAGCGTGCTGTACATTTTACTTTCTTGCTGCAGAAGGGCTTATGATACCGGATTATTCCTCTTCCCCCCCCCCCCCCCTTCTTTCTCTGCAAAATTTGAGATGAATCCCCCAAAAAACTAAGCGTTCAGGCACCACTTTGAGGTACTGCAACACAGAGTTCCAAAGCAGGCCATCTTTTGGCTTTTGGACACAGTACAATTTTCTTGTTCTGAAATATATATTCACATTAACCTGCACTGTATTTCCAAAAGGGGAAAAAAGAACGTTAACAACCCTCAACATGGCAACCGATGTAATTTCTCCTGGCCTTGGGGTGCTGTCCGATGATGAGGAGTCTCCGGTTTTTGAATCTACAGCTGCTGACTGTGCAGAAGGGATCCGCAAAGAACTTCTAGGTGAATTCTCTGTTATTTCACCAGGGCTAGGACACCCTTCTCAGGTAAGTGACTGTTTGTCTCACACCTACAAATAATGTCTTATCCTGTCTTGGTTGATTGATTTATGTGTGTGTTTTAATTTTTTTGCATGATTTTGCAAATTGTTGCCTGCATGATGTGATCATATAGATGTAAGAGCAGATTACTTTTGCAATATAAGCTGACCATTGTACCTAGTAATCTGAACTTTGGGGAAGATCTTGTATAGCGAGGATATGCAATTTGTAGACCTCCAGCTGTTGCAAAACTACAAGTCCCATCATGCCTCTGCCTCTGGGTGTCATGCTTTTGGCTGTCAGTCTTGCTATGCCTCATGGGACTTGTAGTTCTGCAACAGCTGGAGGAGGTCCGCTAATTGCATATCTCTTGTATAGCATGTGTCTACTGGAAAGGATCATGATTCCATTTTTTTTTTTTTTTTTTTTAAATTTCTGTTACAGCAAACTGTCCTATATCTGCTATTCCATATTTATCTGCCACAGTTCTCACTGTTGAGTAATGAAATCTTGGTTCTTAAGACTTGATATTTTCTTCATGTCCATTAACAACTTAAGCCCTGGACCATTTGACCGCCTAAAGCAGGGCTTGACAAATTTGCTTGGAATCTAGGAGCCAGCTAAAAAAGTTAGGAGCCAGGTCGGTAACGGCAATCCAGACCTGTCCCTGGCCTGACATGGAGACGAGTGAGGGGAGGATAGCGCAGCCCCCCCACCTGTCTCCATGTCATTGCCCATAGCTCTTAGAGGGACTTTTTTTTTCTTTTTTTTTTTTTTTTTTTTTTTTTTTATTGCATTTTAGTGTAAATTTGAGATCTGAGGTCTCTCTGACCCCAGATCTCATATATTTAAGAGGACCTGTCCTGTTTTTTTCAATTACAAGGGATTTTTACATTCCTTGTAATAGGAATAAAAGTGACAATTTTTTTTTTTTTTTAAAAGCACCGTGAAAAAATAAAAAGTTAAAATAAGAAAAAAAAAATGTTTTAAATGCGCCCTGTCCTGCCAAGCTTGCGTGCAGAAGCGAACGCATACGTGAGTAGCGTCCGCATAGGAAAGCGGTGTTCAAACCACACTTGAGGTATCGCTGCGTTCGGTAGAGCGAGAGCAATAATTCTAGCCCTAGACCTCCTCTGTAACCCACAACGTGCAACCTGTAGAATTTTTTAAACGTCGCCTATGGAGATTTTAAAGGCTAAAAGTTTGTCGCCATTCCATGAGCGGACGCAATTTTGAAGCGTGACATGTTGGGTATCAATTTATTCGGTGTAACATTATTTTTCACAATATAAAAAAATTGGGCCAACTTTACTGTTATATTTAATTAAAAAAATAAGACTTTTTCCCCGAAAATGCGCTTGTAAGTCCGCTGCACAAATACGGTGTGACAGACAGTATTGCAACGACCACCATTTTATTCTCTAGGTTGTTAGAACTCCTAAACACACACACACCAGGCGCCAGATCACAAATTCTAGTCGCCAATGCGATCTGGCGCCCGGGGTTTGTCGAGCCCTGGCCTAAAGACCAGAGGACTTTTTACAATTTGGCATTTCGCTACTTTAACTGGTAATCGTGCAGCCATAATGTTGTACCCAATTGACATTTGCGTCCCTTTTTCCCCACAAATAGAGCTTTCTGGTATTTGATTCCCCCTGCAATTTTTATTTTTTGCTATGTAAACTGAAAAGGGGCGAAAATTTAGAGAGGGGGGAAAAAAATTCAACTTTTTGTTATAAGAAAAATCCAATAAACTCAATTTTAGACATACATTAAGGCAGTGCTCGACAAAACCCGGTCGCCAGGTCGCATTGGCGACTAGAATCAGCGACCTTGCGCCTGGGGCAGCATAGCTGGGGGTATCCCGTCTCCGTGGACCCCCCCCCCCGCGCCGCAGGCGGCCGGTAATTGAGCCCCCGGATTTGAGGCCTTCTGTGATCCTATGGTTCCTTCTGGAATCTGGCGCCCTCTTGTGGTGGCCGTTGGAATTACAACCAACAATGCTAATGGGCCAGTCTTTCTCCATCCCTTTACTTAGAACCCCTAAACAAAAAAAAAAATATATATATTATATTATATTATATAATATATATATATATTTTTTTTTATTATTATTTATTCTAACACCCTAGAGCAGGCATCACTAAATGGCGGACCGCGGGCCGAATCCGGACCGAGTAGCAGCCATATCCGGCCCGCAGACTCGCAAATAGTTGCCTCTGTGTTTTTTATCCACTGCCGGATTGCCAGCCCGCCGCTGCCGCTAAAATCCTTGGTGAGGCTTGGCATCATTGCATCACTCCCCTTCCTTATTCACACAAGCCTGGAAGCGCTGCAGGTCCGGACAAAGGGCGGGACTTATCAAGTTACGAAGTGGGTGATTGGTTGCTAGGCAGTGGGGCGGTCCAGCAACCAATCACACCCTTTTAACTTGAAAAGTCCCGCCCTTTGTCCGGACCTGCCATGCGTGCTTCCCGGCTTGTGTGAATAAGGTAGGGCAGTGTGGGGAGGGGGAGGAAGGGGGAATGCTGCGGGAATGCTGCGATGATGAAAGGGACAGTCTGACGCTGTAATGTTGAGGGAGGACTGTGATGGAGTGGGATCTGTAATGGGGGGTCTGTATTACGGGGGTCTGTGATGGAGTGGGGTCTGCATTGGGGGGGGGATCTGTGATGGAATGGGGTCTGTATTAGAGGGGTCTGTGATGGAGTGAGGTCTGTGATGCAGGGGGATCTGTGATGGAATGGGGTCTGTAACGGGGGGCCTGTGATGGAGTGGGGCCGTTAATGGGGGATCTGTGATGGAGGGGGATCTGTATCGGGGGGGGGTCTGTGATGGAGGGGGGATCTGTATCGGGGGGGATATTTGTGATGGAATGGGGTCTGTAACGGGGGGGCCTGTGATGGAGTGGGGCCGTTAATGGGGGATCTGTGATGGAGGGGGATCTGTATCGGGGGGGGGGGGGGTCTGTGATGGAGGGGGGATCTGTATCGGGGGGGATATTTGTGATGGAGTGGGGTCTGTATTAGGGGGGGATCTGTTATGGAGTGGGGTCTGTGATGGGGGGGATATGTGATGGAGTGAGGATCTGTGCTGAGTGGGGGGGGGGGTCTGTGGTGAAGAGGATCTGTAATGGGGGGGATCTGTGTTTGTGGGGGGGGGGGGTCTGTGATGGGGGTCTTTAAAAGGACACATTGTGATGAGTCTGTAATGGGTTGCGGGGTTTCTGATGGTGGGACTGTGATGTAAAAGTGAGAAATGTGCTGTGAAGGGGGGACTGAGGGCACTGATGTAAGGGCTTGTCCACACTTGTGCAGAGATCTGTTTTTCTGCCCTAGAAAAACCCAGGTATCTACAAGGGCAATAGAAAACAATTGTGATGTGCACAGGAAGGTTGTAATGTGAAGGATCGGAGTCATGACCAATATGACATTCGGACCTCCGCGGGAAGAAAATTTTACTGACCGGACCCCCGTGAATTTTAATTCAGTACCCCTGCCCTAGAGAGTAAAATGGTGGTCGTTGCAATACTGTCTGTCACACCATATTTGCACAGCGGACTTACAAGCGCACTTTTTTTGGGGAAAAAATTTTTATTTAATAAAAAAAAAGACAACAGTAAAGTTAGCCCAATTTTTTTTTTTTTTTATATTGTGAAAGATAATGTTACGCCGAGTAAATCGATACCCAACATGTCACGCTTCAAAATTGCGCCCGCTCATGGAATGGCGACAAACTTTTACCCTTTAAAATCTCCATAGGCGACGTTTAAAAAATTCTTCAGGTTGCACGTTTTGAGTTAGAGGAGGTCTGGGGCTAGAATTATTGCTCTTACTCTACCGATCGCAGCGATACCTCACATGTGTGGTTTGAACACTGCTTTCATATATGCGTTCGCTTCTGCACGCAAGCTTGGCAAGACAGGGCGCATTTAAAACAATTTTTTTTTTCTTATTTTAACTTTTTATTTTTATTTTTTTTCACTGTTCTTTTAAAAAAAAAAAAATGTGTCACTTTTATTCCTATTACAAGGAATGTAAAAATCCCTTGTAATAGAAAAAAGCATGACAGGTCCTCTTTTTTTATATATGAGATCTGGGCTCAGAGAGACCTCACATCTCATATTTACACTAAAATGCAATTTAAAAATGTCCCTCTAAGAGCTATGGGCAATGACTTGGAGACAGGTGGGGGGCTGGGGGCTATCTTCCCCTCACTCGTCTCCATGTCAGGCCAGGGACAGGTCCAGATCGCCGTCACGGACCTGGCTCCTAACTTTTTTAGCTGGCTCCTAGATTCCAAGCAAATTTGTCAACCCCTGCATTAAGGCCAAAATGTATTCGGCCACATGTCTTTGGTTAAAAAAAAAAATGTCAACAAGCGTATATTTATTGGTTTGTGCAAAAGTTATAGCTACATTCCCTCCCACTGCTTGTAAAAGCAGACTGGGGGCTAATTGGCCGCTAGGTTTGCTTTTACATGAAAGTTGACTGCTGGCTGAAATGATACCTAAACCCGCAGGCATCATTCTGGTATACCAACTCAAAGTCCAGCAACATACCAGTACGTTGCTGGTCCTTGTTGGGTATATATTGTAATCGACCTGTGGGCTGAACAAAAAAGAGATTGATCGGTGAGTATGCCCACCATTAGAATACCTCCCTTCATCCACCCACTTCTAATGTTGGGCATACATGCACCATTTTGTTTTTAACTGTGGTGGTGATATCGCTTCCTACAGCACTGGAGTCATGGCTTTATGTATCGTGGGAGCAAACGCTGTTGCTGTCAAGATAAATAAATCCGTGCTGCAGCTGAATGGCGTACCTGAAAACAAAAAAGGTTAACAATAAAACACAGTAAAGTATAAAATAAATATTTTTATATTATTAAAAATAATAATATAATAATTTATTCGGGTCTCTCAAAATTCAATGGCATTTTGGGAGACCCTGTGAAAGTGTGTCCTAGTCTGTGCAGTGCTGTACCCTACGCTAAAACTCCACTAGTATATGGCAGCGTTCAAAACATTCACCAATGCAAAGACCAGGATTGTCAGGACAGGGGGGACAATAATAGCGGGTGTCACGCCTATATCCGTGCTTGCTACAGACACGACTTATTTGGGGGGGCTCGTTTGGTAGGGGTACTCGGGAGGACATACGGAAATTGCCTCTCATGCAGCTGACTTACTGCATTTGGATGGGGAAGGTGAGGTGGAGCACCGTCTGGAAACAGAAGGCTCTGACGATTTCTTCCTGGAATTTAAGGAAGGATCCAGTCCATCCTGAAGCTCTGTATAGCACATAAGCGTTTAACAAAACCAATTGAAATATGTATACAGACACTTTTTTTTTTTTTTTTTTTTTTTTTTTTTAACGCCTGGCCTTACGAGCAACTAGGTACAACGCCAACAACTGGTCAATTAGAGATCCACCCCTCCCATATTTTGGTTATATTTGTGGACACAGAGGGGTTTCTCCACAACACCAGTCGCCGTAGGAATTTGGACAGTCTTGTCTGCATGAAGGGAGGACGGAATGAAAACATTCTTATTATCCCTCCACTTCACAGCGATCAAGTTATTACACTTTAAGCAGGCTCTCTCCCTCAGCCTAAGACGGGAATCTACAAGCCTCTGGGGTAAGCCTTGGCGATTAGATCACATGGTGCCACACGCGTCAATCTGATCAAACAAGTGACTAAAAAGTGGCATGCTCTTGTAATAATTGTCCACATACAAATGATGAATGGTACCCCTTTCCGAATATGGGTGACACCAAGTCCCATACAATCTTGAAAGCGCTCCCTATGTAATCTGGGCAGTTCGGCGGCTCTACGTGACTATCTCTTGCCTTGTAAACCATAAAAATACATGTATAGCTTGTGGCCCTGTCACATCTTGACCGGGTATCTGGCACACTTGCTGGGAAGATACTGTTTGATAGATAAGCGGCCAGAAAACATAATCAGGGACTCAACGCAGACAACTTGATGGGGAGTAAATAAGGCTGCAAAACGTTGGTTGGAGGGGTTTATGAGGGGCCGAATTTTGTAGAGCCGTTTGTATCCAGGGTCTCCACAAGGACGACAGAGTTCATTGTTGTTGAAATGCATGAACCACAAGATCTCGTATTGTGCCCTGGTCATGGAGACAGAGCATGGGCATCTGGTAAATTTGGTCAGTGGACCAATATGACGGCGACGTACTCATTTTAACTATGCCCATGTGGAGGGATAGGCCCAGAAAGGTCTTAAATTCGGAAACCGTAATTGGTTTCCAATCACTGGCAAGGGAGGACTGGGGATTGGCGGTGATGAATTGACCAGCATACAAATAATTTTGGTCCACAATGGATCTATAGAGATCTTTCTTGAAAAATAGTGCATAAAAATCAAGTGATGTAAAATCGACAGTTTCCATCTGAATTCCGGGTTGGCCAGTGAATGGGGGAAGTATGGGTGCTGCAGAAGTGGTGGGCTCCCAATTGGGATTGGCCAATTCTGCAGGAAGAGCACTATGGGCTCGACGGGCCTGTCTTTGTCTTGGTGGCAGCGGGACACTACTTGTGCTTGCCACCTTGCCAGCTTGAACTGCACTTATGGGACTTGCCACGTGATACTGCAGTGCTGAATGTACGACCAGGATGTACTAGGCCACTGGTGCTTGCCAGTTCACCAGAAGGATGAGGAGCATGAGTACTCCTCTGCTCCATACAAGAGCCCTGCTTTTCTTTCACCTCAACAGCAGAAGATGATTGGGGTCTGGTACGCCTGACCTTTGGCAGGGACCGTAACTCTGTCGTTGGTGCTTATCTGTCATGGAGCCGCTGTGGTCTACAGGATCGTTTCTGAATCTGACAGTTGAGTGACTTCCTCTTCACCATCTGCCATGCTCAGAAACGTGTAGGCCTCTTCACTAGTGTACCTTCGATTTGCCATTTTGGGCTCTAAATTTACTGGTACACTGAGACTCACAGGGAGGAAAGCTCCTAGGCTGTCAGCAACTGTATCAAACGCTACCAAAAAAACTTAGTGATCGCAGTGATTAGGCCAGCCTCTGAGAACGCTGCAGTTATGTGTTTAGTAAGTGACAGTGATCGATCGATACTGCACTTGGGTGGGCGGAGGGTCAAAACGCAGGTGCTAGCAAGTATCTGGGCTGATGCTGCTAACACTGCGTTTTTGGAACCCTAAACTGCTGGGGACGCTAGTATAGATCTTAACAGATATCGATCCGTTCAGACACTATACCACTAAGGGAAGTGTATGCTGCGTCCGTGGGTGTTGGCGGTACTGGCACTAACCTGACGCTGCCTGGGGCGACGCAGACCCTAACTGATATCACCCGCAGGGCGATCAGGAGGTTAAACCTTTTGTTGGGTAATAAACGGCGGGTATAAAAAAAAACTAACCAGTGTCACCCGTAACACTTATACTGTGATCACTGGTAAAAGGGGCCAATCACGTGGGGGGGGGGGGGGGGGGGTTAAAACCTTCATTAGGTAATATACGGGGGTACCTGATGCTATAAAAAGCTGACGGTGAACCTAAATAACCTTAACTAGCGTCATGCATGACACCAATACGGCGATCAAAAAAATTATCGCTTAGTGACACTGGCGACAGGGTGAAAGGGTTTAATTGGGGGGTGATTAAGGGTTTAAACCTTTATTGGAGGGTACCCTAGACCTAAATGGGCCTACCACTAATTGCCCTAACACTTATAACCCCCACAAAACGACACCAATGCAGTCATGAGTAAAAAAATTATGAAAACTACTATTTGTCACAGGCACACAAATCAATCACACACCCTGCATCCCCTGCATCAGTGATGGCGAACCTTGGCACCCCAGATGTTTTGGAACTACATTTCCCATGATGCTCTTGCATGCTGAAATGTAGTGGAGCAATATGGGAAATGTAGTTTCAAAACATCTGGAGTGCCAAGGTTCGCCATCACTGGCCTATGTGTACTGGTGTTTGTGCTCACACTGATGTCTGTCTTCTCTCCTGGGGACGAAAAGGCTCCACGAGGAGAGATGAAAAGCCTTCCTCTGCTTCTGTTTACAGTTTCAGAAGCAGAGGAAGCTTCTCATTTGTCAGGAGCGATTTGTGAGGATGAGGCCGTGAATCGGTGGCCTCCCCCCCTCAGGATCGCTCCTGCAATGATACCAACCTCCTCGGGCACCGTATGGGTACGTTACTCTGCCTGCCTGTGCCATTCTGCTGACGTATATCCACGTGAGGCGGTCAGCAAGTTGTTAAAGAGTAACTAAACTTTGGAAACCGTGCTTACTGACTTGCTATGCCTTGTTCTGAGACCAATTATTTTTTTATTTTTTTTGTGGAGGTGGCCATCTTGATGGAGGCATTGTTTTTTGCTTTCTTGTGTCGGAGCCCCTAGTAAAGAGAACAGTGAAATTGTCAAGATGTCCTGACACGTTAGTCAGAAGCATTAGGGCCTTAGATTCTCACTACAGGTACACATACAGCTATGAGGCATGTTTGTTCTTTCAGGAAGAATTCCAAAAAAAAAAGTTACTGTTTTTTTTCCCCCCAGAGAGCTGAATAGGTGCAATTAACAGTCTATTTTTTTTTTTTCCTATAGCATAACAGATCCTCACTGTTTGAGCTCAGTTTGACTTAAAGAGGAAGTAAACCCTGATGGGTTTACTTCCTCTGTCTCCCTGCAAAGGTAAAGCATAATGGGCTACTATGCATCGCATAGTAGCCCATTATGTGTCGCTTACCTGACACGGGAGCCAGCAATGTCACCGCTGTCCCCTGTAGTCCGGGGCATCCATCTTCTTCTGGGTATCGCTGGAGCAGCGATGACGTCACTCCCACGCATGTGCACGGGAGCCGCCACTAACGGCGTCTGCGAACAAGCGTAAGAGTGGCTTCATCGTGCTCCTAGCCACTCATGTAGCCGGGGGAGCGCGAAGCTGGAAGGAAGACCTGGGAAAGATGGAAACCCTCTGTGGTGACAGCGTGCCACTGGAGGGCTTTGTTTTGAGGTTCGTTTCTCCTAATGTGCTAGTATGCAATGCATACTAGCATATTAAGACATTGCCTTGCAGGGAATTTTATTTATTTATTTTTTTAAAGTATACTGGCTGTTATGATTGGCTTGGTCTTGAATGTTTTGGACCAAATAGGAAATTTAGAGCTTTTTTTTTTTTTTTTTTTCTTTCTTTAGACAATACTTGATGAAGGAACGGACAAAGTAATGGTGTATGTTAGGATCAGACCTTTTGTAGATGGAGAATTGGATAAGAAAGAGGACCAGGTAAGATGAAATTGATCAGCTTGCGTTCTGTTGTGTTTTCCATTACATGTAGCTTGACATCATGCATGTCTTTGCAGGGATGTGTGGTGGTAGAAAATCAGGAGACTCTCATCTTGAGAGCTCCAAAAGATTCTTTCACAATGAAGAACACTGAACGAGGAATGGGGCAGAGTGCTCACAAGTTCACCTTCTCTCAGGTAATGAAATTCCCACTAGATGTGAAGTACATACTAACCCCCCCTGTCCCCCATCCAAATACCAAGTGCTCGGTGGATGGGCAGAGAGAGAGGAGGGGTGGACAAAATGCAGCTTAAATGTGTGAGTGCCACAACTTTCCTGTGGTAGTGCAGGAAACATGGTTAAAGTTATACTTTTAGCATGAAGAACAGATAGTACAGCGTTCCTTAAGCACTACTTCCAGAGCATTTTTTTTTATTTTTACTCTTGTTCAATCTGCATTTATGCTAGAAAATGCAATTATATATTTTCTGAAAGCAGAGGCCTCCAAGAATAAGAGTAGCGGTAGGATTTTTTTTTTTTTTTTTGGAAAAAAATACACTAAAATTTATTTTAGTGCACACAAACGCAGTAGACTACCTCATTTTTGGCAAAATGTAAAAGATGAGGTTATGCTGAGTAAATAACATGGCAAGCTTCAAAACTACACAGGCCCATGAAATGGCCAAAAACTACAGTACTCAAAATTTGTCCATAAGCGATGCATTTAAAGGTTATTTTAGTTAACCTAGAATTATTGCTCTCGCACATCTGTTCATGGTGATGCCTCACATGTGGCATAGTTGCTGTGTACATATAGGTGTATCTCATAAAATTAGGATATAATCAAAAATTTAACTTATTTCAGTAATTCCATTAAAAAAGTTAAACTCCTTATTTTATATAGATGCCACACACAGCTATTTCATGCTTTTTCTTTTAGATTAGATAATTATGGCTTGAAGCTAATGAAAACCCCAAATTCTGTATCTTATAAAATTTGAATATTACATAAGGATTTTTAATACAGAAATGTTGACTTACTGTAAAGTATGCACTCAATACTTAGTCGGTGATCCTTTTTCATGAATTTCTGCATCAATGCGTCATGGCATGGAGGCGATCAGCCTGTAGCACTGCTGAGGTGTTATGGAAGCCCAGGTTTCTCTTTATAGCCGCCTTCAGCTTGTCTGGTGACTCTCATCTTCCTCTTGACAATCAATACCCCACAGATTCTCTATGGGGTTTAGATGAGCGACTTTGTTGGCCAATCGAGCACAGTGATACCATGATCCTTAAACCAGATATTGGTACTTTTGGCAGTGTAGGCAGGTGCCAAGTCCTGCCAGAAAATGAAATCCGCATCTTCATGAAGCTGGTCAGCAGAGGGAAGCACAAAGTGCTCTAGAATTTTCTGGTGGAGCCCTGCACTGGCTTTGGACTTGATAAAACACAGTGGACCAACACTAGCAGATGACATGGCTCCCCAAATCCTTGACTGTGAAAAAGTCACACTGGATCTCGTGCAACTTGGATTCTGTGCCTCTCCATTCCAGACTCTGGGACCTTGATTTCCAAATGAAATCCAAAATTGTCCAGTCTGTGATGATTTGGGGAGCCATGTCATCTGCTGGTGTTGGTCCACTTTGTTTTATCAAGTCCAAAGTCTGCGCAGCCCTCTACCAGGAAATTCTAGAGCATGTCATGCTTCCCTCTGCTGACCAGCTTAACAACTTCAGCCCAAGAAGGTTTTATCCCCCTTAATGACTGTCACTTTAACTTACAATTGCGCGGTCATGCGACACTGTACCCAAACACAATGGATGTGCCTTTTTTGTTCCCTCACAAATAGAGCTTTCTTTTGGTGGTATTTCATCACTTTTGTGCTTTATTTTTTGCGCTATAAACAGAAAACTGACAATTTTGAAGAAAAACTGTTTTTTACTTTCTGCTATAATACATATCCAAAAAATTTTTTATTTTATTCATTAGTTTAGGCCAATATGTGTTCGGATACCATATTTTTTGGTTAAAAACAAAACAAAAACCACAATTAAGCGTATAGTGGTTTGCGCAAAAGTTATAGCGTCTACAAAATAGGGGATCGATTTATGGACTTTTTACTGGTGATGGGCGGCGATCAGTGATTTTCAGTGGGATTGTGGCGGACAAATCTTAGCCACGTTTTTCTTCCCTTCTGTCCAAGGATTTTACAGGTAAACCAAAAATCCCAAAACCGTTTTTAGTTGGGACATGGAAATTTTTTTTTAAAGAATTTATCAGGCCCTAGACTCGCAAAGATTCAGAACCAAGGCTCAGTATCATACTTTAAAATGTCAAAGTTTTTGTTTTTCCTATAATAGATTTTTGGGCCTGAGGTCGATCAGAAACAGTTTTTTGACGGGACTATGAGGAGAGTGGTGAAGGATGCTCTTAATGGACAAAATTGGCTGGTTTATACATATGGAGTCACCAACTCTGGCAAGACCTATACCATACAAGGTAGGCGTATGTAAAAATGTTGGCTTTTTATGGATTTTGCTTAATATGCACATTTGATGAATTTTCTGTTCCATTTTTCTTTACAGGAACAAACAAAGATGGTGGCATTCTGCCTCGGTCCATTGCCCTCATCTTCAACAGTGCTCAGGACCGCTTGTACAAAAGCTCTGACCTCAAACCTCTCTCTAATGAAGTTATTTGGCTGGACAGCAAACAAGTGCGTCAGGAAGAGTTAAAGAAGATCTCCTTACTTTCTAATTTACGAGAGGTCAGTGTACTTGTACTAAGAAAATGCCTAAAGCTTGACTCAATCCAAACGAGTAAATGCAAAGGAAAAAAAATGCGTGTGTGTGTCAACTGCCTTGCCTGTCAAAGAATTTCCTGAGGTTTACACAGCTCTGCCACACAGTACAGCATTGTCTGGCAGAGCAAGAGACCTAACTTTCCTCCGCTGCAATTAGATTTATTTCCCAAATACATATATGTGGATAAAGCTGATAGACACCTATAAAGGCACCATACCTATTGAAATTCCAGAAACCCATTCTTCCTTTTTTTTTTTTATTTTTTTTTTTTTTCCTTCCTTGATGGTGTAAGAATTAGGACACACACACACACACTAGCAAAACAATTCCAATCTCCTTACTAAGATTTAAAAGCCAATAATGTAATGAACATGTGTAGGTCATATAAACTGTAGTAAAAGGCATGCTAGATCAATGTTTCACTCAGTGTGCTTCCTCAGGATCCATGCCCGCATACAAAAACTATATGGCTGTATATATGTATGTATGATCTCTATCTAGTTGTGCATACAATTTTATACATGTGTGGCAAAAACCACAAGAGGAGTGATATAAAGAGGTGGAGTCGCATTCGCTGCTTTATAAATGTTAGGATCAGACCTTTTTATAGAAGGAGATTTGGATCAGACGGGGGTTTTTTTTTTTTAATTTTATTTTTTTCCTTCTCATCCCCCACCCTCGCTCTCTTGATCACTCCTCTTGGGGTTTTGACTAGGGATGCACCGAATGGGTTTTTTGGTGCCGAAAATGAAATGCACTAGGCCGGAAACCGAAACAGCACCGATACCGAAAATGACTGTTTTTAAAAAATATTTTTATACAGGAGGTGGTCAGAGACTGGGGACATGGTACAGGAGGTGGTCAGAGACTGGGGACATGGTACAGGAGGCGGTCAGAGACTGGGGGCATGGTACAGGAGGCGGTCAGAGACTGGGGGCATGGTACAGGAGGCGGTCAGAGACTGGGGGCATGGTACAGGAGGCGGTCAGAGACTGGGGGCATGGTACAGGAGGCGGTCAGAGACTGGGGGCATGGTACAGGAGGCGGTCAGAGACTGGGGGCATGGTACAGGAGGCGGTCAGAGACTGGGGGCATGGTACAGAAGGCATTCCCCATTGCAGGCCAGTGTGTGCCCCATTGCAGCCAGTGTCATTTTGCAGCCAGCCTGTGCAGGGAAGAAAGCCGCCTCCGCCGCCTGTTTGATCACGGCGCCGGGAACATCACAGCTTTCATTTCAATAGCTGTGTGTTCCCGGCCGCGCGCCGTCACACGCAGCCCCTCCCCCTTGTCCGGGCACTTTGATAGACAGATCATCCGTCCAATCCTGCGGATGATCTGTCTATCTAAGTGTCCGGACAAGGGGGAGGGGCTGTGTGTGACGGCGCGCGGCCGGGAACACACAGCTATTGAAATGAAAGCTGTGATGTTCCCGGCGCTGTGATCAAACAGGCGGCGGAGGCGGCTCTCCTGCGCTATACACCCACCATGATGGGCGTCACCAGGGGCGGAGCCCCGCCCCCACCCAGGCCACGCTCCATTATCGGCCGTTTTTCTCTTTCGGCAAATTGCCAAAAAGGCCATTTTCGGCCGATATGTTTCGTCGGCCGAAATTTCGGTGCATCACTAGTTTTGACACAAGTATAATTGTATGTAACTATATGTTTGTAATATATATGAATTTATTATCCTTATAGCTGTATAAATATAATCAGACATTTATCATCATTTTTAATTTTTTATGCCTGTGGATCGTGAGGAAGTACTGTGAGCAAAACGTGTTGATCTAGCATGCCTTTATTACATCGTTTATATGACCGCTACTGATATGGCTTACAATTATCTTCTATCTGATTATTGTTTTTTTAAATCTTTTGTAATAAAGAGCTTGGATAATATTGGTATTGTGTTTTTGACGCCGGTTTGGCAGAATTTTAAAGTCCCATAATACATCAATCCTCTGTCTTCAAGGGGCTTGAAGGAAAAAAGTTTCTAGATTTCTTTCCTACTCAGTCTGTGAATAGACCATGAATAGAGAAGCAACAGACTGATGGGCTTGTCTGTTCTCTGATCTCTCCATCAGCATGTTCATTGCATTACAACATAACCTATTGTCTTTGTGCTTCTGTTCCCTCTTCTAATTGTGATGTTCCTGTGGAGGTACCAGTGACAACATGCATCTCTGCCTTTTCCATGCTATCAACATTTTGTAATTGCACAGCCTGACTATAAAATGCTTCCTTGGTGTCTTGATGCTGTCTGTTAAAGGTGAAGATAGTTTGCAGGATGCTGAGCAAGACTGATATATTTCATGTTGTTGGTAAATGACCAGCAATTTCTAATGCAACTTGCTCAACCAGGGTGAAAACAGAATTAAACCTGGTGCTATCTATTAAGTTGCATGCGACATATGGCTGTTTAAAGGGGTTGTAAATGTTTGTTTTTTATTTTCTAAATGGATTCCTTTAAGCTAGTGCATTGTTGGTTCACTTGCCTTTTTCCTTCGATTTCCCTTCTAAATTTTTGTTTTCTTTGTCTGAATTTCTCACTTCCTGTTCCTCCTCAGTAAGCTGTTCTGGCTGACTAAACACCGCTCAGGTGATGGTGGGAAGTTTACTGAGGAGAAACAGGAAGTGAGAAATACATTTTAGAAGGGAAACCGAAGGAAAAGGTAAGTGAACCAACAATGCACTATTTTTAAAGGTACCTATTTAGAAAATAAAAAACAAACCTTTACAACCCCTTTAATGTTCATGGCGTAATTCTTGGGTGAACATCTACAATTTGAACACAGAGCCTCAATATTTGTATACATTTTTTTTTTTTTTTTTTTTTTTTTTTTTTGTAGTTCATTTAGTATACCTAAAAATAGTACTGTTAATATCAAACTGGCATTAATATATTTCTGAAACTCAATTTGAACTCGAAATTATTTTGCTAAAAGTTGTGTGGTGTTTTTTTTTTTTTTTTTTTTTTTTTTTTATTTATTTTTGGACGATTTGCTGTAGGAAGAACTTATGACTCCAATGAAAAGGAGTGGTGGCAATGAGTCCCAACTTCGGGCTGCCTCAAGTTTGAGCTTTGACAGTGGAATTGGAGGACTCTCCTCTACAAGTCATGCCAATCAGACCAGCATTCACCTGGAAGGTAATCTAAGATATAAAGTTCATAGAGCATGTCATTGTAAGGCATTTTACTTTTTTGACTGAGTGGTGTTTTCTTACTCTTTAGAAACATGCTCACGTTGGGGTGAGCAAGATGCCATTTCACTTCAGGAACCTTCTGATATTCAGCTGTCCATTTGGGTGTCTTACTTTGAAATTTATAACGAGTTTGTGTATGACTTATTGGAGCCTGTGTCCTCTGGCCCAAACCGCAAAAGAACAACACTGAGGCTGTGTGAAGACAGAAATGGAAGCCCATATGTGAAAGGTAAGGTTATATAGCATCTACTAATTAGAAGTGTTCTAACTGGCTCTAAAATAAGGGGGGGCGGGGGGTGTGTGTCTGTCGCTGAGAAAAAATGTAATGCCCCTTGTCCATGGCACATAAGAGAGGGTGACGTTTTGCTCTTTCTGGTAAGATGCCAGTGAATGGTAAGTAGGCCAGATCTTAAGTGGCATGCTCTTGCCGTGTGCCTCTAGTGCCATGTCTTGAGACTGGGCTACTTGGCATTCCATGGGATCTTGTCTGAAAGAGCAAAACGCTGATAGTTTGCGTGTGTGTGTGTGGCTTTTTTTTTATTTTTTTATTATTATTATTATTACTCAAATTCAAACAGGTTATTTGCATACTGCTGGCTCAGCAGCTCTGTTTTGAATTGAGATGGTTAGCATTACAGATAAGAAGCTAACCTTTTCAGGAAAGGGCACCCCCTCCACATTTCTCTAAATGGTTTACGTTAGACTAGCTTTTCTGGGCCTGAGTGTTTTTGCAATTGGTGTATATTTGCTGTTTACATTTGCTATTTGCTCTTCTTGTTTGGTAGTGCTATATAACAATGGTTCTTTACAGCTCTCTGTGAGGTCTACTCTGAGTGAAAATTCTCTAGAGCTCATTTTGAAAACCTTAAAAGTTCTATTAGGACGCAACTACACTGCCTGATATGATCGTTCATTAGAGTATATACACATTTTTGAATGTTTGATACCATCCTAAATGTATAGAGTGGGAAATCCTCTGTTGGCAAAATACGCCAAATATTTTTACGTTACAATCTTTTCAAACTGTATCATTAAAACAAAATTTGTGTTTTACAAATGTTTCCCACAGACCTCAATTGGATTAACGTACACAGTGCGGCTGAAGCTTGGAAAGTGCTGAGAGTTGGAAGGAAAAATCAGAGCTTTGCCAGCACCCATTTAAATGCGAATTCAAGCAGAAGGTGCAGTGAAATATTCACAAAATATTTAGAATTACCAAAAAAACAAAAAAAAAAAACAAATCATCTAGGGATCTTGTCTCGGAAAACAGACCGTTGAATCTAACTTTTTATAGCCATGTCATCAAAATGTACGCCAGAATAAAAGGGCCCTTAATAGATACCAGTGTGATACTAGGATTTTTGTGTATGTGACACTCTGCACCCATGCTTACTGTATGTAATTCATGGAGCAAACCAGTTTTCAAGAGAAGGTGATCACAGCCTGTTTATCAATTAACTTTATTAAACCAGACAAAGCAATTTGTATGAATTCACTGATGTGTTTTGCTAATCTCCTATGCGCTATTCTACAAACAGTAGCCAGAAAGGGTGGAGATTTTATTTTATATATATATATATATATATATATATATATATATATATCGCCACTTAAACATAATTTACAACACTTTCTGCAGTTTCATTTTAAACAGTGCTGTAAAGTTCAGGTGTGCGTGTGTTGGTTTTTTTGTTGTGTGGTTTGTGACATCAACTCTCTACTAATGTAAACATTGTAAATGCTTAAATATCACAGCTTGCAAACCTTTCCAAAAGTCAAACAAAACCTATATAACAAGTGTGCCACCCCAAGATGGTGTACTATAAAATACCTACTCATTCATAATGGCATTTAACCACTTGAGACCCATACTACATCTATTGACGTCATGGGGTTACGCTGGTTATATCTAAATTATGCCTGAGTCCACAAACATCATTCAGATATTGCCGTTTTCAGACGGCGATTCCCTACACCATAAGAACGATCATATCGGCTGTTCCGCCGCTTGATCGTTCTTACAGGCGGTGGGAGGGGACGCTCCCGCCGCCCTCCGGTGCTTCTACCGACTCACCGTTTCCATCGGTGAGTCGGTCACAGGATCCGCCGGCCCCAGCATGTGATCGTAGAGATTTCCGGCGGACTAGATTGTCCCCAGAGTCTCTATGATCGTTCGGAGGCCGGGCGCGATGTTATGACGTCACGCCCGGCCTCGGTATTCAAATTAACGGCGCCGATCTGGCTAGGAAGCCATGATAGTTTTTTTTTTTTTTTTTTTTTTTTTATTCTTCCCAGCCTAGAGGTGAGATATGGGGTCTTATTGACCCCATATTTCACTGTAAATGGGTCCGATCGTGCCATATTCCTATTACAAGGGATGTTTACTTTCCTTGTAATAGGAATAAAAGTCATCAATTTTTTTATTTTTTTTTAAAGTGTAAAACTAAAAAAATAAAATTAACAATAAAAAAAAAAAAAAATGTTTTAAGTGCCCCTGTCCCCGTGAGCTCGCACACAGAAGCGAACGCATACGAAAGTCCCGCCCACATATGAAAACTGTGTTCAAACCACACATGTGAGGTATCGCCGCGAACGTTGGAGCGAGAGCAATAATTCTAGCCCTAGACCTCCTCTGTAACCCAAAACATGTAACCAGTAAAAAATTTTAAAGCGTCGCCTATGGGGATTTTTAAATACCAAAGTTTGGCGCCATTCCACGAGCGTGTGCAATTTTGAAGCGTGACATGTTGGGTATCTATTTACTCGGCGTATCCTCTTTCACATTATGCAAAAAAATTGGGCTAACTTTACTTTATTTTTTATTTTATTTTTTTATTTTTTTTGCATGAAACTTTTTTTTCTGAAAAAAACACGTTCGAAAAATTGCTGCGCAAATACCGTGCGAGATAAAAAGTTGCAATGACCGCCATTGTATTCTCTAGGGTCTTTGCTAAAAAAAAACATATATAATATTTGGGGGTTCTATGTAATTTTCTAGCAAAAAAATTAGGAATTTTACATGTAGGAGAGAAATGTCAGAATTGGCCTGGGTCTGAAGTGGTTAAAGACATGGATCTGGCATTCGGTGCAGGTGCATGTGTTAATGAGTAAACCACCAGTGAATATTTGGCGACAGTCACATTATAAATATATCCCTAATTTATTAACCTGCAAAATGTATGTATTCTTGAAACCAATAACAGCTTTCGCTTATTTATAAAAAAAAATTTTTTTTTTTTTTTTTTTTTCAGTCATAGTATATTTTGCATCCGGATCCTTCACTTGCAGGGAAAGCATGATATGACCCCAAAGATCAGCGAGTAAGTATGTGAGAACAAGTGCAGAAGTTGGACATTTTAAAAGGCAGTTAAGATTTAGAAATGGAGCTGCCCTTGATGTCTTTAAAGCCTAACTTGAGGCACAATTATTTATGAGGACCCTTTCCTTTATTTTTAACGTAAAAAAAAAAAAAAATTGCTTTAAGGAGCCCTTTTCTAAGCTTCACTAGGTGCTGCTAGAATGTACAGCAGGAGACTGGATTTAATCTTCCTGCAGCATTAGGGTGAGGTCTGTGATGGACACCAGTTTTGGTGTTGTGGCTCTGCCCCTTCTGGTGTGCTGTTCACAAAGCACAGCTTCAAAGTAATCGCTGTACTGTGGTTTTTTTTTTTTTTTTTTTTTTTTTTTTTTATACAAAGTAGAGCTTACTGGGAGCGTCTAAAGTTGGGAAAGAAAGTTGAAGCGAAACTTCACCTGTAACAACTTGATAAAAAAAAAAAAAAAAAGTTCTTTAGCAAGGCACATACATTCCACAATAATTCTGCTACCAAAATTAGTGTGTGCTGTAAATTGCCTACAGCATTCCTCCAGTTTCTTCTTGCTGGAGGCTGCCATTTTTGCTTAAGCCCAAATCCCCTGAGCAGCATAAAATCCTAAAGGACTACACCCATCTATTTTAAAGTTTAAAAAAATAAATAAAAAAAAACAGTTGGGATGCTGGGATTACTGACTCACATTTGCTTTGTGTCCTCAAACTGTCAAACCATCAAAGGACTGGTGTCATAACTCTTGTGCAGTACCAGCAGCTTCCTTGGCTGTAAAGGATAGGGGGGCTTAATTCCCCTTTAAGGCTGTCAGCTGATTGGCCTCTACAAATTTAAGCGGTGCCTAAAAATAGAGCAACTGAGCATGTGCAGAGTGGGGCAGTGTATCTTAAAGAGGAGCTGCACCTAAAAAAAAAAAAAAAAAAAAAAAAAAAAAAAAAAAAATTAAAAGCCAGCAGCTACTAATATTGCAGCTGCTGACTTTTAATAATATCACACTTACCTGTCCCAGGTTCCAGCGATGTCGGCGGCAGATGACGAGCGATCGCTCGTCTCGCTGCAGCCACCGCCGCCATCCTCTGTCAGGAAATCGAAGTGAAGCATGAGGGCTTCACTGCCCGGTTCCCTACTGCGCATGCGCGAGTCGCGCTGCGCTTCTCTTATGGTCCCCCGCTGTGTCTCTGGGAACTGTGTGTTTCCCAGAACACAACGGGGGGGGGTGGAGCGATGCGGGGGTCTGCGGCGGTCTGGCCGGAAGTGGGTGCAGTTACCTGGATTATTCAGGTAACTGCACCCCCCTCCCCCCTGAAAGGTGCCGATTGTGGCACCGGAGGGGGGGAGGGATAATACTAGCGGAACTTCCCCTTTAGGGTGAAGAACCGCTTTAAATAGTATAGACACTTATTTTTAATGTTTTATATAGCTATACCTACAAAAGGGGCCAGCCTGAAGCAATCTAGCAGGACTTAACTTTCTGACTAAAGTTCCAATTTAACATGAGTTACAATAAAATATTAAGGGCTCCTTAACACATGTGTACGGGCTCTGCTCTGCTGGGGGGGGCGGGGGGTATCGCTCCGTCGATCCCCGCTGAGCAGGAAGATGACAGGTCCCCTATGGTGGATCGGATGAAGACAGACCATAGAGCCCGTTGTCACCCGATCCGATGACAGATGGAAAAGTAGGTTTTTCAGAGCGGCTCGGATGTCAGCGGACATGTCGCTGCTGACATCTGACGCTCCATAGAGGTCTATGGAGCGTCCGTTCTGTCAGATTTTTTTAGGTGGACCTGAACGGACAGTCTGTGAAAGAGGCCTAAAGGTTCTCAAAGTAAAAATAACATTCCTGGAGTTGGTATTTAACCACTTCAGCTCCAAAGATTTTACCTTACCAGGCGTGCGTTTTTTTTTATTACTATTACTGGGGGTGATCAGTGATTTTTACCAGGAATACAGCAGACAAATTGGATACTAAGTGACACTTTTTGGGGACCAGTGACTATCTCCCAGACAGGTCAGCGGTTTGCCTTGTCTGGGAGACGGTCTGCCTTGTTTTATATAGCCCCACTGCTAATCCGTCTCTCCGCAGAACGATCGGTGGGAGCCGGACCCGCTGATTGGCTCCCGCTGTGTCCAATCACGTGCTTTACGTACATGATTTTGCGCACCCGGGCTGCCCTGCCACAGTATATGTACGTGTGGTGGTCTGGAAGTGGTTAAAGTAGAGGTGTCCATGACAGTTTAACTTCCTTGATTTGCTTTTACTATTGTCTCCTGAACAAGCAAGGGTGGCAACATGGCCATTCCAGGTCTGGATTACAAGTAGTAAAGCAAATTTTTTTTTTTTTTTTTTTAATTTTTTTTTTTTTTAAGCCATCGGAAACTTCTGTTTCACGCATGTAATAAGACCATAGTAAAACCTCAGGAAACGCTCTTCCTTTGCTTAAAAAAATGTGTATCTATCCATCTATCTAAATCACCTCATGTATGTACTAATATCGTGCGTAAAAATAAAAATTACCACATGATTTGAGCAGCTGCAGTGTGAAATTGGTGTAAACAATTGATGATAAAAATAAATATACCATGCTATATGCAATATATTGCTACATACAGAAAAATAAATGTAAAATACTGGAAACAATAAATATATGGGCAGAAGTTGACAAGTGAAAACTTCTGCCCATTCCCGGAAATTGAGCCCTTCACTGCATGAACTGATCGAGCAGATTTCACGGATGATGTTTTTACCTACCGTTCACTCCAGGTGCCAGGATGTCAGGCACTCATACATGCGAGTTGAATGTTTTTTTTTTTTTTTTAATTCTTTGGAATAAAAGTTATTTTTAAACTGTACTGTGCAATGAGGTTCTCTCTATTGTATCATCTAGAGGACATCTACAGGGGTCGCCCCACACACGCATTTGACCTAACTAGCAATAGTTGGTCCAATCCCAAGGGTGAAGTGCACATCTACTAGGGGGGCACCCTATTTAAGCACCTAAGTAGTTCCATGCTCCTTATCGAGTCAAAGCACTGTATATTAGTTTTTCATCATTGTTCCATAAGCACCAGCAATTTTCACTGGGGACCGTTTTATTTATTGATTTCAGTATTTTTACATTTATTTTTGTGTATGTAGCAATATATTATAGCATTTATCCCATTATATTTATTTATTTTTTAATGTGAGGATATGTTCTCCTCCAGGCTGTCTTTCTGTGATTTGGCTGGATCTGAGCGATGCAAAGATCAGAGAAGTGGAGACCGGCTGAAGGAGGCCACCAATATCAATACATCTCTTCATACTTTGGGCCGCTGTATTGGTGCCCTGAGACAAAATCAGCAAAACAAGTAAGTGGCTTCTGTACAGCATGTGAACAATATTTGACTGTTTCTGCACTTTTGGTGTTCAGCCAGTAGAATAGCGTCATCTCTTAAATTGTTCTCATCTAAGGCTGCGACAGAATGTGGTTCCATTCAGGGACAGCAAGTTGACTCGTGTCTTCCAAACCTACTTCACCGGCCGAGGAAAATCATGTATGATTGTGAACATCAATCAGTGTGCTTCCACCTATGATGAAACACTACATGCTATGAAATTCTCTGCAATTGCTAGCCAGGTAGTAGGGTGTTCTGGGTATGTTTTGCCAGTTTGACCTCTTCACTAATTGTTCTAAATTATTATTTTTTTCCTTTTTACCGTAGCTTGTACAAGCACCTCTTGTAAAAATGAACCTCCCCACTATTCAGTCTCTTATCAAAGAGAGCAGTATTTTAGCCAATCGCAGCTACACAGATGACGAAGATGCTGCAGATGCTTCTGATGAGGAAAGCGAGACTGAAACTGATATCACAATGTTTAATAGAGAGGTTTGTTGCAGACAGGCTTTTCTTTAAAGCAGTTGCTTAATTAAAAAAAAACAAATTAAATACCTAAATACTTGTAAATTCTGTCTGATAGGAGCTGCTACAAGTAATTGAGAATATAAAGCAGCTTGTGATTAAAGAACGTCAAGAAAAATTGGCCATCGAGATGACAATTCGACAAGAAGTCTGTAATGAGATGATGGAAATGATGCAGCAACAGAAATCTCAATTCAGGTAACTCTATATATTGATTGAATCCTTAACCCATAGTGTATAGAAACTGTGCTAAGATGCTGTTTTTCCTGAAGTGAGACCATGGAAGATGAACGGGAGCTTTTGGAAGAGATGTATGATGGAAGGCTAGAGAACCTAAAGGATTCGCTCACAAACTATTACAAGCGAGAGCTGCAGGTAAATTTCCTGTCTCCTTCTTTTTTTTTTTTTTTTTTTTTTTTTTTTTTTTTAAAGCAAATGGCTTCTAATGCTAGCTTTTGGTTGCTTTAAAATGCTTGGTTTACAGGATCATTCTGCATCACACCATAATACAAACTTACTTTGGTTTTGCTTACGTTTATATTGTGGGATCTTTGCACATTACACTATAATGCTATGTTTCTTTTTAGTACTTTGGTTAGCATGTTCTCTATAAATAACATTACCAAGAAGTTCAAAGAAACAACATGCTGTGCTCTACCCAATGTCTCAATTTAGCTCATAAGATATCTGTGCACTGACTCGAGCTCCTGTTTCCCCAGAAAACATTCAATCCTCAAATAGCTAATACTCGATAGGGTCTTAAAGCTCCAGGCACACACACACAATTTTTAACTGGCTATCAGTCAAGATGGTGGCACCACCTAAGGGGGGGGGGGGCACGCTTAGTCAGAGTGAATCTTGAATCCATCTCGGTAGCTTCACAGGTGGAAAATAGAGAGATAAAACACTCTTACCAGATAAGTTGGATATAAATACCATATGACAATGTATCATACAGGCTTGAAGTGCTAGAACCGCTAGCACACAGGGAGGACGGAGCCAGACAATCCAGGCTACAAGACGGCCATCATGGAGAGCATCGTCTATCCACACCAAATGTCTTGTGATTAAAAATGTCTCGGCAAAGGTTCCAGACTGGCTCAGAACAATCCCATGGTGTAAAAAAAAAAAAAAAAAGGCAAAGAACGCCAATAGTGCAGGTCAAAAATTATCTAAAACTTTATTCACACCTTAAAGTAAAACAGATGTGACATAAAATGTGATCACATAAAAAGATTAAAAGCAATGTGGGAAGTGTAAGATAAGCGTAGCCCGATGCGTTTCGACACAATAAGTCATCGACTGGGGCATATCTCCAGTCGATGACCTACAATTTTTGGCGATTGAGTGATTGATCACTTGGACTATTCGTTGTGTGGGATCTTCTGTTATATCACCACAACTTTGGGAAATTGAATCACAGATCACTTGATTGGACTATTCACTGTGTGGGACTTTTTATTTTTATACCATCGTGGGTCATCCCCAATACAGTTTTATGCATGTATATTTGTTTATATACACGGATTTCTGCTCTGGGATAAGCATTGCATATATACTGCTGCTATTTACACATTTTCACTGTCTGAGCACATTGATATTTCATTATAATTTTTTTTGCAGTATTCACCATTTTATAAAATCGTCACTGAGTACATTGATATATTGTTTGCAGTTATTAGCGCTACACTTTTTTTTTGCTCTTGAATTTTTGGACTTTGAGTGTGTGCTGCTTTTTTCTGATATACTTCTTGGGGTTTAGTGCTTTTTTTTGTTTTTATTTTTATTTTAGTTCAGAGTGGCAAACAACCCAGAGTAGGCAATGCATCAATAAAAGCTTCATATCTTTTAAGACCTGTCAAGTGCTGACTATTTTGGATGATTAACAATAGGTTGTTTTTCTGTGAGATGCTCAACTAGTACCCCATTCTGTTTTGAGGTGCACAACTTATGCCAGTCATTACAATACAGTAGAGGTGATTTTAATCCCATTTGACAAACCATCAAAAAATCCTTTAATTAAAATGGATCACATTTTAATTTCCGATTTTATACATGTAAAATGGTTGGACTCCACATCTTTTGTCTTTGAATCTAGGAACGAGATGAGCAAATTGAGGAGCTTCAAGCTGCTCTAGAGGAAGCTAAAGATGTCCCTGATGCATTAAACACTACAAGTACCAAAAAGGACAGTGTTCCTCTGCGCAGATCCAAGCGTTTGGCAGCATCTGATCTGTCTGAAATAAGTAAACTTAAATTGGATATTGCAGATCTGAATGCAACCCTAAAATCTAAAAATGAAGGTGAGCTCTTGCGTTCTCTAGGCGTGTTAATCATTTGTGGAATCTGTAGTATCAGTTTTAACTAAACTTTTTGCATCCCACTTATAATTCTGCAAATTGGGAGCACCTTTAATAGACTGAGAATTGTTCTGCCTTTTGTGAGGGAAAAAAATAATTTGTAATATATTGGCTTTTTTTTAAATCATAAATGTAATGTGGTTGTAACCTAGAAATTGAAAGACTTAGGATGATACGTGAGCCTCCTTCATCTGCACGGACATTCACTGCTGATGTAGATCGAAAGATTCAAGAAGGGCAAAAGGTAAGCCAAGACATGTTTTTGTTTGTTCATGACCGTACCCCAGCCCCCCCCCTTCTTTATATTATATATATTATATATATATATATATATATATATATGTATATGTATATGTATATGTATATGTATATGTATATGTATATGTATATGTATATGTGTGTGTGATTGTGATGACTAGCTTTCTCTTATGCCCTTTGTTTTTTCACATTATGGATATAGTTATTTGCTTTGCAATTGTAAAGTTAGTGAGCCTTCCTAATATGACACAGGGCACTTCATAGTCATGACTATTTGGGTTGCACTAACACCCTAGGATAAGTTCACCTTGTTAAAAAAAATAAAAAAAAAAAATAAATGCAAATCTTTTTGCATGTAAAAAATGTGCAGTCCTTTTTTTATTTATTTTTTTATTGGGAGCCTGGAAAAAGCATAGTACCCACGATCAGCAGACTGTGGGTACAATGCAGGCCTCTTACTGACTGTGTAAGGTGTTTGACCATACATCATACGGCCAAGAAGTTACACACTAACAGGAAGCATCAATGAACTACCACAGTGCTCAACAGTGCTGTGGGAGTTCATTGAGAAATACAAGCCAACAGATGCAAAGGCTGCCGAACCTTGAAATTTTCTGCGAATTAATGATGCGGGCGTACGGCCACTTTCTTTGCCGATTTGCGGCAGGGGTTAGAAGCAAAGAAGTGGGGAAGGATGAGGTGTGGGCTCCCAAACGCATTTAAAAAAGCGATAAGGACCTCTCAGAATTCTCAATGGCTTGGGCTGCAGGTAGAGCTTCACAATTAATCGTTAAAAATAAATCGCGATCTCCATTCACCCCCCCCCCCCCCCCCCCAGCCTAATTAGCCATTTCCGAGATTCTATGTTAACCTCAGAGCCGAGCTGTCAAAAGAAAACAAGAACGGCAAAGGTTTGTCAACATTCCACAGCACTGAGTGAAGAGATACAAAGTAGCATTTAGTTAAAATTAAAATCAGTATTTTTATTTTATTTTTTTGCTAGAAAATTACTTGGAACCCCCAAACGTGTCTTTTTTTTTTTTTTTTTTTTTTTTTTTTGTAGAAACTCTAGAGAATAAAATGGCTATTGTTGCAATATTTTGTCGCACTGTATTTGCGCAACGGTCTTTCAAATGTATTTTTTTGGTAAAAAATACACTTCAATTAAACGAAACTGTAAAGTTAGCCCAATTTTCTTCAATATTTCTGTCTGATATGAAAGATGTTACGCTGCAAGAATCATGAGCTTCTAAGAAAAAAAAAAATTGATTCTCATTTTATCCAGAATTGTGCAGCTCTAGCTGCAGGCATAGGTACTCTCCTTCCGTTCCTACCCTTTTTTGCCAGAAGGTGAGGCATTGAAGGAACATCCTCAAGAAGTGGGAGGAAGCTGTTGGGTTTATGGCTTCTTTGTTAAGCCTAAACAGGAGGAGAATCGGGGTTCTGCGGCCTACTAGGACACAGGAAACCTCAGTGGTCTCCCTAGTGGATCCTTTCTTGGCATACATCATGGGACCTAGAGATCTCCCTCTCCCTCTGTTCCCCATTGCTTGCTACAAAACTGTGGTTTAGCTGAGCTAGGAGAAGTTATTGCTGGGTGGGGATGCTTTCCTTTTTTTGGCTAGTGTCTGTTCACCTGAAAGTGGCAAAATAACCCAAGTAGTCCTGATTATCAAGTCCTCTGTGTCCTGTGATGTACCGTATATACTCGAGTATAGGCCGACCCGAATATAAGCCGAGGCCCCCAATTTACCCCCAAAAAAACTGGCAAACTTATTGACTCGTGTATAAGCCGAGGGTGAGACATGCCTGTCCATCCCTGTGTGTGTGTCCGTCCATCCCTGTGTGTCCGTCCATCCATCCCTGTGTGTGTGTGTCTCCATCCATCCATCCATCCATCCCTGTGTGTGTGTGTCTCCATCCATCCATCCATCCCTGTGTGTGTCTCCATCCATCCACCCATCCCTGTGTGTGTGTGTATCCATGTGTGTGTGTGTGTGTGTGTGTGTGTGTGTGTGTGTGTCCAGCCTACCTTTGTCCCGAGCCTCCGTCCCGTGCCTTGCCTCCGTTCCGTCCCGTGCCTTGCCTCCTTGCCTCCGTTCCGTTCCGTCCCGTGCCGTGCCGTGCCTTGCCGTCGTGTCTTGCCTTGCCTCCGTCCCGTCCCGTGCCGTGCCGTGCCTTGCCTTGCCTTGCCTTGCCTCCGTCCCGTGCCCTCTTCGGCGGCCATTGTAAAATTCAAAAGCCGCGCCTCCTCCTTCGCCTGTGATAGGCGGAACACTGAATTTCCCAGCAGCCTGTGTTCCGCCTATCACTGACGTCGTATCATCCTCGTCCGTAGTACGAGGATGATACGATGTCCGTGATAGGCGGAACACAGGCTGCTGGGAAATTCAGTGTTCCGCCTATCACAGGCGAAGGCGGAGCCGGAGGCGCGGCTTTTGAATAGAATGGCCGCTGTCTGTCTGCTCGACACGCTGATCGAGCGGGCAGACAGCGATGACTCGAGTATAAGCCGAGGGGGGCACTTTCAGCCTCAAAAAAGAGGCTGAAAATCTCGGCTTATACTCGAGTATATACGGTACTCCAATAAAATTATTTTGCAGGTAAACCCAAAAAAAAATCCTATTCTGTGGCACTGAGTTATTTAATTTTAATTATTCTTGAAACCAGCATTCTTTGTGTTTTAACACAGACTAGCTCTGCTGTTAAAACGTTTATTTTCTTTAAATGCCTCTGGTGTATCTCAGTAGTGTGGTCACTTGCTCTAAAATTTCCATGCAAAATCTATAGAGGTTTCCATAGGGTAAAGCAACGTGCCTGTTATAATAAGCATTGCAAGTCCTGTCCTATTGCATACTCCTGAGCCCTAAATTTGCGCTGCAACTCCTGACTGCTGTAAAGTACATACCTGTGTTTGTTACCCACACCCGAGTTCCTGCACACTGTATGGTACATAACCTAAAACCTGCACTCGATAAAATACATATTCCTGAAGCCTGTATTTTTGTACAATATTTCCACCTGATACATGTGCTCTGTATGTATGTTGCATACTTTTGACCCCTGCTACTGTTGGCACAACTTTGCCACACCCAAATTTCTCCATGGCACACGCTACACGTTGCTTCATTCTCTGCGTGCTGATTCTAATGGTGGCCCTGACTTCCAGTACAGAGAGTCTAGTTCTTAAACAGGAGTTTCTTGTCTTTGGGAATTTTCAGTGATGCGTAAGAGTCTGACTACTATAATCTTTTTAATAATGGCCTAAATGAAAACCATTAATACTAAATTGTGATCACGATTGAACCCCCCCCTCGATCCTAACCACTTAAGGACCAGAAGAATTTGCCCCCTTAATGACCAGGCCATTTAAAAAATATATATATTTTTCTTTGCGATGCAGCACTGCGTTAGCTGACAATTGCGTGGGTGTGACACTGTACCCAAATAAAATGTGATATATAATATATATTAGTGCCCATTTTATTTTCTGCTATAAAATCTATCCAATAAAAGTAAATCTAATTTTGGCCAATATATACATGGTACATATTTTTGGTTTAAAAAAATAAAATAAAAATTCATGGTTAGTGTGTACAAAATGGGGTATAGATTTATGGCTTTTTTGTCAATTTTTTTTTTTTTTTTTTGGTAACCAGTGACATTACAGGGATCAGTGCTAAAAATATGCACTGACATTGGCAGGTAAGGGGTTAACTGTGTTCCCTGGGTGTGTTTACTAACTGTATGGGGTGGGGGGGATTGGCTGCCTGAGATAACAGGCGTCTTCTAGCATAGCAGAAAGACCAGATATGTGTGATCCCTTGTCAGAACGGAGATCTGCCTTGTTTACTTTGGCAGATCCCCGTTCTGTCTCTGCGGGAATGATTGCGGGCAGGCCTGCTGATCAGCTCCCACACAAGGCCGTAAACGAGCACAACGCATCCAGATGACAATTCGCCAAGCCAACTTGCTGCATTATAACTGCGGCGGCTGGTCAGCAAGTGGTTAATCCAGCATTTCCAAGATTCCTGACAAACAAGTGCAGAGACATTCTCTGCTCAGAACTGTAAAAAGGGGGAAAAAAGCAAGCAAATGTTTATCAACAGCGATAAAGAGAAACAATGCATCTCTTGGTTCTTTTAGATCAAATAAATTAACTTCTGTCTGTAAATGAGGTCAGTTTAACTACTTAGACTTAACCTTTTTTTGACACACTTGTTGCTTACAAATTAAAATCTGGATTTCCCTTTCTTTCATTGACAGACACAGCATTCCATTATTCACTTAGGGTTATATCGCCTCCTACAGGAGTGGGACACTAGGCAGAAAGACTTGGCTATGCCTATGGGCAGTCCTAGGTGATATACACCCCCCTTTCTGTTTATAGGCCTTCAGTTTTTGTTTTTTTGTTTTCTGCCTGGTCCGGAGTAAGGACCCAGGTCTGGCCAGCGAGCGTGTGCAGACCGCAGCTACGTGTTAAGTCGGCTGTGACATAGCCCCACTGGACGAGTCTGGCCCTCTCGTGAGGTCACATATGACCGGGTCTCGGCTTGTGTCGCAGCGCTCCTCATGGGGGGGCCCCCCCCACTTCGGGGGTGAGGAGGATCTGTCTGGGAGCGTTACCTGCGTGCTTTGCTGGATCTGTAAGTAAGGGGCCTCTCCTTCCCTGAGGACACACACGAGGCCCAGGCACTTCGGGCAGCCAGGGTAGTCACTATGGGGGGGGGGGGGTACACCTTGACACCTGCTGGAGGGCTGGGCCTAGGAAGCGGGTCACCAGGGATCCGTGCCTCCTGCAACGGCTCTCCACTAATTTAGGCCACAGCTTACCGATGTGTGGTACAGCCCCAGAGCAGGCGGCGAAGGCCACTGCTTTCCGTTGCGGTCATCCGCCCTCCATTCCTTGGCTCTGCTTGTCCAGTCCCCCACGGACCTGTGCACTCGCGTCAGGCAGCCGAAAATTTAGGCCGTGGCCTGCTAGTTCCTGTGCGGCCACGCCAGACACCTTCTTTCAGAGGTATGACGCTGTGGGGGCTCTGAGGGCGACCCCCTTTTGAGGGGTGTTCTTTAAGTGGGCCCTCCGTATGTGCCCACTGTGCGGGGCCTTGGTGTACGCACCCCCGTGAAGGGTCCAGTGGCACCCTCTGTGTGGGGTCTTAGCCAGTGCCCCTTGTGAAGGGGTCCAGTGGTGCCCCCTTTGCAGGCTCTCAGCCATTTCCCCCTGTGAGGAGCCTTGGTCAGCTTCCCCTGTGGGACCTCGCTGATGCCCCTGTGCGGAGCTTAAGAGGGCGGAGGTCTCAGTCGGCGCACCCCCCGAGTTCTTTGTGTTTTCACAGGTGGCACTTGGGCATATAGCCTAGTAAATGGCATCCTCCGCTGCATCATCGGTGTTAACTGATCCTATATCTGGCTCTGCCGTCATGAATGTGGCCCACCTTGCAGGGTTAGTGGCCACACTCCCTGTCCTGTCAGTGAGGATGGTTTCGCATGGCAAAAGCGTTTCTTCTCCCTCCTATTTGGGATTATTTGTCCATAAAGACTAGAAGCGCCCCTTTGTGGTTCCAAAGACGCTTTGCTGTAAGGTACCCCTTTTACGGGGTCCCTCCTTA